>NC_074702.1:27430750-28030750 GCF_029448725.1 Salvelinus fontinalis | reverse complement strand
TGTTTAGAGTCCTTTGAATGGCTTGGACACAGGAGCAATTGGCCGTTTCCATTTCTGACCCCTCATGTTTTTCGACTCAATGGTCTCATGGGGGCTTGTACCCACAGTATAACCAAATCATCATACGTGGAGGGGGAGTATATAACACACAACAAATTCAATGTGCCTCGTTTTGCATTTGCTTTTCTTTTAAGCACAGGCTTAGACGGAGAACGCAGTCTAAAGGGGGATGGCTGGCTCACTCGCTCGCTTGCTGTTGTTTTGTCAGTTTTCCAAAATACTTCATATTTCAAAAATGTTCAGTCACCTTGTAACTGCCATCCCCGGAGCTTTTCATCCCCTCAAACAGGTGAGAGTGTTTCTTAAAAGCACTGGGAGAAACATCAATTCTCCTGCAAGAGAGAAATACACAAGGTCTAACTTTTCCACAGCTCAGGTTGCAAACATAACATGAGGAAGAGATTACTCTAAAACATTTTAGGTCCGTGCTGTTAAGATGAGGACTGAAATGACTGCAATGAATTACTCTTATTTTCAGTGATGATCAGATGAGGACTAAAATGAATAGTCTACGAGCGATGTATAGATGTAACTCCAGGATATCACATAGCAAACAAGACCACCATTGGACCTGCACTGAATGACAAAAAGGTAAGACAAATACCTGTGCAAGCTTTGATAAAACTAGAGGTGATGCAACAGCACACTGAAGGTGAGATAGTCACTCAGAAGGAGACTCTACCTGTGTATCTCTGGGCTCTTCCTTGGCTTCATCGTTTCTTTTTGCGCAGCTCTTCTTTGGTACATGGCAAATCGCTCATTTAGAGTAATTCCGGTGGATGGAAAGTGCTGTGCTGTAATCAAACAGGAACCAGAACTTGTGTTACACAAAAGATATGACCGTACGTTCGGTGCCAATGCACTTTCCCATTACTTTAAATTCACAAGTTACATACAGTATTAGCGTGTGACCATAAAAACAATATTTTCAGCTACTGCATCAAAGATTATATATATATTTAAATGTGATTTTATTAGCCACAGAGGGTCATAAAAGGTATAATAACTATGCAAATGTGTCATAGCAATGAAAACCGTTTTTGGAAAACTTCTCGAAACCAAATGAAATTACATAACATTTGTGCCTGAAAAACGACTCCATGTTTTTTCGGTGTACAGCAATATTTTTCCATAATCATTCCCACACAGGATTGCACTGCAGGGCTAGATTCACAAGCACTTGGCAACCCTTTTCAATTTGAACTATCAACTGATATACTGTATAGGCTATATAAACCTTTTGATATCGCAATTGCACCTTAACTTGCACCTGTGTAAAAGCACAGCTAGCAGAAAGACTGGTCAGTTGCGGTGTGAGAGGTCAGTCACCTTTAATGTAGTGGACAATGGTGACAATGTGCTGTGCAAACAGCTCTGAGGGACTCCTTTGTAACTGTGTGGCATGAATGTGCTGGAAGATAGAGCGAAACTCCTGCTCCTTTTTAGTAGGATGCACAAGATCCCGTGATAACCTTCGCTCACCAACCATAACACCAGAGGAGCTGGGGAAGAGACAAAACAACAACAAAAACATTTCATTTGATGTTTCACCTTTGCCCTTTTTGGCAAAAATAAACAGAGAACAAAGAATGGGATCTTTCTCATGAGACTTTTATAAACAACACCTGAAAGATTTAATCGGGAGAGGTCATTTCATTATCTCAATTGTCTTAGCACACATCTTAATTCATTTTGACAAAGCTCATGGTTTCATAGAACTATGACTCAAAGAGGCTATAAAACATGGTCCAGGCCTGAGCCAAAGAGTGTGTCTCATGATTCATGGCTTCCTGCTAATGGAGATCGAAACCTACCTAAGGCGATAAGGCATCAGAGTCTCTATGTGAATCTATATGATGATGGTGCATTCTGCTTACCTTGCCACGTCATCTCTGAGGGAATCCATTCTGACGCTGAACTCCGCTCCTCTTTTCTCAGAGGCCCTTGGGGGAGAGTCCTCCCCCCTGACCATGAACATCTCCCGGTCAGAGTTCCTCCGTGGTGCGGGTATGGGGGACCGGCTGGAGGCAGCTTTCTCCATCCTCCTGTCTTTGCTGACGTTCTCCGGGGAGAAGCCTCTGAGCATGCCCGCTATGGCCTCTCTCTTGGCCAAGGCCGCAGCTATGGCCGTGGCCTTCTCCTGCTTCTGGCTGCGGTAAATCTCCTCCGCCATGGCATCAAGATCATCATCTTTGGCAGACGCCTGCGAGTAGGCCAGGTCCTCCCACTTGCCGAAGCGCTCCTCAAATAGCTCCCTGGCCGAGAGGGTGACTTTGACCTTGGGCTTGGGCGACACGTCGTCCTCCCGGTCACGCTCTTTGCGGAGCACCTTGGGACGGGACTTGGGTATCATCTCCTCGTCCTCTTCCTCACCATCGCAGGAAAAGAAAGGGGAGGCTTTCAAGAAGCTGTTCAACGACACATTTCCCTCATCGTCATAGTCTTCCCTGTACTTGTACTTCTCGTTCTCCCCTTTGTCGGGCTCTCTGTCAAAGATGCCCCCAGAGGCCTTAATGCCATTCCCTTTCTCCCGCTCCACATCCCCATCATTGGTTTCCATCTCTCTGCCATTCTCCCAACCAGACTGCTTTTTCTTATGATTGTGCTCTTCCAAGAACCTAGACAATGGCGAAGAGAGAAAGAGAAACAACTGTGTTAAAATGCATCTTGGACACCAGTTCAGGTGAGTGCCCTGCAACTTAATTACAAAAAAATGTGAAAGAAATAAGGACGCTTGTCAAAAAAAAATCCCATTGATTGTGGAGGACTTAGGGTAATGGATAATACAGTTATAAACATAGAATATGACAGTCAGCAAAAGATCTCCCCTCTTCAAAGGCCCAAGCCATGAGGGATTTGTCATGGTTAGTGCAGCGTTGACTGGCCAAGAAAACACACACGTCTCAAAACTCCCAAGAGTCCGTAAAGCCTTCTCAACTTACAAACTCCTGTTTCAGCATGCTATGACGACCACCACTTCCCTAAGGGCTTAGGTCCAAGGAAAAATACCAGGGACAAATTATTCTATGTGGATTCTATGTGGTGCATGACGCATTGGGAAAGAACCATGAATTCTAAATACAAATAAAAGACTCTCAGAGAAAGAGTCCTAGACTCATACAATTGGCACGTTACAACTATCCACTATCCACACTAAATAAAAGGTTTAAAAAAATATGACAGATATTTCCTAGCCTTGAAAAGGGTATTTGACCAAAATGTTGACAATAATCATGTGCTAGAATGTGAAAAATGTGAAAAATGAAAAACATGGTAGTGTGTGTGTGTTAACCTTTAATTTCTAAAGATATTTCATAAGTGGCAAAGAGAAAAGGAGAAAAATATTTGTATTACCTTTTGAACACTGAGGAGATAGCTGCTTTATCTCCTGCCAGGTTGTCGTCTTTAGAGAAGAAGCCAAAGCCAGAGAACACAGGTGTGGGGCTTTTCTGAGAAGGGCTTTTGGTGGAAGGTGAACTGCCCACTGTCTGTATCTGCCATGAGGGGGCACCATTGGAATTGGAGCCATTAGCATTAGTGCTTTTAGGAGAGGGACTAGACTGGGTCGAAGCTGGGGCGCCCTGACCAATGATAACAGCTGAGCGCACCTGAGGACTTGACTCCTTGGGGCTGTTGCTGTTGCTGTGATCCGTCACGCCCTGCCAGTTAGCCTTGGGCTTGTCCCCACCAGCGCTCCCATCAGGCCCTGCAGACCCCCCTGTTATCTCCACGGGCTCGCCATCTCCTCCTCCTCCTCCTTTCTTCTGGACCTCCTTGGAGGCAGAGCGCTCCTCCTTGACATCCTTAGAGTTCTGCGTGGCCGACCCAGAGCCCGACCTGCGTGTGGGAGAGGAGGAATGTGAGGAAGAGGAGTGGGGGGAGCGCCGGGATCGGGGCGAGGAAGAGCGGTCCGAGACCTTGGAGTGGCTGTGGGAACGAGGGCTACCCGAGCGCTTTTTAGGGGTACGGGACCGTCCCCGTCTCGGGCTGTGGGGGTGTTGCTGCTGCTGTTGTTGCTGCTGCTGTTGGGGGTGCTGCCTGTAGTTCTGCCAGTTATTGGGGCGGTAGTTGTTGTTGTAGCCGCCTCCCCCACCCCTCTGGAAGCGCCCCCGTGGGAAGTAACCCCGCCCTCGGCCTCTGAAGTAGTAGGGCCTCCGGAAGCCTCGGTGGTAGCCCCGGAACTCACGGTTATTATTCTGGTACTCCCTTGGGTAGTTCCGCTCTCGGTTATTGTGGGATGGAGAATGAGATCTGGAGCGCGAGCGAGTGCGGGACCTAGAGCTTTGAAAGTGGGAGAAAGAGAGAAGGGAGAATGGAGAGAGAGATGAAAGGGAGGGAAGACAAAGAAAAGATGACTGATTACACCTTCCATTGTATAAATCTGATTAGAAAAAAAATGCTTTGAGGAAAAAGGTGTGCAATGCTGTTTTTCTCAAGACTATAAACAAGCTTATATTATGAGCAATTCATTTGTTTGTGTTGCTTATGAAAGTGACGCTGTCCTCCTTCCGAAACCTTTGAAACAATTAGGCCAACACATTTTGTTTTCAAGTTCACATTTCTCATGGATCTACAGCTTAAATTCAAGTGATTTCTGGTTACAGGAAAAATTCAAAAAAAAGTGACAGATACTCATGTACTTAGCAGTTGTGTTTTTGTAAAGTATATCATAATCCCATGTACAGGTAATGACATGGCACACTGTGATGCATATATGTGCATCGGACAAATATATTAACAGAGGTAGCAAATCACATCTTAACATTGAACTGCTGGGAAGTGGAAATACATGGGTGCACAATGGAGCAAAACAGACTTCTCGTTTCATCTAGAGACATGGCTGTGAGGACTACCCAGTCCACATGGTGGCTCCATAGCACCATGGACGCTAAAGCATAACAGAGGTAGCCTTCAGTACCACTAGACAAGTTTCTCCAGTTTCTAAAACAATCTATCGCCTCTGTAAGTATTCAGATTTAGTTGACAGATATGGTCCATCTTAGCTACAGTAAAGAAAACAATCTCATTTTAAAGAGGATACATCTCTGAAATTTCTTATCGCACGATACAACAATAAATAGACTGGTAAATAAGCAGAATCCTTTGATAATAACATATGAGTTAAAAGTCATTAAAATCTCAAACTGCAAAGATGGAGAACTTTCACGAATAACAATGAGAAATCCAAACTACAGTCAGCATTAGAGAAAAATACCTAATATGACATCACTTAGACTAAAAGCACACAAAATCGAAACAGAAAACCACCATTGACAGAACAATCTAGTACTTCTAAATAAGACCCATCTGGAAACCTTTGAAGTAAATAACAAAGCCCTGCTGTACTACTCACCCCGTGTGTTTTTTCATTGGAATTAAGAGTAAGCAGAGAAAGTAGTGCACCGAGCAGCATTGCACACTCACATTGAGAGCAAGACAATCTGCATCTCTTATGCTGAGCACTAGTGGAAAGAGGCGGTCACATGGGCCATATGGGAAAAATGTCTACTCTAATCCTTCAAAGCAAAAGGAGGGGGCTAGGCTTGCCAATTACCCTGGCTGGCCAGCCTGCCCAGAAACCTAGGCTAAAAGGAGCAATTCAGTCAGACAGCAACTATATACAGGGATTTAGGACTAGAGGTCGACCGATTAATCGGAATGGCCGATTAATTAGGGCCGATTTCAAGTTTTCATAACAATCGTAAATCGGTATTTTTGGACACCGATTTGGCCGTTTTTTTTTTTTACACCTTTATTTAACCAGGCAAGTCAGTTAAGAACACATTCTTATTTTCAATGACGGCCTAGGAACAGTGGGTTAACTGCCTTGTTCAGGGGCAGAACGATAGATTTTTACCTTGTCAGCTCGGGGGGTAACGATGCTTCGAGGGTGGCTGTTGTCGATGTGTTCCTGGTTCGAGCCCAGATAGAGGCGAGGAGAGGGACGGAAGCTATACTGTTACACTGGCAATACTAAAGTGCCTATAAGAACATCCAATAGTCAAAGGTATATGAAATACAAATGGTATAGAGAGAAATAATCCTATAATTCCTATAATAACTACAACCTAAAACTTCTTACCTGGGAATATTGAAGACTCATGTTAAAAGGAACCACCAGCTTTCATATGTTCTCATGTTCTGAGCAAGGAACTTAAGCGTTAGCTTTTTTACATGGCACATATTGCACTTTTACTTTCTTCTCCAACACTTTGTTTTTGCATTATTTAAACCAAATTGAACTTTTTTCATTATTTATTTGAGGCTAAATGTATTTTATTGATGTATTATATTAAGTTAAAATACGTGTTCATTCAGTATTGTTGTAATTGTCATTATTACAAATAAAATGTAAAAAATCGTCCGATTTACCGGTATCAGCTTTTTTGGTCCTCCAATAATCGGTATCGGTATCGGCGTTGAAAAATCATAATCGTCCGACCTCTATTTAGGACAGCTAAAATCACAGTTTTATGAATGAAATGGTCTAATATTACATAATACAGCATCTACAGCATTTTCAAACCAAACAATGTAGACTATCTTTGCATTGGATTTCAATTTCACTTGAAATGCTAAAGATTTCTGTCTACATGGAGTACTTTTGATGAAGGAACATTTCATGGAATGCTTTACATCTAAAATAAGTCATGTTTGTGCGTGTGTGCCGTCTTGTATTGCGAGAGGGTTACATTTCACACACTGTAAACAGTGATAGGCCAATCCAGGGTCAGTGTTGACTTTCATGTTCAAGCCATCTCTTTTCTGAACTAACAGAACTCAAGACCATGGCTTAATAGTGCCATGCCATGCAGTGCCACTCCCCGGAAAAGAGCTGCCATGCACTCCATTTTAATAGACACAAAACAATTCTGCCAGCAACAAGAGTGGCCGGTGGCGTCACACTCAAACCACAGTTTCCCTTGCAAATTAACAACATTGCAGCCGACTGACAGATAACCCACACCCCTGCCAAGGAATTTCCATTTAGGACTACAAAGCAACATAGTAAAAGCACTAGGTAGATGTTGGACATGTAGCCTACTAAGGAATGCCAATATCGTAGTAAGGGAAAGGTGATACCTAGTCAGTTGTACTGAATGCATTCAACTGAAATGTGTCTTCCGCATTTAACCCAACCCCTTCTGAATCAGAGAGGTGCGGGTGATGCAAATAATTCTGAAATGTTTCTGGTGCAAGTCAAAGGCCTGTGTAGTAGTGGGAGAGCTCATTACAAATGGCCAAGTACCAAGTCTCACTGAGGCAAGTGTGCCATCACAGCACCAGAGCTCTTTCCCACATACATCAATGTCCTTTGTATAAAGTGCACCAGACCCTGGGTAAGGCCCGTATCCAATAGAAAGCTGTTGTCGCTCTGCAGTTAATATGAGCGCCAACTCACCATAAAACACAGGAAGTGGATGGGTTTTGAGGCAGGAAATCAAAAGATGTATGCTTCAGCACCACTGCAACCCCTTCCAAGCACACTCAAATATTACGCCACGGACATCTGCAGAAAGAATGGGGTGTCAGCTATGACATGACACCTCGACTTTGAAAAAAATCTATTTTGGTTATTGAACTACAGTAAGCGAGGTGGATTTACACTCATTAACAGAATTGCGTTAAAGGAATTGCATCATGGGTCTCTGATCTGGATATGAATGTCATTCTCTTCATGGTGGTGTATTCTAAATAGGTACACAAAAGGTAGAAATATGCAATATCCTTCTTTGCATATTTGGTTATTATTTTACACACTGGCTATTATTTTAATGAGCTCAGCCACCAAACAAGACCCTGTTTGGTTGGTTCGGACCGGACCAAATCTGAACCAATTATAGACGTCTATGTTTCACAAGTTTGGACATCAAAGTACAGCACAGTAGAGCTCAGTAGAGTACAGTACAGTACAGCACAGCACAATAGAGTAGGATTCAGTGCAGTACAATAGTTCAGTACTGTAGAGTATATTCAATTAGAATATAATTCAGTACAGTAGAACTCAGTACAGTACAGTAGAGTAGAATTCAGTTCCGTAAAGTATTCAGAACTGTACAGTCCAGTACAATACATTATAGTGTACTCAACTCTAGTGTGGTCTACTGTGTACTGTACTGAACTCTACTCCACTCTATTCTAGAGTACAGAACATACACTGCTTTTCTTTACTTTACTGTTCTTTACTCCACTGTGCTCTACTGTACTGTAATGTACTGTGCTTTCCAAATTGTTGAAACATAGATATCTATGATTGGTTCAGATTTGGTCCAGTTTGGGTCAAATGAAGGCTAGTCCTGACGTTTGTAGACGTTGAAATCAAGGCTAGGGCGGACTGACCAAATGTCAACTAATTTTCAACGTCCATGGACGTCCGGTATCGGTCTGTGCTCAGTGGATGAAGATGCTGCTGGTTACATTAAATGGAAAGAGAGGGGGCTCATGGGTAGGTGTCAGTAAGAGCCGTGAGAGGTGACATTAATTGGAGGTAGAGAAGGCGAGAGAGGGAGGATTGTCCGACTCTTCACACTCTTGCTTTGACCACCAGACGACAGAAATAGAAAGGAAACCGTTATTAGCCGAACATATTCCAGTGGAAGGGAGGACAGTAGCAGGTGACCCACTTGTGGTTTGTGAGTACTATGATTTCCCATTTTAGCCTATTAAATAGCAGAAATCCCGTTACAGATCTTTATGAAATTTTGTTACCGATTTTTATTCACTTAATAATTCATAAACAAAATGTATATTAGTAAAAACAGTATAACTAATTGATAGGTGTACCTTTACTTGTAACTTCTGTGTACTTTCATTATCCTCTCTCCTTATGAGGGTCAGAAATTAGAAAATATCTTAAAGATATGTGGGATTTTGGTAACAGAATTTCAAGGCACAAGGCAATGTTTCCTAAACTTACAGAAGGCAGAAAAAATGTTAAGTGTTGATATTATTTGGCAGGGGTCTTTAATTCAACATTATTGTGATTTTATATAAGAATAAATCAAAGCCTTTGCTTATTCCATCTTGACATTCATAAAGCTTTCATAAACACTACATAAATGTGTAACAAATCATCTAAGGGAAAGGGGGGTACATAGTCATTTGTACAACTGAATGCCTTCAATTGAAATGTGTCTCTCTGAATCAGAGAGGTGTGGGGGGCTGCCATAATCGACATCCACGTCGTCATCGCCCGGGGAACAGTGGGTTAACTGCCTTGCTCAGAACAACAGATTTTTACCTTGCCAGCTCGGGAATTCGATCCAGCAACCTTTCGGGTTACTGGCCCACGCTCTAACCACTAGGCTACCTGCCGATCTATAAATATATGTCATGCTTTATAAAGGGTTCATAAATGTGGCATAACTGTGTGACATAACCACCAATGTCAAATGTGACATAACCCACTATGTCAAATATGACATAAACCTGTGCTTTATAAAAGGTGGCATAAGCACAGCTTAATAAAGGACTTATATATCGTATTAAATTGAGGCTTCACAAAGCATTTATAACCCTGTCAAGCATCTTGGTAGAGTACTGCAATGCCAGGATAGCGGTTTCGATTCCCGGGGCCAGCCATACATAAAAATATATTCACGCATGACTGTCGTTTTCATTAAAATCATCTGCAAAATTTGATACATTACATTTTTCTAAAACATTTCTAGGATGGCCCAACTTCTTAACTAAATGCAGTCAGTCACAGCAAAAAAAATATTGGTGTGGCCTTTTAAAATCAGTTCGATTTTTTCACCGAATTACATTTTCTCAAATTTTCCCAATATCTTCAGGTTTTCCCTTAGTTTTTAACAGAAAAACAACAACATTTGATTTTCTGTGTCCACAACAATGCTCAAACCAAATCAGGGGATGAGTTTTGAGGTCTGTGAGAAATCGAAGAAACTTACATTTTTTAGTGGAGTTGCCCTTTAATTCAGCACTCATTCCCTGCACTGTTGTTTGGTTGGAGAGTTTTTTGTAGTGCAGTAATCGCACATGTGATGATTATGTATTCCATATACAGTGATTTGCATTGTGACCGCCAACGGAATGGGTGGAGTAAAAGGCCAGCAACACTCCGTATTATTCAGAACCCGATGAAATGACACCGTATATACAGTGCCAGTCAAACGTTTGGACACACCTACTCATTCGAGGGTTTTTCTTCATCTTTTACTATTTTCTACGTTGTAGAACAATAGTGAAGACATTAAAACAATGAAATAACATTATGTAGTAACCAAAAAAGTGTTAGATAAATCAAAATATATTTGAGATTCTTCAATTTAGCCACTCTTTGCCTTGATGACAGCTTTGCACACTCTTGGCAATCTCTCAACCAGTTTCATGAGGAATGCTTTTGCAACAGTCTTGATGTCACGTTCCTGACCGGTTTTCTGTTATTTTGTATGTGTTTGACGGTCAGGGCGTGAGTTTGGGTGGGTAGTCTATGTTATATGTTTGTATAAGGGTGACCTGATATGGCTCTCAATTAGAGGCAGGTGGTTTTCATTTCCTCTGATTGAGAGTCATATTAAGGTAGGTGTTTTTACACTGTTTGTTTGTGGGTGGTTGTCTCCCGTGTCAGTGTTTGTCGCGCCACACGGGACTGTCTCGGTTTATGTAGTCTGTTCCTGTTCGTGAGTTCTTCGTGTATTTATGTAAGTTCCATGTCCAGGTCTGTCTACTCCGTTTTGTTATTTTGTTAATTATTCAAGTGTTTTCGTTTCGTGTTTTTTCGTCTTGTTTCATTAAAATCATGTCATCATACCTCGCTGCGTTTTGGTCAAATCCCTGCTCCTCTTCGGATGAAGAGGAGGAGGAAAGCCGTTACACTTGAAGCTGGTTGAGAGAATGCCAAGTGTGTGCAAAGCTGTCGTCAAGGCTATTTGAAGAATCTCAAATATAAAATATACACTGCTCAAAAAAATAAAGGGAACACTTAAACAACACAATGT
The DNA here is from genome assembly GCF_029448725.1 of Salvelinus fontinalis. Classification (NCBI taxonomy): domain Eukaryota; kingdom Metazoa; phylum Chordata; class Actinopteri; order Salmoniformes; family Salmonidae; genus Salvelinus; species Salvelinus fontinalis. The sequence goes on along the minus strand of NC_074702.1, from coordinate 28,019,729 downwards.
AACTCCAAGTCAATCACACTTCTGTGAAATCAAACTGTCCACTTAGGAAGCAACACTGATTGTCAATACATTTCACATGCTGTTGTGCAAATGGAATAGACAAAAGGTGGAAATTATAGGCAATTAGCAAGACACCCCCCAAAACAGGAGTGATTCTGCAGGTGGTGACCACAGACCACTTCTCAGTTCCTATGCTTCCTGGCTGATGTTTTGGTCACTTTTGAATGCTGGCGGTGCTCTCACTCTAGTGGTAGCATGAGACGGAGTCTACAACCCACACAAGTGGCTCAGGTAGTGCAGTTCATCCAGGATGGCACATCAATGCGAACTGTGGCAAAAAGGTTTGCTGTGTCTGTCAGCGTAGTGTCCAGAGCATGCAGGCGCTACCAGGAGACAGGCCAGTACATCAGGAGACGTGGAGGAGGCCGTAGGAGGGCAACAACCCAGCAGCAGGACCGGTACCTCCACCTTAGTGCAAAGAGGTGCACTGCCAGAGCCCTGCAAAATGACCTCCAGCAGGCCACAAATGTGCATGTGTCAGCATATGGTCTCACAAGGGGTTTGAGGATCTCATCTCGGTACCTAATGGCAGTCAGGCTACCTCTGGCGAGCACATGGAGGGCTGTGCGGCCCCACAAAGAAATGCCACCCCACACCATGACTGACCCATCGCCAAACCGGTCATGCTGGAGGATGTTGCAGGCAGCAGAACGTTCTCCACGGCGTCTCCAGACTCTGTCACGTCTGTCACATGTGCTCATGTGCTCAGTGTGAACCTGCTTTCATCTGTGAAGAGCACAGGGCGCCAGTGGCGAATTTGCCAATCTTGGTGTTCTCTGGCAAATGCCAAACGTCCTACACGGTGTTGGGCTGTAAGCACAACCCCCACCTGTGGACGTCGGGCCCTCATACCACCCTCATGGAGTCTGTTTCTGACCGTTTGAGCAGACACATGCACATTTGTGGCCTGCTGGAGGTCATTTTGCAGGGCTCTGGCAGTGCACCTCCTTGCACTAAGGCGGAGGTACCGGTCCTGCTGCTGGGTTGTTGCCCTCCTACGGCCTCCTCCACGTCTCCTGATGTACTGGCCTGTCTCCTGGTAGCGCCTGCATGCTCTGGACACTACGCTGACAGACACAGCAAACCTTTTTGCCACAGTTCGCATTGATGTGCCATCCTGGATGAACTGCACTACCTGAGCCACTTGTGTGGGTTGTAGACTCCGTCTCATGCTACCACTAGAGTGAGAGCACCGCCAGCATTCAAAAGTGACCAAAACATCAGCCAGGAAGCATAGGAACTGAGAAGTGGTCTGTGGTCACCACCTGCAGAATCACTCCTGTTTTGGGGGGTGTCTTGCTAATTGCCTATAATTTCCACCTTTTGTCTATTCCATTTGCACAACAGCATGTGAAATTTATTGACAATCAGTGTTGCTTCCTAAGCGGACAGTTTGATTTCACAGAAGTGTGATTGACTTGGAGTTACATTGTGTTGTTTAAGTGTTCCCTTTATTTTTTTGAGCAGTGTATTTTGATTTGTTAAACACTTTTTTGGTTAGTACATGATTCCATATGTGTTATTTCATAGTTTTTTTGATCTCTTCACTATTATTCTACAATGTAGAAAATAGTAAAAATAAAGAAAAACCCTTGAATGAGTAAGGTGTTCGAAAACTTTTGACCGGTAGTGTATGTGTTAGGAATGACCAAAGGTGTCTGACTTTATAGTAAGTACAGCGTCATATGATATAAGGCATTTATGTATATGCTGTACATTTCAAAATGTTTCTGACTTTAAATTAAGTAAAGACCCATGTGATATAGAGTATTTATGTATGTGTTGAGAATGACTGAAGGTGTCTCACTTCAAACTAAGTACTACAGGACACTACATAGAGTGTCAGTAAATAGGTTATTAACGTTCTGCTGATTTATGAAGGTTCTCTCGTGATCCACAGGTTACTGTAGGGTGTGTGAGGTATTTAAATAAGTTGATGGACCTGCAAAGCTTTTGTGTGTGTCAGAGCCAAGATGATTTGGAGTAGTCCAACCTAAGTCCACCGCAACAGGTATTCCTCTTCTGTTCCCATGCTGGAGACCAGGGCTTGATTACAACCTGTTACAATGGTGCCAACATTTTGTGGGTGATCTTTCAGTGGGGGAGTGGGTGAAATGTGTCAAAGACCTGATGGACGCAACACCGCACGGCATGGCTCGTTTTGGTTGTGTGTGTGTGTTTGTGCACTGAGGAACATGTAACTTGGTTGCAGAAGAAAGCCACTTTCAATTTATTTCATCAAGGTCAGTGTTTCTTGTTGCAAAGTTGTCTCCAGGCTACTGCACACATGGCACATATAAGCCTGGGATATCAACCATTCAAAGTTATCCTTAGTGGGAGTAACCATATAATGTTAAAGGAGTGACCTTACTGAATGAAGTATTTGTCATTGTCACTAGTTAACACAGTCAGAAATTCATGATTATGGCTAAAACATTTACATTTACATTTAAGTCATTTAGCAGACGCTCTTATCCAGAGCGACTTACAAATTGGTGCATTCACCTTATGACATCCAGTGGAACAGCCACTTTACAATAGAGCATCTAAATCTTTTAAGGGGGGGGGGGGGGGGGTGAGAAGGATTACTTTATCCTATCCTAGGTATTCCTTAAAGAGGTGGGGTTTCAGGTGTCTCCGGAAGGTGGTGATTGACTCCGCTGCCCTGGCGTCGTGAGGGAGTTTGTTCCACCATTGGGGGGCCAGAGCAGCGAACAGTTTTGACTGGGCTGAGCGGGAACTGTACTTCCTCAGTGGTAGGGAGGCGAGCAGGCCAGAGGTGGATGAACGCAGTGCCCTTGTTTGGGTGTAGGGCCTGATAAGAGCCTGGAGGTACTGAGGTGCCGTTCCCCTCACAGCTCCGTAGGCAAGCACCATGGTCTTGTAGCGGATGCGAGCTTCAACTGGAAGCCAGTGGAGAGAGCGGAGGAGCGGGGTGACGTGAGAGAACTTGGGAAGGTTGAACACCAGACGGGCTGCGGCGTTCTGGATGAGTTGTAGGGGTTTAATGGCACAGGCAGGGAGCCCAGCCAACAGCGAGTTGCAGTAATCCAGACGGGAGATGACAAGTGCCTGGATTAGGACCTGCGCCGCTTCCTGTGTGAGGCAGGGTCGTACTCTGCGGATGTTGTAGAGCATGAACCTACAGGAACGGGCCACCGCCTTGATGTTAGTTGAGAACGACAGGGTGTTGTCCAGGATCACGCCAAGGTTCTTAGCGCTCTGGGAGGAGGACACAATGGAGTTGTCAACCGTGATGGCGAGATCATGGAACGGGCAGTCCTTCCCCGGGAGGAAGAGCAGCTCCGTCTTGCCGAGGTTCAGCTTGAGGTGGTGATCCGTCAGAACCCGGCCCACTTCCACAATGTATCTTCTTTAAAATTAGATTTTAAATCTAACCATAACTAATAAAAGCCAAGTTTGATGTGTTGGTCCTCCAGAACTTCCACACATTTGGGTGGAAGGGTCTGCGAATGAGATTAGGTGTAATATGACTAACATTACTTGACTTTAAAGCGCAATCCAATCCTTCGACCCAACATGTCACCCTTTATAAAGCACATGGTTATATCACATTCGACATAGTTGGTTATGTCACATTTGACATGGGTGATTATGTCACATAGTTATGCCACATTTATGACCCTCTATAAAGCATGATATATGGTTATAGATACTTTGTAACACATTTATGACTGAGCTTTCATTTGACATGCTACTATGAACTTCACATGTTGGTGATGACAAATGAAACATGTCATTCATTGAGGCCCAAACATAGCATGTATAGTCCACACATAACTTGGAGATCAGCAACCAATCAGGAGCATTTAAAAACGTTGACTAATCTACATAGCAACAACCTTTGTTGGGTCAAAAGCATTTCTTATATTCTATGTGTAGCATATCTGGCAACTCCTATCTCATTTCGAATTGTCACTCCTATTGTTTTCCATATAGACAGAAAGACGGAAAAAATCTTTCTCCGAAAACTGTTACCCCCCCTCTTGTTTCTGTTTCAAAATCTTCTTCAGGCTCTCTACCCATGTAATGACCTTTTACAGAAAAAAAATACTTCATAAGTCCTTATAAGGTGGAATATGTTGGTTCATCCCTCTTAACCTGTTCATAGACAATTTATAGACAAAATAATACGAATTCATAACAATGTCCTAGTTTGAGGTGGTCTTGGAGTTACTCACTTTGAGTAAGTTAGCTAAGTTACAGTAAGTTACGTTGTTAGCCACCTGTAGCGATGTTTCCTAGATCTGGATCGTGAGCTGCTTCTGGAGCGAGATCTGGACCAGGACCCAGAGTGGGACCGAGACTTGGACGCCGACTTCGTTGCCTTGGACATCACTGCAGGCAACCTCTTTGAGACGACAGCCTGTAAGACAAACAGAGGGGAGTGATCATGAGCATCTATTCAATTTCAACATTTCACCGACAGGTTCCATCGGCCCACATAGGCAACATTGAATAAGTAGAACGAGGAACATTTCAAATCAGCTAAAGTGCTAGTCATAGGATTAATAACAATGATTGACTATTATTTAATTTCTATCATCTGAAACCATTGCGTACAAAAACGGACATTCTTCAAAGAGGCCTACTACATAGGAGATACCCACAATTGAATACAACTTAACAAGATAAAGGATTCTTCACATACGTATTTGAAGATGTAGAGCAAAACGACTGTCAAATAGTACAAGTGGGCGAATCTGTCCATCACTGTGACCGAAGTATCAGGTGGAAAACTACAACCAGAAGGCTAGGCCGCTGAATGATTATCTACAGTCACTGCAGAAACAGAGGGATTGAGATAAAGAGCTGTGACTCGAGAAAACCATGACAACAATGCCTCCAAGAGACATGAGGCATTCAAGAGATGCCATACTTCAGAAAAGCTTCTGTGCAAAAATGTACTAGCGTACACTAACTATTGCTGCCCCCAAAAAACTGTTGGAGAACAGTGAGGATACTGCAGGTGCAAGTAACATAATCAGTCAAACCAGTTTCATGTAGTCAGTTTAAACCAGTTTCATGTAGTCAGTCATTTGCATTAAGGAATCAGTTTCATTCCAGTGATGGGACTGAACTTTTGACTTGTATTGGTCCCAAGAAAAGATGAGGAACCTTACACTAAGTCTGCTTAAGTATAGACTTCACTCTAATGGGATAGATGCATTCTACGCTCGAGCCACTATACACACTTTATATATCCAGTAACAAATGGAACAATCACCTTACATTCCACTAGCCTGTCACATTGTCCCTAATTATTGTGCTAGTCTAAGAATGGTGGATGGGAATGCTTGTTCTCACAAAAGAGAGAAATCCTTATAGCCAGGTGTACAAAAATAGACTAATGGCAGCTTTCAGCAAAGATAAAAGAGGAAAGTGTAGGGGTTGTTTCACTACTTACCAAACACCCATCAGTCTCATTGTTAGGACAGCATTCTATGTTAATAGAAAATTCATTAATCATTCCAATATTTAATAGTATTACAACCTGTTTTTGTTCCCGTGTAGATGATTTTAGAACCACTTTACGTGCAAAGGTGGAAAAGAAAAAGAGAGAAGGAGTATGAGGAGTGACAGCGAAGGCTTTATGGACACGGTGGACCAATGAAGAAATAATAACATACATGACTGATGTTTGTAACACGTTTATAACTTTCAAATCAGTCTCAGCGCTAAATGGAATGCAATAGAAAATGACAGGCAACATTTACAGGTCAGGGGCGTTACGATATCATCATTATACAGGACAGGACAAGATGGCGCTGACAGACACGGTCGCCCTGTTTCTAGCTCCTAGACAACTTTGCAGAATTTTTGTTGTTGTTGTGTTATCTCTTACATTATTTGCTCAGAGCGTTTGTTGTATTATTACCTACAGCTGAAAAATAAACTTTTGGACATTAGATCAGCGGTCACTAACCATAAATTTCAGCAGAAATTTGGCTTCCCTGACCTGGATCCTTTGTTTGAACTTTCCGAGGCAGCTCTATTCATCCTGGGGGCTGCACCAAAATCCCGACATCGGAGAAGAGGAAGAAGTCCAGAGAAGTGGAAGAAGAAGTGGGGCCCTAGTCAGACTCAAGCGGCGTGAATACCATCCACCGCTTCTGAGTATATTACTTGCTAACGTTCAGTCCCTGAACAATAAAGTAAACAAGTTCAGGGCGAGGATCTCCTTCCAGAGAGACATCGGGGACTGTAACATACTCTTTTTTACGGAATCATGGCTCTCTCCGGATATATTGTCCCCGTCCATTCAGCCAGCGGGGTTCTCCATCCATCGCACAGACAGGAAGAAAAAACTCTCAGGGGAAAAGAAAGGCGAAGGGATTTGTTTCATGATTAACAACTCATGGTGTGATTGTGGTAACATACTGTACATGAACTCAAGTCCTTTTGTTCTCCTGATCTGGAATACCTCCCCATCAAATGCAGACCACATTACCTCCCAAGATAATTTTATTTGGTCATCATAACTGCAGTGTATATTCGACAATACAGGGACAAAGTGGAGTTGCAATTCAATGGCTTAGACACAAGACATATGTGGAAAAGAACCCAAACAATCACGGATTATAAAGGGAAATCTAGCCACGTCAAACACAACGTCTCACTCCCGGATAAACTAAACACCTTCTAAGCCCGCTTGGAGAAAAACAACATTGAGACACCGACACAGACCCCCTCCACTCATGAGAACTGTGTGCTCTCGCTCTCCGTGGCCAACGTGATTTTGTCATTTAAGCGTGTTAACCCTCGCAAGGCTGCCGGCCCAGGTAGCATCCCAAGCTACGTACTCAGAGCATGTGCAGACCAGCTGGCTGGAGTGTTCACAGACATATTCAATCTCTCCATATCTCAGTCAGTTGTTCCCACTTGCATCAAGACGTCCGCCATTGTTCCTGTACCCAAGAAAGCAAAGGTAACTGAACTAAATGACTATCGCCCCGTAACACTCACTTCTGTCATCATGAAGTGCATTGAGAGGCTAGTTAAAGACCATATCACCTCCACCTTGCCCAACAATCTAGACCCACTACAAAGTCGCATACCGCCCCAACAGATCCACGGCTGACGAAATCGCCATTACACTGCACACTGCCCTATCCCACCTGGGCAAGAGAAATACCTATGTAAGGAATGCTGTTTGTAGACTACAGCTCAGCCTTCAACACTATGGTTCCCTCCAAGCTCATCACTAAGATCAGGGCCCTGGGTCTGAACCCTGAAGAATGCAGTCTGTTCTGGAGGCAAAGAGGGATCCAACCCGGTACTAGATGGGCGTACCCAATAACTCTGACATTGCTCATTCTGATATAAAAAAATAAATAATAATTACTTTTTGGATTATGTGCGTATAGTTTCATATTGCTAGGTATTATTACTGCACTGTTGGAGCTGCACCTGCGATATCATCTGCAAATATGTGTACGCGACCAATACACTTCGATTTGATTATACAAAGTTACAAGATATTACTGGAGAGCTTTATAAGATTCACAGACTGAACAACTGGGGTGCCAATAAGAAGAGGTCACTCTGGCTCACCTTGAATGTCAACTATGTGTGAAAAACACTCTTCGAAATAAACTAATTGAAAGGATAACGTCATATGGTGCCAGACCAGCAAGTGGATTGGCTCGTGAGAGTTGAGAAGATTATCTGATTATTGGGCCTAATGCATCTGCCAATCAGTGGCTAGAGAATGTCCATTCTTCAATAGCACAATCAGTGCCTAACATGTTCCTTACCCCTGTGGAGGGTAAATACGATTCCTTAAGGGGATTCTGGCTATATTCTGAGAATGATTCATAAGATCCAGCAGATGAGGTTATTCAGTCTATGGACACTCTCCATGGCATATGATCTTCGGTCTAAGTGGGCAGGGATCAAAACATTTATTTTTCATTTTGAAAAGCATCTGAGGGGGGATGCCATGAGGAGGAAATTGCAGACTAAACATTGGGAGGACTTCAAAAACGGTGCACCGGCATCAAGCAGCACATGCTAGTCGCAGAGTATATCCCTGCTACTATTTTGGTGATCCCTCCTCCTGCTACTCCTCTATGGTGCTCCTTCCCTCGCTTTTCTTCATTGCAGACTGCGCTTGTTATTTTTGGCTTCCAGGGCTAATTTCCTGAAGGCACTGGAATATACTTTTTCGCTTACCGGGCACATTTCATGACTGGCATTCAGAGCGTGCTCCCGTATCCACATTTGGAAAAATAAAGGGAAACTAAACCCTGGTCAACAGATGGTATGGCATATTATGAAATTAGACATTTTGCAAAGTACTCTCTGCAGAAGACCTTTATCACCTAGTCATACACAGCTGATTTAATAGCTGTAGACTATAGCTGTGTAGCTGTATAACTGCATATACTGTAATACCAAGAATCTGTTTAAAACTAATTAAGCAAACAAAAAAAAACATCTGTTTTTCTCAGGACTGGTTTCACATGGCTGAGAATAACCCTTTCTGAAAGCTCTTAAATGCCTGTCAAATGAAACTAAACAGGATGAGGGACTTTTGCATTCATCCACTAGACCCACTACTAGAGTATAATCACTTCCTTCACTTAATTTTGTGTGACTGGTTTATCTTACTGGTAAAACCGTGTAGCGCATTGCAGGGGCCAAAACTGGGCAAACTGGGCATTCACTAGGTAACTATTGTATCATGTATCATCATCTTAAACTTAAATAGATGCTCCCCTGAATTGTGTGTGAATGGTTTATCCTACTGGTAAAACGGCAAGGATATGTGTAGCCCATTCCAGTTGTAGTTAGTTGTAACTTAATAAGTAATAAGTGTCTGTAAAGTGTGATGAATCATGGGTCCATTCAGTCAGAGAACAGTGACCCACTTCCAACTGATAACCAGAGGCAGCTGCCTGTCTCCTCCTGACAGAGTGTGCTCCCCAGCCTAATCACTAGGATTTAAACATCCAAAAGGCTGTGACAAGCATCTACACTAATTATGTACCCTCTACTGACAGACACACAAACACACCCAAAGAGCCCCTGGTGCAAAGAGTGACAGCTGCTCAAGCCCGGTCACCTGTTCATTTAAGGGCAAAAGTTGTTGCGGACAATGGTTGGGCAACTCGATACAGCAGCAAGAGTATAAACAGACACACTCCGCTCAATCAACTACACTATCCTTAAGACCTGGATGCCTCAGAAGCAGCTGGAATCACATTTGGCATCTATATGGACCACTGAGATAACACTCGCCATAGCAACTGTCACTGATGTTGTCTTTGGTTACCAAAATGGACCAGAAATGTGGGCATCATTGTCAGGGTGTCAGAGTTTTCCCTCAAGACGTGGCTTTATAGAGGCAGTTTGGGGATTGCCAAGCGGACTCTGCTGCTGGAGTCCAGATACACTGCGTAGCTTCCTTCCATACAGTTCCATGGACATCATAGGATAATTATTATGTTTCTTAAAGTTGTCTTATTACCAAATAAGCCCACTGTAGCCCACTGATTTAGGCCTATTAATAATGGCACCTATTAATAATGGCACCTATTAATAATGGCACTCTCAGATAATAATTCTTTCAACCATGACTGCATCATTGTGATTTTCTGCAGCAAACTCAACACTGACCAAAGCTGACAAACCAACGTTGAATTGGACAATACAACAATAATCACTAAAACCAAACAAAAAAAACCTCACTCGATAACTGAAAGGCTGAGAAAAGTAATGTGCTTCATTTTCTCAGAGTGAGAAAATACAGCGCCCCATAGCAGTGTGTTCTCACTAAAAGCTCAGTGTCTGTCTACGTGAGACAGTCCCTCTGTTGGGTGCAACCGCCACAGCGAGTTCACATCCACTCCCACCATCGGAGAAGGATCCATGTGCGGTACATATAATCTTTGTTGCTACTTGAGACTTCTTTCAAAACCTAGTCAGTCAGCACTATAATCAGTATGTTTATTTCTTGGACTGCTGTAAATAGGTGAAAAGTTCATATGTAGCTATGTGAGCTTTTGATTTACACAACTGTTGTCCTGAAAATACATAGTAGAAAATGACTGAGGCATCCTCAAATCGTGAGGATATGCGTCTTAACTTGCTGCTATCAAGATGGAACTCAACAGCTAAAGGTCCTCTCTATTTTGGTCCGTTGTGAACAGCATGGCAAATGGCAAGCTATCGTTCCTTATTTCAGCAATGTGGTGAGATTATGTATATGTTAGGTCTTGCCTATTGACAGACATTTTCATTCGAATGTAGGCTAAAGCTGTAGATATCCGGTGTACTTGGTCAACTTTCAGCCTACCGGGGCCAAAGTCGTTACATTCACACACAAGTGGCGTTACCCCAGAGTTGGCAGTGTCAAAAACTCCATATCAAATTGTCGACTTCTCCTGTGAACATTGTGGACTGTCTGAAAAGAAATGTCACGTAAATTGTGAATCCTGTGAAGAGACAAGTGTTGATACAACACCCTGTAGATACAACACCCTGTAAATACAACACCCTGTAAATACAACACCCTGTAAATACAACACCCTGTAAATACAACACCCTGACACTGGAGTGTCAGGATCCTCAAATGTACACATCAACCGTAGGCTAGTCAACAACAGAGCATACATACTGTGAAAGACCACAAGGCCGATTACTGTCAATCCCATTGCTTTACAATGATCCCCATGAACAGCAAATGGAAAAGTTATTCTTAGTAAAAAAACAAAAGTGACAGTACAGTACAGCTTCTTTGTTATAAGGACCCGTGCCAGGATACCAGTGGGCATGTGGTTACGCCTTTCTTATCTGTGTACATTTGAACAGATATTATTTGCGCTAAGAGAACAATAAGCCAGGATCCTAGAGCACACTGCAACAGGATATATGATATGATGTAATGATTATTTATGCAAAGGGTGGCACAATCAACCTTGTCCCATTTTTTGCTCATAAATCCTTTGAAATTATAATGGGGGGGGGGGGGGGGACAATGAATGGGGTTTGCACTATGTAACTGATGCGTTTATGAAGAAAGCTGGATACCTCACTGGCTGACTGAACTGAAGCTCGAGCGTTGCTGATCAATCAATCGACAACAAGGAATGCATTTAAAGTGACATCGAGCTGTCGACTTTCTGTCGCTTGAGATATGGTGCCAAAGAAATCCTAGAGAAATGCAAACATAACATTGCTACCGAAACGTTAGTCTATATAATAGTAACTACACTGTATCATGCCATGGGAATAACCTCACATGTGATACATTATAGCATATATAGTAGCTGGTTGGGATACAAGGACATACTAGAGCAAGGACAGACAGGCTATAGCTTACCTCTGATGTTTCCGTTTTTTTTCACGCTCCTCTGGCGGGTCCGGGTCGTATAGCTTCTAGGGTGACAGTCGGCGGAGGATCCGTTGCTGTCACACTGTCAACGAAATAATTTTAGATGATAGGTTGCAATCCGAATAAACAGGCCAGTTGAGCTAACTTTGACTACTGTGTGTCAAGCATCGTATTGACCGAAAAATGTGCGGGAATGACGTTTATCAGCTCGTTCAACAAGCCTTTCATCAGGTCCGTTTCGGATTCATGTCACATTAAATAGCTAGAGCAGTTGTAACGCGACACTGCACTGTGCGCTCACGAGGAATGAATTCAAAGTGGAGAAATCCTCCGAGAACGCATACAATATGCAGCTATAGTACTGGCTACAGTAGAGCCTTCCTTCGCAGCGCAGCAGGGGGTGTGACTAGTGCTCAGTGCGCACACAGGTCGAATTTCCTTCCTGGTATCCCCCCGTCAAACGTACACAGAACAAAAATGTAAATGCAACTTGTAAAGTGTTGGTCCCATGTTGCATGAGCTGAAATAAAATATTCCAGAAATGTTCCGTATGCAAAAAAAGAGAGCTTATTTTCACTCAAATATTGTGCACAAATTTGTTTACATCCCTGTTAGGGAGCATTTATCCGTTGCCAAAATAATCCATCCACTTGACAGGTGTGGCATATCAAGAAGCTGATTAAACAGCATGAGCATTACACAGGTGCACTTCTCGCTGGGGACACAATGCCACAGATGTCTCAAGTTTTGAGGGAGTGTGCAATTGGTATGCTGACTGCAGGAATGTCCACCAGAGCTGTTGCCAGATAATTGAATGTTCATTTCTCTACCATAAGACGCTATTTTAGAGAATTTGGCAGTACGTCCAACCGGCCTCACAACCGCAGACCACGTGTATGGAGTCGTGTGGGCGAGGGGTTTGCCGATGTCAACGTTGTGAACAGAGTGCCCCATGGTGGCTGGTGGGGTTATGGTATGGGCAGGCATAAGCTATGGACAATGAACACAAGTGCATTTTATTGAGGGAAATTTGAATGCACAGAGATACCGTGACAAGATGCTGAGGCCCATTGTTGTGCCATTCATCCGCCGCCATCACCTCATGTTTCAGCATAATAATGCACGGTCCCATGTCGTAAGGATCAGTACACAAATGTTCCAGTTCTTCCATGGTCTGCATACTCACCAGACATGTCACCCATTGAGCATGTTTGGGATGTTCTGGATCGACGTGTACGACAGCATGTTCCAGTTCCCGCCAATATCCATCAACTTCGCACATCCATTGAAAAGGAATGGGACAATATTCCACAGGCCACAATTAACAGCCTGATCAACTCTATGCGAAGGAGATGTGTTGTGCTGCATGAGGTAAATGGTGGTCACACCAGATACTGACTGGTTTTCTGATCCACGCCCCTACCTTTTTTGAAAGATATATGTGACCAAAAGATGCATATCTGTATTCCCAGTCATTTGAAATCCATAGATTAGGGCCTAATGAATATACAGTATTTAAATTGACTGAGTTCCTTACATGAACTGTAAAACTCAGCAAAATCTTTGAAATTGCTACATGTACATATACATATATATGCTACATGTATTTTTGTTCAGTATAGTTACACTAGCAAAATGTTTCCTACTTATACTGTAACAAAGTCCACCACAATTGTTACATTTTTGCAGTCACTACAGTGCTTCTGCAGAAATGTCATTGGTCATGTACGCTGCATACACAGTATAAGGCAGGCGAGAGGTCTTATAGACATGTTCCATAATTTGTTGCTATACTACAGCAAGTTATTTCTGTCCTGGCATAAATTGGACAGGAGGAAAGATCATTAGTCTAGATTAAGATATACCAGAGTGATGGAGACTGAAATGATGATGGTGGCATGAACCTTGCACTAATTGTTCAATATCTACCATAGGTGCTTGACATATTTATTTATCAACAGACCTGAGTGCTTGGACCAACTGGATGCACTGGCAGTTCAGGTCCTGGGGTTACAGTGACATTGCCTTGAGCTGTGTAATTGCAATGCAAATATTGGCACATATGTTAGGATGTATCAAACTAACGTAGTCTCGGAAAAACAGTGAACAAACAAACCCTTAGGCAAAGTTCTGTTGAGTGGTATTGAGACCATTCAAATTGCAAGAATCACAACCCCAACTATTGACTTATATTGACTTATATTGACTTTGCTTTTTATCTTGACATAGACCAGATAGAATGTACATAGTGATCATTTTCCCTTGCCATGTAGGCCTACAGCTTTCCAGTGGTAAGCCTACAAGTGACCCACAAGTAACCTAAAGTACCCCTTGCGTAGACACAACTAGAAGACAATACCCCAATAGTAACTAGCTAGTGGTGGAATAAGTACCCAATTGTCATACCTGAGCAAAAGTAAATAATAATAAAAAATGACTCAAGTAAAAGTGAAAATCACCCAGTAAAATACTACTTGAGTAAAAGTAAAACAATATTTGGTTTTAAAGATAAGTATAAAAACTACATTGAATTGCTCAAATACACTTAAGTATCAAAAGCAAAAGTTTATGCTATATTAAACAAACCAGACGGCACAGTGTTCTTGTTTTTTAAATTGACGGATAGCCAGGGGCACACTCCAACACTCAGACATCATTTACAAACAAAGTATTTGTGTTATTGAGTCCGCCAGATCAGAGGCAGTAGGGATGAACACATGTTGTCATAGTTCCACATGTCACCAGAGGGCGGCAGAGACCGTCCTAGAGACATTAACGACACTCAGGTGTGTCCTATTTACTTATTATTATTTCCCTGTTAAAAGAAGTGTGTTTTCGGTTGTCCTTTGCTGAAGCTTGATTTATGTGCCGTGTGCGTTTGTCTACTGAGTGAGTTTTCGAGACTTCATATTTGTTGTTTTCCCAGTGATACTGTGATCCTTCCGTTACCGTTTCTCAGTAAAGTGTTATGTTTATCCTTAACCGCTGATTCCTTGTCTGGACTCTTCTCTGAACCTGGGTCTAACCTCACCATGTCACACATGTACTCTTGATAAGTGTGAGAACTGGGCCATTTTCCTGTCCTGCTAAATATTTGAAATGTTATTTATAGTTGAAGTCGGAAGTTTACATGCACTTAGTTTGGAGTCATTAAAACACATTTTTCAACCACTCCACAAATTTCTTGTTAACAAACTATAGTTTTGGCAAGTCGGTTCAGAGATCTACTTTGTGCATGACAGAAGTAATTTTTCCAACAATTGTTTACAGGCAGATTATTTCACTTATAATTTACTGTATCACAATTCCAGTGGGTCATAAGTTTACATACACTAAGTTGACTGTGCCTTTAAACAGCTTGAGAAATTCCAGAAAATTATGTAATGGCTTTAGAAGCTTCTGATAGGCAAATTGACATAATTTGAGTCAATTGGAGGTGTACCTGTGTATGTATTTCAAGGCCTACCTTCAAACTCACTGCCTCTTTGCTTGACATCAAAGGAAAATCAAAAGAAATCAGCCAAGACCTCAGATTTTTTTTTAAACCTCCACAAGTCTGGTACATCCTTGGGAGCAATTTCCAAACACCTGAAGGTACCACATTCACCTGTACAAACAATGGTACGCAAGTATAAACACCATGGGACCACGAAGCCGTCATACCGCTCAGGAAGGAGATGAGTTCTATCTCCTAGAGATGAACGTACTTTGGTGCGAAAAGTGCAAAGCAATCCCAGAACAACAGCAAATGACCTTGTGAAGATGCTGGAGGAAACAGATACAAAATTATCTATATCCACAGTAAAACGAGTCCTATATCGACATAACCTGACAGGCCGCTCAGCAAGGAAGAAGCCACTGCTCCAAAACTGCCATAAAAAAGCATATGGAGACAAAGATTGTACTTTTTGGAGAAATGTCCTCTGGTCTGATGAAACAAAAATGGAACTGTTTGGAAATAATGGCCATCGTTATGTTAGGAAGGAAAAGGGGGAGGCTTACAAGCCGAAGAACACCATCCCAGCCGTGAAGGACGGGGGTGGCAGCATCATGTTGTGGGGGTGCTTTGCTGCAGGAGAGACTGTTGCACTTCACAAAATAGATGGCATCATGAGGGAAGAGGAAAATTATGTGGATATATTGAAGCAACATCTCAAGACATCAGTCAGGAAGTGAAAGCTTGGTCGCAAATGGGTCTTCCAAATGGACAATGACCCCAAGCATGCTTCCAAAGTTGTGGCAAAATGGCTTCAGGACAACAAAGTCAAGGTATTTGAGTGGCCATCATAAAGCTCTGACCAGCACCAGCTCTGTCAAGAGAAATGGGCCAAAATTCACCCAACTCATAGTGGGAAGCTTGTGGAAGGGTTACTTTTTAAAAATGGTATAGAATCAGCTGGATCCCCTCTGTCGAAGACGCTTGGACCTTTTAAAAAAAAATATTTTCAGTGATATTGTTAACAAACACGCCCCCAATAAAGAAAATGAGAATTAACAACAGGTTCAGCCCCTGGTTCGACCATGATCTCGCAGAGTTACTCCACCTCAAGAATTGCATTTGGCGAAAGGCTCGGCACACGCATAATCAGGCTGAGTGGCTATTGTTCAGGCAAATGAGAAATAAGTGCACTCAGGCTATCCGGAAGGCCAAAGTTAGTTACTTTAAGGAGCAGTTCTCTCTCTTTGGGTCTAAGCCCAAGAAGTTCTGGAAAATAGTTAAATACCTAGAGAATAAACCCTACTCCTCACAGCTGCCCATGTCCCTTAATAATGTTGATGATGTGGTTGTTACTGACAAGAAGCACATGGCTGAGCTCTTTAATCACCACTTCATTAACCTCTACCGAGCACCTACCCCGGGTCCGGGATCACCCCCCCATCACCCCCCACACTGATTAGCATCGCTAGCATAGCGTCACAATTAAATAGTAGCATCTAAATATCATTAAATCACAAGTCCAAGACACCTAATGAAAGATACAGATCCTGTGAATAAAGCCACAATTTCAGATTTTTTAAATGTTTTACAGGGAAGACACAATATGTAAATCTAATAGCTATACACGTTAGCAAAAATCACCATTTTTCTTGTCCACCATTTTCTCTCAACACCAGTAGCTATCACCAATTCGGCTAAACTAAGATATTGATAGCCACTAACCAAGAAAAAACCTCCTCAGATGACAGTCTGATAACATATTTATGGTATAGGATAGGTTTTGTTAGAAAAATGTGCATATTTCAGGTAGATGTCATAGGTTACAATTGCACCCACCGTCACAAATGGACTAGAATAACTACATAGAGCAACGTGTTTACCTACTTACTAATCATCAAACATTTCGTAAAAATACACAGCATACACTAATCGAAAGACACAGATCCTGTGAATACAGACAATATTTCAGATTTTCTAAGTGTCTTACAGCGAAAACACAATAAATCGTTATATTAGCATACCACATATGCAAACGTTACACCAGCATTGATTCTAGCCAAAGAGAGCGATAACGTAAACATCGCCAAAATATATAAATTTTTTCACTAACCTTCTCAGAATTCTTCAGATGACACTCCTGTAACATCACATTACAACATACATATACAGTTTGATCGAAAATGTGCATATTTAGCGGCACAAATCGTGCTTACACAATGGAAATACTGTCCAACTACTCAAGCAATCTGCCCGGCAGCATCATGATAATACAACTATTTTTATCGAAAACTATTCATAAACTTGACAAAAACAATACAGGTTGGCCATGAAATGAAAGATGCATTAGTTATTAATGCAACCGCTAAGTTAGATTTTTAAAATTAACGTTACTAGACATACAGTGTGCGTTACAGACAGACTAGTGCCGCAATAACGGCGTCACTATTTACCGTTATTGAGTTTACATTTTTCCACATAAAAATGGAATAACATCATAAATAGCTCTTACTTTTCGACGAGCTTCCATCGGAATCTTGGCCAAGTGGTACTTTTGTCCAAAAGAATCGTTGCTTGGTTGTAAAACGTTGCATTCAACTTCTGATATAGCAGCTAACTATAGCTAACAATTGCTAACATTAGCTAACGTGTCCAAATCCTCATTACGCAATACTGAGGAAATTCCGAAAAATAGCAATATACTCGCATAATCTGATATAACTCGGTTTCAAATAGCTTCGTTATGATGTTTCTAACAGCTATATCAAATTAAATTACAGACTGATATATCTAAAGTTCATTACTAAGCGTTCGAAAATGACATCCCGGGGTCTCTCTCTGCGTAAAGTTCAACGTCGAAAAGATGGCGTACCTCACTCCTTGGTGTTTTATAACCTCTGAGAGCTACGCAGGAAGCCCATTCCACTTCTCCTTGGTTACTGACATCCAGGGGAAGGCGGGTGCAGTTCGTGTCGTTCCATAGGATATACACACCCCTTTAAACTGAACTGAGATCAGAGCTTCGCTCTCAGACCTTCGCAAAACCTGTCATGGATTTCGCTGTAGAAAGAGTTCTGTTCCACTCAGAGACATAATTCAAACGGCTATAGAAACTAGATAGTGTTTTCTATCCAATAATAACAATAATATGCATATTGTACGATCAAGAATTGAGTAGGAAGCCGTTTCATCTGTAGAGACAATTATGCTAATTTGAAACAGCACCCCCTATAGTCGCAAGAAGTTTTAAGTCAGGATTCCTATTTGACTCAGCCATGCCTCCTTGCCCGTCCAACATTTCCTCATCTCCCATTCCTTCTAATGCGACTATCCCCGATGCTTCTCCCTCTTTTTCCACCGCCCCGTTACAATGTTTCTCCCTGCAGGCAGTAACTGAGTCTGAGGTACTAAAGGAGCTCCTTAAACTTGACCCCAAAAAACCATCTGTGTCAGATGGGTTAGACCCTTTCTTCTTTAAGTTTGCTTCCCCCTATCATTGCCAAGCCTATCTACAACCTTTTTAACCTGTCTCTCCTTTCTTGGGAGGTTCCCATTGCTTGGAAGGCAGCCACAGTTCGTCCTTTATTTAAAGGGGGAGATCAAGCTGATGTCAATTTCTATTTTGCCCTGTTTATCAAAAGTGTTGGAAAAACTTGTCAATAATCAACTGACTGGCTTTCTTGATGTCTATAGTATTCTCTCGGGTATGCAATCTGGTTTCCGCTCAGGTTATGGATGTGTCACTGCAACCTTAAATGTCCTCAATGATGTCACCATTGCCCTTGATTCTAAGCAATATTGTGCTGCTATTTTTATTGACTTGGCCAAAGCTTTTGATACAGTGGAACATTCCATACTTGTGGGCCTGCTATGGAGTTTTGTTGTCTCTGAGGGGTCTTTGGCCTGGTTTGCTAACCACCTCTCTCAGAGTGCAGTGTATAAAGTCAGAAAATCTGCTGTCTCAGCCACTGCCTGTCACCAAGGGAGTACCCCAAGGATCGATCCTAGGCCCCATACTCTTCTCAATTTACATTAACAACATAGCTCAAGCAGTAGGAAG
Organism: Salvelinus fontinalis; assembly: GCF_029448725.1. Classification (NCBI taxonomy): domain Eukaryota; kingdom Metazoa; phylum Chordata; class Actinopteri; order Salmoniformes; family Salmonidae; genus Salvelinus; species Salvelinus fontinalis. Next base: position 28,000,814 of record NC_074702.1, on the reverse strand, counting down.
CTCTCTCATCCATTTATATGCAGATGATAAAGTCTTATACTCAGCTATCCCCTCCCCGGATTTGGTGTTAAATGCTCTACAAAAAGCTTTCTTAGTGTCCAACAAGCTTTCTGTCCTTAACCTTGTTCTGAACACCTCCAAAACAAAGGTCATGTGGTTTGGTAAGAAGAACCCACAGGTGTTATTACTACCTATGAGGGTTTAGAGCTTGAGGTAGTCACCTCATACAAGTACTTGGGAGTATGGCTAGTTGGTGCACTGTCCTTCTCTAAGCACATATCAAAGCTGCAGGCTAAAGTTAAATCTAGACTTGGTTTCCTCTATCATAATCGTTCCTCTTTCACCCCAGCTGCCAAACTAACCCTGATCCAGATGACCATCGTACCCATGCTAGACTACGGAGACGTAATTTATAGATCGGCAGGTAAGGGTGCTCTCGAGCGGCTAGATGTTCTTAACCATTCGGCCATCAGATTCTCCACCAATGCTCCTTATAGGACACATCACTGCATGCTATACTCCTCTGTAAACTCGTCATCTCTGTATACCCGTCAAAAAACCCACTGGTTGATGCTTATTTATAAAACCCTCTTAGGCCTCACTCCCCCCTATCTGAGATATCTACTGCAGCCCTCATCCTCCACATGCAACACCTGTTCTGCCAGTCACATTCTGTTAAAGGTCCCCAAAGCACACACATCCCTGGGTCGCTCCTCTTTTCAGTTCGCGGCAGCTTGCAGTTGGAACAAGCTGCAAACACTCAAACTGGACAGTTTTATCTCAATCTCTTCATTCAAAGACTCAATCATGGACACTCTTACTGACAGTTGTGGCTGCTTTGTGTGATGTATTGTTGTCTCTACCTTCTTGCCCTTTGTGCTGTTGCTGTGCCCAATAGCGTTGTACCATGTTTTGTGCTGCTACCATGTTGTGGTGCTACCATGTTGTTGTGATGTTGTGTTGCTACCATGCTGTGTTGTCATGTGTTGCTGCCTTGCTATGTTGTTGTCTTAGGTCTCTATGTAGTGTTGTGTTGTCTCTCTTGTTGTGATGTGTGTTTTGTCCTATATTTATATTGTATTTAGGAGGCCTTTGGCCTTTTGGTAGGCCGTCATTGTAAATAATAATTTGTTCTTAACTGACTTGCCTAGTTAAATAAAGGTTAATAAAATTAAATACAAATCTTTACACCACTGTAACTAGCAAAGGGAAGTTAGACTTTTCCACTCATAGAAATAGCTTTGTTCTCAAGACACAACACAGCCTATAACCGTGCCTGCTGGCAAATCACCTAAATACTCTTCTTGCTTTTGTCATAACGTCCTTTTATCTACTGTGTAATACTTGTTCTGCCTGTTGGAAAACTCATTGTGGGACAGCCCCATTGAGAGAAAGAGAAAAACATATCTGACGACAAAATGACACTAAGCGCCTTGTGAAGCTTAGTGTAGCGTTACTGGCATGTGTTGCTCGTCATCATCAATATTTAAAGAGTAGGGCCTGTATTCATAAATCCTCTCAGAGTAGTAGTGCAGATCTAGGTTCAGATCCCCCTGTCCATGTAATGTTACTCATTAGGATTTTGAAGGTAAAATTCATCGTACATCAGCACTCTGAGATGCTTTGTGAATATGGGCCCTGGTCCCAAAATCATCATGTAAGATAAAAATCCTCATGTAAGATAGAAGAAAAGAAGAGGCCTTGGAACGTTTAAACCTTGAAACAGCCTGCCACTTTTGCCAGAAACTTGGACAGCGATGATGAACCTATTTTGGTATAGACAAATTTCTATAACCAAATGTGTGGCACAAATCAATCTCAAAACAAATAGTGCTATCTGAGAGCCTATTTGATTAATTTAAAGCAGGAAGCCAAAAGCAAACGCCTACAGTACATTGTTCACCTCATGAGTAGATGTGAGAGCAGGCAAAGTAGGGGTTAGTGGTCGTAAAGTGGTTAAAGTGTCAAAGAGAGTTGTCTCTCCATCAAGCACGGGTTGTTTTGCAGTGTTTACGGTTCAAAAGTTCGCATTGTAAGGGGTCACCAAAAGGCCTCAGTATCGTACTCTTTATCCACAGAAATAATTTAGCTGCAATACTTTTATTGAATACACTTTACCTCTGTCAGAATATATTATTTTGGGGGGGTGTTTTTAAGGTGTTAAACTGTCGTTTAACACTTCTGTTTAACCATCATGAGTTTTGTGCACTCATATCTAAACAAATATCCCACATGATTTACTACTATCCAATTGACAGAATGAATATGCATGTGTTCAGAGCACAGTCTATGGTTCAGAGCAGTTCAACACACTTGAAGACATAAATAGAGAAAGATTTGTCTTTATTGTGAATTAATTAATAGTTATCCAGTGATATATCAATTCCAAGGATATTTGGGGTTCTCTTTGACTGAATAGCCCATCCTTAACACAGGCCACATTCCCCTCTTCATCTGCTGTGTGTGTGTGTGTGTGTGTGTGTGTGTGTGTGTGTGTGTGTGTGTGTGTGTGTGTGTGTGTGTGTGTGTGTGTGTGTGTGTGTGTGTGTGTGTGTGTGTGTGTGTGTGTGTGTGTGTGTGTGTGTGTGTGTGTGAACTAAAGAGTGGTTTTGCATCAACACTTACAGTTGAATAGTTGCCCCCTGAGTCACACCCCTCATGGACTTCCCCACCTACCCTATTAGCCCTGGACTGTGACCCACAGAATTGGTATAACCCACGAGTGTACAGACCGCAGGGAGGTTTATTTTTGGGCGACCCATCTGACACCACTTTCTCCATCTGTGCCTGGATAAACGAGGTCTCACTCCGCACATACTGCCCACCTGTTGGAGCCGTTTTCTCCCTAACTGACAGGTCAAGACACACAGGTCTTTACAATATCCAATCTAACTTCCAGAACACTGCCCTCATCTGCAGGGGTCCACAGACAGTGTAGTTTCATAGTAAAGAATAACATAAGATGCTGAAGCAGGAGATGCTTATGGACGACAAGCACAGACTCAACCAACACCTAATGTGAATCTCAAGCAGAAAGAAATCTCAACTCTAATGATTGAGACCAATGATTAACCAATACCTTACTAGGGATCAAGGACACACTTTAAATAGAAAGTGACGTGTTTGGCAGGCTGTGGGATTTCCCAACATCGCTGTGTGAGCACTAATATCACAAATGGGAATGCAGTCTGAAACAGACATGTTTTCTCAGAAGCACTTCTGAACTTGACTATTTTCCCTGTGTCTCCATGCCAGTGACTTTGCATGATATTGTTTTAAAGCCTTTTGACCATCTGTTAATGGTTACCACAGCGTGGAGGTATCTACAGTTTAGCAATACAGCTGGTCATGTTTCGATTATTGAACTACGAATCATTGTGATAACATGAAGGCATTATAGATTTAGATCTCATTGAATTTATTTAAGCATCGTTTTCAAGATTCAGATCAATATCTCTGTAAAGCCCAGACTATGTAAGTGATGCACAGAGCAGTGATACATAGAGCACGTATTGGTGCACACTTTCAACGTTTCCTGCCCGGTAACAGCGGTGTGGGGAGACGGGGTTGGTTGGAGCCAAGACGCCATGCTATCGTCAAATCCCACGTCAAGTCCCAAATCCAGCCTCTACTCACTTTCCTACTCCACGCTGACACAACCATGGCACCTGTTCCTCGGTCTACAAAGCACTGCTATTCAATTACAGGCCTTTTTTATGTGAGCCTCTTGCAACTACCCAGCTACAAAGGATCCCAGAAAGGTCATCTTCAAAGAAGAGGCCTGTGAATTTAGATTGGATTTAAAGGATTTGAGTTGTGGACCCATAAAGGTCTACTTTTTCATCTAAGTACAGAGGCCTTTAACCTTTCTAACCAAGGTTAGAACGACTTGAAGGAGTGGGGAAATACATAGATTTCACAATGTTCCATACAAATTATTAAGAGAAAACAAATAAATGAAACAAAAGTTCAATGTCCATTACCCTCTGTTGACTGTCACTACTCTTCAGCCCCCAAACTGCATTTGATTATGCTTGTCTAATCTGTTGTTGTTTGCGATGCATTGAAGGATGGGTTCTTTTTGTGCTAGAATTAGCGACTTCAAGAATATAAATGACAGTGTGGAGGAAAGTACATTTCACCATTGCAGTTGTAAATCCCTAAAGCCACAGACCGCCATCAGATGTCTTAACAATCTTTATATTTCAGGATGGTAGTATTAGTTAGATGTCATATGTATTCATAATGAGTCCAATAAATTGATATGCGATGTCTCTACCATTTGGCCAGTCCTATCGTAGTCCACAATCAGTCTGGACATCTCACACTTTACCAAGTCAGGCTCTATGTCTCTCTCAGAATTTATTTAGCAGGCAAAACCCCGAGGACAAACCATTCATATTTTTTTTATTTTTTTAGGTCACTCTTTTCAATGAGTTTTCATTGGGAAATCAGATTTCTAAGGGACCTGTTTGCAGTTCCTATCGCTTCCACTGGATATCAACAGTCCTGAGAAATTGGTTGAGGTCATTCCTTTGTGTAATGAAGAAGTACGGCCATCTTGAACGAGAGTCACTTGAAGTGTCCTGTTAGATAGAAGCTAGCTATAGTTGGTTTTAATCCTGTATTGAACACAGATCATCCCGTCTTCAATTTTATCGATTAATAACGTTAAAAAATACCTAAAGTTGTATTACAAAAGTAGTTTGACATTTTTTGTCAAAGTTTACAGGTAACCTTTGAGATATTTTGTAGTCACGTTTGAGCAAGTTGGAACCGGTGTTTTTCTGGATCAAACGCGCCAAATAAATTGACCTTTTGGATATATATCGACAGAATTAATCAAACCAAAGGACCATTTGTGATGTTTATGGGACATATTGGAGTGCCAACAACAGAAGCTCGTCAAAGGTAAGGTATGAATTATATTTTTATTTCTGCGTTTTGTGTCGTGCCTGCAGGGTTGAAATATGCGAAAACAGGTTCTTAGAAATGTTTGCAAATATATTAAAAACAAATAACAGAAATACCTTATTTACATAAGTATTCAAACCCTTTGCTATGAGACTCGAAATTGAGCTCAGGTGCTTCCTGTTTCCATTGATCATCTTTCAGGTGTTTCTACAACTTACAGCTCCAAGACAGGATACTTTTTTTTGTAATTCATTATTTATTTATTCTTTATGTAACTAGGCAAGTCAATTAAGAACAAATTCTCATTTACAATGACAGCCTACCGGGGAACAGTGGGTTAACTGCCTTGTTCAGGGGCAGAACAACAGTGGTTAGAGCATTGGACCAGTAACCGGAAGGGTATATTTTGGAAAACACATTAGCTTCCTTGTATGGACTTGTCCTTATTTTTCTAATGACGCTGTTTACTTAAAATGTATTAACCCTATTCATCCCTGTCATAATACGACACAGAAACATCATTCATTTATATTTGTTCCACCAGAGTTCTAAAGACCAGAAATGCTTGGTATGTTGGTTAATTATTCTCATGAGGGAATAAATAGTGAAACCAGTGCTAATCCACAAACCTACTGATACTGTTTTCAACTGTATACACTGTCCTTGGCCCAGTTAAATACAGTAGTGTCCTTTGTTTCCTTTTCTGCTGACAGCTTCTATCACATTTGTCAAACCACTTGAGTTTTTTGTTGTTGTGTTACAGCCTGAATTTAAAATGGATTAAATTGAGAGTTTTTTGTCACTGGCCTACACACAATACCCTATGATGTGAAAGTCGTATTGTTTTTCCATTTATTTATTTTTTTACAAATTCATAAAAAAAGGAAAAGCTGAAATGTCTTGAGTAAATAAGTATTCAACTATTTTGTTATGGCATGGATAAAATAAAAAAAAGCTGACATTGAATATCCCAGTATGGTGGAGTTCTTAACTACATTTTGGATGGTGTATCAATACGACCAGTCACTACAAAGATACAGTTTCCGGAGAGGAAGGAAAGTGATCAGAGATTTCACCACAAGGCCAATGATGACGTTAAAACAGTTACAGAGTTTAATGACTGTGATAGGAGACAACTGAGGATGGACCAACAACATTGTAGTTACTCCACAATATAAACTATTTGCATTGGAAACACGTATTTATGGGAAAGATATTTGAAAAGGGTGTATTGTTCTTAAATGATATTGTCAATTATAATGGTAGAGTTATGTCCTTCATGGCGTTATCAGAATTGTACTGTGTGCATGCTAATTTGGAAAGGTTGACCTAATCCGATGCGGAAATTGCCTACGATCAGACAGCAAGGTCAGGCCCAGGACAATAAAGGACCATGGACATTCCACAGGGGAGATATGGCAAACTCATTGGGGTCATAAAATGTATAGCTGTGGAGGTGACACCTAATGGAGGGAAGAGTATAAGATGTGTTGTGAACGTTCTAAATGTACGCACTCAGCTGACGACATCCTTGGTATTAAACACTTGGAACTTCTCTTGAGCTTTTGGTCTCAACTCCTTATTGCAAAGAGGTTGCAATAGAATCATTATTTTTAACACCATGGAAAAAGTCAGGAACCATGGGCCATGATAATGGATGGGCTGAACATGCTGAGATATGAGTTTGGATTGGTCTGCCATGTAGCGCACTTCCGTCTATAACATTATAACATGAGCTGCTCAGTATGTGTAGGTAATCCTAACGTGGCTTTTTTTTACGATATCATGAAGAACTGCAAAAGTGTTGCTCTCCACTTTCTGGAGGACCAAGTTTTGAAATCAGTGGGAGTGTGATAGCTAAGTAGATGGAGAAAATGATGCCGTTTGATTGCAAATATGCGGAGAGAGTCGAAAAGAGAACACTGAAGGCTGTTGTATAAAACACTGGATGACATCTTCAAAACAAACTAATGGCATCCGTGACAGAGAGAGAGAAGCGTTCATCCATGTATATGAGTAAGAGAGACTAGCTACATTTTCAGACATAAGTTTTTTAATTGTTGTTTTCGTTGCAAGTTAAAGTGTACTGTTAGCTAGATACCTTCTGTATCCTGTGCATGTGACAAATAAACGTTGATTTGATATAGGGAGTGTTTACCAGAGATGGTAATGTGAAGAACATGACCTGCACCAAAGTCGAATTAGGATATAACGTTATGCCAACTAGTGTCCAAGTTCTAAAAGAAGAAAGCCCTGCTTTTATTTAGTCTCACTCACAAGCTTAAGCTATTTTCTGAAATTAGCTCGCCATTAACTTGTAAATAATGATATTGTTGTGAGTTTATTTTCCTGTAAAGACGTTGTCAGCTATATGATATGGTCATTATCTGTGTGCCCAATATAAAGGATCAAAACTGGCGGAGGAATAAAAGTAGCATAAATAGGAAAGTATACCAGTTTCATTTGAAGACCAGGATGTTGACAGCTGTGCCATACAGACTGCAAAATAGTTGGGAAGAGATTTTTGATGTACCAATTCCATGGTACATCAATGAGTTGATATTTAAAACAACGCAAGATTCAAGACTTCGTGCTTTTCAGCTAAAATGATTATATAGAATTCTTGCCACCAACAAAATTTTGAATATTTGGGGCAGAAAATCTTCGAAGCTCTGCAGATTTTGTTGTGAGGATACAGAATCAATAGACCATTTATTTTGGTATTGCCCTCAGGTAGCCTGTTTCTGGTCTCAGGTTCAGGAATGGCTGAAAATGCATAGGATTGATCTAAATTTGAGATCTGGAGAGACCGGGTCAGTCAATTACTAATATACTCATACTCTTAGTAAAAGTATTTATCTTCAACACGCAATCTGTAGATTCTATTCGATTAGATAGATTGAAATGGTACGTTAAACATCATAGCATAGTTGAAAGATACAGTATGTGTTGCGTAGAAACACGAAGTGGGTGGCCAGCAGAGATAGATGGGATGGGCTGAGGGAAGCTGAGGGTTGGTATGTGGAATTGGAGACAAGTGGGAGTGGAGTTGCTGTGTGAGAGAGCGAATGATGGTCAAAAGATAAAGGGGGAAAAAAAGTCTACATAAAACATAATAAAAGTACATTTGAATGACACTAAGTGGCAGTGTTTTTACAACTAATGCCGGTTTGCCTGAGGCTGATGCCGTGCAGGTGTTTGTACACATGGACAAACACACACTCTCATTCCAATAAACACATACAAGAACACACACATACATGTAATACTGCAAGACATGCACATAAACACATACAGTTGGCATTGCTGTTATGATTTCAGTTGTCCTTGATGTCCTTTGTTTTAAATGTATTATTTTATTTTTTTGCATTGATGTTTGCTGTTTTCTTCTGTCTTTTCCTTTTTTCTCTTTAGTTCATTCTCTTGGTTGTTGGTGCATTGGGGGGTTCTTGGGGGTGGCGAATGGAATTAATTGTAATTTTTTTTGTCTTCGGGGGGGGGGACTGTGGGAGGGGTCTGGAATGGTTGAGGGACAGCTATTGGGGAACTGTGGGAGGGGTCTTGGAGGGTTCGGGTTTCACAAGATTGTGATCATGAAAAAGGAAACTATGACATATATTTTATATCACTATCATGCACACGCACCGTCACACATAAGGATGGCTCTGTTGCGGAAAGACTGATACATGTTTGAGTGTCTTGATGCTGTACTGTTTGTCCTTCGTGTTCTAATACTTTAATGTTACCCCTTCCTTGTGTTTTTTGTAATAAATAATACAAAATTTAAATAATACTGTTTTTGAACAGAACCGGCCAATGCATAATAGGACAGTTTTTCATTTCCTCTGTAGACTAGGTCCACACAGTTTGGATTTCAGACTTGGAAAAGAGACTTTGTCATGTTGAACCTGAGCTACAGTGCCTTCAGAAAGTATTCATACTCCTTGACTTATTCCACATTTTGTTGTGCTACAGCCTAAATTCAAAGTGTATTAAATTCATTTTTTTTCTCACCCATATACACACAATACCCCATAATGACAAAGTGAAAAGATGTTTTTAGACATTTTTGCAAATGTATTGAAAATGTAATATTTAATTTACAAAAGTATTCACATCCCTGAGTCAATACTTGTGTAGATGTACCTTTGGCAGCGATTACAGCTGTGAGTTCTTCTGGGTACATTTTCAAGAGCTTTCCACTCCTGAACTGTGCAACATTTGCCCATTATTCTTTAAATAAATCTTCAAGCTCTGTCAAATTCATTGTTGATTATTGCTAGAAAACCATCTTCAAGTAGATTTTAGTCAAAACTGTAACTCGGCCACTCCGGAACATTCAGTCCAAAACGATTACAAGAATACCCATAACATGATGCAGCCACCACTATGCTTGAAAAGATGGAGAGTGGTACTCAGTAATGTGTTGTATTGTATTTGTCCAAACGTAACAGTTTGTAATCAGGACAAAAAGTGAATTGCTTTGCCACATTCTTTGCAGTATTACTTTAGAGCCTTGTTACAAACAGGATGCATTTTTGTTGTTGAATATTTTGATTATGTAGAGGCTTCATTCTTTTCCTTAAGTCAATTAGGTGAATATTGTGGAGTAACTACAATGTTGTTGGTCCATCCTCAGTTGTCTCCTATTACAGTCATTGAACTCTGTAACTGTTTTAACGTCATCATTGCCTTGTGGTGAAATCTCTGATCACTTTCCTTCCTCTCCGGAAACGGTATCTTTGTAGTGACTGGTTGTATTGATTCACCATCCAAAGTGTAATGAAGAACTTCACTATGCTGAAAGGGATATTCAATGTCATCTTCTTTTTTATTTACCCATCTACCAATAGATCCGCTTTTTTGTGAGGCATTGAAAAACCTCCCCGGTCTTTGTAGCTGAATCTGTGTTTGAAATTCACTGCTTGACTTAGGAACCTTAGAGATAATTGTATGTGTGATGTACAGAGATGAGGAAGTCATTCAAAAATCATGTGAAACACTATTGTCTATGCAACTTATTATGTGACTTGTTAACAAACTTATTTAGGTTTGCCATAATAAAGGAGTTGAATACTTATTTACTCAAGACATTTCAGCTTTAAATTTTTATGAATTTGTAAAAAAATAAATAAATGGAAAAACATAATACGACTTTCACATCTTAGGGTATTGTGTGTAGGCCTGTGACAAAAAACTCAAATTAATCAATTTTAAATTCAGGCTGTAACACAACAACAAAAAACTCAAGTGGTTTGACAAATGTGATAGAAGCTGTCAGCAGAAAAGGAAACAAAGGACACTACTGTATTTAACTGGGCCAAGGACAGTGTATACAGTTGAAAACAGTATCAGTAGGTTTGTGGATTAGCACTGGTTTCACTATTTATTCCCTCATGAGAATAATTAACCAACATACCAAGCATTTCTGGTCTTTAGAACTCTGGTGGAACAAATATAAATGAATGATGTTTCTGTGTCGTATTATGACAGGGATGAATAGGGCTAATACATTTTAAGTAAACAGCGTCATTAGAAAAATAAGGACAAGTCCATACAAGGAAGCTAATGTGTTTTCCAAAATATACCATTTGCGTTGGAAACACCTGGGAGAAAATGAAAAACTAATAATGTTTTTGAAGAGAACCGGCCAACGCATAATAAGACAGTTTTTCATTTCCTTTGTAGACTAGACCCACACAGTTTGGATTTCAGACTTGGAAAAGAGACTTTGTCATGTTGAACCTGAGCTACAGTCCCTTCAGAAAGTGTTCATACCCCTTGACTTATTCCACATTTTGTTGTGCTACAGCCTGAATTCAAAGTGTATTAAATTCATTTTTTTTCTCACCCATCTACACACAATACCCCATAATGACAAAGTGAAAAGATGTTATTAGACAATTTTGCAAATGTATTGAAAATGTCATATCAAATTTACAAAAGTAATCACATCCCTGAGTCAATACTTGTGTAGATGTACCTTTGGCAGCGATTACAGCTGTGAGTATTTCTGGGTACATTTTTAAGAGCTTTCCACACCTGAATTGTGCAACATTTGCCCATTATTCTTTTAAAAAATCTTCAAGCTCTGTCAAATTCATTGTTGATTATTGCTAGAAAACCATCTTCAAGTAGATTTTAGTCAAGACTGTAACTCGGCCACTCCGGAACATTCAGTCCATAACGATTACAACAATATCCGTAACATGATGCAGCCACCACTATGCTTGAAAAGATGGAGAGTGGTACTCAGTAATGTGTGTATTGTATTTGTCCCAAACATAACAGTTTGTAATCAGGACAAAAAGTGAATTGCTTTGCCACATTCTTTGCAGTATTACTTTAGAGCCTTGTTACAAACAGGATGCATGTCTGTTGTTGAATATTTTGATTATGTAGAGGCTTCATTCTTTTCCTTAAGTCAATTAGGTTAATATTGTGGAGTAACTACAATGTTGTTGGTCCATCCTCAGTTGTCTCCTATCACAGCCATTAAACTCTGTAACTGTTTTAACGTCATCATTGCCTTGTGGTGAAATCTCTGATCACTTTCCTTCCTCTCCGGAAACTGTATCTTTGTAGTGACTGGTTGTATTGATACACCATCCAAAGTGTAGTTAAGAACTCCACCATACTGAAAGGGATATTCAATGTCAGCTTCTTTTTTATTTACCCATCTACCAATAGATCCCCTTTTTTGTGAGGCATTGAAAAACCTCCCCGGTCTTTGTAGCTGAATCTGTGTTTGAAATTCACTGCTTGACTTAGGAACCTTAAAGATACTTGTATGTGTGATGTACAGAGATGAGGAAGTCATTCAAAAATCATGTGAAACACTATTGTCTATGCAACTTATTATGTGACTTGTTAACAAACTTATTTAGGTTTGCCATAATAAAGGAGTTGAATACTTATTTACTCAAGACATTTCAGCTTTTAATTTGTAATTAATTTGTTAAAAAAAAAATGAAAAAAATGAAAACATAATACGACTTTGACATTATGGGGTATTGTGTGTAGGCCTGTGACAAAAAACTCTCAATTTATTACATTTTAAATTCAGCCTGTAACACAACAAAATGTGGAATTATCCAAACAAAATATTTACACTCTAGAGACCAATTTGACTTAACTTCTCCCATTGCTCCAATTTCTCTGGGGCCTCACATGGGCTCTATCATGGCTCTTTATTGCAGAATGTAGAACAATATTTTAGATGGCAGCATCAGAGAGCTCTGTAACATGGCACATATACTTGAAAGTTTCGGTAAAGTGTTATCAGGCCTTTTTGTGCATAGAGTCAACGTCTTGAGAAGGCTTAGTAACAGAGGAGATTCTCTTTCTCTCTCTCCTGGCCCAGGCCTCTTTCCTCATCTAAGTTTGGTTCTTAAGCCCCTACTTAGAGGTCACTGCCAAGAGGCCAGACCTAAATAGACTTCCCCTGTTATAATGCACTGCGGTGCACTCATAAAATAGGAACTCTCCCTGCGTGTGGCTCACACACACAGCAGCTGGGTCAGTTGGAGTTACTGCTAAAGAGCAGAGTCTTTACGTCAAGCAGGGGAGGAGGGGAGTGGTGGTATTGAGGGGTACAACCATTTTCCACCTGGGGGACTTAAGAGGGAAGCCTTGAGCTAAAATTGAATGGCAAAATATTTGACCTATATGACCCCCCCCTGGGTGGAAAGGCCTGTGGGCGGGTTGGGGGGAACAAGCGGGAGGCGGATTCTGCCCTAACATGATTAGATGTATGTTGTTTATGGCTTTGTCCGTAGCTGTAGTCGTAACTCATCTCAACGGAAAGGGACCGGCAGCTGGCAAAGCCATTCAAACCTCTCCACCGATGACCAATACATGCTCAGAAAGTGAACTCAGAAGGGTCCAAGGCCACATGACACCTCTTGTGGTGGATTCTCCCCAAAGTAATTAATGAGATGTGAAATGAAAACCTGCTGTCAGGTTGCCCAACTTGCCTTTCATTGCCTTTGCAATGGAGTTCCTCCAGTTTGATAGATCCTCGACCATAGGATACCAGACAGAGTAGCGTCACCCCATGATCAACTGGAATGTTCATCTTCAGACCCAAAATTCAAGGAAGCACTTTGGCATGTTCCGGGCCTTCTTCCATGTAAGGAACAGATAATGTGGCACAGATGTGAAGCATGATATCGCACAAGTGGCAGCTGACACATGACATTTCCATCTACTATGTGCTGATAAAAGACATTTTCCTCATTGCGTTCACTGGGGTTTATATAAAACCCAGCTGATCCATATTAAACGCAGATAAGACTAAATGGAATGGGATTAGACATACTTCGGTAATTGACGGAATGCTTCTGCAACAGCCTCCTTCCACAACCAATAAGGCTTCGGCTTCTTAAAGTCCCTGTTGAACAGTTTAGAGCTGGTCCTGGAGAGTTTGTGTGGAGAGAGAAAAGAGGACAACGCACACAACCAGCATGGAGCCGGCGTTATGCAAATGTGCGTTTGCGAAGCTCTGAGGACGGTGATTTCTCTGAGGACGGTGATTTCTCTGAGGACGGTGATTTCTCTGAGGACGGTGATTTCTCTGAGGACGGTGATTTCTCTGAGGACGGTGATTTCTCTGAGGACGGTGATCGTGTTGTAAACAATACAGGTGGAGCCACACAAAAGACACCGTGCTCCAGTTAGGCAGGTTGTGTGTACATGTGTGCGTGAGTGTGTGTTTGTTGGTAAGGAAGCATGTTGAAAACATGGTACAGTACAAACCAGCTGCCTTCCCAAACTCTTAGGAAGAGCCAGAGACCCGAGGCCAGAGGGATGCCCAGAGGAGCAGATTTTAATTGGGCGGGGGGGCAGCTGAGACCTTGATTCTACGAGGGTTAACAAACTGAACCGTTTGCTCCATAGCGATAGGCTCAATCCCATGGTGGGAAGGATGTGATCTGTTATTTCAATAAAGAAGAACACAAGCAGGCTCTATGGTCTGACACTGTAAACAGGTTTCTCTTCGCTTGAGGTGAAACATCACAAACACGTCCCTGATGGAACCCCATCTGCCTACACATTCCACATGCGCACGCACACATGCACACGCACGCAAACACTCCACACAGACCCTTACCAAAGGTGCACCCTAATTCCCCACCCCCCCACCACCCATGCACAAGTGGGTAAAATGAGTGCCCGCGCAAATCCTACCCTACCTCGGACACCCTATCTCCCAGGCCTGTCTGTCAACATTGCAGGCTATTAACGATCTCGCTTACCGTTAGCGTTACTGAGTATCACTGGTAACCGGAGATCGTGGGTGAGGGAGGGGGCGACAGTGAACGCTCCTACGGTTTCCATCATAAAACGGTCATATGGCCTTTGCTGACACCCAAGAGTCCAGTTTGCTTTTTTGTCTGGGAGGCTTGAGAATCATGTAGCACATTGCTAATGCACTTCTAACACACACAGAAAGAGGTTCAAGGGGAGTTCATTTAAACTTAGTTTGATAATCATTTGGTCTGTGAATCTACTCCCACACACCAAGTCATTTGTTTTCTCTTCGGGTCCCCTCTCCCCTTTAGAAGTGCCCCCAGAAGCCAATCCATCTCTCTCTCTCTCTCTCTCTCTCTCTCTCTCTCTCTCTCTCTCTCTCTCTCTCTCTCTCTCTCTCTCTCTCTCTCTCTCTCTCTCTCTCTCTCTCTCTCTCTCTCTCTCTCTCTTTCAACAGAAAACATTCTGCTCTTTTCTTGTAACGGTGAAACTGATTCGGCAGGGTGGGCATGCAATAAATCTTGTTTATTTGTTGGTCTTTTCCCTCTCTCATTTACTAGACGGAATATTTTCGAAAGGCCATCTCCTTTGCCGTAACTTAATCGCAGCAATCACTGGCTGACATACAGTACTTTATTTATGCCAGTCTCTATGAGCTGAGGGCCTAGCCCCAAGGTCCTTAGTCATGGCCTGACAAGCTCCACACCAGCACATAGACAGAGCCTCACAATCTCAGGGAAAGCTACAGGAATAACCTAACAGCTCAATTGCCGTGAAACGCATCAAACACAACACATATTAAGCACCACTGTTACTGAACGTTACAAAGGCATTGAAAGGGACCTAAAAACTCAGTCCTTATAAGAAATATCATTAAAATGCAAATATTTGTAGATAAAAACATATGGATGGCCCTCATTTTGGCTGTAGCCAGTATGAAGCTTTTGTCGTCATTCCCTCGGGCTTTCCTCAGGTGTCAGTCGTCATGTAAAGATGGCTAGCTGGCTAATGTTAGGTAGGTAATCAGAAAGCAATTGTGGCTCACTGATGAGAGTAACAATGCTGAACAAGTTGAATTTAATGACGTTGATGATTTACAACAGAAAACATAGCTAGGTAGCAAACTATGTTCTGCTGTGTGTGAAGACATTAGCTGCTCTGCTACTCTAGCAGACCCACTTTGGAGATGTGATCAGTCTAAAGAAGCAAGCAAATATATGACAACCACATTTTGACATATGCAGTCTTAGAAAAAAAGGTGCTAAATAGAACCATATAGGGTTCTTTGGTTTGTCCCCATAGGGGAACCTTTTTTGAACCCTCTGTAAATGGTTCTACCTGGAACCCTATTAATGGTTTGCACCTGACGTCATAAACAGTGGTGCGTGCCGTGGTGGCCTCAATACTGTTGCCCAACTCGTTAGCATCATTCCATTAAAATCAGTTGCGAAGCATTAGCATTCACACTATTTTCCTAAATCGCTGAATTAGCCAACATGCCTCTAATATGTCGTGCTGTCGAGTGTAACAATTGCACCGTAACGGAAAGGGTTATCTTCCATCGTACCCCAACCGATTTAGACCATCAGCAATGGTGGCTTGCTGCCTTACGGATGGATGAATGGACACCCACAAAGCACTATCAGCTGTGCAGTGCACATTTCATGTCTGGTACGTCTTGTCACAGTTTGCTACCTAGCTCTGTTTTCTGTTGTAAATCATCAACGTCATTAAATTCAACTTGTTCAGCATTGTTACTGTCATCAGTTAGCCACAACTGCTTTCTGATTACCTACCTAACATTAGCCAGCTAGCCATCTTTACATGACGACTGACACCTGAGGAAAGCCTGAGGGAATGACGACAAAAGCTTCATACTGGCTACAGCCAAAATGAGGGCCATCCATATGTTTTTATCTACTATATATTTGCATTTTAATGAAATAACCTGCTAATCTATCTCTATTTTAGGAGTGGAAATTGGAGTTGAACTTTTGATTTCACTGCTAGCTTGCTAGCACCAGCAGTCTTGCAACTATTAAACTTACTCTGAACTAACTGCTATAAGAATAACAGGAAGCAGATTACATTTTGCTGATGCCAACTTCTGAATCTTTTCACAAGGAAAAGTGATAGTCCCCTGAGCCCAGACTACGTGCCATCTGTCTTCGCCCACCTTACATCCCATTAGAAAGACACCTGTCACTACATCCTAAACACATTTGAAACCAGACAGGAGCTGAAGAGGACAACGAAAAGGGTAAAGGCTCCACTAGAGGCAGAGGAGGAGGCAGATGTCACAGGAGATCGACGTGGAGGCGGGTGTCACAACAACGCCCATGGATTTGGGTACACAGGGAGCTTGGAGGAAGAGGTTGAAAAACGCCAAACCTCGAGGAACTACTCCAATTACAAACGTCACAGTACAGGAAAGTACCTCATCTCTATCACCCCACTGGGAGTAATCTCTTTTGTTTCCAGAGGTGGAGTGGAAGGACCAGCGACTAACAAATAACTGAGAACTCTGGGTTTATTGACAAACTGTCTTCAGAAGATGTTGTGCTGGCAGACAAAAGCCTTCACTGTGAGGGAGTCAGTGGGTTTGGTAAATGCCCATCTAAAGATACCTGCCCATCTAAAGTCACAACTGTTTCCTGCAGAAGTCGAATTCACCAGGGGTCTTGCTGCTGTTAGAATACATGCGGAGCGAGTGATAGGACTTGTGAGGAACAAGTACACAATCCTCCAAGGAACGACGCCAATTTTAACCTGGACAAGATTGTTCAGGTGTGTTCAAATCAAATTGTATTGGTCGCGTACACAGTTTAGTAGGTGTTATGGCAGGTGAAGAGAAATGCTTATGTTCCTAGTTCCTATCAATCAATGCAGTAAATGTCAACAAGCATATAATAATCCAATATTTTAGTACAGAAGTAGATATACTGACTGCACAAAACATTAAAAGCCTCAATTCGTTGGGGCATGGACTCTACAAGGTGTTGAAAGCGTTCCACAGGGATGCTGGCCCATGTTGACTCCAATTTATTTATTTTTTACCTTTATTTAACTAGGCAAGTCACTTAAGAACAAATTCTTATTTACAATGACAGACTACCAAAAGGCAAAAGGCCTCCTGCAGGAAGGTTCTTTTTAAAGAACAAAAATAAAATATAGGACAAAACATTCATCATGACAAGAGAGACAACAGAACACTACATAAAAAGAGACCTAAAACAAAAACAGCATTGCAGCAACACAACATGACAACAACATGGTAGAAACACAACATGGTAGCAGCACACCATGGTAGCAGCACAAAACACCATACACAAAACATTATTGGGCAGCACAAAGGGCAAGAAGGTAGAGACAACAATACATCACGCAAAGCAGCCACAACTGTCACAACTTCCGCTGAAGTCGACCCTTCTCCTTGTTTGGGCTGCATTCGGCGATCGACGTCACCGGCTTTCTAGCCATCGCCGCTCCATTTTTCATATGTCCATTTGTCTTGTCTTTCATTTCCCTAATCAATCTACTTGAATTTAACCCTCTGTTTCCCATCATGTATTTGTGTGTAATTGTTTCATGTCATGTGGTGTTTTATTTACGCACTTGACTTTTGTTATGTTCTGTGTTTTTGAGCGGGTTTGATTTATGTAGTGCTCTCGTTTTTTGGAACGAAAATAAAAGTGCGCCTGTCAACATTACTCTGCTCTCCTGCACCTGAGTTCCCCTCCAGTACACACCATAACATAATTATACACCTCTAATGGAGTCAGCAAGAGCAGGTACCCCGGTTAGAGGAGTCGAGGAGCGCGTCCAGGAGAATTCCAGTGGGATGCGTGTCTCCCTTCCCAGGGAGTATGATGGAACGACAGCACAGTGCCAGGGATTCTTGTTACAACTGTACCTCTACCTGGCCACTGTGCACCCAGCTCCCTCGGGAAGGGAGAGAGTGGCTGCCCTCGTCTCCTGCCTCACAGGAAGAGCACTGGAGTGGGCAAACACCGTGTAGAGAGAAGGAGACACGGCGTCGGACCACTTCGAGGAGTTCACCCGTCGCTTCCGAGCCGTCTCGAACCATCCAAACGAGTGCAGAGCGGCGGAGGAAAGGCTCTTCCATTTGAGCCAGGGGACGAGGAGCGCCCAGGACTTCACCCTGGAATTCCGGACCTTGGCCGGAGCAGCCTACAGAGGACGTCTGACGTGAGCTGGCTTGCAGGGATGCCACCATTTCCTTTGACAAACTGGTGGATTTGTCCATCCGGTTGGATAACCTGCTGGTCACCCGCGGTGTCCAGAGGGGGCTCTGTCGGTTCCATCTTCCAGCACCCCAGCTCCGGTGCCCATGGAGTTAGGAGGGGCTGCTCATAGGGAGACTGGAGGAGGAGCCATCACGTGCACCATCTGTGGCCGCAGAGGACACACTGCCGGTCGTTGCAGTGTTGGTTCCTCTGGGAGTCGAGGCAACAGGCAGGGCAATCTGGCGTCACACCAGGTGAGTTTGCACCACACTCATCCAGAGTCCTCTGTTGATCAACTGTTTGTGCCTGTTTGTTTCCCTGAGTTTTCCCCACATTCCCAGCATAAGGTGCTCGTCGATTCAGGCGCAGCTGGGAATTTTATCGACAGAGCATTAACCATTAGGTTAGGGATCCCCATTTTTCCTATAGTTAAACCCTTCCCGGTACACGCTCTAGATAGTCGACCATTAGGGTCCGGGCTAATCAGGGATGCCACAATCTCCTTGGCTATGGTTATGCAGGGGGATCATGAGGAAAGAATCAGTCTCTTCCTCATTGACTCTCCTGCGTTTCCTGTGATACTAGGCCTTCCCTGGTTGGCTCTGCATAACCCCACTATTTCCTGGCAACAGAGGGCTCTCACGGGGTGGTCGCAAGAGTGCTCAGGGAGGTGTTTAGGGGTAGCCGTTGGTGCTACCACGGTGGAAAGTTCAGACCAGGTCTCCTTCGTGCACATCCCCCCCCAGAATATGCCGATTTGGCTGTAAAAAGAAGAAGGCAACTCAATTACCACCTCATCGACGGGGGGATTGTGCGATAAATCTCCTGGCAGACGCTGCGCTTCCCAGGAGTCATGTGTATCCCCTGTCGCAAGCGGAGACGGTGGCTATGGATACATATGTTTCTGAATCCCTGCGTCAGGGGTACATTCAGCCCTCTACTTCACCCGCCTCCTCGAGTTTCTTTTTTGTGAAGAAGAAGGATGGAGGTTTACGCCTGTGCATTGACTATAGAGGTCTCTATCAAATCATGGTGAGGTACAGTTACCTCTTACCTCTTATCACCACGGTGATTGAGTCAATGCACGGGCGCGCTTCTTCACAAAACTGGATCTCAGGAGTGCGTATAACCTGGTGCGTATCCGGGGGGGAGACGAGTGGAAAAGGGCGTTCATTACGACCTCAGGGCATTATGAGTACCTCGTCATGCCGTACGGGTTGATGAATGCTCCATCAGTTTTCCAATCCTTTGTAGACAAGATTCAGGGACCTGCATGGGCAGGGTGTAGTGGTGTACATCGATGACATTCTGATTTACTCCGCTACACGCGCCGAGCATGAATTTTAGACCCACTGGTTGATGCTTATTTATAAAACCCTCTTAGGCCTCACTCCCCCCTATCTGAGATATCTACTGCAGCCCTCATCCTCCACATACAACACCTGTTCTGCCAGTCACATTCTGTTAAAGGTCCCCAAAGCACACACATTCCTGGGTCGCTCGTCTTTTCATTTCGCGGCAGCTTGCGGTTGGAACAAGCTGCAAACACTCAAACTGGACAGTTTTATCTCAATCTCTTCATTCAAAGACTCAATCATGGACACTCTTACTGACAGTTGTGGCTGCTTTGTGTGATGTATTGTTGTCTCCACCTTCTTGACCTTTGTGCTGTTGACTGTGCCCAATAATGTTTGTAACATGTTTTGTGCTGCTACCATGTACTGTATTGAAGAACATTTATAAGTATAAATGAATAGTCTGTAAATAGTATTTTTGTTGTATCTTTTATATATATATATATATACAAAAATACTATTTATACTATTTATACTAATACTATGTTCTTATATATATATAGATAGAACTCTTTTTTTATTTTGAATTGAATGTAATGTTGTAACGGGTGTCGTAATCCTCCTCCTCAGACGAGGAGAGGAGAGAAGGATCGGAGGACCAAAACGCAACGGGTGTTGAATACATAATGATTTATTAACCAAGACGGGGAAAAACACGAAAACACTATAACAAACTAAACTTGATAACCTACAAAATAATAAACGATGAAGACAGACCTAGACGACAAACTTACATATAACTTGATGAACGCACGAACAAGGAAAATAGGCTACACAAAAGAACGATGAACAAACAAACCGAAACAGTCCCATGTGGTGTACAGACACAGACACGGAAGAAAATCACCCACAAACAAACAGTGTGAACACACCTACCTTAATATGACTCTCAATCAGAGGAAATGAAAAACACCTGCCTCTAATTGAGAGCCATATCAGGTCACCCAAAACCAACATAGAAACAGAAAACATAGACTGCCCACCCACACTCACGTCCTGACCAACTAACACATACAAAACTAACAGAAACCAGGTCAGGAACGTGACAAATGTCTTATGTTGTTCTTGTCTATTACTGTTTTGTACTTTGTCATGTATTTGCACGTTTTATGTGTACTAATAAACTAAACTAAACTAAACTTGGCAGGGTACTGGGCAGAGGCCATCTGGTGGTGGCTGTTTAACAGTCTGAATCCCTGGGAATAGAAGCTGTTTATCAGTCTTTCGGTTTGCGGATGGTGCAATTGACGTACCAGGCGGTGATACAGCCCAACAGGATGCTCTCATGGTGCATCTGTAGTTTGTGAGGTTCTTAGGGTCTTAGGTGCCAAGACAAATTTCTTCAGCCTCCTGAGGTTGTATACATTCGTTTTGTTGACGTTGAGGGAGAGGTTATTTTCCTGGCACCACTCTGCCAAGGCACTCAAGTCCTCCCTGTGGGCTGTCTGTTGGAGATGTGCGTGGCCACACAGTCATGGTTGAACAGGGAGTACAGGAGGGTGCTGAGGAAGCACCCCCGTGTTGAGGATCAGAGTGGCAGAGGTGTTGTTGCCTACCTTCAACACCTGTGGTCAGCCCGTCAGGAATAACAGGACCCAGTTGCACAGGGAGGGGTTCAGACCCTGAGCTTAGTGATGAGCTTGGAGAGCACTATGGTGTTGAAGGCTGAGCTGTAGACGATGAACAGCATTCTTACATAGGTATTCCTCTTGTCCAGGTGTAACAGTTTTAACTTTAGTCCGCCCCCTCGCGAACCAGGGACCCTCTGCACATCAACAACAGTCACCCACGAAGCATCGTTACCCATCGCTCCACAAAAGCCGCGGCCCTTACAGAGCAAGGGGAACCACTACTTCAAGGTCTCAAAGCGAGTGACATCATCGATTGAAACGCTATTAGCGCGCACCACCGCTAACTAGCTAGCCATTTCACATCGGTTACACAGGTGGGATAGGGCAGTGTGCAGTGCAATGGCGATTGCGTCGTCTGTGGATCTGTTGGGGCTATATGCAAATTGTAGTTGGTCTAGGGCAGTGGTTCCCAAACGTTTTATAGTCCCGTACTCCTTCAAACATTCAACCTCCAGCTGCGTACCCCCTCTAGCACCAGGGTCAGCACACTCTCAAATGTCCTTTTGTTTTTTTACAATACATTTTTCAAACATAAGAATGAGTGTGAATTTTTGTCACAACCCGGCGCGTGGGAAGTGACAAAGAGCTCTTATAGGACCAGGGCACAAATAATAATAGAATAATACTTTTACTTTAATTAACCATCTTACATATAAAACCTTATTTGTTCATCAAAAATTGTGAATAACTCACCACGGGTTAATGAGGAGGGTGTGTTTGAAAGGATGCACATAACTCTGCAATGTTGAGTTGTATTGGAGAGAGTCTCAGTCTTAAATCATTTTCCACACACAGTCTGTGCCTGTATTTAGTTTTCATGCTAGTGAGGGCCGAGAATCCACTCTCACATCGGTAAGTGTTTGCAAAGGGCATCAGTGTCTTAACAACACAATTTTCCAAGGCAGGATACTCTGAGCGCAGCCCAATCCAGAAATCTGGCAGTGGCTTCTGATTAAATAAAATTTTCACAGAACCGCTTCTTGCAATTTCCATGAGGCTCTCTTGTTCAGATATTGGTAAGTCGATTGGAGGCAGGCCATGAAAGGGATAACGAATCCAGTTGTTTGTGTCATACGTTTCGGGAAAGTACCTGCGTAATTGCGCACCCAGCTCACTCAGGTGCTTCGCTATATCCCATTTGACATTGTCCGTAAGTGTCACGGCTGTCTTCTTCCTCCTCGTCTGACGAGGAGAAGCGAGAAGGATCGGAGGACCAATACGCAGCATGGTAAGTGTTCGTCATTTTAATGGAAAAACTGAACACTACAAAACAACAAAGTGACAACCGTGAAGCTAATGAACAATCGTGCTGACACAAACACTACACATAGACAATCACCCACACCCACAATGACAAAACAGGCTACCTAAATTTGGTTCCCAATCAGAGACAATGACTAACACCTGCCTCTGATTGAGAACCATATCAGGCCAAACACAGAAACAGACAAACTAGGAATACAACATAGAATGCCCACTCAGATCACACCCTGACCAAACAAAACATATAAACACACAAAGCAAACTATGGTCAGGGCGTGACAGTAAGCTTGAGTTCATTTGCACACAAAAAAAATCATACAATGATGGAAAGACCTGTGTGATGTCCTTGTTAATGCAGACAGAGAAGAGCTGCAACTTCTTAATCACAACCTCAATTTTGTCCGGCACATTGAATAAAGTTGTGGAGAGTCCCTGTAATCCTAGACTCAGTTCATTCAGGCGAGAAAAAACATCACCCAGATAGGCCAGTCGTGTGAGAAACGTGTCATCATGCAAGCGGTGAGACAAGTGAAAATTATGGTCAGTAAAGAAAACTTTACGCTCGTCTCTCAATTTAAAAAAACTTGGCAATAGTTTGCCCCATGATAACCAGCGCACTTCTGTATTTTGCAAAAGCGTTACATGGTTGCTGCCCATATCATTGCATACAGTGATGTAGAAAATACACGTGAGTTCAGGGGCCTTGCTTTAACAAAGTTAACCATTTCACTGTAGTGTCCAAACCGTCTTTCAAGGTCTCAGGCATTCCCTTGGCAGCAAGAGCCTCTTGGTGGATGCTGCTGTTTACCGGGAGCAACTGCTTACATGCGCGTTACCTCTCCACTATGTCTCCCTGTCATGGCTTTTGCACCATCAGTACAGATACCAACACATCTTGACCACCAAAGTCCATTTGATGTTACAAAGCTGTGAAGTACTTAAAAAATATCCTCTCCTGTTGTCCTGGTTTCCAATGGTTTGCAGAAGAGGATGTCTTCTTTAATTGACCCCCCGTAAACGTAACGGACATATACCAAGAGCTGTGCCAGGCCCGCCACGTCTGTTGACTCATCCAGATGTAACGCATAGAATTCACTTCCTTGTATGCGAATCAGTAATTGTTTCAAAACATCTCCTGCCATGTTACTGATGCGTCGTGAAACAGTGTTGTTTGATGAAGGCATTGTCTCTATAGTTTTTTGGGCCTTTTCCCCCAGCATTGTCCCAGTTATATCCGCGGCAGCAGGAAGAATTAAGCTCACCGTATAAGACTCTTCTAGCCCCTTCTAATTAATGGTATCTGTTGCTTTTATACATGTCTTACTACTCGAAAGTTGTCTTAATTCTCGCTCCAAAAACTCCCATCGCTTATTTTTCTAATTGGCATGTTTTATTTATAAATGTCTGCACAAGAGTGAAGGTTTCCCGCAAGAGAGTAACGGTTAATGTGATTGGATGTTAATGTTGGATGTTGTTATTTCACTGAACACTAGATGG
This sequence comes from Salvelinus fontinalis, assembly GCF_029448725.1. Lineage (NCBI taxonomy): Eukaryota > Metazoa > Chordata > Actinopteri > Salmoniformes > Salmonidae > Salvelinus > Salvelinus fontinalis. The sequence goes on along the minus strand of NC_074702.1, from coordinate 27,976,655 downwards.
TTACATTTTATTTTTGGCAGTGAAACGAGGCTACTCAGGTGAGGAAAAAAACATCACCCACATGTATAGCGTCATTGTAAAATCGAAATGGACTGTTTGAAAATGTGAATCACATTTTTATTTGGCGTACCTCCGACGGAATTGCGCGTACCCCTGTTTGGGAATAGCTTGTCTAGGGTATGGAGTTGGTATGGTATAGCTGGGAATTGGTATAGCCTCTCAAAGCACTTTATGATTAGTAATTTAGTTCAGTTACCTTGCTTTGCTTCTGGGCCGGCAGCCTTGCGGGGGTTAACGAGCTTAAATGTCTTATTCACGCCCGCCATGGAGATCGGGAGCATGCTGTCCTCATAAGCGGAGGGGGCCCACATCAGTGGCTCTGTGTCATTTTCCTCAAACCAGATTCTGTGCGGAGGAATTACTTACAGTAATAAGTTGTTGTTTTGCTGGAACAAAATCCTCTACCTGTGTGTTACATCATTTTTTCTATGCCATGTTTGTTATTTAGCAGGCAGTCTTATCCAGAGTGACTAGGGTTAAGTGCCTTGCTCAAGGGAACATTGGCACATGTTGTCACCTAGTGGACTTGAACAAGCAACGTTGCAGTTACTAGCACAACGCTCTTAACCGCTAGACTACCTGCCACCCTTGTCTTGTGCTAACGGATTTCATGCTGTAGGCTAACTCATTTCCAATAGGCTATCATAAATCCGAAAATGTAAGAAATATGGCTGATTAACCTTTTCCTTGTGGAAATAGTCCCATTATTTTGAGTTAATCGAGTAGAAAGAGAACGTTTTAGTCAAATGCCAACTCTGGAAAGGCAGCATTGATCTGTTCGTCCAGAAACACCACATCAAACCTCAAATCTGGAGGTTGTGCACAAAGGCACAAAGCTAGTTGCCAAATGCATGAAAGAGGAGAAATCTATACACATTATGATAACAAACAGAGATGCATCAATAATATTTCCAAGTGTAATTAAAAACGGCAATAATTCACATGCTCTGAGTGTACAAAACATTAGGAACACCTGTGAAAGGTGTGATCCCTTATTGATGTCACTTGTTACGTCCACTTCAATCAGTGTAGTTGAATTGGAGGAGGCAGGTTAAAGAATTTTAAGCCTTGAGACTATAAGACTGGGTTTTTCATGCTCATCGGTTTTCCCTGTGTATCAAGAACAGTCCACCACCCAACTTTCAACTCTCCTTGTAGAGTCTATGCCTCGATGAATTAAGGTTGTTCTGATGGCAAAAGGGGGGGGGGGGTGTGCAACTTGGTATTAGGAAGGTGTTCCTAATAGTTGGTATAGTCAATGTATGTGTGCCATTCAGAGGGCGAATGAGCAAGACAAAATATTTAAGTGCCTTTGAACGGGGTATGGTAGTAGGTGCCAGGCGCACCAGTTTGAATGTGTCAAAAACAGCAAGGTTGCTGGGTTTTCACGCTTAACAGTTTCCCATATTAAGAATGGTCCCCCACCCTTAAGGTGATCCAGCCAACTTGACACAACTGTGGGAAGTACTGAAGTCAACATGGGCCAGCATCCCTGTGGAAGGCTTTCGACACATTGCACAGTCCATTCCCCGACAAATTGAGGCTGTTCTGAGGGCAAACTCAATATTATGAAAGTGTTCCTAACGTTTTGTACACTCAGTGTATATTGCTATGAATGTGAGTAGGGTGACTCCCCTAGCAGGTATTGCACCCAGGCCACCACATTGAGGCCACCAGCATCTTTAGCTGACTCCATCAAGATAATTTAGCAATATGCAAGAGACTATGGTTGTATTACAGGAATTGGAAGGTCAAGAAATGTCTGAGAATGGAATTCTAAATGCAGGTGTATTTCATTAATATTATCAAATGTATGTATTCACATACAATACATAAAGCTGTTATGCTGGTGAATGAGGACCCAAAAGCGACTTAACAAAAACAGAGTCTTTATTCCAGTCTTAAACAAAACGGTACTCCAGGATATATCTTAGATGACACCTGCTCACACGCAGCATCTGATGAAGGCAAAACCACGACAGGGCGGAACCAGGACACAGAACAGCAAACATCAAACAAAGATCCGACAAGGACAGAAGCGGAAAACAGAAGGAGAAATAGGAACTCTAATCAGAGGGCAAAATAGGGGACAGGTGTGAAAGATTAAATGAGGTAGTTAGGAGAATGAGGAACAGCTGGGAGCAGGAACGGAACGATAGAGAGAGAGCGAGAGAGGAAGAGAGGGAGGGGAAGAGAGAGGGATAGAACCTACTAAGACCAGCAGAGGGAGACAAATGGAAGGGAAGCACAGGGACAAGACATGATAATCAAATGACAAAACATGACAGTACCCCCCCACTCACCGAGCGCCTCCTGGCGCACTCGAGGAGGAACCCTGGCGGCAACGGAGGAAATCATCAATCAACGAACGGTCCAGAACGTCCCGAGATGGAACCCAACTCCTCTCCTCAGGACCGTAACCCTCCCAATCCACTAAGTACTGGTGACCACGTCCCCGAGAACGCATGTCCATGATCTTCCGTACCTTGTAAATAGGTGCGCCCTCGACAAGGACGGGAGGGGGGGAGGGAAGACGAACGGGAGCGCGAAGAAAAGGCTTGACACAAGAGACATGGAAGACAGGGTGGACGCGACGAAGATGTCGCGGAAGAAGCAGTCGCACAGCGACAGGATTGACGACCTGAGAGACACGGAACGGACCAATGAACCGCGGAGTCAACTTGCGAGAAGCTGTCGTAAGGGGAAGGTTACGAGTGGAAAGCCACACTCTCTGACCGCGACAATACCTAGGACTCTTAATCCTACGTTTATTGGCGGCTCTCACAGTCTGCGCCCTGTAACGGCAAAGTGCAGACCTGACCCTCCTCCAAGTGCGCTCACAACGTTGGACAAAAGCCTGAGCGGAGGGAACGCTGGACTCGGCGAGCTGGGACGAGAACAGAGGAGGCTGGTAACCAAGACTACTCTGAAACGGAGATAGCCCGGTAGCAGACGAAGGAAGCGAGTTGTGAGCGTACTCAGCCCAGGGGAGCTGTTCTGCCCAAGACGCAGGGTTTCGAAACGAAAGGCTGCGTAAAATGCGACCAATCGACTGATTGGCCCTTTCTGCTTGACCGTTAGACTGGGGATGAAACCCGGAAGAGAGACTGACGGAAGCACCGATCAAACGACAGAACTCCCTCCAAAACTGTGACGTGAATTGCGGACCTCTGTCTGAAACGGCGTCTAACGGGAGGCCATGAATTCTGAACACATTCTCAATGATGATTTGTGCCGTCTCCTTAGCGGAAGGAAGCTTAGCGAGGGGAATGAAATGTGCCGCCTTAGAGAACCTATCGATAACCGTAAGAATCACAGTCTTCCCCGCAGACGAAGGCAGACCGGTAATAAAGTCTAAGGCGATGTGAGACCATGGTCGAGAAGGAATGGGAAGCGGTCTGAGACGACCGGCAGGAGGAGAGTTACCTGACTTAGTCTGCGCGCAGTCCGAACAAGCAGCCACGAAACGACGCGTGTCCCGCTCCTGAGTAGGCCACCAAAACCGCTGGCGAATAGAAGCAAGCGTACCCCGAACACCGGGGTGGCCAGCTAACTTGGCAGAATGAGCCCACTGAAGAACAGCCAGACGAGTAGAGACAGGAACAAACAGAAGGTTACTAGGACAAGCGCGCGGCGACGCAGTGTGAGTGAGCGCTTGCTTTACCTGTCTCTCAATTCCCCAGACAGTCAACCCGACAACACGCCCTTCAGGGAGAATCCCCTCGGGGTCGGTAGAAACCACAGAAGAACTAAAGAGACGGGATAAGGCATCAGGCTTGGTGTTCTTATTTCCCGGGCGATAGGAAATCACGAACTCGAAACGAGCAAAAAACAACGCCCAACGAGCTTGACGTGCATTAAGTCGTTTGGCAGAACGGATGTACTCAAGGTTCTTATGGTCAGTCCAAACGACAAAAGGAACGGTCGCCCCCTCCAACCACTGTCGCCATTCGCCTATGGCTAAGCGGATAGCGAGCAGTTCGCGGTTACCCACATCATAGTTGCGTTCTGATGGCGACAGGCGATGAGAAAAGTAAGCGCAAGGATGAACCTTATCGTCAGACTGGAAGCGCTGGGACAGAATGGCTCCCACGCCCACCTCTGAAGCGTCAACCTCGACAATAAATTGTTTAGTGACGTCAGGAGTAACAAGGATAGGAGCGGATGTAAAACGCTTCTTGAGGAGATCAAAAGCTCCCTGGGCGGAACCGGACCACTTAAAGCAAGTCTTGACAGAAGTCAGAGCTGTGAGAGGAGCAGCCACTTGACCGAAATTACGAATGAAACGCCGATAGAAATTAGCGAAACCGAGAAAACGCTGCAACTCGACACGTGACTTAGGAACGGGCCAATCGCTGACAGCCTGGACCTTAGCGGGATCCATCTGAATGCCTTCAGCGGAAATAACAGAACCAAGAAAAGTGACAGAGGAGACATGAAAGGCACACTTCTCAGCCTTCACGTAGAGACAATTCTCTAAAAGGCGCTGGAGTACACGTCGAACGTGCTGAACATGAATCTCGAGTGACGGTGAAAAAATCAGGATATCGTCAAGGTAAACGAAAACAAAGATGTTCAGCATGTCTCTCAGTACATCATTAACTAATGCCTGAAAGACAGCTGGAGCATTAGAGAGACCGAACGGCAGAACCCGGTATTCAAAATGCCCTAACGGAGTGTTAAACGCCGTTTTCCACTCGTCCCCCTCTCTGATGCGTACGAGATGGTAAGCGTTACGAAGGTCCAACTTAGTAAAGAACCTGGCTCCCTGCAGCATCTCGAAGGCTGACGACATAAGGGGAAGCGGATAACGATTCTTAACCGTTATGTCATTCAGCCCTCGATAATCCACGCAGGGGCGCAGAGTACCGTCCTTCTTCTTAACAAAGAAAAACCCCGCTCCGGCGGGAGAGGAAGAAGGCACCACGGTACCGGCGTCGAGAGAAACAGACAGATAATCCTCGAGAGCCTTACGTTCGGGAGCCGACAGAGAGTATAGTCTACCCCGAGGGGGAGTGGTCCCCGGAAGGAGATCAATACAACAATCATACGACCGGTGAGGAGGAAGAGAGTTGGCTCTGGACCGACTGAAGACCGTGCGTAGATCATGATATTCCTCCGGCACTCCTGTCAAATCCCCAGGTTCCTCCTGAGTAGAGGGGACACAAGAAACAGGAGGGATAGCAGACATTAAACACTTCACATGACAAGAAACGTTCCAGGATAGGATAGAATTACTAGACCAATTAATAGAAGGATTATGACATACTAGCCAGGGATGACCCAAAACAACAGGTGTAAAAGGTGAACGAAAAATCAAAAAGGAAATGGTCTCACTGTGGTTACCAGATACTGTGAGGGTTAAAGGTAGTGTCTCACATCTGATACTGGGGAGAGAACTACCATCTAAGGCGAACATGGGCGTGGGCCTCCCTAACTGTCTGAGAGGAATGTCATGTTTCCGAGCCCATGCTTCGTCCATAAAACAACCCTCAGCCCCAGAGTCTATCAAGGCACTGCAGGAAGCAGCCGAACCGGTCCAGCGTAGATGGACCGACAAGGTAGTACAGGATCTTGATGGAGAGACCTGAGTAGTAGCGCTCACCAGTAGCCCTCCGCTTACTGATGAGCTCTGGCTTTTACTGGACATGACATGACAAAATGTCCAGCAGAACCGCAATAGAAACAAAGGCGGTTGGTGATTCTCCGTTCCCTCTCCTTAGTCGAGATGCGAATACCTCCCAGCTGCATGGGCTCAGTCTCTGAGCTGATGGGAGAAGATGGTTGAGATGCGGAGAGGGGAAACACCGTTAACGCGAGCTCTCTTCCACGAGCTCGGTGACGAAGATCTACCCGTCGTTCTATGCGGATGGCGAGTGCAATCAAAGAGTCCACGCTGGAAGGAACCTCCCGGGAGAGAATCTCATCCTTAACCTCAGCGTGAAGTCCCTCCAGAAAACGAGCGAGCAACGCCGGCTCGTTCCAGTCACTGGATGCAGCAAGAGTGCGAAACTCTATAGAGTAATCCGTTATGGATCGATCACCTTGACATAGGGAAGCCAGGACCCTGGAAGCCTCCTTCCCAAAAACTGAACGATCAAAAACCCGTATCATCTCCTCTTTAAAGCTCAGATAATCGTTAGTACACTCAGCCCTTGCCTCCCAGATAGCTGTGCCCCACTCCCGAGCCCGACCAGTAAGGAGTGATATGACGTAGGCGATCCGAGCTCTCTCTCGTGAGTATGTGTTGGGCTGGAGAGAAAACACAATCTCACACTGGGTGAGAAAGGAGCGGCACTCAGTGGGTTGCCCAGAGTAACATGGTGGGTTATTAACCCTAGGTTCCGAAGACTCGGAAGACCAGGAAGTAACAGGTGGCACGAGACGAAGACTCTGAAACTGTCCTGAGAGGTTGGAAACCTGAGCGGCCAGGGTCTCAACGGCATGACGAGCAGCAGACAATTCCTGCTCGTGTCTGCCGAGCATTGCTCCCTGGGTCTTGATGGCAGTGTTGCGAGAATCCGTAGTCGCTGGGTCCGTTTTGTCGGATCTTTCTGTTATGCTGGTGAATGAGGACCCAAAAGCGACTTAACAAAAACAGAGTCTTTATTCCAGTCTTAAACAAAACGGTACTCCAGGATATATCTTAGATGACACCTGCTCACACGCAGCATCTGATGAAGGCAAAACCACGACAGGGCGGAACCAGGACACAGAACAGCAAACATCAAACAAAGATCCGACAAGGACAGAAGCGGAAAACAGAAGGAGAAATAGGAACTCTAATCAGAGGGCAAAATAGGGGACAGGTGTGAAAGATTAAATGAGGTAGTTAGGAGAATGAGGAACAGCTGGGAGCAGGAACGGAACGATAGAGAGAGAGCGAGAGAGGAAGAGAGGGAGGGGAAGAGAGAGGGATAGAACCTACTAAGACCAGCAGAGGGAGACAAATGGAAGGGAAGCACAGGGACAAGACATGATAATCAAATGACAAAACATGACAAAAGCTTAGGTTACAAAGCATTAACACGCATTACAAGGCATTATTTTATGTATGATCAGAGACGGAAAGAGAGAAAAATAATCCATGGCTTGTGCCATTGTTTTTGGGGGAGAGAGAGAGAAAGAAAGTGAAAGAGAGAGAGAGACAATCAACCCTTTTATATCCTTTTGACCAGGTTTAGATTCTAGATCTGAGCTGTTGACCAAGAGCATTACTGTTAACTTCCTATCAGACATCAGACCTACAGGATGTTATCACAACAGAAATAGCACAGAGAGAGGCTGAATTCCTGAGAAGACAATTAAACCTCTTGCATAGAGTGTTGAGTCACTTCCAACATTAGACAACTATACATAGCCCTTACATTGTTGCAAAAGGTCAATAAAATCAATGATGAGACAATAGTCAGATTAACTAATACCTGACATGGACATGGTTGCATAGCAGGAATATCAGAGTATCGTGAACTAAGAAGTTGTGAGTTTAAATCCCAGGGGGAGACATGTTGAATAATAATGACTGAATAAATGAACATGCACAATGTAGTCAAGGTGTGTCAAATATGTAAAGTAAGTTGAAATCACTGTGTGTGAGAGTATTTCTAATGTTGCCAACAGACAAAGAGCTATCAATCGTTCACCAATCAGGGCCTTTATTGGCTTGGCAACAGTAACAAGACATGATGTGTAAAGTTATTTTTTACACATAAATGTTCTTGCAACGTTCCAATGAAACATGTCTTGAACATTTTATGTTCTAAGAACATGACAACCATGTTCTGTGTATGTTTGGTGGGACGTTGATGGACTATTCTCCTAACTCACGGAAAACTGGACACATGAATGTTTTTGCCATGTTCCCATGAAACGTGTCTAGAACATTAATATCTTATATTCAGAGAACATGGTAACCACGCTCTGGGTAAATTCTATTTGACATTAAGTGAATGGTCTCTTGGAAACATGCCCTGCACATCACAGGAACATTCCTATGAAAATGTTAGTTAATGACCTAATGAGAATCTTAAGGGAACGTTCTCTAAAGTTGTGGGAACGTTTGTTGTTAACTGGGGAGAGAGCCGTAAAGAAACTTTGTCTCATGAAGACGATACAGCTAACCACTGGGTTCTGTCACACCGCTTAAAACCACTTAACAACAGGAGACAAACAGAATAAAGGATCAAATAAAATAGCAAAGCTCACAAACAAACAACCAAAACACAGAGAAATAAATATTCCAAAAACAAAAAATCAGATTCAGCTGTGTTTAACAATCGTTGGCATTAAACATACACTGGTTGATATATGCCTACTGCATTGAGAAATAGCTTTTATGATATCCAAAACCTTGCTTCAGTGGTTTTCCTCTCTCGAAAGTGTGTGGCTTTTGGAAGAAAACAAAATGGCCACTCCCTCCAGGAGACATAGGGTCAGAGAGGAATGCTCTTCGGAAACCACAATGTGAGTCCCTTCTAGAATGCTCCAGGGCTGAATCTCATTTTCAAGAAGAGAAAGAGAGACAGAGAAACAGCTAAATTAAAAAGATGTTTGGTTCCGATTATGCCACGCTCCGGTCCCATTCTTCCAGGTCATGGGATCGGATTTAGAGGTGGGCATGCACAGAAATTAAACATTGGCGTCAGTCACAGCACTGGAAATAGCATCTGGAGGATGGCCAGACCACTCCAGTATCCGCTGGTGTGGATCCGTTTAGGTTTTAGCCGGTGGTCAAACCTGTGGGAAGAACACAATGGCTTTTGGAATATTTCAAGTTCAACACTGAAGTCATGCCATGTTTCCTCCAATGATGGATAAACAATATTTGTATGTCTATGGTTTTCTCTGTTAAGGCCCCCAATGGCTCTCTTGGGCCTCACAGTGGCTGATAAATCCAATCAAATCAAATGTTATTTGTCACATGCGCTGAATACAACAGGTGTAGACCTTACAGTGAAATGCTGATTGAGTCTGTAATACCAACACGTTTCAAGCAGACCACCATAGTCCCTGTACTCAAGAACACAAAGGCAACCTGCCTAAATGACTACCAACCCATAGAACTCACGTCTGTAGCCCTGAAGTGCTTTAAAAGGCTGGTAATGGCTCACATCAACACCATTATCCCAGAAACCCTAGACCCACTCCAATTTGCATACCGCCCAAACAGATCCACAGATGTTGCAATCTCTATTGCACTCCACACTGGCCTTTCCCACCTGGACAAAAGGAACACTTATGTGAGAATGCTATTCATTGATTACAGCTCAGCATTCAACACCATAGTGCCCTCAAAGCTCATCACTAAGCTAAGGATCTTGGGACTAAACACCTCCCTCTGCAACTGGATCCTGGACTTCCTGACGGGCCGCCCCCAGGTGGTGAGGGTAGGTAGCAACACATCCGCCACGCTGATCCTCAACACTGGAGCTCCACAGGGGTGCGTGCTCAGTCCCCTCCTGTACTCCCTGTTCACCCACGACTGCATGGCCAGGCACGACTCCAACACCATCCTTAAGTTTGCAGACGACACAACAGTGGTAGGCCTGATCACAGACAACGACGAGACAGCCTATAGGAAGGAGGTCAGAGACCTGGCCGGATAGTGCTGTGTGGTGCCAGAACAACTAATATTGCAGTAAAATGTTGCATTTCCTCTTATAATCCAAAGTCTATTTTCCATCCAGGCTCATTAGTATTCTTCAGTGTTGACTATTGCATTTAGCTTAGCTTTGCGGGTATTGTGCATGGCTTTGGGCTGAGCACGGACTGTGACAGCACCACCAGAATAGACCACCCTAGCAACTCCAGAGCCAAAGTAGGCATACATTTAGAAGTGTTTGCCAATTTAAACGACACCTCTCACAAACAACACCTCTCACAAGCCACTTCAAATGTTGTTTCCATAACACCAACTCCCTCAGAGACAGAGCGCATCACAAAGAAGTTTATAATGTTAGGTCTTATAAAATGTTGTAAAAGTGACACCTCTTCATTTCACACTCTGTAAAGGTAACTGAATAGATCAATGGACACTACTGTGTGGTCCTGTAGTTGACGTTGCTGGAGTGGAGCTCGACCTGCAACTGTAACCAAGGAGACATTAGTTTCAGCTGACTGGAGTTGTTTACAGTAGTTGCCCCAGGCCTCTCCATGGCACTAAGTGGAAACTGTCTTCCTTGAAGTGAGACATCGCTCTCCCTATCTCTTTCTTGCCTGAGGCGACCGAGGTGCAACCCCTGAAGACTTCTTCAGCATTTGATAGGTCACATTTTCCTAACTGAACTGAAGGGTATTAACGAAATGCAGATGCCTATTTGAGAGAGGAAGAGTGTAAGGCAAAAAAGATCATGACACTGCAGAACATTTTCCAAGGGCTTTCAGTTGGTAAGAAAAAAATTGAAGATCTGTTATGAATGAGGACGTTGAACTAGGTAGACCAACTGTGTTCCCATTTCATTTTGAATGCAATTTGCTGTAACTTGATGGCTGAATCAAAATTTGCTGCGTTGTTTAATGGGGTAATTGAAATCTGTCAGACAAAAAGCTATTGTGTAAGTGTGAATTTGTTTACATCTGAAATACAGGTTTTTTGCCTACAGTTAGCCTGCAAAAAACATTTAATAGAAATTGGCTGCAAAAGTACATTGTGTTTGTGATCCTTCTAGTATTGCACTCAGAGGATTACAATTCAACACAACACCATGTAGTTTATCAGACTAATGTGTACTATACACTCGCTCTCTCATTAAACACACTCAAAAAAATACTTCAGCACACTCACACACAAACCACTTCTGTTGGCTGGTGAAGAGAAAATAAACAGGATGGTTGTGGTTTGTAATTATCAAGCAGCAAAACAATAGCATTAATCAACCTCATATTGCTGAGTGGGACAGGAAAGACAGAAAAGAATCAGCAGGGAGCAGCAGTGATTCATACACTCCGAAAGTACAAAAACACACATTTAAATCTGTTATTTCTACATCCATTTCAAGATTGTCAAGATATATACAAATTGATCATTGAAGAATATATCTTCTAAATGCCTCAGGAGCTTAGTTCAACTTTCTTACCTCGCCAGAACGCAAAATATAAGCTTGTAAACAAACGAATTGTAAACAAACACTGCATAGCCTACAAATAGAGTTAAAACGATCATTTTGATCTTATGGATGGTCAGTCCTTGCATCCATAGCTCTGTCTATGCATTTGAGTGTGGTTACATGTATACAGCCCCATCCCTAAGCTATTTACCAGATCAGTGGTGGGGTAACTGCTTTGTTAATGTTGGAACTGCAGATTGCCTTATATATTGGAAAAAAACAATGACATAGATTTTGTGATTGTTGATGGCACATACAAGCTCTCGACCAGTATAGCTGATCGAGAAACATTCTAGTCTGGGATTGACAAAAAAACACTGAATATCTTTTCAGGTGCACAAGGTTCTTTAAGGACAGCCAGGCAGGGGAACGAACGTGAAGTGAAAGACTAGCTTTGGTTAGGAATTGTCATGAACAACCACCGGACGCAAAGCCTGTCCAGGTAGCTGTCGATATGGAGCATGAAGAGTAAGACAAACATTATGAATAGGATCAGCAGATACACTCCTAACACCTGACGTAAGGTCAGTTTAGCATTTTCTCGCCCTAATGGTGAAGGTTAGAATTGTGGGAGTGTAAGCTGATCCTAGACCGCACTGGTGGCTACTTACTTCTATGGGACTTTCTGTCAGTTTTCATCAGCCAATCATCTTAACTTCCATAAACAAATTCCGAATCCTCTAGACCAGGGATTCCCAAACAGTCAGGCACCCCTTACAGAAAAGTTAGCAGGTGTAAAGCTTATTTCTTGCAAATCTACACATTTTGTCAATGGGTGCAGAGAAATTGTTGCCGTTTTAAAGCTCATTCTAGCAAAGCCATGTTTTACACTTATGTATGTGACTCAAACATAACAACAAAATTGATGGGCAAAAAAATCTAGCTAAAAATTATACTATTACAACTTTCAATAGTAAGTTGAAAGCCGGACTGAGTTCCTAAAGTTTGCGAACCACTGCTTTAGACAGCTGAACCATAGCACACACAACTGTCCTGAAATGAAATCTAGCTGTGGGCCATCTGTTGAAAGTAGTATTCATACTCAGAAGAGGCCATGCCGCTTACATACCCTCCAGTCTACACCATATCTCACATTGATGCATCACCATCGCTGCTTCCACTAAATCCCATCCAGTTATGCAAGAAATGTGGAGAAGGAACCAAAAGTATTCACTTTGGTGATCTATTCTTTTAATCCTGGAGGTCGTCCGACCCTGGGCCGCGAGAGCCAAAGCAACCCATCTGGCTTTGATTCCGCACCACATTTGGTTACTTAACTAAAGATTATCATATCATTATTTCCCACAGGACTACTGCTCAGAATAGAGCCTGTACTAAAAACCTAATAAGGTAGCCATTCGTATCAGATTTTGTGTTATTAACATCCCCCGCCCCCTCATCTGTCCGTCAAAGTGGTCCCGTCCAATTATCACCTCGTTTGGCAGTTGGTGCTGTGGAGGCCATAGAGCCTTGGCGTTCAGGGTTTGATGAGGGCAATCAAAATGTTCAGTTCAGAGTCTTAGCTACAGTGTGTACTGGTGCGGTTGTACCAGACATCCGCTGTTTCTCTACACATGGCCAGCGATAGGGAGGGAGAGATGGAGCAGAGGGATTGGGGTCAAAGGGGAATCAGACTCATAGGAAGGGATTTATTCTTCCACTCCCCTACCCAGATGAAAACAGTTCATGCACTCCTGCACTTCTGAAATGAAACAACCCAACGAGGAGCGAATAAGGTTCACAGTGCTATTTGCATACAACCGAAAAAGAGACTAACATTTTTCTCTCGCTCTTGTCCCCCTAGCAACGCCATTGCCGTAAGGCGAAACTGAACTGAAAGACACAATAACCACTGCTGTGCTGCTGTTTTGGAAAGGAAAGTACTTTCTTTTCCATTTTCTTCTCATTTTCGCTGGACTTTTTATGAATGTGAAAAAAAATGGTGGTCTCATTTTATACAATTTCCAAATACTGACAGGGGAAATGCTTGGTTTGAATAGACCCACTGTTCTGCTCTGCTTGGCTCTGTTCTGTGCACAGTCTCACTCCCGCTAGGAGTCTGTGATGCTGGCTCCATGAGCTCTACTCTTGTGGCTCTTGGGCCCAGTCCAAAGTTAAGTTAAGCAGCATTACCCCCTTTCCTCACCTCTGCTCCATGGTGTAGACACATGTACTGTAAATGCACTCTCCGTGACACACATATAGTGCAGACAGAAATGTTCACATGCACACACACTCACTACCCCTACACGTACATGCATACCCACACCCAAATGTGTGCACATACAAGTAAGTGCGAATGTACACACAGACAGAGACAGACAGACACACACACAGACACACATTACAGACACACATTTAATTTTACCCTCCCTGTATACATTTGCATGTAAACTCACTTCCACACACTTAAAAACATCGATTTGACAGCTCCAATCCTTAGACGGGCGACCATTCAGGGGCCAGATCGAGAGGGAAAATTTTCTATCAACGAGACAGAGGGCTCAAAGGCTCTTGGCCTTCACAAAGTAGCTGTACCAACGTGACACCATTGTAAACTCGCCAGGCATTCTTAAAATCTTTCCTCTCATAAGTGGCTTTAAGGTCTGAACGATGAAATAGTATACTCTACATCTGGTTCAATCTAAGGCCAGATATACAGTATTTTACCTCTTTTAATTTGTCTCTATCACATACACATACGCTGGCACACACACACACACACACACACACACACACACACACACACACACACACACACACACACACACACACACACACACACACACACACACACACACACACACACACACACACTGCTTTCCTTTTCAATTACCTCGAAGCAACACCAAATCACGGGCAACACCATGCTAAACTTCCATTCCCATTAACTCTGATTCATAGTTCCCATAGCTACATCCCATACATTTGAGTCATCATGGCCATTGTATATTATATTACTTCAACCACACAGCCAAGGCTTGGTTCTTTATAGACTACCACACACAATCATGCACTGAACCACACACAGTACCCTTTGTCAGCAACATCCCACACATGCAAGTACCCGCTAACAACATCTGCACTCCACAGCTGAGTCACACTGCTAGCTTAACCATCTGAGTAGAACTGAAAGATCTGGCAACAAAGATGTTGAAGAACACAACACTACATGAATCTGGTCTTCCTCCAGTTTGCATAATGTTCGACTAATGTTACCCCAGTCCCTTGATCCTACTAAAAGACAAGATGTTGCGCAAGTTGGACATCTCTCTTGTTTCACAATCATCTTTATGCAGGCTGATTCTTTACACTAGTGATATGGAACGTTTTACTAGCATCACGTGCAAAGATGTTTGGCTTTGCATGGGTATGTTGTATTACAGATGTAGGATATTAATTTGATCACCCTTTGCAGGAGAACTTTCGTGCGATGCAGGAAATGTAAAGCTTGTATTGTATTTGACGTTTAAAAAGACTTCCGAAGTTTGTAATTTCCACTGAAATTTCAGACTTGATTTTCCCTTACTAAAAATGTATCAACCCCTACAAAAATGTTCATTCATTTTAATCCACATAATAATTCACATTTCCAGTTACTGCAGGATTATTTTCCTGCTGTTGCTAACTGGCTCAAATTAAGATCCTACATATGTATTATGTGACTGCCCTGGAGATACACTAGGTGGACTTGTAGATTACAGGCCAGTTCTCATCCATTCTCTCCAGTCTGACTTCCTGAGTCCCAATGCCTGTGGAGATTGCCTCTCCCTATAGAATACTGATTCGGTGCCTCTTTCACACCAGATGAGGAACACATGTCTAGAAATCCGGTCGTTCTCTCTTCCCATTTCTTTTCTCCCTATCTTTTTATGGAAAAGACAAACAGATGACAGAACAGAACAAATATATTTTGTGCAGAGGAAGGAGCATTCTCCCATGGTCATTTTAATAGGCTCCTGGACAGAACGAGGCCCATGAATTTAAACTTAAGCAAGTTTGATTGATTTTGGTACAAGGTGCCATGTGAGTGGCAATGGCCTGAAATGGCCTGCTCTTAGTATTGCCCTGCTGAGCCTGGTCCTTTAGAATGACAAATGGTACGATGGTCCTTGTTGACATTTTTTACGTGCAGTAAAGTCTATTGCCACAAGATATTCTCACCAGTATACATTACAAATTGTCTATTACAGAGCACTTTTTTCTTCTTCTATAATTTATTCAACCTTTATTTAGCCAGGCGAGTTGGTTAAATACTTTTTTTTTAAGTTAAAGGGATACTTCGGAATTTTGGCAATGAGGCCTTTTATCTAATTCCCTAGAGTCAGATGAACTCGTGGATACTATTTGTATGTCTCTGTGTGCTGTTTGAAGGAAGATGCTAACTACAGCTAGCGCAATTGCTAACTAGCATTAGCACAATGACTGGAAGTCTATGGGTATATGCTAACATGCTAGTAGATACCCATAGACTTCCCATTTTATGCTAACAGTAGTTAGCATTGGATCGCGAAACTACCTCTAACTTCATACTGGACACAGAGACGTAAAACTCTGGGGAAGTAGATAAAAGGCCTCATTGCCAAAATCCTGAGGTATCCCTTTAAGTCAATCAAAAAGCAGCGATGATGTTTGGGTGGTAGATCAAGTAGTGAGACGTTTCCAAGAAGGCAGAGGGATGGGGAGAGTGGAATACTGTGACCCAAAAGTGTAGACAGTTTGTGTGCTGTCTTTCCATAATTGTAGGTTAGGTGGACAGTGCCATGTGGCGTGAAAGAACAAATTGTTATTTACAATGACAGTATGGCTAAACTGTTCAAGTCTCCTACAACTCAAGCAGGATCCAAAACAGACGAGACAACAACATCACTTTCATAACCTATAATCAAACCCTCTCTGTTTTCTCCAGATTGATCTCTTTTGTTATTCAGTTGGTGTTTGTTACATAAGGGGAACCAGATCCACTTGGGAACACATTGTGCTGCTCCTCTGTATGTCTGATATCAACTGCCCCGCTTCTCCTGAACAGTGTGTCCTATCCGCTTACAACCCTACTTTACTATATTTACAGATGATCTTCCTAACATCGAGACCAATAGGCCATGCCAAAGGCCACATGTGTGAATGTGTGTGTTCTATGTGTGCATCAGTGTGTGTATCAGTGGGCTGGTGGGCGGAGCTATAGGAGGACAGGCTCATTGTAATGGCTGAAATGGAATCAAAGCTGGAATGAAGTCAAACGTGGTTTCCGTATGTTTGATATCGTTCCTTTTATTCCATTCCATTCCATTCCCATCCTTCCGTGCTTATCAGCCAGCTTGGCAGCACAAGAGGCTTCTAGACGATTCAATTGAACTAAATCAAGTCCAGACAGCCAGGCAGCAAGAGGGTCCACAACATCCAATGCCAACCAAACTGCTTTATTAATGCCAACCATCAGCAGCTATTTATTAGCTTGGCAAATTTAGCAGTAGAACAGCTCCACTTTAAACCATAGGAGTCTGGAGCCTATTTGTGATGTAAATGTTCTGCTCACAACGTCTAGGCAGTGTACAGCATCCATATTAGGGTCCCTGTATTGCTTCCAATGTGGGTGTACAAAAGAAGTCAGTTGGAATATGTTGAACCTGTAAGTACATCTGTGATAATACTGAGCCAGACTGTCACGAGAATTTTCAATCCCAATGATAATAAAAATCAATCAATAGCTTTGACCAATCCCCGAGGTTTGTTAGACCATGGGTTTAATAATAATTAGTCAAAGACTCAGCTTATGCAAATGGTTAGTACAGTTTATTCACGAGAACGTTCTCAAGTCCACAATACAAAGACATCCATTTTATAGCGGTGCACATACATCCACACAAACAGCAGATATCATACGCACATACATTTGCACACAAACAGTAGGTATCCTGCGCACATACTTTATCAATACCCAGCCGACAGAGATTAGGGACCGTGAGAATCACTCCCTGTCCTCCCTCAAATCTCTCAGTGGCCCCTAGCCAAGGTCGGCACCGAATCTTGCTCAGACAGTCTGTGTTTAAAACCTTTTCTCAATAGGGGGTGCTGTTTTCACTTTGTAAAAATTCGTTCCCAAATTAAACTGCCTCGTACTCAATTCTTGCTCGTATAATATGCATATTATTACTATTGGATAGAAAACACTCTCTAGTTTCTAAAACCGTTTGAATTATATCTGTGAGTAAAACAGAACTCAAGTTGGAGCAAACTTCCTGTCAGGAAGTGAGAAATCTGAAATCTGGCAATCTGTTCCAGGGTCAGTTTATTAATTTGCATGTATTCTATTGGTCGACATGAACTGCATACGCCTTCCCCTAGATGTCACCAAGCAGTGAGAATTGGAATGGAGTTGCTAGGCAGATCTGAGGCCATATAAATGGTCTTGGAACGTGGGGTGCACTCTTTTCAACGTTCGCCATGACGCGAGACAGACCTCAGGATGGCGTTCTGGAAAGCTCTCGTTATAGGCCTTAGATATATCTGGCTCTGATTTTATTCGATATAGGTGTTAAAGACATCATAATGTAGTTATTTTAAACCGAGTTATATCAGTTTATATCAGTATATTGCGATTTTCGGATATTTCTTTGTGCTGCGTTATAGTGAGTTGGGCACGTCTGGGCCACATAGCTAATGTTTGCTGCTAATTCCTAAGTTGAAGACGGCAATCTACAACCGAGCAACGATGATTCTGGACAAAGGACAACTTGCCCAAGATACTGATGGAAGCTCATCAAAAAGTAAGAACTATTTATGAAGTTAATTCGTTGTTCTGTTGAAAAATGTTGACCTACTATTCCGCCATTAATTTCGGTGCGGTCTCGCTTTAACGCACGCTGTATGTCGTAGTAACGTTAATTTTAAAAATCTAACACAGCGGTTGCATTAAGAACTAATGTATCTTTCATTTGCTGTCCAACCTGTATTTTTTTGTCAAGTTTATGATTAGTTATTGATTAGATTAGGTGCCTCTCCCAAGATTTCTCCCGACATTTTCTTTGCAGCTTGGCTACTATTCTCATAGTATAACCACGATTTGTGCCGCTAAATATGCAAATTTTCAAACAAACTATATATATTGTGTAATATGATGTTATAGGACTGTCATCTGAAGAAGTTTGAGAAGGTTAGTGAAAAAAATTATATATTTTGCTGGTTTATTCGTTATCGCTATTGTTGGCTTGAATCAATGCTGTTGTGTGGTTGGCTATTGTAGTAAGCTAATATAATGCTATATTGTGTTTTCGCTGTAAAACACTTAAAAAATCTGAAATATTGGCTGGATTCACAGGATCTTTGTCTTTCATTTGCTGTACACTGTGTATTTTTCATAAATGTTTTATGATGAGTATTTAGGTAATTCACGTTGCTCTCTGTAGTTATTCTAGTTGCTTTGGTGAGAGTTGTGATGGTGGCTGCAATGTAAAACTATGATTTCTCCCTGAAGTATGCACATTTTCGAAAAAAACATATGCTATACAATAAATATGTTATCAGACTGTCATCTGATGAAGTTGTTTCTTGGTTAGTGACTATTTATATCTTTATTTGGTCGAATTTGTGATAGCTACCTATGCAGAAAAAAAATGGTGGAAAAAAAAAGTTGTGTCTTTTGCTATCGTGGTTAGCTAATAGAAATACATATTGTGTCTTCCCTGTAAAACATTAAAAAATCCGAAATGATGGCTGGATTCACAAGATGTGTATCTTTCATCTGGTGTCTTGGACTTGTGATTTCATGATATTTAGATGCTAGTATTTACTTGTGGCGCTATGCTAGGCTATGCTAGTCAGCTTTTTTACTGATGAGGGTGCTCCCGGATCCGGGATTGTGACCAAGTAGAAGTTTTTAAGATACTATAGAGACATATTGTACAGATATATTGTTTTACCCTAATTCTGACTAAAACTACACACATAATTTCTTATAATTTTACTGACTAAGACTACACACATCATTAATAATAATTTGATGATTCTAATGTATTTCATTGATGATTCTAATCAATTACATACAATTATATAGTTTCAGGGTGGAATATTCTAATCATTCATTTAAACATATAAATTCCATCAACACAGACACAACAAAATGAGAAAATAAAATGGAGGGTGGTGCTGAGAGAAGTAGCTGAAATATGGGGGGTTGCTGACTGCTGATGGAATTTCTATGAAAACACAAGCTTCATCCAATGTATACTTTTCCCAATGTATACTTACTAGTGTATCCTGAAAAAGAAGGCCTGCAGTTCTTATCCCTGTGGGGAAACTTGACTTGTGTCTCCAGGACTCGCCACCTCTGTGAGTGTACAGCCTGCCCTGAAACGGTTTATTTTTAACTAAGTGGGGCCCGCCAACTTGGGGGAGTAAAATGGACCAAGGGGTTTCTGTCTAGATATGGATGGGATCCATTGACAAGCTTTACTAGGTTGCCATGAGGTTATCTGAGGCACTTTGGTGGTTCAATTCTCTACCATTGGATTTGGACTCCACCTCATAGATTTAAAAGCATTGGAATGGTGTGAGCATGGGTTAGAGGGAGTTTCCACCATATTTCCTACACCAATCGCATGCATTTAAATCTATGAGATGGAGTGAACGAATGCACACTTAGGGGAGAAGGGTACTAAATCAAACCGCAACCAGTGTTTAGACGTTTAGTGCCAAAGGTTTACCTGATAAGGACACTCAGCAGCTGGACCCTAATGAGAGATAGATGGGAGAACTGGGGGGAACCAGCCTAAGACACCATGTGTGTATGTATGAGAAAATTCCACTCTGCACTGTGTCTAGGGGATGTGTGATGTGTTCATATACGGTAATGTTAGCGTTTGCTACATTTTAAATCCATTTGGGTTAAATGTGAGGGAACAAGGGTGCTGTATTTTTTACTTTAAGGAGTGAGGTTAATTCTAAGTTCAAACTCATACATTACTTATAGTATTATTGTAACGGCTGTCTAATACCTCCTCCTCGGATGAGGAGGGGTTGGACCAAAACGCAACGTTTTATGCAGACATAATTGATATTTATTGAAGACAAGACGAACACGAAAAACACTTGGAAAATTACAAAAACAACGTAGACAGACCTGAACTTGAGAACTTACATAAACACGAAGAACGCACGAACAGGTAAGACTAGCCAAACGAACAAACAAACAAACGAAACAGTCCCGTGTGGTGCAACAGACACAGACACAGGAACAATCACCCACAAACAAACAGTGAGAACAGCCTACCTTAATATGGTTCTCAATCAGAGGAAACGTCAAACACCTGCCTCTAATTGAGAACCATATCAGGCAACACATTCAACCCAACATAGAAACACATAACATAGACTACCCACCCAGCTCACGTCCTGACCAACTAAACAAAGTAAAACAAAAACAAATAAGGTCAGGAACGTGACAATTATTACTCTGACCTGCTGCAAACATACAGTATATCTGCCAGTAATTTATTCCAGTTGTCAAAGCAAATTAAGATACAGGAGAAGATGAAAGCTATAAAGTGCCCATACATTTATAATTTAAAATCCAACAAGTAAACTCAATTATAATCTGCAATAGAAACATGCAATGTATATTTTTCCAGTTATGTTGTAGTCATGTAGCGTTACCAAAAATGCATGTTGTTGCATCAGAGGCCAATCCGAGAGGCACATCAGAGAGGCCAATCTGTGAAGCAGGATGCCCCAGAATCAGGTACAGTAGTGCAGCTCATTGAGGTTGTGCAATATAACACTCTGGTTACTGATATGAAACATGATATACTATATGCTTGAGAGAGTTCTAACTGCACATTTCTGTTCACACCACTCCCATTCCCTCTTAATAACCTCTTAAAATGGTATTAACATAAGGAGATGTAATAATATATTTTCTCTCAGAATCAGATTTGGTCAAATAAGGACAATGTGGCAGTCAGTGACAATAAATGTTTTTCTGTACGAAGGCCATTAGTAAGGACGGCCATGTCACACCAAGGCACATCATCACACCAAATACCCAGACCAGCAGACAGACAGCCCATGTCTCTTTGGCGAGATGACTTCCTTTACAATCACACGTCAACAAGAGAGAGCGAGAGAGAGAGAAAGAGAGAGAGAGAGATGAGGAGAGGAATGCAAGGGGGACTATCCATTTTTAAGAGCTAGAACCATCTGTGTCTCACTTCCCTTTGGGAGACGGTGCAGACCGTAAATTACGAAGGAGAGAGAGGGGAGAAAGACTTTTCCATGGATCAGTGGAGAAAGTGACAGGCCGGGGGAGGAGTCTTTCTGATTTTACACCCTGAATGTCCCTCTTTTGTTTCTGTTTTTATGGAAATGTATTCCTATGGAAATGCATCCACAACAACAACCAATGAGACATTCAACTGAATGGACGAACAGACAAATACACTGATTCGGGTTACTGAGTTTATCAGGAAGTGTATAGGAGATGTTGTACCCACTGTGACTATTAAAACCTACCCTAACAAGAAACCGTGGACAGATGGTAGCATTCGCGCAAAACAGAAAGCGCGAACCACCGCATTTAACCATGCAAGTTGACTGGGAATATGGCAGAATACAAACAGTGTAGTTATTCCCTCCGCAAGGCAATCAAACAGGCAAAATGTCTGTATAGAGACAAAGTGGAGTCGCAATTCAACGGCTCAGACACTAAACGTATGTGGCAAGGTCTACCGACAATCACGGACTACAAAAAGAAAACCAGCCACGTCACGAACACTGACCTCTTGCTTCCAGACAAACTAAACACTTTCTTTGCACTCTTTGAGGATAACACAGTGCCAACGATGTGGTCCTCTACCAAGGACTGTGGGCTCTCCTCCTTGGCCGATGTGAGTAAGACATGTAAAGGCGTGTTAACCCTTGCAAGGCTGCCGACCCAGACGGCATTCCTAGCTGCTTCCTAAGAGCATGCTCAGAACAACTGGCTGGTGTGTGTACGGACATATTCAATCTCTCCCTATCCCAGGCAGCTGTCCCCACATGCTTCAAGATGGACACCACTGTTCCTGTACCCAAGAAAACAAAGTTAACTGAACTAAATGACTATCGCCCCGTAGCACTCACTTCTGTCATCATGAAGTGCTTTGAGAGACTAGTCAAGGATCATATCACTTCTACCTTACCTGTCACCCTAGACCCACTTCAATTTTCTTACTGCCCCAATAGATCCACAAATGATGCAATCGCCATCACACTTCACACTGCCCTATCCCATCTAGACAAGAGGAATACATATTTAAGAATGCTGTTCATTAACTATAGTTCAGCATTCAACAGCATAGTAACCTCCAAGCTCATCATTAAGCTTGAGGCCCTAGGACTGAACCCCACCCTGTGCAACTGGGTCCTGGACTTCCTGACGGCCTGCCCCCAGGTGGTGAAGGTAGGAAACAACACCTCCACTTCGCTGATCCTCAACACTGGGGTCCCACAAGGGTGTGTGCTCAGTTCCCTCCTGTACTCCCTGTTCACCCATGACTGCGTGGCCAAGCACACCTCCAACTCAATCATCAAGTTTGCAGATGACAAAACAGTAGTAGGCTTGATAACCAACAATGACGGGACAGCCTACAGGGAGGAGGTGAGGGCTCTGGGAGAGTGGTGCCAGGAAAATAACCTCTCACTCAACATCAACAAAACAAAGGAGATGATTGTGGACTTCAGGAAACAGCAGAGGGCGCACCCCCCTATCCACATCGACGGGACCGCAGTGGAGAAGGTGGAAAGCTTCAAGTTCCTTGGCGCACTGACAAACTGTAATGGTCCACTCACACAGAAAGGAGGCTGAAGAAATGTGGCTTGTCAAATCAAATCAAATCAAATGTTATTGGTCTTATACACATGGTTAGCAGATGTTAATGCGAGTGTAGCGAAATGCTTGTGCTTCTAGTTCCGACCGTGCAGTAATATCTAACAAGTAATCTAACAATTTTACAACAACTACCTTATACACACAAGTGTAAAGGAATGAATAACAATATGTACATATAAATATATGGATGAGCGATGGCAAAACGGCATAGGCAAGATGCAGTAGATGGTATAGAGTACAGTATATACATATGAGATGAGTAATGTAGGGTATGTAAATATTATAGAAAGTGGCATTGTTTAAAGTGACTAGTGATACATTTATTACATCCAATTTTGAATTATTAAAGTGGCTAGAGATTTGAGTCAGTATGTTGGCAGCAGCCACTCAATGTTAGTGATGGCTGTTTAACAGTCTGATGGCCTTGAGATAGAAGCTGTTTTTCAGTCTCTCAGTCCCAGCTTTGATGCACCTGTACTGACCTCTCCTTCTGGATGATAGCAGGGTGAACAGGCATTGGCTCGAGTGGTTGTTGTTCTTGATGATCTTTTTGGCCTTCCTGTGACATCGGGTGGTGTAGGTGTCGTGGAGGGCAGGTAGTTTACCCCCTTTGATGCTTTGTGCAGACCTCACTACCCTCTGGAGAGCCTTATGGTTGTGGGCGGTTCAGTTGCTGTACCAGGCGGTGATACAGCCCGCTCTTGCGTCTTCTTCACCATGCTGGCTGTGTGGGTGGACCATTTCAGTTGCACTGTCTGAGCTAGAAGCACAAGCATTTCGCTACACCCACAATAACATCTGCTAAGCACGTGTATGTGACCAATAACATTAGATTTTTTTAAATTTTGAAACAGGAATTACATTAAACCTAGGATGACTCTTTGCAATGAACAATTTTCCAAAGTCAGTGGGTGATATAAACAGTTAAAGATGTGATGTAGCAATACCAATAGTTTCAGAGGAGTTTTTTTTTTCCGATAATCTGTTAAACTCCATAATCTGTCGCTGTCCCTGTCCTATTGTCCCTGTCCAGGATGGTTTAATGATTACAGTAGACCAGGCCCTGCCAGTGCCAGAGGTGAAAAGGTGATGTTGGCATAGCGTGTGTGTTTGTTGTTCATCTCGTCATTGACCGAGATAGAAGACTACTTTGGGCCCATTGCAATGAAAAGGCAGAATTTAACACTCAGCTGTATGTTAGCGCTGCATTTCTTAAAAGGTTGGAAGCATTTGTTTTTATTCACCAAAGTAACAACACAGTGTGGTCAAAGATTTAGTGACTTAGTTGTAGTCAAGATCTGGTTACCTATATCTACAGACATAGTTATGTTTTAGCGTTTAAGTATTTATTAACTTATTTCCGGATAATTACCCACAATTAACTATTTGTCAACATCATATGGAGAACTGGTGCTACCTAGCTAGTTCCAGCTGACGTTAGCTACTAGCCATGTAAGCATTTAATAACATTCCAATCCAAGTGTTGACGCAAGTGAGCCGTTTCACCGACTCTCCCTGACCGGTGAAACAGCTTCTCCTTCTGAAGGCCTCTCCATGGCTCTTCTTTGACAGTGGTAGCTAACTCAGCCGTCAATCGATTCAGTCTCCGCTGTCTCTACTTTATATCGGCTGGCTTTTTTTGTTGTGTTATGTGGGTATCTGCCTGTGCTAGATTAGTTCTCGGGTTAGATGGCTTTATGTATTTCCAAAACTTTGGTTTACTTTAATGTAAGCTAAGTGTTGATGGCAACTGGCTGACTCACGCAGTGCTAATGTAATGTTAACAAGCGGGTAGGGCTAATGTTAGCAGGCTAGTTGGGTTACCATTAGCAGGCTTTGATAGTTAACTCAGCCATCAATCGGTAAGTCTCCGCACTCTACTTTATATCTGCTGGATTTTTTTTTTGTTCTGTGGGTTTCTGCCTGTGCTAGACTAGTTGTTCTCTGGCTTACTACTTAGCTATGTCAACTGTGGTGGTTGGCTAGCTAGGCTAGTTATCTATCAAGGCTAGCTAGTAGGCTAAAATAACTAACTTTAGCTGGCTGGCTAAAATAACTGCATATTCCGGTAAGATTATTTTTTAACTGCTTAGATGGCATTATGTGTTTCCAAAACGTTGGTTTACTTTAAGCTTGTTGTTGATAGCAACTGGCCAACTAACCTAGTGCTAACGTAATGTTAGCAGTCTGGTAGGTCTAACGTTAGCAGGCTAGTAGGGCTAACGATAGCAGGCTAGTTGGCTATGAACCTTGCAAGCTGATTTGTAACAGTAAAAGTATTTAAGTATTTGATTGTAAGTTAGATAAAAATGTAATTTAAATTTGAAGTTTAATTTGAAGTTATACATTTGAAGTTATTTCTTTTGGACTTTACATTATATTACGTCCCACCCCACAAATGTTCATTTTTTCCGGCATAACCAGTCTTATTCAGAATTCTGATCAGTTTTATGCAATAACTCTAAAAATAGAAAAGTGAGGTGTAACTTTGCATTGGGACTTTTGGTGTGTATTCAATCAAATGTATTTATACAGCCCTTCGTACATCAGCTGATATCTCAAAGTGCTGTACAGAAACCCAGCCTAGAACCCCAAACAGCAAGCAATGCAGGTGTAGAAGCACGGTGGCTAGGAAAAACTCCCTAGAAAGGCCAGAACCTAGGAAGAAACCTAGAGAGGAACCAGGCTATGAGGGGTGGCCAGTCCGCTTCTGGCTGTGCCGGGTGGAGATTATAACAGAACATTGCCAAGATGTTCAAATGTTCATAGATGACCAGCAGGGTCAAATAATAATAATCACAGTGGTTTTTGAGGGTGCAACAGGTCAGCTCCTCAGCAGTAAATGTCAGTTGGCTTTTCATAGCCGATCATCTCTACCGCTCCTGCTGTCTCTAGAGAGTTGAAAACAGCAGATCTGGGACAGGTAGCACGTCCGATGAACAGGTTAGGGTTCCATAGCCGCAGGCAGAAAAGTTGAAACTGGAGCAGCAGCACGGCCAGGTGGACTGGCGACAGCAAGGAGTCATCAGGCCAGGTAGTCCTGAGGCATGGTCCTAGGGCTCAGGTCCGAGAGAGAGAAAGAAAGAAAGAGAGAAAGAGAGAAAGAAAGAGAGAAAGAGAGAATTAGAGAGAGCATAGTTAAATGCACACAGGACACCAGATAAGACAGGAGAAATACTCCAGATATAACAGACTGACCCTAGCCCCCCGACACATAAACTACTGCAGCATAAATACTGGAGGCTGAGACAGGAGGGGTCGGGAGACACTGTGGCCCCATCCGACGATACCCCCGGACAGGGCCAAACAGGCAGGATAGAACCCCACCCACTTTGCTAAAGCACAGCCTCCACACCACTAGAGGGATATCTTCAACCACCAACTTACCATCCTGAGACAAGGCCGAGTATAGCCCACAAAGATCTCCGCCACAGCACAACCCAAGATGGGGGCGCCAACCCGGACAGGAAGATCACGTCAGTTACTCAACCCACTCAAGTGACGCACCCCTCTTAGGGACGGCATGGAAGAGCACTAGTAAGCCAGCAACTCAGCCCCTGTAATAGTGTTAGAGGCAGAGAATCCCAGTGGAGAGAAGGGAACCGGCCAGGCAGAGACAGCAAGACAGTATTCTAATGCAAATCCATACAGTGCCTTGCGAAAGTATTCACCTCCCTTGGCATTTTTCCTATTTTGTTGCCTTACAACCTGGAATTAAAATAGATTTTGTGGGGGTTTGTATCATTTGATTTACACAAAATGCCTACCACTTTGAAAATGCAAAATATTTTTTATTGTGAAACGAACAAGAAATAAAACTTGAGTGTGCATAACTATTCACCCCCCAAAAGGCAATACTTTGTAGAGCCACCTGTTGCAGTAATTACAGCTGCAAGTCTCTTGGGATATATCTCCATAAGCTTGGCACATCTAGCCACTGGGATTTTTTGCCCATTCTTCAAGGCAAAACTGCTCCAGCTCCTTCAAGATGGATGAGCTCCTGCTAATGTACAGCAATCTTTAGGTCGTACCACAGATTCTCATTTGGATTGAGGTCTGGGCTTTGACTAGGCCATTCCAAGACATTTAAATGTTTCCCCTTAAACCACTCGAGTGCCGCTTTAGCAGTATGATTAGTGTCACGAACCGGCTCAAAGCCCGTAACAAAAGGGAGACAACATGGAGATAAGGAATAACATAATATATTTATTAACCAAGGTAACCTAAATGCAATTAACAATGGTGTGTGTAATCAGTAATCAGTAGTGTAAGTGAGTGTTTTGCTTGCATAAATGTGATAATGCGGGGTGTTGAAAGGTGCCAAAGCAAACAACTAAAAAGCCACAAAAATACCACAACAAAATCTATGAAGGTGTCTGCATGGAGAGAGTCTCCCCAATGAATGTGGAAGAGGTCTATTTATCCTGGGACACACCCGGGCCCAGGTGTTTCCCATGTAGCTGACGACCCTCCCAACTTCGCCCACCGGCATCCTAATAAGGAGACAAGAGCAAAGAGAGAATATGGCAGACAGAGTGGGAGGGTCGTCACATTAGGGTCATTGTTCTGCTGGAAGGTGAACCTCTGTCCATGTCGCAAATCTCTGGAACACTGAAACAGGTTTCCCTCAAGAATTTCCCTGTATTTAGCGCCATCCATCATTCCTTAAATTCTGACCAGTTTCCCAGCCCCTGCCGATGAAAAACATCCCCACAGCATGATGCTGCCACCACCATGCTTCACTGTGGGGATGGTGTTCTCGGAGTGATGAGAGGTGTTGGGTTTGCGCCAGACATAGCGTTTTCCTTGATGGCCAAAAAGCTCAATTTTTGTCTCATCTGACCAGAGAATGTTCTTCCATATGTTTGGGGCGTCTCCCATATGCCGTTTGTTGAACAACAAACGTATTTGCTTATTTTTTTCTTTAAGCAATGGCTATTTTTCTAGCCACTCTTCCGTAAAGCCCAGCTCTGTGGAGTGTACGGCTTAAAGTGGTCCTATGGACAGATACTCCAATCTCCGCTGTGGAGCTTTGCAGCTCCTTCAGGGTTATCTTTCATCTCTTTGTTGCCTCTCTGATTAATGGCCCCTTGCCTGGTACGTGAGTTTGGTGGGCGGCCCTCTCTTGGCAGGTTTGTGCCATATTCTTTCCATTTTTTACTAATGGATTTAATGGTGCTCCTTGGGATGTTCAAAGTTTCTGATATTTTTTTAGAACCCAACCCTGATCTGTACTTCTCCACAACTTTGTCCCTGACCTGTTTGGAGAGCTCATTGGTCTTCATGGTGCCTGCTTGCTTGGTGGTGCCCCTTGCTTAGTGGTGTTGCAGACTCTAGGGCCTTTCAGAACAGGTGAATATATACTGAGATTATGTGACAGATCACGTGACACTTAGATTGCACAAAGATGGACTTTATTTAATGAATTATGTGACTTCTGAAGGTAATTAGTTGCACCAGATCTTATTTAGGGGCTTCATAGCAAAGGGGGTGAAGACATGTGCACGCACCACTTTTCCATTTATTAATAAAAAATATAACATTTTAAACAGGTTTTTTTTTTTTTTTTTCACTTCACCAATTTGTACTATTTGGTGTATGTCCATTACATGGAATCCAAATAAAAATCTATTTAAATTACAGGTTGTAATGCTACAAAATAGGAAAAACGCCAAGGGGGGTGAATACTTTTGCAAGGCACTGTATGTTACATGTAATTATGTTTATGCTCCCTACCCTTTAAAATGCTACTAAAAGAAAATGACAAACTTACTTGCAACAACAAACCCACATCTCTTCTCAAACAGCTACAACTGTACATTAAGTCTTCTCTTGAGTTGGGCTCGGGGATGGATTATGTTAGGGACAATACAGGATGAATAACAATAACAGTTTTTTCCAAAATAATAATAAATAATGTACATTTTGTAATGTCAATCCTGGTTATAGGTAACAATCCTTTGCATGAACTGCCTACATAGTATTTACACATATTACTCATTAATTGTGGAAATAAATTAAGATATGCATTATTTTTCATTATATACAAATTGGTTTTCTCACAAAATGTCTGTAGCGTCTAAACAGTTTGGCCTACAAACTAATTATGATCACTCTCTGGAAAGATGAGACTCTCGTGAATACAATGATTTTGCGGGTACCAGTTTAAAGAAATGAATGGAAGTATGGAGGTAGATTTGTGCCTACCCAATAAAAGGGGTTAAATACGTATCTCCTAGAGTTTTAAGAAATGGGCTATAGTAGTAAAGGCCCAATTCAATATTTTATCAATTTTTTTTATTTTTTATTAATTATATCTAAAGGGGTCCTAAAATTTAAGAGCTATATAAGAAAGCTTTTATTTACACATATTTAACCCCATTTTTTGGGCCGTCACAGAACCAACTCTATACTTCCATACATTTGTTTAACTGGTACCGGTCACCTTCAGACGAGTCCCGTGATACTTGTCGCAGAGCAAAACAGAGAACACCATCTTGTTCGTGAGAGTCTCATCTTTCCATAGAGACAGACACTTCAAAACCTTATTCCTTATGATACAATTTTTGACTGTCTTTTTTGCCATTTATAAATGTGTTATTCAATTCATTTCTATGAGCTATAGTAGTAAAGCCCCCCCCCCCAACGGCTTAGACTTTTAGAGGTTAACGAGAGATCACCTCAAGATAGAACTGTGGCTAACATAAGCCCTTCATGTTCTTGGTTCTTGATTTGAAACAGGCCTTCTGAAGACTGTAACTTTGGCAAACATGGAGTCCAAATAATATAGACTGACATTTAAAATGGTATGCTTCGTGAAACAATGAGTTTCAGGCTACTAACAGCCCATTTATTTGCAAAAATGTCTAAAAACATGTTTTCACCATGTCATTATGGTGTATTGTGTTTAGATGGGTGAGAATTGTATTTTTTCATTCAGGCTGTAACGCAACAAAATGTGGAATAAGTCAAGGGGTATGAATACTTTCTGAAGGCACGGTAGTTAATTATAGTAGCCTTGGTGAGTAACCCCCACACATCAGACTTTGCCATTTTTTGCCATTTTGTTTTATTAAGTTGTTGGTTTCAGTGGTTTAACATAAATCAGAGAAGTTCCAGTACATTTCCAACCTGTGTATCTCTCTGATAGACTTTGTGCTGTTTGTTTTGCTTATCAGTGAACTTTCCAACTAGCATTATCAGGACCGCTGGTTTCCCAGCTCTACTGCTGGGAAGTAACACACCCCCCGGGGGAGTCACCCCTGGAACTCCTCCCACAGAATGAGCTCAGGAGTAGACAGGATTGAAGGCACTATTACAGACCCAGAATCAGTGGTGGAGATGTGGGTCGGCAACTTGCTGTGTCTGGCCGCTCTGGCTGTAGCCCTCTCCTTACCTACCGTATCTGATGGAGCTGCTCTACAAGTGTTGTCAGCTCCTAACCTGCTTCGTGTGGGCAGTAATGAGAACACCTTTGTGGAGTCTCAAGACCATACAGGAGGTCCCCTGAATGTTAAGATCATGGTGAAAAAACACCCAACGCAGAGCAAAGAGCTGGTCTCTAAATCAGTGGTTCTGGATCAAGCAAACAACTTCCAGGCTATGACGCAACTGGTCATCCCAGAGGGGGGCCACTTTGTGGATGACCACAAGCAGAAGCAGTATGTTGTCCTGCAGGCCCAGTTCCCTGACCGCCTCCTGGAGAAGGTTGACCTGGTCTCCTTCCAGTCTGGATACATCTTCATCCAGACTGTCAAGACCATTTACACTCTGGCCAGCACCGTCTACTACAGAGTGTTCTCTATGACTCCTGGCCTGGAGCCTCTGACCAGGGAGATATTTGAGGACAAAGAAGTTGCCAAGAACAAAGAGATCACAGTCTCTGTGGAGATCATGACTCCTGAAAACATCACCATCTTCAGGAAGATCATCAACCCAGATAAGGGAGTCAAATCTGGACAGTTCATTCTCCCTGCGATCGTCGGTTTCGGGACATGGCATGTGGTCGCGAGGTTCCAGAGCACTCCTCAGATGACCTTCTCATCTGACTTTGAGGTCAAGGAGTATGTTCTGCCCAGCTTCGAGGTTAGTCTGACCCCAGGTAAAGCCTTCTTCTACATCGACGACAAAGACCTGACCGTTGACATCACTGCCAGGTATCTATATGGTAAGGAAGTGACAGGGACAGGCTATGTGGTGTTTGGTGTCATCACAACAGAGAACGAAAAAAAGAGCTTCCCCGCCTCTCTGCAGAGAGTAGAGATCAGAGAAGGTAAAGGAGTGGCTTGTCTGAAAAAGGAACACATCACACAGACTTTCACCAAAATTCATGATCTGGTCAAATACTCCATCTTTGTATCAGTCAGCGTGTTAACAGAGGGTGGGGGTGAGATGGTAGAGGCAGAGAAGAGAGGGATCCAGAACGTTACTTCGACATACACCATCCTCTTTAAGAGAACGCCCAAATACTTCAAACCTGGCATGCCCTTTGATGTCTCGGTTTACATCACGAATCCCGACAACTCTCCAGCCAATGGAGTGGAGATTGAGGTGGCTCCAGATAATGCTAAAGGGGTGACCAGGGCTAATGGCTTCGCCAAAGTTACACTTAACACCGTGGCATCAGCCAAAGAGCTGCCAATCACTGTGAAGACCAAGGACCCGGGTATCCTCCACACCAGACAGGCGGAGGCCACCATGAAGGCTCTCCCCTACAGGACTTCCACCGGGAATTTCATGTTGGGGTTGACTCTAATGATCTGAAAATAGGAGACCCCATTAAGATCAATCTGAACCTGGGACCCCTCGCCCTTCAAAACCATGACCTTACATACATGTTCCTGAATAGAGGTCAGCTGGTGAAAGTGGGCAGATTCAGAAGACAGGGCAATGCGCTGGTGATACTGTCAGTGCCCATCTCCAAGGAAATGCTTCGTCGTTCCGCATCATAGCGTACTACCATGTGGGAACAGATGACCTGGTGGCAGACTCTGTCTGGGTTGACATCAAGGTCTCCTGCATGGGCTCGCTGAAAGTGACGTCGACCAGGCCCAAGGCATCCTATGAGCCTCGTAAGGCTTTCAGTCTGACCATCACTGGAGACCCAGGAGCTAAAGTAGGACTGGTGGCTGTAGACAAGGGAGTCTACGTTCTCAACAACAAACACTGTCTCACACAGACCAAGATCTGGGACACCATAGAGAAGCATGATACAGGCTGTACAGCTGGAGGGGGAGCAGGTAATATGGGGGTGTTCTACGATGCTGGTCTGGTATTTGAGACCAACACCGCTAAAGGGACTGTGATCAGAACAGACCCCAGCTGTCCTGTTAGTTCCAGGCGGAGACGAGCAGTGACCATCAGTGACGTCATCACTACTATGGCCAGTAAGTACAATGGTCTGGCCAAGGAGTGTTGTGTGGACGGCTTGAGGGACAACACCATAGGGTACACCTGTGACAGACGGGCCCAGTACATCATAGATGGGGATGTCTGCATCCAATCCTTCCTCGTCTGCTGCAATGAGATGGCCACAAAAAAGGATGAATTCAAACAGGATGCACTGCTGCTCTCACGCAGTGAAGAGGAGGATGATGATGCTTTCATGCGGTCTGAAGACATTGTGTCTCGTAGTCAGTTCCCTGAGAGCTGGATGTGGGAAGATACCAATCTTCCTGAATGCCCCGCCCAAGATAAGCACTGCGAGACCACGTCTGTAACAAAGAACAACTTCCTGAAAGATTCCATCACAACCTGGCAGATAACAGCCACCAGCCTGTCTAAAACTCATAGTATCAGTGTGGCAGATCCATTTGAGATGATAGTTCTAAAGGAGTTCTTCGTTGACCTAAAGCTGCCCTACTCAGCTGTCCGCAACGAACAGCTGGAGGTCAAAGCAATCCTTCACAACTACAGCGAAGACCCCATCACTGTGCGTGTTGAGCTGATGGAGAATGGCGAGGTGTGCAGCTCGGCAAGCAAGAAGGGTAAGTACAAGCAGGAAGTGAACATGGACGCCATGTCCACCCGGGTTGTCCCCTATGTCATCATCCCTATGAAGCTGGGCCTGCCCTCCATTAAGGGTCAAGGCATCTGTGAAAAACTCTGGCAGCAATGACGGTGTGAAGAGGGACCTGCGCGTTGTGGCTGAGGGAGTGCTGGTCAAGAAGGAAAACAACGTACTCCTGAACCCGGTTAAACATGGTGGTGAGCAGATCGCACACATACCCAGTGGAGTGCCCCGGAACCAAGTGCCAAACTCTGATGCTGACACACTGATCAGTGTGACAGGTGGAGAGCATACCAGTGTGCTGGTGGAGCAGGCCATCAGTGGAGACTCACTGGGCAATCTGATAGTTCAGCCAGTCGGGTGTGGGGAACAGAACATGATCTACATGACCCTGCCTGTCATTGCTACGCACTACCTGGACAACACCAAAAAGTGGGAGGATATTGGCCTGGACAGACGGAACACAGCCATCAAGTACATCAACATTGGTTACCAACGTGAGCTGGCCTACCGTAAAGAAGATGGCTCCTACGCTGCCTGGATCCACACAAAGAGCAGGACCTGGCTGACAGCATACGTATTAAAGGTGTTTGCCATGTCCAGTACATTGATCAGTGTTCAGGAAAATGTGCTATGTAGTGCTGTCAAGTGGCTGATCCTGAACACACAACAGCCAGACGGCATCTTCAATGAGTTTGCTCCTGTCTATCACTCAGAGATGGCGGGTAACGTGAGGGGGTCGGACAGTGACGCATCTATGACAGCCTTTGTTCTCATCGCCATGCCGGAAGCAAGCTCACTGTGTGAGAAGTCTGCCATCAGCCTACCAGGCAGTATGGATAAGGCAGTAGTGTACCTCGAGAAGCGTCTTCCCCACCTCACGAATCCCTATGCTGTAGCTATGACTTCCTATGCTCTGGCCAATGCAGGGAAAGTCAAAAAGGAGACCCTACTGAAGTTCGCCTCTCCACAGCTGGACCACTGGCCAGTCCCAGGTGGTCACCAGTACACGCTGGAGGCCACGTCGTATGCCCTGCTTGCCCTGGTCAAGGTGAAGGCCTTCGAAGAGGCCGGCCCAATAGTCAGGTCGCTTAACAAGCAGAAGAAAGTGGGAGGGGGATACGGATCCACACAGTCCACCATCATGGTGTTCCAGGCTGTGGCTGAGTATTGGAGCAACGTGAAGGACCTGAAAGACATTGACTTGAACATCAATCTGGAGGTGGCCGGCACAGCATCAGTCACCAAGTGGTCCATCAACAACAAGAACCAGTTCCACACTCGTACAGACAAGGTCAACTCCATAGACAAGGACTTGACAGTAAAAGCCTCAGGAAATGGTGAGGCAACCTTGTCGGTGGTGACACTGTACTATGCCCTGCCAGAGGAGAAGGACAGTGACTGTGAAAGCTTTGACCTCTCTGTCACCCTCACTAAGATGGACAAAACAAGCCACGAGGACGCCAAGGAGTCATTTATGCTCACTGTTGAGGTGTTGTATCGTAACTCGGAGAGAGATGCGACCATGTCTATCCTGGACATCGGCTTGCTGACCGGCCTCATCGTAGACACAGATGATCTGAAAAAGTTGTCCAAGGGGAGGGAGCGCTACATAGAGAAGTTTGAGATGGACAAAGTTCTATCTGAAAGAGGATCTCTCATCCTCTATCTGGACAAGGTGTCCCATAAATTAGCAGACAGAATATCCTTTAAGATTCACAGAGTACAGGAAGTAGGAGTTCTACAGCCTGCTGCCATCTCTGTATACGAATACTACAACCAAAAGCACTGTGTGAAGTTCTACCACCCGCAGAGGGAGGGTGGTACTCTGAGCAGACTGTGTCTTGGAGACGTGTGCACGTGTGCGGAAGAGAGCTGCAGTATGCAGGAGAAAGATGAGCCAGATGTCAACCGCATAGACAAAGCCTGCGGCGCGGGACTGGATTATGTTTACAAAGCTACGGTGGTGGACTCTAAGCTTACGACACACACAAACACTTACAACCATGAAGATCGATGACGTCGTCAAGCCAGGTACTGATGAGGTAATAGTGGGAAGGAATCGTGACTTCATGGGACTATCTTACTGTAGAGAGGCTCTGGGTCTAAAGCAGGGGAAAACATACATGATTATGGGGAAGTCTGAAGACCTGCACAGAGTGGAGGAGAAAGGACTGTTGCAGTACAAGTATGTCCTAGGAGAACAGACATGGATAGAGTACTGGCCCTCACAACAAGAGTGCACATCCAGAGACTACAGAAAAGTATGTCTGGGCATCGATGAGTTCATTAACCAGATCACAACTTTCGGCTGCCCTGTTTAGTTTCTCTTCTTGTTTTGTTAAATTTACATTTTTTGTAACATTTCAATCCAGGTTGCATGCCCTGTCATCTCATTGTAACCTAGAGAGTGTATGACGATGAGTTTGACCACTTCGAATACATTCTGAAACTGACCAGTAAATTATGTACACTGTGCACAATAAAGCCATTTGGGAAAGAACATGTTTTTTCTTTAAAGTTAACCTACGATGATGACGACTGCAAATGGCACACTTACGCATACATTTATATGTGCCATTTGCAGTCATCATCGTCACAGATTACTATGCCATGGTTACATTTTCTATGCCTTTATTTTAGCACTAAAATGACCCCTGCCTGCTGTAATAAGCATGAAAGAAATGCAAAAAAAAAAAAAACGTCTTGTCTCATTCCTTTGTGTGCGTACCACCAGTCATTTTGTGGATTTAATTGTTTATTGGTTTTGAACACCAATCAAAGACTACTTCAGTTTAAGGTTGAGTGGGATGATAACTGGTTTAGTTCTCATTCTAAATCAGTACAGTGTATCTTTCAACAGTTCCTAATTTTTTTTACCAAATGCGATCAGGATTAGCATTTTCTCCGGCCCCATACGTCACTCAGCAAATAAGATGTACTGTATACAAGTCAGTCAGGGTAATAGACACTTTCATCACCGCCTTTACCGATGTGGAAACTTGTTTATAGAAACAAGATAATTTATAATCAGTTGTTAATTTATTATGAGCAAGGTTTTTACATTAGGGGTACAGACAAAGGACACTGACCCTTACCAGGAGGAAGTGTGTCTCTGTGATTGATGGGAGATATGCAGTATGTATTTTAGTAGACAACAGTTGTAGTGGGATCACACACACACACGTGTAAACGCACACACACACTGATGCGGAACCTTCCATGTAAGCCTTGGGATGACACAGCCGGAGTGGCTCTGAGTGTTTGAAGGACATTTCAGTCTCAATCAGTGAAGATTAAAGACAAAAATATAAATAATCACCCCACATTAACCATAGCAGAACATCCTCACTCTCTTCCTGAACCCAGATGACAAAACCTGGTGCTAACATGTGTTCTTTGTCCTGATCTTGTCAACATTCTGATTGTGTCCACATTTTTTGGACAGGTGTAGACAATCAAAATACACATTGTGAACTAATTGTAATCAGATCTTTCTGACCACATCCGGAGGTAGTCAGGGACGCATTTAATTTGTATTTATTTTATTTAACATTTATTTAACTAGGCAAGTCAGTTAAGAACCAATTCTTATTTACAATGACGGCCTACACTGCATCTTACAAGTGTACAGATCTGTTGGGTGAAACAATTTAACTCATCATTATAGCGAAAGTAAAATGATTGACCTAGCATGACATTATTTTGAAACAATATCTCTCTTTAATACATGGAAGGACCAGGAAATCTGGTCACAATGCCGAGAGAATGGACAGATAACACATTTTAATACCATTTAATATTTTAACAAACCTAACGCAATGGTCTGTCAGAGTCCTTTAAAAACAGTGGGATGGAGTCAGGCGCAGAGAGCAGAGGGTTCGAATAAATGTAGATTTATTTCCCGGGGAAAAACGGTCACGCCAAAACACACGGCGCATCAACTGACCGGCCCATACACAGGACCCAAAATGTCCAGAAAAACAAAATACAATAGACCATCCACACACTAACAGAAATACAATCCCGCACAAACCTAGGCGGGCCTAACAGGCTTAAAAAGACAAAAACAAAAAAACACAATAAGGAACAGGTGCAACTAATAAGACCAAACGAACAGAAAAGGAAAAAGGGATCGGTGGCGGCTAGTAAACCGGCGACGATGACGACCGCCGAGCACCTCCCGAACAGGCAGGGGAGCCACCTTCGGTGGGAGTCGTGACATGGTCAATCTAAGCGCAGGCAATAGTGCTATAAATTCAGGGTTGGGTTTTGAAGAATTAATAAATTGTCGGTGTGTCAAGGCTTGGTCCCTCACTGGCCAATCAGAACGTGCTCCATGGCGAAATATGTAGTTGCTTCAGGTTGTGTATTTACAGTTTTGCCTTGGGATCAACTCCAATTCCAATGTTAGTCCATTGTAGTTTGTTAAATGGCTTACAGAAACGAAATAACAATCTATAGACCTATCCCATCTTTGCTAAATAGGCTTACTTGAACCCATTTGCAGTCCACATTGTTCTAAATAATTGCATGGCCTCAATCTCATTCACACTGATATAGGGGCTAGGCCTACTGTAAACTGCATTATGGCTGAGCATGGACGTGCCAAACATGGTCAATAGGCAAGATTAAATTCATTATTGATAAAAGAGAACAAATATTTCTAATAAAATTCTAAACAAAACGAAACATTTTTAAATAGGAAAATGTTATGATTGAATCAACGTTATTGTTTCGACGTCATAGACTAAGTCAAATAACATACAGTACCAGTCAAAAGTTTGGACACACCTACTCATTCAAGGGTTTTTCTTTATTTTTACTATTTTCTACATTGTAGAATAATAGTGAAGACATCAAAACTATAACACATATGGAATCATGTGGTCCTTCCATTTTGGTTTTGTGGGTTATTGTCTATGTGAAGTTGCATGTCTGCACTCGTTGTTTATAGCGGTCAGTTTGTTAGGTGTTCTTCGTGGTCATTCGTTTTATATTAAAAGTATGTATTCATATCACGCTGCGCCTTGGTCTCCTCTATACGACAAACGTGACACCCAGTAAGGTGAGCAGCAGGGCAGTGTGGGTAACCAGAAGTGGGTGTCACGCTGTGATTAGATTTTTTTTTAAATTATCAGACCAAATAGGAGAACTCAGAGGCCACTCCCCTACTCCTTCCTCCTTCAAACTCTCCAGGGTCCCAGAGCAGCTGTTCTCACATCTCAAACACATCTCAAACAAACACTCTGTCACACTCTGTCATACCATTGCTGGCTTGCTTCTGAAGCTAAGCAGGGTTGGTCCTGGTCAGGCCCTGGATGGGAGACCAGATGCTGCTGGAAGTGGTGTTGGAGGGCCAGTAGGAGGCACTCCTTCCTCTGGTCTAAAAAATATCCCAATGCCCCAGGGCAGTGATTGGGGACACTGCCCTGTGTAGGGTGCCGTCTTTCGGATGGGACGTTAAACGGGTGTCCTGACTCTCTGAGGTCATTAAAGATCCCATGGCACTTATCGTAAGAGTAGGGGTGTTAACCCCGGTGTCCTGGCTAAATTCCCAATCTGGCCCTCAAACCATCATGGTCACCTAATAATCCCCAGTTTACAATTGGCTCATTCATCCCCCTCCTCTCCCCTGTAACTACTCCCCAGGTCGTTGCTGCAAATGAGAACGTGTTCTCAGTCAACTTACCTGGTAAAATAACGGTAAAATAAAATAAAAAAAACACATGGACACATCTTATTGACCCCTTGGCAGTAAATTACTATGATCTGAGAGGTGGGGGTCATTTATATAATCATTTTTCGATGGAGGATAAATTAAGAATGGTAAGATTTAGTGCTGGTCTAGAAACATGAACTGAGCAGGCCACAGGTAGGAAGATGAAATTATACAGTAACATATTGTCTTGAAAATGTAATTTATTTTGTTTAAAAACAGAGGGTAATTGAAAGTTCACACCTAGAAGGGTTTTTCAAACCATTCGAAAAATGTTTAAACTACTGGATCATATGGTGTCAACATTCAAACCATCTCTATCCAGGTTATTTTTCAATTTAAGCTCTAAAGTTGGGTGGGTGGTGGTGATACGAAAACCAACTTGTACTAGATAAAAGTAGTGTGTTACAGAGCTGCCTTGCATAACCCAGTGTAAAATAAGACACTACAGGTGCACCCCTGAAAACTGTGTAGGGAGTACTACTCCGCCTGTACTACTCCACTGAATTATGACCCTTGTACCGAGGGCCTGATTTAGCTAGCCAATAATAACACAGGCTTGTGCTATGGAGGAGCTCCTTTCTACTTGACATGTATCTGGCCATCTTTTTTCCGTCATTGGAAGGCATCCAAGAGGCAGTGCTACAGCAGCCTACAGCAGCACATTATTACTGTAGCCATAGAAATAGAATGACTAGAACATTACACTTATGGGTGCACTTAACAGTATTTCAATGATTGTAGACTGCTACGGGATTAATAGAGAATTATTAGAATGAGAAAAGTCCGTCAGACAGCATTTTGACAGCACACTCATGAGTACACTCAACATGTAGTAATTATATTTCTATGACTGTAGATGTCAAGCCTACTCCTGCTCCCTCCCTACGTCGCCGGTCTACTAACCACCAGTCCTGGCAACCCACATTGCGCACACCTGCTCCCCATCATTAAGCACACCTGACTTCATCACCACCCTGATTAATCTCCCTTCATTTAGCCCTCACCTACTTGAGTCATCAGGTAGTATTGGTTCTGTTTTCATGTCCAGACGCTGCTCTTGTTTTGTTACCCTCTATGTTCATTATTATTAAACTCACGCTCTGCACCTGCTTCCTTTCTGCGTCGTCGTTACAGTAGCCTGCTACTAATGTGCAGTGAAATATAGTTGGTACCCAGCTATCCCTGGGAACTGAAAATAACCAACACCCTGCAAGCTGGGAAAATTGAAGCCTGAGGCTGTGCTGGGCTAACGGCTGGGGATGTCGTAAACCATGTCCACTGTCAGCGTCGAAATGAAGAGACAAACAGATCCAGCAAATCAAGGCTGTGTCACCGGCCGAATCCGAGACGTGAATGCCTTGGTATAAGCATGGTATATGGTGCAGTGAGTCAGTGACAACATCGGGCCGGGCTCCACAAGGGGGCAAAAGGGGGCCCCCTCAGTTGAAACTTGTGCCACCTCAGTTTACATTTTCTGTCTCTATATAAAAATAGCAAAAAAATTCCAATGATTGAGTGACAGGTTGGCTCAAAATCTGGATCTGTGCTGTATCAGCGTCGTGGAGAGTGTGTATGTTTGTGTGTAAGGAGGCTATGGAAAGCCACTGGGTGGTTAGGTATGACGCTGCTCATCTAGGGTAGGCTATGTGAATAGTGTGATACACCGCCGCCTGTAATATTTGATTTTGATTTATAAAGATGGGGTCAAGTTTACAGTTCAAGCTGCTTCACTCAACTCTGCCTCACGCCCCACCATTACAGAGTTTAGTAAGCTTCTTAGCCAGCTGTAAAAGCCGTTAGTGTTATTAGCCTATTTCACTCTAACCAGCTAATCTGCCACTGCCACAATGAATATCAGAAATCAAACCACTGAGGCCGCGGCCAAGCCCAGC
Source organism: Salvelinus fontinalis (assembly GCF_029448725.1). Classification (NCBI taxonomy): domain Eukaryota; kingdom Metazoa; phylum Chordata; class Actinopteri; order Salmoniformes; family Salmonidae; genus Salvelinus; species Salvelinus fontinalis. The sequence continues at coordinate 27,936,004 of NC_074702.1, read as the reverse complement.
AGTGATGATGCTTCCGAGCTCCAGCTAGCCTTCCACTAGTACCGCCTAGATAATGGCTCCACAGTCTGCTCCACCTACAACTGTTCCTGACAATCTTGGAACAGAGGAGCCAGCCCAGGTTATTCTATAGAATCCTACCCTAGCTCCAGGTTTTCTGTTCAAAAATGTTATTTTAGTAGCAACTGGTTCATAGGAAGAGAGTGGCTGGAATACTCGGTTACTGCAGATGTGTCACTTCTTGGTCAAAAGCACTCAATGGTCTCAGCATTTCAACTTACATTGTTATTGTGGTATAGCGTGATATAAGAAGAATTCAGCATAATTTCAATGCAAGAACCCAAATGGGTATAGCCACATATGGGTATGTTTCGTCATAGAAATAGATAGGCTACATTCTATTTTTATGGTAGCCTATTGCTTTTCGTGGTTGTAAATGGAACTGTATGTATTGGAAATGTGTTTATGGTAGGCCTGCATTGCTTAATTGATTACAAGGGTGGGTCGAATTTGATCCACCGAAATGTCTTGGGCCATATTTCAACGTGTTGCTGAACTAATGAGCTGCATGATTTTCCATGTTTTAAGCTGTCTGCATCTGGGTCTTATCCTGAGTTCTGATAGTACAAACTGGCCCAGACTGACCCAGCAGACTCAGACCAGCTCCACAATGGTGTCTCCCTGCAAGGAGCCACCATTAGGAGACACAAGGAGTTACTGCAATGTCCTATGGAGGGACTCCATACCCTGGCAGAACGCCATGACCAGGCATTCGATACATTGCTGGAGCAATTCTGCGGATTCCCTACTTGGCAGCGGGTCACACCCGTAGTCTCCCAGCCTAACCCAACTACGCTGGAGATTCAGGAACCTGCCGGGCTTTTCTCTTCCAGTGCTTCCTCATTTTCGAGCTGCAGCCTTCTTCGTTCCCCTCATACCGATCGAGGATAGCGTACATCATAATGCTGATGTCCGGGAGGTCACTCGCCTGGACCACGGCAGTGTGGGAGCAACAGTCCACGTCTGCCTCAGTCTGGAAGAGTTTGTGGCGGAAGTTCGGAGGATATTTGATTCTCCATTGTCCGGGAGAGAGGCTGCTCGTAAACTGCTCCAGCAGTACTCTGGTGGGCCGTAAGGAGAACTTTTCCTCTACCGTTACTCGCATCGCTTTCCATGCCATGTTGCTGTCGGGGAACGAGTCAAAATCTCTCTGGGTTCTCATCAACTCTGGAGCTGATGAGAGTATTTTGGATGCTACCCTGGCGTCAGAGCTGGGCATCCACACTCAACCCCTCTCCACTCCCATAGATGTTAGAGCGCTGGACGAATGCTCTATAGGCCGGGTCACTAACAACACCACTCCCATTAACCTAGGAGTATCAGGGAACCAAAGCGAGGCAATCCAATTTATGCTGATTAAGTCTCCTCAGGTTCCCGTGGTATTGGGATTCTCTTTGCTCCAGTGACACAATCCCATCATAGACTGGACTGCTGGTGCCATCATGGGCTGGAGCCCATTCTACCTTGCCCATTGCCTGAAGTCAGCGCAGCCTGCCCCGGGACGTCTTCCCGTGGGCTCTGAAGTTGCCCCGGGCCTCTCTACCAGGGCCTCTGGGAGGTTTTCAGTAAGGCCCGGGCCAGTTCACTTCCTCTGCACCACACCGCCACGGGGATGACTGTACTCTCTATCGGATCCGGAGATCAAGGCAATGGAGACCTACATCGAGGACTCCCTAGCTGCAGAGTGTATCCATCCTTCTGCCTCCCCTCTCGACGCAGGGTTCCTCTTTGTGGAGAAGAAGGACAAAACCATGCGCCTGTGCATCGACTACCAGGGCCTCAATGACATCACGGTGAAGAACCGCTACCCGCTACCACTCATCGCCTCGGCCTTCAAGCCGCTCCAGGGTGCCACCGTTTTCTCCAAGTTTGACCTGCAGAATGCCTACCATCTGGTGCGGATACGGGAAGGGGACGAGTGGAAGACTGCCTTCAACATGGCCAGTGGCCACTACGAATACCTGGTCATGCCATTTGTACTTACCAACGGCACTGCTGTGTTCCAGGCCCTGGTTAATGACTTTCTCCGTGGCATGTTAAACCGGTTCGCTTTTGTCTACCTCAATGATGTCCTCGTTTATTCCAACTCAGTCCAAGAAGACATGCTTCACGTCCAACAGGTCCTCCAGTGCCTCCTGGAGAACCAGCTTGCGTAGTAGCGAAGAAATGTGAATTCCATCGCTGCACCATTCCTTTCCTTGGTTACATTATCGCTGCAGGGAATGTACAGATGGATCCCGGGAAGGTGAGAGCGGTGGTGGATTGGCCATAGCCTACGTCCAGAGTGTAGCTGCAATGTTTCATGGTATTTGTCAACTTCTATCAGCGCTTTATCTGGGTTACAGCACCCTGGCTTTCCCCTTGTCTCCACTCACCTCTCCCAAGGTTCAGTTCACGTGGTCCCCAGCTGCTGACCGGGTGTTTTGGGACCTCAAGCACCGCTTCACCACTGCTCCCATATTGGTTCATCTTGACCCGTCATGTCAGTTCGTGGTGGAGGCCGATGCTTTGGATCTCAGAGTGGGGGCTGTCCTGTCCCAAAGTTCTGCCCTGGACCTCAAGTTACATCCCTGCGCCGCCTTCTCCCATTGCCTCAACACCATGGAGAGGAACTACAATGTGGGGAATTGTGAGCTTCTCGCGGTGAAGATGGCATTGGAGGAGTGGAGACACTGGTTGGAGGGGGCTGAACATCCGTTCATTGTGTGGACGGACCACAAGAACCGGGAATATCTCCGCACAGCCAAGTGTCAATTCCAGGCAAGCTAGGTGGGCCCTGCTTTCCACCCGGTTTAACTTCTCCCTCTCCCACCGACCAGGATCCAAGAACATCAAGCCGGATGCACTGTCACACCACTATAGCCCCGCGGCTACACTCTGGCCTTTGTGAGACAAAGCTTTTGGTGGGCTACCATGGTCCCGGACATTCGTTCGCCACCGCCTGCACGGTCTGTGCACAGAACAAGACTCCTTGGCAAGCTCCGGCTGGTCTTCTTCAACCACTGCCTGTCTCTCACCGTCCCTGGTCTCACGTATCCCTGGACTTCGTCATGGGTCTTCCCCATATCTGATGGCAACACCGCCATCATGACAGTAGTGGACCGGTTTTCCAAAGCTTCCCACTTAATTCCTCTCCCAAAGCTACCCTCTGCCAAAGAGACGGCCCAGCTCATGGTGCAGCACGTTTTCTGGATCCATGTACATGGTCTCCAATCAGGCCCCTCAGTTCTCGTCCTGGGCTGGAAGCTGTTCCGCACGCTTTGGGTCGTTGGCCAGCTTGTCTTCCGGGTTCCTCCCACAGTCCAACGGCCAGTCGGAGCGAGCCAATCAAGACCTGGGGACGACTCTTCAATGCCTTGTCTGGGTTGAATACGCCCCCAACACCCTCCTCTGCTCTGCCACTGGGCTCTCGCCTTTCGAGTGTTCCCTGGGGTATCAGCCTTCACCAAACCTGGAAGAGAGCCCGGTCAGCTCTTCTCAAGACCACCTTTTCAGGTATCAACAACAAGCGGACCGCCACTGAACCCCGGCTCCCTGGTATCATCTCGGGTATGGTCCACTCGTGACCTGCCCCTCCGGGTAGAGTTCTGCAAACTTTATTGGCCCTTTCGCTATCTCCAAGATCATTAGCCCCTTTGCTGTTCGTCTTCTGTTGCCACGTACCCTCCGTATTCATCCCACTTTTCATGTGTCTAGGATTGAACCAATGCCTCACAGCCCTTTGTCTCCTGTTTCCAGACCCACCCCGCTCCCCCGTCTCATCTACGGCCAACCGGCATATACAGTGAGGCGCCTCCTGAAGGTTTGACTGCGGGGGGGTGCTGTCACACTCCGATCTGTTTCACCTGTCTTTCTGCTTGTCTCCACCCCCCTCCAGGTGTTGCCCATCTTCCTCATTAACCCCAGTGTATTTATACTTGTGTTCTCTGTTTGTCTGCTGCCAGTTCGCCTTGTCTTGTCAGGTCTTACCAGCGTGTTTTCCCGTCTCCCTGCTATCTAAAGTTCTGTTTCCTAGTTTCCCCAGTTCGGATCATTATTTCTGCCCTGACTACGAGCCTGCCGGCCGTTCTGTACCTGCCTGACTCTGACCCGTTTACGAACCTCTGCCTGTCCTGACCCCGAGCCTGCCTGCTGTTCTGTACCTTATTGACTCTGCCCTGGATTACGGACCTCTGCCTGCCTTTGACCTGTCCTTTGCCTGATTACGGACGTCTCCCTGCCTTTGACCCTGTTTGGGTCAATAAACATCTGTGACTCTAGCTGTCTGCATCTGGGTCTTATCCGATACCTGATACCTTAGTCACTTTGTCCTGGCGCCAGGTCTGGACATAATGCATCTGGTGCCTGGTTTGCAACCAAAGTGCAAACCTTGACTGATATTTACACTCTCCTTCTCCCCTCCTTGTCCCATATGGCATGTTCATCTGTTCATCACCTTATATTCACTATTATCTTCTGACCGATTATCTACAGAACAAGTGACAGAGCAGCAAATTTCCCCCGATTAAGTCATTTTTGTTCTTATTCATCAGTGCCAAGGGTTAGAGACCAAAAACTTATTTCTGTCTCTTTAGAATCCTAGGAAGACATACTTGAACAATGGCAAATGATCAAAGAATGTCCACTGCAGCTGGCTGTGTGCTACCGTACATCTGCCAATCAAACGTTTGGACACACCTACTCATTCAAGCGTTTTTCTTTATTTGTACTATTTTCTACATTGTAGAATAATAAAATAGAATAACAAAACTATGAAATAACACATGTGGAATTATGTAGTAACCAAAAGTGTTAAACAAATCAAAATATATTTTAGATTCTTCAAAGTAGCCACCTTTTGCCTTGATGACAGCTTTGCACACTCTGGCATTCTCTCAACCAGCTTTATGAGGTAGTCACCTCGAATGCATTTCAAATAACAGGTGTGCATTGTTAAAAGTTAATTTGTGGAATTTCTTTCCTTTATGAGTTTGAGCCAATCAGTTGGGTTGTGACAAGGTAGAGTTGATATACAGAAGATAGCCCTATTTGGTAAAATACCAAGCCCATATTATGGCAAGAACAACTCAAAAAAGCAAAGAAAAACGAGAAATTTCAAGAACTTTGTGCTGTCGCAAAAACCATCAAGCGCTATGATGAAACTGTCTCTCATGAGGACCTCCACAGGAAAGGAAGATCCAGAGTTACCTCTGCTGCAGTGGATAAGTTCATTAGAGTTACCAGCCTCAGAAATTGCATCTCCGCAAGTGTGGTTACGACCGTGAAGCATGGAAGAGGAGGTGTGATGTTGTGGGGGTGCTTTGCTGGTGACACTGTTTGTAATTTATTTAGAATTCAAGACACACTTAACCAGCATGGCTACCACAGCATTCTGCAGCGATACGCCATCCCATCTGGCTTGCGCTTGTGGGACTATCATTTGTGGGACTATCAATTGACAATGACCCAACACACCTCCAGGCAGTGTAAGGGATATTTGACCAAGAAGGAGAGTGATGGAGTGCTGCATCAGATGACCTGGCCTCCACAATCACCCATCCTCAATCCAATTGAGATGGCTTGGGATGAGTTGGACCTCAGAGTGAAGGAAAAGCAGCCAACAAGTGCTCAGGGTATGTAGGAACTCCTTCAAGACTGTTGGAAAATCATTCCAGGTGAAACTGGTTGAGAGAATGCCAAGAGTGTGCAACGCTGTCATCAAGGCAAAGGCTGGCTACTTGGAAGAATATAAAATATATTTTGATTTGTTTAGCACTTTTTTGGTTTCTACATGATTCCCATGTATTATTTCATAGTTTTGATGTCTTCACTGTTATTCGACAATGTAGACAATAGTACAAATAAAGAAAAACCCTTGAATAAGTAGCTATGTCCAAACTTTTGACTGGTACTGTATCTATAAAGCTCATGCTTCCCTTCTCAACAACACCAGTATGTTCTAACTTAACACTAACATGCTTTTATTCACAATGTCGTGCACCCAAAGTTAACATTTCATTTCTTCAGAGGACTGCAATGTGTGTGCTGTTTGTCATAGACCTAAAGGACCCGAGGGCCCACACCACTCTACATCAACCCAGGGGGACCTCATCAAAGAGTGGCCCAAGGAAATGCCTGAGTGAAAATTAACTCCAAAGGTTGGTCAGAGGCCATAAGAACCCGGGGGTCCACACTCCTCAAAGAGTGAATGTGCCTGCATGAAAATGAACTCCAAAAGTTGTGACAATGCTCCAGCTGATACCTGTCTAGAGTCAGCTACTCCCCATGGGACGTGGGCCCTGAGTCCTCCCTGGATCTTCAAACAGCAACTCCATAACAACAGGCACTGTAGGGAGATGATAGGTTCTGGTGTGTGTCTGTCTGTGTGTGTGTGTGTGTGTGTGTGTGTGTGTGTGTGTGTGTGTGTGTGTGTGTGATGGGGTTTGAGGCAGCTGTTAGAAACCCTTGTCTCTCATCAGAGCAGTTGAGAGGCCAGGTCTGCTTGGAGGTGGAACAGCACCTCCAGGGATAAAGAAATGGGCTCATTTGGAGTGCCTGCCTTTCTGTGGCATGCAATTAATGTGTTGCCATCAGATAGCAGCTGTGTAAAGGGGTCCTGTTGTTGTTGCTGAGCAGATAAAGGGGGTGCAATGTACTGTAAGAGGTGTGTGTGTGTGTGTGTGTGTGTGTGTGTGTGTGTGTGTGTGTGTGTGTGTGTGTGTGTGTGTGTGTGAGAGTGAGTGTGTGTGTGTGTGTACGTGTTTAACTATTCTTGTGGGAAGCAGAAGTCCCTACAAGAATAGTAAACAAACAAAAACTTGACCAGCTGGGGACATTTTGTTAGTCCCCACAAGGTCAAATGCTATTTCTAGGGGGTTTAGGGTTAAGGTTAGAATTAGTGTTAGGGTTAGAATTAAGTTAAATATTAGGGATAGGTTTAGGGTTAGGGGTTAGGGAAAATAGGATTTTGAATGGGACTGAATTGTATGTCCCCACAAGGTTAGCTGTACAAGACTGTGTGTGTGTGTGTATGTGTGTGTGTTTGAACATTAAACAGAAGTTGGTTTCTCTCTGGTTTTTCATGGTTCAGATGAAGGTATGGCTTGACCCCTCACGGACCTGTCTACCTCGTTAAATCCGGCAGGCGCAGATGACACATTTGCGCTTCCACACCGTTTACAAGATTCCACGGGTCAAAGGTGCAGGGGGTTTACGACAAGAACAACAGCGGACGCAAGTTGCACCACGTCGTGAACGGGAAGTGAGGCAGACATAGACATGACTGCTAAAGGCATCAGGCTTTTTACAGTAGTTGGATAGGTAATGGGTAGTATAACAGACAACCAATGTTGATCTTAGAATACCCAGATAAAATGACAAGCAAAGTCATAGACTGAATTAGCTCTGTTAATTCCTATATTACCGTTCTCTATAAGGCTAACTCCTATGGACTCCTCCACCCTGTGAAGAGGAATGCGATCTAAGAATAGGGTTGATATGGCAACACGTCCAGTACACCTATCAGCAGGTCAGCAGGGCAGCTCTCCGTCCGCCGACGAGGAGATAATAGACCGACGGATCAAAGTGACATTGCCAAATCTGCACCGCCACTATGCCACCCAGCCCTGCTTTCCCAGGAGGGTGAGTGGCAGGACCTAACTCTGACCGACAGGCACCTTTATCCTTCTCCATGTCCATCAGAGCCTCGTAAATCTAACGAACACGCGCTCTCTCTCACACACAAACACGCACAAACACCCACACCTGCACCACACCACACACTCTTTCACACACACACACACACACACACACACACACACACACACACACACACTTCCTCCTCTTTTCACCCTCCATTCTCTGAGAATGAATTCAGCACCTTGGCATTGCCCACTGTCCCTTCCATTACTCATTACTTGCCTGCTGACATCCGCCTAAAAATAGTGCCCCTCACCCTCTAGGCAGCACTATGGGCAACTGGGTCTTGACTTAGTGGATCAAGAGAGGGAACACACTAAAGCTTGACTACGACTATACCATTTCTATTGACTGTTTTATGACTGTCTTTTAGATATGTTTGGGATTTGAATGTGTGAATCGCTATCTCTCCATATGACACACACTGTATTTCTCTTTTTTTGCTGGTAGGCTTCACCATTGACTGAGAGCATCAGATCAAACTTATTTATAAAGGCCTTCTTACATCAGCTGATGTCTCAAACTGCTGTATAGAAACCCAGCCTAAAACCCCCAAACAGCAAGCATTGCAGGTGTAGAAGCACGGTGGCTAAGAAAAACTCCCTAGAAAGGCCAAAACCTAGGATGAAACCTGGAGGAACCAGGCTATGAGAGGTGGCCAGTTCTCTTCTGGCTGTGCCGGGTGGAGATTATAACAGAACATGGCCAAGATTTTGAAATGTTCATAGATGACCAGCTGGGTCAAATAATAATAAACTGGAGCAGCAGCACAGCCAGGTGGACTGGGGACAGCAAGGAGTCATCAGGCCAGGTAGTCCTGAGGCATGGTCCTAGGGCTCAGGTCCTCCGAGAGAGAGAAAGAGAGAGCAGTGGAGATTGGTGGGAGGAGCTGTAGGAGGACGGGCTCATTGTAATGGCTGAAATGGAATAAATGGAACGGTATCAAACATATGGAAACCACGTTTGACTCTGTTCCATTACTTCCATTCCAATGAGCCCGTCCTCCTATAGCTCCTCCCACCAGCCTCCACTGACTGAGAGGTCTGAGAGAGTGAACATGTGTGGGGAAATGTGATCTGTGGTTTGACACCTCTGTGTTGCATGGCTGCCCTCTGCTGGGCCGGATGAATACAGCTGTTAAATAGATTTTCTAGTGACTATTCTAATCTAAGCAACTGCGTCAGTCGGCTAGATGTTATCCCAGTGCGAAGATTTATACGGTTAGATAATGTGCTCATAAAAATCTAGTTGATACTCTATAGGGACACGTAAACATTCTAGCAATATTCACTGATCCAACTACACAGGGGAGGTTAAGTCAATAAGAAAACCATTACGTCATTGTTTCAAGACATGAATCGGGCAATACCCGAGAAACGAAACTAAATGTGAATCAAAGATAGAGAAGAGATTCTCAAAACTTTAGAGGCATTACAGTGACTTCAACACACCAGTAGTGTGGGGAAGGCAACTCTGTGTTTGAAGTAATAAGTCAAACATACTTCTCCCTAGCCAAGCCCATTACTGTCTAGCAATAAGTCATAGACATTATTCATGAGTCTCGCCACAGTGCATTAGTGGTTATAAGTCATATTAGTCAAATGAGAGTTACGTGTGATGATCTGTACTGCATGCGTTTGCGTTGGGGAGCGGAGGGACATAAATCGTGCTGGTAATAGAGCCCAGCTGCTTTTGCAGGGAAAACGAATGGCAAACAGCAAATGGCGAACGTTCATCAACATTGTCAGCCCTCCTCTCACCACCAAAATGTGGGAACAGTGGGGGGCTGATGGGGTAAGGGCATGGGAGGCATGGACACCCACTGGGTTTTGGGAAAAGAAGACCAAATTGAAGGGGACAGCTGAGCTAAGTCACTGTATCCCCCTAAAAGACAGTCTCTCTCTCTCTCAAAACCATCTCCAGATCTGGTTTTCTGGTGGTTGTGTGGCATTGTACTTTGATGGCCAGCTTAAAAGGGGGAAATATTTCCTAACTGTACTACTTGGTGAAACGTCATGCGCTTTGTCCGATTTGTCGGTTTGTGATAAATGACAGACATTAAGAGAATCGATGAGCACATTCAACCTCAACATACTCTACAGTGTGTCTGTCTTTTCAGCCTGGTCTCGCCAGTTTTGTAACAATTGTGTTTTCTTTGTCGTCTCTTTGCTGGTTTCAAGTGTCATTCCAAATCTCATCCAACAAACGAAGGAAAACTTAACCACAGACAACTGGACAACAATTTTCTCTTTAATAAGACTCCGATGCTCTCTCTGACCCTTCAACCCACAACAAAATATATTTATAGCATATACACACACCAGCATTTCATTTTCAAACACATTCGAATCTGTGGAATCTCAATGGAGGAGGCAACATATCATGCTTCTTGCTCAGGTTTAGAACAAAAACTAAACTGCATACTGATTTTTAAAATGGTGGGATGGGATGCCCTTGTGTACATTCTGTTTCAACACTGATTAAACTGAATGGATCACTGATTAGACCCAAGGCTTACCAATTCTGAATCTGGAGTACCCATGTGTGCACTGTTTTTTTGTTCAACTGATCCCTTGTTCATTTCTATATTCATTTCAGAGTACAAATCAATCATAATTGAGGAGTGGAACAGTTAAAACAGAAAACCTGTCGACACAGCACTCCTTGGAGACGGCTGACGCTGTGCTGCAACAACGTACATTGTCAAAACACATCTTCTTCGGTATTTTGGAGACATTCTATTTGCAGCGAAGCTCCATTTACAGAACATGTTTACAGAGGCCGTATCATTATGTTTTCATTTCATATTAGTTACTGGGCAAACCTTGAAAGGCAGGAGTTAAGTAAACATTGGGCTTCTTTTCATAAATTCATACCCTATTTATTCCACAGACCCCTCCCTCCTTTAGTCCAACGCTCACGCTTTCATTTACATTATTCACATAAAACTCTACCCAGTTTTTACATTTCTCTTCAACTTAAATAAACTAAACATTAGAAACAAAAAAGCCAACTCATTTCTCTTTCAACTCATAATAATAACAATGACTCATTAGTGTATTTTTCCCCCTCAGGACTGGTGAAATCTACCATGGACGATACTGTTATGGAAGAATTGATGCTGTGATATCTTCTACCATCTACAAATGGTAACACTGATGCACCCTGTCAGGTGGCGATGATGTCATATCCTGTTTTGTATTTTACGTGTGTCTTTTTTTGCTTCTTCTTCTTCATCTTCTTCGGCCCTTTTCCCAGGCAAAGTTTATGTTTTTTGGGGCCTAGAAAGCAGTCTGTGATTGGTTTGGCACATGTCATAGGGGAAGTGCCCCTCGGGAAGAAGGGGGCTCTCTACCCGTACGAGCAGAGGCTGGGTTCGGGAAGGTGGGGGGGCCTAAGAATCGCCTTCATGAGTGGCACACCTCACAGGACCTCTGGAGAGATAATAGACGGAGAGGACAAGATGAGCGTCAATTTCAACACAGTGAGTGATACACCACACAACAACAAGAGAAAAACACCAGCGATCCAAAACGATGTCCATTTTGAGCCGTTCCGAATGCGCCACCTGAATGGTGAGCCAAAATGGTCGCCAATTTGAGCATTTGTAAATGTGTGAGGAGGACCCACCCTCACTGACCCTGCTAATGACAAGGCGTATAAACCCTTGACCTGGCTACAATACTACATTTGAAAAGGTCCTGAGTGCATGTCACAAAGGGCATGAACCCATTAGGCTTTATAGGTGTGTTTTTATAGGGAAATTAAGAGGCTAATCAAACCAAGCAGCAGATGCTCCAGACAGAATCCTGACTCCTTTTAATGGCCGACCATCAACGACCATTCAGTCACCCATCATGTGAGTGAGTGATAGCTAGCTAGCGCTACGTGTGTGATAAACACCGCGTGATTGATGCTAACAGTAGCAATAGATTGACAGAGGCACCTGTCAGGCTGCTAAACGGTCCACCACAATAGCTCACGAGTATCGCCATTTGAATTAGCCCCCGGCGGTATGTTTAGAAATAAACATGTCCCCGATTGCCAATCTATGGAATTACGTCGTAACATTCAATCAGCGTGGATACATTCATCTCCCCAGTCACGAACCCCCAGCCCCACGGCCAGAAACCAAATAACGCCTCCAAGTCATCATGGGAAGAGAGTGCGGGGTATGCAGACAGGGCAGATTAGAAATGTGATGTTAACTTGTGAAAGACTGAGACTGTGACTTGAAGGCAGTGTGAGTGGCAGAGTGAATTCACTCTGATTAAAGTGGTTCATATTGTTGGAGCTCGTGTGGCTGAAGCTCTGCAGCTGGGTGACCCTCTTCTGTTTGCTTTGGATATAATTTATGACCTGCTGGCAGGCTGGCAGGTGGGGACTAAGCCTTCAGGGGAGGGGCAGTAATGCTGACCACGCCGCGGGGAGGAGGGTAAGGGGGATGGGGGTACATAACTGGGCCGGGGTTCTGTTTCCATCCCTGGCAGCTAGCTAGCTCCCCAACACTCATGGAATTCAACACTGGGTGTTGAGCGTAGCAACCAGAGCTCCTGGAGCGAAAGCAGTCAGTATTAAGATACCTCACTCCCCCTCCTCCCCTGTGTCCCCTTAGGCACACTGGGGGCTGGAGGATTCCCTCTGTCACCCTCTACCTCCCTTTCTCTCCCCCTCTCTTTCCCTCGGGACACTCACGTACGCACGGGTGACGAATTGCATCTGAGACGGCACTAAACCGACCTGCTCAGTCGGATGGCTCTTCGTTGCCAAGGACAACACTACGAACCCATGGCGCCGCTTTATGGCACGTTGTGAACCCTGGCCCTAATGTGAGAAGTCAACCGCCAGAGCAGATGCGAGACCATTATTACTGCTGTAATTGAACCCCAGCTTAATCTATAGTTAAGAACACTGTAAAAAAAAAAAATCCTTCGGAGGTTGAGGACACTGAGATACGATTCCTTGCTTGGATTACTGCAAATATTGGCAGAGCTGATATAATATTATTAGGTTAAGTTGTCATTTGAGGGCGGTTTCCAAGACACAGATTCCAAGACACAGATTAAGCCTGGTCTTAGACTGAAAAGCATGTTCAATGGAGATGCTCTATTCAAATGCATTTTAGTCCAAGACAAAACATAATCTGTGTCCGGGAAACCGGCCCTTGGAGTTCCCTCTCTCTCCCTCTGTCAATGTACCTGCGACATGCTGAGGCTTCATGGGGCCCACTTTTTTCAGGAAGGGCTCATCACTTTCAAAGGCCAGGATTGGCTCAGTGGGCATGTCACTCTCTGATTTCTCCCGCCCCCCATTGCTGCTGTTGCCTTGATTGGCTAGCTGGATGATCTCCTCAAAGTGTGCGGTGTCCCCCTTGCTAGGCAGGCCATTCTCGTGGCTGGCTGGCTGGACACCGTTGACCACATGGACCGTGGAGCTGTGGGAGGGACATGATTACGGTGGGAGGGAGGGTGAAACATGGTTACAGACAAAAGGACTACGGCCCCAAGTGGTTCAGTTGCAGATTTTCCCCTCGGGCCTGTTCAGGAAGATGTAACATTATACTGTAGATATAACGTAGATAGAAATGATTGTCAGATAGAATGGTGACAGCTCTATATCTATCTATCTGCAACATTCATAACGTTTGACATCACGGAATACAACCCTGGTCTGCCCTCAGAGGCTAACTGAAGTCCTCAAACCTTATATTACACTATCCCTCACAAACAAAAACATATTTCTATAGATAAATAAACAATATCTCTACTATTCTACTGCAGGCCTATGTATTGAGGCTCTCTGTTTTCTTTCGTGGTTTGAAACTATACAAATCGTCACAAGTCTTGATTAGAAGACATCCAATACTGCTGGTTTCTGGTTTTCTTGCGCACATGGTGGTCTTGTAATAACAATAGTGCACGGCTTGCTATTGTACATTTCTAACACCAGGAAATAGAGGACACGGTTGTTGAACCTTACCTGTCTCTCTCACCACTATGGTCGTTCTCTGTATTCTTGTTGATCTCTGGGCTTGGCTGGTAGTCAGCAGAGGCTGCGGAAACAAATTAAATCCACTGTAAAACACACACTCAGTTCTCAGGGCCACCCTGAAGCAAGCACAGACAGAACTCAATATGCAGGATGGATCCAACCAGTGCTGGATTCATGATTACATACTGCGGCTGTGTGTGTGTGTGTGTGTGTGTGTGTGTGTGTGTGTGTGTGTGTGTGTGTGTGTGTGTGTGTGCGTGTGCGTGTGCGTGTGCGTGTGTGTATGTATGTGTGCATGTGTGCATGTGTGCATGTGTGTGTATGTGTGTGTGTGGGCTTGTGTGCGTGCGTCCATATTGGAGCATGTGTGTGAGTGCGTGTGCACGCACATGTGTGTGTGTGTGAGTATGTCCAAAGGCCTGATTGGAGAGGAGCAACGCCACCCAACTTGCCTGGACTCCCAACCACATCAGTGCCTCCAATAATGGTTTCCACCATGCTGGAATCCTGGCCACATGTACCCAAATCCCCTATTCTCATTCCTACTCATCCTTCTCATCTGCAAATGTTGTATGTGCGTGTGTGTGTGTGTGTGTCTCTGGTAACATGGGGATGGGGGTTGTATAAGTAGGAGTAATATTTGTGAATATTTGTATTTATTGTGTCTTATGTTAGAAGAAAACGGAATTGAATTGATGGGCTGAATGTGGTCCATTTACAGTCACTAATCCAACCCTGCAATGCTATGCATTGCCATAAGATATTCCCAGAAACTGAAAATCCCCCAGACTGGGTTTGGACTGCAAACAATAAGCACACACATGGGTTATACTGTCCTAAATGAAAGCAGTGGGGCTGGGATTCTAACAATAGTATTAAATATTCTTCATGTGAGAAAGGAACACAATGCAGATGGCGATGAAACAAAGACCGACATTCTACATGTCAGGAGGGAGGACCCTTCTTATCCTTTCATCCATTTTGTCCGTAACTATCGTACTTTACTAACAGCAACACATATTTATCTCCTTCAGGCTTTTAGCCTAGTCTAATTAGATACTTGTGCTGCCTATTTACGTTGACTGTTTTTGACTGTGCATGCTCATGCGTATGTCTCTATCGTTCTATCGTTTGAGAGCTCTTACGAAACGTGTATTTTAGTACTTACAAACGGGTTAGATAAACTTGACTTGACAAAGTGCCGAAGCTAAACTGAGAGGGGGAAAAAGTAGAAGTTCAATCCCTGCATTCTAATCAACAAGATTCCTATTATATAGGAAGAGGAAGGGAATACATCACGTAAGCAACACGCAGTCGGCTAAATCCTACTTTAAGTTATGGGTGTGTAACTTGGAATTTGGCCTAAATCATGGGGATTTACATTTTCATTTTGAGTGAACAAATGTCAAAGTTAACATGAAGACTGATACAGCCATCCAATCAAAGAAGCCATATTATCCCACTGGGCACACACTGGTTGAATCAACGTTGAGCGAACGTGGAATAGACGTTTAATTGACGTCTGTGCCCAGTGGGATTTAATTAGTTTATTAAACCAGTCAGTATCTAGAGCTTAACTTCTCCATTAATGTGGCAGTGAAACAGAGGCTGGAAAAGGACCATGGACACAGCCCACTGATGTTTGAATCCGTTCCCCCCCGGATATCATTGATGAACAAATCTAAATTATAATGTATTTATTTAACTAGGCAAGTCAGTTGAGAACAAATTCTTATTTACACCGGTCAAACCCAGATGACGCTGGGCCAAATGTGCGTGATACAGCCTGGATTCGAACCAGAGTGTCTGTAGTGACGCCTCTAGCACTGAGATGCAGTGCCTTAGACCACTGAGCCACTCGGGAGCCCACTACACTTACAATACATTTCCTTTCAGGATTAATTGAGATGAATTGTTTGACTCCGATTTCCTGAACACAAGAGCAATAATAATGAACAAAGATGGACGCCGTTTACACTGCTTTTCATTTTCTGCTTACCTTTGCTGCTCTCAGCCTCTTTGCCATTGACTTGGGAGGGAGGTGGGGACTTGGTGTCTTTCTATACAGAGATAGATTATCATGTGTTACATGTATTTTAAATCGAGTGAAGTGCATTGCCATTGTGCCTTCACAACAAACGTACCTTTTCCACTCCGTCTGTCTTGCGCGTCCTCTTCATGATCTGCTCGAGACGCTAAGGAAGAAGGCACAGCGACGACAACGGTCAGAGAGAGGGAATAGACTGAGAATGTTAACAAGATGGCGGATGCAGATTAAGTGCTCAGTCCCCATGGGTTGAATCACAGTAATACAGTAACTGTGCAGTAACGTAATCTCAATGGACTCCTTGTTGGCACCGAGCAGCTAAACAAACACCCAAATCCTACCTGGTACAAGTTATTTCGTTTTATTTATTTAACCAGGCAAGTCAGTTAAGAACAAAATCTTATTTACAATGACGGCCTAGCTGAATGCAAGATAGCCATGATGCTAAGAGAAGAGGTAGCTGCCATAAATCAAGTAAAACATACAGATATGCCAGATGTGGGGCAGCTTTGATGTGGAGTTGTGATACATGCTAGTGGTAAAGTGGAAAGTTAGGTGATCCGTGTGTGTGTGTGTCACAGGAGGTTGGTGGCACCTTAATTGGGGAGGACGGGTTCGTGGTAATGGCTGAAGCGGAATAGGTGGAGTGGTATCAAATACATTAAAGGGATACCGAGTCAGTTGTACAACTGATGCCTGTCCATGTGTCCCGTTCCAGCCATTATTATGAGCCGTCCTCCCCTCAGCAGCCTCCAGTGGTGTGCGTGATCCACAGAATCCATACTCAGTCAGGTATGTAACAGCAGCTGTGGAGCAGTGTGCAGAGGCGTGTGACTCAGCAGGGGTTTGGGTAGAGGACATACTGTTCTTGTGCAGTAAATACCACTAGAGCCTGGCTCAACACACAATGTGGAGCTGCTTCGGCCAGCTGAGCTGCATGGGCCTCAGATAAGAGAGGGGGAAAAAAGAGGGAGAGAGGAGGGGAGAGAGAAAGAGAGCGAGAGAGGGGAAGAAAGAGAGAGGGAGAAAGAGAGGGAGAGAGAAACAGACAGAAAGAAGGGGGGGGGATAAAGAGAGAATAGGAGAGTGAGGGACGAAGGTGGACAAGAGACAGACGGAAAGAAAAAGAGAGGGTGAGTAAGAGAGAAAGGAAGAGCAAGAGTGAGAGCAGACTCAGAGGGTTGCAGCATGGTCTGACTGTGAGTGGTACACCAGGTGCGGGCAGAACACATAACCCTGGACTGCACACTGACTGGGCCGGTTAGGACTCACTCGCCGCCATAACTGTTTATATATAGCCTGAGGTCTTGGACCTAGTATATAATCTTCCGCTCAAACAAACAGAGACTGTAAGCCCTATTAAATCAAAACAAGTAGCCAGGATAAGCCAACATCATTCTTCTTGGTGACAGGAATATGAGAGTTGATATTATGTTCAACAAATCCTTGTCTAAAGAGTGAAACAAAAAGAAACGTAACCATAAGCTAAATCAAGCATAATTCCTGTTGCTACTAGAACAATGTGATTTTTGACTGATCCCGCAATAATAACAGTTTTGATTGAATAAGGCTCTATGTGTGATTACTGTAATGTATACTAAACATTTCCCTATGTACCTTTGGAATATGTACAGTGCAGGCAGTACAGAAGAAATACAGTAAGTCTGCAAGTCTGTTACGGTGCCAGTCTGTTTGGCGTGACAATTCCGTAAGGAGATGGCAATAGTGCAGAAACAGTCTGTTTGCGCGACAATGGCTGGAATTCGATAGGAGTGGGCTATACACACAGATGCGGGTACCGGGGTAGAGAGGACGCTGGTGGGGTATACTCATGTAGTAGAATGAATGCATGGATCTTTTCTGACCTTCTTCCTCTCCAGTCTCTCCTGCTCCTCCTTCTGGAAGTGTTTCTCTCTGTCCAGACGCTGTTTCTCGGCCTCCTCCTTGGCCTTAGCCTCGGCCTCCTCTCTCTGGAAAGCATACAGATTACAATGTGGTATGCTCGTCCCTTTTATTAAAAAAAACAAAAACAATTTCAGTGTTTTTGGAACACTTTACATGTGTTCACTTGCTTACACGCGTGTGGTTTCATGTTATCACATGTTGCTTTACGCGTTGTCACATTAACTTCACATAAGATCACGCGGGATCACAAGAAAACGCGTTGTTTTTGGAACACTTCACATGGGACCACATGTGAGATTCATGTGAAATCCGTAAGGGTTACCATAGAGACACATTATATTACTGACCAAGATGACAGCCCTTTTAGTCGCACTACTGGGACGCCAATGTCCATTCTAGTGTTCTATTTAATTGTATGGATTTTACAAGGCTAATAACATGCTACTACCACCAATAGTGTTGTTGTATATGCGTTATCCTGAGGGAGATAGTATTTCCTGTAGCTTTTATACAGTCACTGTTTGTAGTGGAGGAAGTGACTATTTTTAACATTGTGAGAATTTTGTCATTGTATTGAACCTGTCACTGAACACAATACCCTTTCTAGAATACTGTATTTTTGAAATACATCATTGTTGAAACTACGAAAGACCCTTCACTGACAACGCACTAGAGGGTATCAAAGGGTCGCCAGCCAGAGAGAACCACCATTTAGACAGGGACAGAAAGCACACAAACCCAGGGGCAGCTCCTATCTCCTATCACACAGTCTATGTTGACACTGCAAACAAACACTTCTGTGAATCACAGTGTTTTCTGGCTCACTGACTGACATCTGTTCGTCGGGATCCTAGACCTCGGCTGCTCCTGAGCAACGGCGGTAAAACCATTGGGAAACACAGGAAGTTGTCAGTGAGTCAAACACACTCGGGCCTTTTCTGCTGATCTCCAAAGAGTGAAAGGGGCCATTCAATGTCAATGTCTGTAGCCGTTGGGAAAATATTGACCGACGCTAACGGCAAATCACATTGGTTGAAAGTGATTTGAACAAATATACGAAACAAGGTTGGTTATGAGATATGCCTTCAGATGAGGTCAGGTAGATGACAAACTTGGCTAAAGTAGTGATATGGGACAGACAGGGTTACAGAAGGCTCTCTGTCACAAGCAGGTGGACAATAAGAAAAGAAGACGAAAAGACAGATGAACAGACACAGACCCTCCGTGTGTGTAGACTAGCCTACTCTGTGCGTATAGATTACCCCCCCCCTCCGTGCGTGTAGACTAGCCCCCGTCCTCTGTGCGTGTAGACTAGCCCCCGTCCTCCGTGCGTGTAGACTAGCCCCCGTCCTCCGTGCGTGTAGACTAGCCCCCGTCCTCCGTGCGTGTAGACTAGCCCCCGTCCTCCGTGCGTGTAGACTAGCCCCCGTCCTCCGTGCGTGTAGACTAGCCCCCGTCCTCCGTGCGTGTAGACTAGCCCCCGTCCTCCGTGCGTGTAGACTAGCCCCCGTCCTCCGTGCGTGTAGACTAGCCCCCGTCCTCCGTGCGTGTAGACTAGCCCCCGTCCTCCGTGCGTGTAGACTAGCCCCCGTCCTCCGTGCGTGTAGACTAGCCCCCGTCCTCCGTGCGTGTAGACTAGCCCCCGTCCTCCGTGCGTGTAGACTAGCCCCCGTCCTCCGTGCGTGTAGACTAGCCCCCGTCCTCCGTGCGTGTAGACTAGCCCCCGTCCTCCGTGCGTGTAGACTAGCCCCCGTCCTCCGTGCGTGTAGACTAGCCCCCGTCCTCCGTGCGTGTAGACTAGCCCCCGTCCTCCGTGCGTGTAGACTAGCCCCCGTCCTCCGTGCGTGTAGACTAGCCCCCGTCCTCCGTGCGTGTAGACTAGCCCCCGTCCTCCGTGCGTGTAGACTAGCCCCCGTCCTCCGTGCGTGTAGACTAGCCCCCGTCCTCCGTGCGTGTAGACTAGCCCCCGTCCTCCGTGCGTGTAGACTAGCCCCCGTCCTCCGTGCGTGTAGACTAGCCCCCGTCCTCCGTGCGTGTAGACTAGCCCCCGTCCTCCGTGCGTGTAGACTAGCCCCCGTCCTCCGTGCGTGTAGACTAGCCCCCGTCCTCCGTGCGTGTAGACTAGCCCCCGTCCTCCGTGCGTGTAGACTAGCCCCCGTCCTCCGTGCGTGTAGACTAGCCCCCGTCCTCCGTGCGTGTAGACTAGCCCCCGTCCTCCGTGCGTGTAGACTAGCCCCCGTCCTCCGTGCGTGTAGACTAGCCCCCGTCCTCCGTGCGTGTAGACTAGCCCCCGTCCTCCGTGCGTGTAGACTAGCCCCCGTCCTCCGTGCGTGTAGACTAGCCCCCGTCCTCCGTGCGTGTAGACTAGCCCCCGTCCTCCGTGCGTGTAGACTAGCCCCCGTCCTCCGTGCGTGTAGACTAGCCCCCGTCCTCCGTGCGTGTAGACTAGCCCCCGTCCTCCGTGCGTGTAGACTAGCCCCCGTCCTCCGTGCGTGTAGACTAGCCCCCGTCCTCCGTGCGTGTAGACTAGCCCCCCTCTGTGCGTGTAGACTAGCTCCCTCTGTGCGTGTAGACTAGCCCCCCCTCTGTGCGTGTAGACTAGCCCCCCCTCTGTGCGTGTAGACTAGCCCCCCCCTGTGCGTGTAAACTAGCCCCCCCTCTGTGCGTGTAAACTAGCCCCCCCTCTGTGCGTGTAAACTAGCCCCCCCTCTGTGCGTGTAAACTAGCCCCCCCTCTGTGCGTGTAAACTAGCCCCCCCTCTGTGCGTGTAAACTAGCCCCCCCTCTGTGCGTGTAAACTAGCCCCCTCTCTGTGCGTGTAAACTAGCCCCCCCTCTGTGTGTGTAGACTAGCCCCCCCTCTGTGTGTGTAGACTAGCCCCCCCTCTGTGTGTGTAGACTAGCCCCCCCTCTGTGTGTGTAGACTAGCCCCCCCTCTGTGCGTGTAGACTAGCCCCCCCTCTGTGCGTGTAGACTAGCCCCCCCTCTGTGCGTGTAGACTAGCCCCCCCTCTGTGCGTGTAGACTAGCCCCCCCTCTGTGCGTGTAGACTAGCCCCCCCTCTGTGCGTGTAGACTAGCCCCCCCTCTGTGCGTGTAGACTAGCCCCCCCTCTGTGCGTGTAGACTAGCCCCCCCTCTGTGCGTGTAGACTAGCCCCCCCCTCTGTGCGTGTAGACTAGCCCCCCCTCTGTGCGTGTAGACTAGCCCCCCCTCTGTGCGTGTAGACTAGCCCCCCCTCTGTGTGTGTAGACTAGCCCCCCCTCTGTGCGTGTAGACTAGCCCCCCCTCTGTGCGTGTAGACTAGCCCCCCCTCTGTGCGTGTAGACTAGCCCCCCCTCTGTGCGTGTAGACTAGCCCCCCTCTGTGCGTGTAGACTAGCCCCCCCTCTGTGCGTGTAGACTAGCCCCCCCTCTGTGCGTGTAGACTAGCCCCCCCTCTGTGCGTGTAGACTAGCCCCCCCTCTGTGCGTGTAGACTAGCCCCCCCTCTGTCTGCTGGCAGTTGGAGGTGCTTGTTCACCTGTTTTTGTAGGCGCTCATTCTCCTCCTGCTCTGCCCTGGCTCTCTCCTGCGCCTCCTTCTCCTCATCCACACGCTGGGCCTCGTCTCTCAGGCGCTGCTCCTCAGCCATGAGGCGCGCCTCCTCCTCTCTGCGCTGGCTCTCCTCCGCCTCCCGCAGCTTACGCTCCTCTCGCAGGACCCTGAGCAAAGGGCGACAAGCATTTAGCAATCCTACCTATAATGCAGTCTCCTACCCACCTTCGCTGTGTTGCCATGAGTCTAGCGAGCAATACAACCTATAATGTATCGCCAGGGGCTCTCTATCCAACCAGTCTACCAATCAAAGCATAGAGGCTTATTTACAAATGTGCAGTAACTTCGGAAAGCATGACTTTTTCCACATTTTGTTATGTTACATCCTCATTCTAAAATGGATTTTGAAAAACTAAATCCTCAGCAATCTACACACAATGTAGATTGCAACTGTATTAAAAATAAAAAACAGAAATACCTTATTTACATAAGTATTCAGACCCTTTGCTATGAGACTTGAAATTGAGCTCAGGTGCATCCTGTTTCCATTGATCATCCTTGACATGTTCCTACAACTTGATTGGAGTCCACCTTTGGTAAATTCAATTGATTGGACATGATTTGGAAAAGCACACACCTGTCTATATAAGGTCCCACAGTTGACAGTGCATGTCAGAGCTAAAACCAAGCCATGAGGTCAAAGAAATTGTCCGTAGAGCTCAGAGACAGGATTGTGTCGAGGCACAGATCTGAGGAAGGGTACCAAAACATTTCTGCAGCATTGAAGGTCCCCAAGAACACAGTGGCCTCCATCATTCTTGAATGGAAGAAGTTTGGAACAACCAACACTCTTCTTAGAGTTGGCCACCGGGCCAAACTGAGCAATCGGGGGAGAAGGGTCTTGGTCAGGGAGGTGACCAAGCACCCAATGGTCACTCTGACAGAGCTATAGAGTTCCTCTGTGGAGATGGGAGAACCTTCCAGAAGGACAAACATCTCTGCAACACTCCACCAATCAGGCCTTTATGGTAGAGTGGCCAGACGGAAGCCACTCCTCAGTAAAAGGCACGTGACAGCCTGCTTGGAGTTTGCCAAAAGGCACCTAAAGACTCTGACAATGAGAAACAAGATTCTCTGGTCTGATGAAACCAAGATTGAACTCTTTGGCCTGAATGGCAAGCGTCACGTTTGGAAGAAACCTGGCACCATCCCTACGGTGAAACATGGTGGTGGCAGCATGATGCTGTGGGGATGTTTTTCCACGGCAAGGAATGGGAGACTAGTCAGGATCAAGGCAAAGATGAACGGAGCAAAGTACAGAGAGATCCTTGATAAAAACCTGCTCCAGAGCGCTCAGGACCTCAGACTGGGAAGAAAGTTCACCTTCCAACAGGACAACGACCCTAAGCACACAGCCAAGACAACGCAGGAGTGGCTTGAGAGGATCTGCAGAGAAGAATGGGAGAAACTCCCCAAATACATGTGTGGGAAGATTGTAGCGAGTAAATGTACTGAGTAAATGGTCTGAATACTTACGTAAATGTGATATTTAAGTTTTTTATTTAAAAAAAAAAATTGCAAACATTTCTAAAAACCTGTTTTTGATTTGTCATTATGGGGTATTGTGTGTAGATTGATGAGGGGAAAATATCTATTTAATACATTTTAGAATAAGGCTGTAAAACGTCAACGTTTCTGAATGCTTTCAGGCACTGTATACATCTTCATTTAGAATAAATCAGTTAACATGCGCTCTAGCTTAAAGAGTGAATCTTTGTCTTTGTACTACATTGGCAATAGCTGTGCCAGGAAAATAAAAAGTTCAACACAATCAGGAAATGAAACTATTTTATAAGGAAATAGTTGCCTGCTGATAAAATGGAGAGGAACAGAGAGTAACAGGAGCCCGTTGCCCAGCCTGACAGCTGTCATGACATAAATACCCAGTGGTCACATAGTAACTGTGGTCAACGTGCTACAATAGGCTGACGCGGGAAATCTTTTTTAGCTCATAAACCTGAGCGGAGGGGGGCAACTTAAGCTGTTACACAAATGTCAACAACTCCACACCTCCGGGGGGGTAACACGAGCACCACACATACTGTATCATAGACAGCGCTGAGTGGTCTAATTCTGCCATGCATATGACACGATGGAGAACTGTATTGTACTCCATATGTTGATGCTTTACTCTTGAAATTATTCAAATTGTGATGTGCTGCCATGGTTACTTCCACCTTGTCCCTTCAAGCTGGTAAGACATAGGTTGTCTTTACAGTAGAAAGGATAATGGTGAATCCTCCAACCGAAATTTCAGGAATTTTGCAACCCGACTAGACGCTGCTCTGGCTCTCTCCAGTGTGGGTTTATGTACTGTACATGAGGATAACATGATTCTCACTTCTCTCTCTCCTCCAGCTCGCGTTTCTCCTGCTCCTCCCGCTCCCTCTGCTCTCGGGCCTGCCTCCTCTTCTCGGCCAGGATCCGGGCGGCCTCCTCTGGGTTGTTGGTGCCCGCCATGGGCTTGGCTGACGAGGAGGCTGGGGCTGGGGACGATGCAGGGACACTGGGGGTTGATTGGGCGGAAGGAGGGACCTCAGAAGGAGTGGCGGTCGCCGCCCTGATTGGTGTACTCAGCGAAGGGGGCGTGGCCGGAGCGGAGGATACCGCGACTGAAGGAACGGGGGAGCCTGGAGAGAGAATCGAGCAGGAAAAGCGGAGAGGAATGGGAAAATACAATAAGAGTTTTCTAAAGACAAATCACTGTTCACACTATCGTCTTCTTTAAGCTGAAACACTGATAAAACTGTGTAATTACATTAAGACAAGTACACTAGACCTCTGGTCTAGATTCCTCTTGGTTGACGTGAGACACGCTGTGATGTTCTTAATTCAAACAGTGGCAAAGTATGGAAACATACATTTTTGGATTCTGTAAACTTGTAATTATAGCATTTTTCAGTAATTAGCACCCCCCCTGCTGTTCCTCGCTGTGTGTGAAGGAGAGAAAGACAGAGAAGCTGGCATTGTCGGCGTGCCTAATTAACCCCGACGGTAATCATCCTGTGGCTGGGCCGGCGCTACAGTGCACTGACACGCACGCACGTACGCGCACACACATTCACTTCTTCCAGCTTGGAACTGAGCCAAACCACAAAGAACTGAGGAAGCAAAGTATGAATCAGCTGTGGCAGGGCCTATAGAAAACAGACACACTAAAATCCAACTTGTGTCAGGGGGAAATGAAAAGGTACCGAATTATATGGGTATATAGTGTTCTCACGGCTTGTGTGCCAAGTGCATATAAAATATACCAGATTCTAAATTATCTAGGGTGAGTGAGTCCATATTTTTCAAACCATTTTTCAAACCATTACAAACCACACCATAACTAGACTGAAGACAGGACTTCCATTCACAGAGCTTAATGTCAATGTAAATATAACTGTCTTAAAATGTGATATAATACAGGAAATACACTGGGCCATTGCAGGAGCAGTGGGTTGTCTCCCTGCTACACTGGAAGCTTAACTTAAGACCAACGCGAGCAGAGGGCGAACCACATTATCAAGTGAGCTACTTAGAAATCTTGAAAATAGAACCAGAGAGTCATTTGACACTGAGCAGCGCAAGCCTGTCGCCAACCGCCCTGCCTACGCCCGTGTTTCATTGAAATGAAAAGGAGTGTCTCACGCTCGCCAAGAGTTACGCGTCTAGTGTTACAACTGAACTCATTCCAACAACATAAACAATACACCCCCCCCACTTAAAGGGAATGTGGTTACGCTGATTAAGCCCTTTAAAATGATCCTGCACAGTTGTGATCCCTGTAAGAGGAGTACACTTTACTTACACATATAACCCTCCACCTGGGGGTATTAACTACCTACTGCATACTCACTCTTGCCTTTGGGCTCCTCGGGCGTGGCTGACCTACGGCCGCGGGTCTCCCTGGCCCTCTCCAGGGGAACGGGGGAGGAGGTGCGCCCGTGGTCCACCCGGGCCGGGGTCCTAGCCCTCTTGGGCCGGGCCTTGGGGGTGGAGGGGCTAGCCCGGGCTGAAGAGGGGGGTTTGGGGGAGGCAGCGGGGCTGGGAGAGGAGGAGGAAGGTCTTGCTCTAGGAGTAGTGGCGGGTGAGGCAGCCCGTTGTCTGGATAAGGGACTAGGACTGGAGGGAGGGAGGGTAAGAGAGCTATTATGTAAAACATGAATACACACAGTATGTCCGACAAATCATTAGAAATCATTAGAAATATGTAAATAATAATAAGCAAACAACGGTTAAGTAAAGTTTAGTCGAACATTTAGTCATATCCAGCCCTAGGGATGAAAAAATTGTCCATCTCTATACACAATCAAGCAAGGAGACTACCACTAATACCTCCACTGAAGTAATACTATTAAAACTGTTTCTGTTACATATGTGCCTCCCTAACCTCAAGTCTCAGACAGCAGTCAATAAACATGACCTCACCAGGTAGCAGGGTCAGACACGACACAACCTAACACGTGTAACATTGTGTGGTCTGTGACAGAGCATTATGGGATGGTTTCTCAGCAGTAGACAGTGTAATAGTCGCCGCTCGGAGCGGAAAGTCCCATTATACCAGAGTGGTGTGTGTGTGTACTTCTCTTCCTTAAGGCATCTGGCATTCTCATCTCTCTCTCAATTCAATCCAAAGGGCTTCATTGTCATGGGAAACACGTTAACATTGCTAAAGCAAGTGAAGTAGATAATTCTCTCAAGTCAGAACATTCTTTTTTTTTTCTCCTTTCCCTCCATCTGTCAGTGAGCCCCATCCATTTCCATGTCCCATGGCCGGCTATGATTAACGCGCTGGATAAATATCCGTTGGCTCAGGGGCCTCATGCATTTCAGTCTTATCCTGAGTTCACTTAAACACACAGACACGCTGGTTTTACCATCTGCACTCACAGGTTTTTTTTGTCTTTGTCTCTTACTGTATCCCTAACCTTAGCAAACACTCTAAGCTCTAATTTTAGTCGTATACCCTATTCACACTATAATGTCGACCCAATCTACATATGCTGTGCTGGCTTGTATATGTTCTTTAAACACGGTCCTTTCCTGCAAGTTTTCAACAACTATGGTGGATGTGTAACCAGGCCAATACAGTACAGCTTGGCTTGGTTCGGCTCAGTAGTGTGTAAAGGGTGTTTAGTGCTGTACTGTGTGAGAGCAGGTTACCTGGGGTCCGGTCTGTGCCTCATGCTGGGTAAGGACTGTCTCTTCTTCAGCACCTTGTCTTTGCTGAGAGCACTCTTCTCCTTCTCGTTCTCCCGCTCCTTGTCCTTCTTCTCTTTCTTTTTCTTCTCTATCTGCAGAGAGACAGAGACACAAACCATCAGAAAGGTATAAATGTGGATAAAAACATCTCTCAAAACCAAATGATACACAGTACATTCTAGCTTATTCAAAGTGCCAAACGGTGTTCTATTGTGTTTAAACAGTAAGGGATGGTAGTAGTCGGCGCTCCAGATTTCGGACCATGCAGGCCTGCAGGCGACAGGGGTCAAGTCCGGTCTGTCTGTGCCCTTCACTGTCTATGACCCTCTTTCGATTTGTATCTCTCTATCTACTCTCCTCTCTATCCAGTCAATGAAAAATACGAAAGGAAATAAAAAAGGATGGTTGACGTACCGGCGTGGAGTCGCGTCGGCGCTGGGTGATGTCGGGCGTGCTGGACGTCACCCTCCAGCGGTCGGAGCAGCGGTGGTGAGGCCGGTGGGCACACAGCGTCAGCGGGCTGGCCGAGGCCGAACGAGGGCATAGGGGCGACTCTGGAGGGGACGGGAAGGAGAGGCACACAGAGAGCAGGCGAGAGAAGGAAGGAAGAGAAATAAATACGACACCCATCTCTAAAAACACAAGCAGAGCACATGCAACAAAGCTATTCATTGCCACACATCACTTCACATACCCTACATCAGTGTTTCTCAAACCTCTCGCCGGTGCCCCTCAAACGTTTCACAATTGTGTCATTTACAGAATTATTGTAGTTCATAAGCTCATTCAAGGGTTTGATGATTAGTTGACAAGTGGAATCAGATGTGCTAGCTCTGACTGGAACAAATTATCAAATACATGGAAGTCCTGGGGGCCAAGAGGGGTGGTTGGACAAATGCTGTTCTAAATGATAAACAACCCCGCCAATAGCAGGTCTCATCTATCACAGTGGGAGTGTGATAACTACTTACGGCCTTTACCGTTGCTGAGCACGCTGGCGACGCTGCGGCTTCGGGCCAGAAAGGACAGGGTGGGCGTCATCAGTCGGTCCACAATGCTGCTCTCCCACGGGCTCAGCTGGAGGCTACGGGCTGCGGGAGGGGACAAACACAACCAATTTTATCACATAAATTCAAAGTCCTATGCTGGCCTTAAGGGGCAAACCAGCTTCATTTTCAGCTTCATTTTTTGCCTCTTAGAGCCACCGTGAACATCTCCACTTCTGTCTCGCTACGTCAGATGACATCAACTTCTTAGGGATAGGGGGCAGTATGTTCACATCCGGATGAAAATCGTACCCAAAGTAAACTGCCTGTTCCTCAGGCCCAGAAGCTAGGATATGCATATACTTTTTAGATGTGGATAGGAAACACTCTAAAGTTTCTAAAACTGTTAAAATAATGTCTGTGAGTATAACAGAACTGATTTGGCAGGCAAAACCCTGAGGACAAACCATCCAGGGGAAAATAAAATTGAGGTCATAGTATTCCCCATTGGTTTACTATTGAATAGCTCTATTAAATAGGAACCTGGTTGCAGTTCCTATGGCTTCCACTAGATGTCAACAGTCTTTAGAAATTGGTTGATGTTTTTCTTTTGAGATATGAAGAAGTAGGTCTGTTCTGTGTCAAGCCAAGTGGACTCTACTGTTTGGTGCGCGTGAACTGGAATGCGCTTCACGTTGTTTTTATCCGGTATTGAACACAGTATATCCCGTCTTAAATTTTATTGATTATTTATGTTTTAGGATACCTTAGGTTGGATTAGGAACATTGTTTGAAATGTTTGGACCAAGTTTACAGATAACTTATTAGATACTTTGTAGTCATGTTGGGCAGTGTTGGAACCGGTGTATTTTTGAATCAAACGCGTCAAATAAATTGACATTTTGGGGATATCAAGAAGGACATTATCGAACATAAGGACCATTTGTGATGTTAAGCTTTATTTTGATGTATTACACTTATATTTTCGGTTATCTTGAATATTGATATTTCTGTAGTTTGAATTTGGCGCTCTGCAACTTCACTGGATGTTGTCAAATCGATCCCGCTAAAGGGATTGGCGCGCGAAGGGATCACTAACAGGTTGGGCAAACCAGCTTCATTTTCAAAGCCGGTTTGCCTCTTAGAGCCACCGTGAATATCCCCACTTCTGTCTCGCTACGTCAGACGACGTCAGTGTTCAAACAGTATTAATATGCACCTTATACCCACTAACTGTTCGATAACTATTACAACCCCATTTTAGTAAATGACTCAAATATAATGATCCAATATCGCATTGTCATCACAGTGTCACAGAAAGGCCTTTTGCTTCTCGTTTTCTTTATATGGAATATCGACAACGAGCTAAGCTTTGCTCAGTTAGCTTTCCTATAATGACAGATCAAATAAGACAATATCTCACCCGCATAAACCCTTATGTCTCTAGTAAACATTCACACCAAATAAAGCCTCAAACCAACCCAGGCCTACGCCCCATTCTTATGCTCTATGAGGAACCTGGAAAACTTCCAGACGCATAATAACATGAGAGGGAGGAAGATCACAACCTATATACCAGAGCAGTATAAAGTAAGCACTGCCAGAGTTAGCAAAAACCCCTCTGGCTATGGAGGCAGCAGTTCAGAACATTGACATTGAAAAACGAGGGAGGAGAGAGAGGAGAGGGAAGAGAGAGACGAAAGAAGTCCACCGCAGAGGTTTACTGGGTCTTTTACAGTACACTAAATCACGTCCCACTTCCCTATTAAACCTGCCCTGAAGGACAATAAGGTTATCCAGCAGAGAGGGAAATAGAGAGAGAGTGTGCGAGAGAGAGACTGAAATAAAAAAAAGAGGAGAGTGAGCTTTTGATAGACAATGAGTGAATCAAAAGAACAGGGGGTAGAGGAGAAAGAAGAGGAGCAGAGACAGAGAGGAAGAGACGAGAGAGAGGACGACGAGAGAGACGAGAGGCGAGAGTGAAAGATAGGGTAGGTGGAGAGAGGGAGAGAAGGAGAGGAAAAGAGGGAGAGGGTTACGCTTTCAGCAGTCACCTTAATCTATTTTCAAGCATCACAGGTGTTCATGTGGAGTTTTCAGAATTTTCGCTTAAAACGCTGACTCATCCTTTAGTGGCCGACTTTTTTATTTTAAACACTAAAGTTCCTATGTGACCTATTTAGACATGCACTTCTGAAAGAACCCTGCACCTGCAGTGCTGTTCTAGGTGCACTGAAACACTGTTCCGCAAAGTAGAGTGTATTTACATTGGGATAGCATAGGCCTGAAAACCCATTCATCATCATCATCACCATCACCATTCAAGACATCACCGTCACCATTCAAGACATCACCGTCACTATTCAAGACATCACCGTCACCATTCAAGACAATCACCGTCACCATTCAAGACATCACCGTCACCATTAACACATCACCATCACCATTCAAGACATTGACCAAGACTTTCCAGTGAGTGAAAAAACATCGACTGACACACAAACCAAAGAGCACGAAATGACCATCACCAGCAAATGAATAAACCAAGAACACCAAAAATGTGGGACAAAAAAATATGAAGACAGCGTAAATGAACCCATATATTCACACCAAAGTATGAAGTATATAAATGCAGGGACTGAACAAAATGCAGAGGGAGGGAGAAAAACCATAACCCATGAACCACAGAAGAAAAAAAACAAGGGTGGATTTGAATTTGGGAGGTGAAAATGATCGGTAATCAACCATCGAACACAGACAAGCGATTGGATTGGAGACAGTGGGGATAAAAAAAAATGTGAAGGAACGGATATGAAAAGTGGGCGTTCCCGGAAGAGGGGGCGTGACGTGTCTTACTTCTGTTGGGGGAGTTCCAGAGGGTGGCGGAGGACTTGGAGAGTCTCTTGTTTATAACCGAGTCCACGTGTTTGGGCAGGTTGACCGCCGA
Organism: Salvelinus fontinalis; assembly: GCF_029448725.1. Classification (NCBI taxonomy): domain Eukaryota; kingdom Metazoa; phylum Chordata; class Actinopteri; order Salmoniformes; family Salmonidae; genus Salvelinus; species Salvelinus fontinalis. Next base: position 27,905,617 of record NC_074702.1, on the reverse strand, counting down.
CACCGAGCATCTGCCTGCGAAGCCAAGAGAGTAGTCCACAGAGATGGTGGGTCACACTGTTTCACACAGGGGAGGGAGGCCTCCAGGATGTGTCACGGTGATATCAATCCCCCCACACACGCATACATACAGCAAACATCCAAATACCAAAACGGTGTATTTCCAGAGAGCAACTATTTCTGATTCAATAAAGAAACAAAATAATAAAATCTCTGTGTTGAACATTTCTCATCTGACAAGTGTTATTTTACATTCCTTTCCGCATGGAGATGACGGGAAACAGAATAGAAATTCTAACTGTCAAAGTGTCATGTCAAAGTATACTTCGAGGAGCCTCCACCGAAAATCAATTACAATCTGAAAACAGACAATTGATGGTAGAGGGAAATAACGCAGCTTTTTCTACGCACTAAAAAAATATATTTAAAGAAATATTGTGTTGAGTCTACTGGGTCGTGCGTCATTCAGTTAGGTGTTGATATTCAAAATGGATACACTTGACTGTTTGTGAAAGAGTGACACCAAAACACTGAAAACGACTGACTATCAATGGCCTGTGAACACATATGTCTAACCTGCGATGACATGATTAGAATGTAAAAGAGTACACGTCCCATCATTGTCCCAACCTGAGTCCTGCCGTACACAAAGTAGTAACAGTGTAGTAACAGTTTTGTTACCACAGCATGTTGTACTACACAAACAAATACCAATGTCAGTCAACACAACTGACACGCATGTAATACAACTGACACACGTGTAACACAACTGACACCTAGTGGAGGGAACTACTGAGACAACCCACTAATTAAACACCATCCCCCCAGACCCTTTAATGGAGACTAATCGAGTGAACATTGTGCCATTCATTAAATGCCACTAGACATATGACAGTACAGTCTAATGTTAATGGGGGAATTGGATGTCTCTGTCCTAAATATCCCTCGTCAGATATGGGTCTGTTGTTGTTGGAGATGGGCAGGGAGAGGTCTTTTTTCTGCAGGCCAATAGAGCACTCTGCTGCCTCTTCCTAAATAACTCTATTGGATCCTCAGTAGTCCACTGTATCCTGTTTGTTAACGCTTGTCACGGTTCAGTCTTTCCCTCTTTTTTTCTACCTTTCGGTCTTCGACAGCACTGGGTCTGAAAGAGGAGGCTGGGGGGGGCAGGTTAATTTGGCGGTCAACATTTGCCATTACTCATGGCTCATATAGTACGTAGTCTGGTCCCAGATTTGTTTGGCTGCCTTGCCAACGTCTATGTTCAGTGTGACCATAAGAGTTGGCAAAGGTGGAGAACAGCAGGAAAAGAGAGAGAGAGCGAGAGACATCCCTGCTTCATGCACCTCTTCCCAAGTGCATTGCTGTTACCGACTCCATTTGACTTGAAGGGGTATTTGACTATGTGAATCAATGCTAGCGAAACATGAATGAACCACTATTCTGATGAGTGTGTTGATGACTGATAAAGCCCCGCTTACTGCAGGCTCTAAAGTACCAGCATACACATTGAAGAACCAATACTTTATCTGTATCTAGGGACCCTGAATGAAACATCCAGTCATGCAATAGCCTACACTATGTGCCTGGGGTTGGTTGTGCACATACAGTATGTAACCCTGCTAACGTGGGTTCGAATCCCAGTCGAACCCTTCACGCTACTTATATTCATTCTAGCTCTCTCCCCTTCATTCCTTTCAATAAAATATGAATAATATAAAATCTTTTTTTTTTTTTTAAATGGTACACTGTTGAATCACCAGAGACCCTACAGAAACAGGACTTTTGAGTATGTCGCACAAACGCAGACCGGGAAAACATTGGTCAGAATTGTTTGTGACTCGCAGGGCATCACTACATATCTGACACCATCACAGCCCCCCCCCCCCCCCCCCCCACACACACACACACCACACATATACACCTCAAACATGCCTGGACATCTCATATTCACCTCAGCCTTGTCATTACCCAGCTATTTCCTCACGGAATGAAGCCAATGTTCCCTCCCTCTGCAGGGAAATTAGACTGCTGTAGTGTAGCACATCCCAGCAAGAGCTGATAGGGACATCAACCCACCTGTCGTGTGTGTGTGTGTGTGTGTGTGTGTGTGTGTGTGTGTGTGTGTGTGTGTGTGTGTGTGTGTGTGTGTGTGTGTGTGTGTGTGTGTGTGTGTGTGTGTGTGTGTGTGTGTGTGTGTGTGTGTGTGTGTGTGTGTGTGTGAGATATCTCAGAGTGATTTAATTAGGAGATAACTACGTATCTGTGATGAGGTTGAGAGGAGCGGTTCAGCCGTGTAGGCTGATTGATGCCAGACCGAATCACGGAGAACCACCTCTGCTTAATAGGGTTGAAGGTGACTGGAATTCAAGTTTGACTGTCACTAACTGACTATATAGTGTAAAGTGAGTGACCTAATTTACGGTTTACTTGAAGTGCAAAACAACCGGAAGCCTGTGAAAATATGGCTCAGGTGAATGTGAATGTCTGCACAGTAGTACCCCTTTTCACACTACTGAAGCGAGCCAAAACGAGCTGTACTGCACTGGCCTGGTAACGCATCCACCATAGTTGCTGGAACTGTGCTGGGAAGGACCATGTGAAAAGAAATGATCCAAGCCATCAACAGTCCTTTGGCTCGGCAAGATAGTGTCAAATGTGTATAGGTGAGGCAGTTGTCTTTGAAGGAAGGAGAGGCTCCGGCAGTGTCTGGCTCGGTGGGTTCTGGGTTCCTGTTTCAGCGGTAGGTACTCACTTTCTCTCTGGTTGGAGTTGTGGCTGAGGCCTCCGGCCCAGGACAATCTCTGCTGTCGGATCTCAGCCCAGGTCTTCTTAGTGGACCGCTGGAGGGCAGCCTCATACCGCTCCTTCATACCAAACATGGAGAAATACTAGGTTAGCACTAGTTAATGATTCTCTGACTCATTCTCTTCTTGTGAAGTTTCCCCTAGGTACAGATCTAGGATCAGCTGCCCCTCCCCCAATACCAACCTTTGCCGTTAGTGAGGAAAATGCTAAGCTGACCTAAGATTAGCGTCTAAGGGTATTTCACCCTTCTCCCTCACAACCCACCTTGTTCTTCTCTAGTTGCTGTTTCTGCCTCTCCTCCAGGGCAGCGCGACGTTTCTCTGTCTTGATCCGCTGCTCCTCCAGCTTCCTGCGCCGTTCGTCCAGCTGGCTCTCCCTCAGCTGCCGGGCCTTTTCCTCTTTCTCCAGCCATTGGGACTTCTTCGCCGCTACGGGAAAACCAAATCAGGAGGGTTAGAGAGGCAAGATAACAAAATTGGGATCAAGAGAGAACTCTCTCTCTCTCTCTCGCTCTTTGAGGCCCTGTTCAACTATTTCAAAAGTGCGTCCTTCATTTCTCCCTTCCTTGAGGCAATCACTGATTGGAAATGACTGGACAAGTGAAAGCCACCTGCGGGAGCATTCTCTCTTCCTGTCCCACTTATTTGAGGATCTTCTATTCTCTCTTTGAATACAACACCCTTGCAGATGATAGGCAGAGCCCTGTTACATTGTTAGATGTTGACCAACATTTGAATGTTGTTTTGCTATGGACACAAAAATGGAGTCCCTTGTGTTTTAATCTGTTTCAATAAAAAAAAACTGTACTTCTTCCAAAAGCAACTCTATGGTAAATAGTATCTTAAGTACTTTTGAATAACACACAAATGCCTCTTCACTCTGATGTTGACTGTGCTTCAAAATCTCAAATGCCACAAAATGTGGGTGTGTGAAGCAGTGTTTCTTTTCAACTGGGAAATTCCACTATCCCTCAGATATAAATTGAATTACTTAACTTTGCACAGAGCGCCAGAGAGGCAGCGTTATGCAAGGTTCGGCTGTAACCCCTGGACTGACACTTTACCGCGTTAATCGCATCACGCGCCGGTTTCAATAAACTGCACAATAAACTTTGATATGGTAAGCGTCCCCACCCCCTGAGCCATTCAAAGAGGGCTTATAAAGGTGGTATTACGCCACCACCTCTATGACTGCCTCTGCATCTCAAATAGCATCTTATTCCCTGCATAGTGCACTACTTTATGACCAGAGCCCTATAGGGAAATAGGGCACTAAATAGGAAATAGAGTGCCATTTGGGACACACTGTGCTTCTCTCTCTTTGCACATAAGCGACTATATCTTTTGGCTTTATTGAATAAACCCCCATGAAGGATCAGCTTCTTTGTGGGGGGTACTTGATGCAACAAAATCGACTGGTTATCCGATTACATTAGGGGAATACTGGGGCAACATTGGAGGCAAACGCTTAGATTTATCGCAAAGCGCACAGCTGTGCTTTTATTTGAGAAAAGTAGGCTCAAAAAGCACCATCGCACCGTGCCACAGCAGACCAGAGGGCCCCAGCACTAACAACATGAGTTCCCACGTCTTATCTGCTACAGTGAGTGTGCATTTCGGTTCAACGTAATTAACATTTAATAACAGTACTTTAACTCCAATAAGGCAAGGGCATATTATTAACTTCTGTCGAGGCAAAGCTTCAAGGGCTAGCAGTAGAGGTAATTGCGTGTAGACTGTCTCGGGGTTTCAGCCTTGTGGAAATATGACGTATGGGGAGAGAGATGGAGGGAGTGTGGGAGAAGGGAAGAGGAAGGACAAGCGATGCTTCCAGTGTCCACAGAGGCTACATGTCAGGGCTGGCTTCGGATGGAGATTTACACAGCTCTCGCCTCCACTGACTCAAAAGGCACAGCGACGTGTCACAGTGAGAGCATGACAGACTGCACACCGCCCTCACACGTCAAATATATGACAGTGTGAGTGTGACACTGACAAGGCCCACATGAGATCTTGGCACATTGCCAGGGAGCAGCGCAGCGGCCATGCTAACCTAGAACACACATAGTATGAGCCGTAGGAGAAAGATAACGCCATAGGAATTTTTTTATAATGCCGGTGTCAAATAGACAAATATTTTTTGCGATAAATGGATACTTTCAGTTAATAACTGATCTTAGGTCATTTACTAACATCCCCATGTGATCTGTTATCAGCCTTGACATGGTTTGAATAGGATGGCGTAGTGGCAGTTGAGCCAATTAAAAAGTGTGTGTGTGTATATTGAAGAGATCAACAGCACTCCATTCCCCCTGTGGATGTGACTTAAATACGATCTTCCCTTCATCTCCCCTAATGCTTCCCTACGTTGACACTCAACATCCTGGTCTGCTAGACAGCAGCTAGAGCCATTAAATAATCATTGACTGAGTCCCGTGCCCTCCCTGTCCACATTAAGTATGCATTACACTCTACAGAGAGCCAAGAACGGACAACTCATACGGTCCCAGGGCCAAACGCGTCTTCTTGCGGCTTAGTGAACATTTCATGCATTACTCAGGGAGAAAATCCCATCTTGTTTGAGGGAGAAAAGAAACACACAAAAAATGGAACTTTATAGCCTACATTTGAAGAAGACAATTACACTCCAGCTGTTGATACTTTACAAGACTGGCCTTGTTAGCTGGGATTGCCTCCTAGCTGGGATTGCAAACACAAGGTTATAGATTGAATCTCATTGAATGAAGGAATTAGATCCGGGAGAAACCCTCTGCCTGGCCTCCTACCCCAGTGGACTGACAATTAGACTGATCCATGATGGTATAACCCATTTCATCCAAGATCTACTACGCTTTACGATGATGAGGAAGGCTGGATTTAACAGAAGGCACATATGTTACTTCTATGAGGTTCTTTACTTAAGCAGCTTCCAGCTTTGTACTCCCAATTGTGACAATGGAACATATAGGACAATGAACATGATGAACAGCTGACTGAAGACCGGACGGCCGAGCATTCATGAGGTTGAGTCCGTTTATGCGGTAACATGGACTATTTACAACTTTGCTCTTTGTTGAAACAAGCAAGGTGTTGTAGAAAATGAGTTTTTGGTTGCCTAGGCAACACCCCCCTCCCTGCAGCAGCAGCTCACATAGAAATAGAATGAATAAAATGGGCTTGGATCCTCTAACCCTGGCAACTTGACTGATAAACTCATTGGTACACTCACAATGGCTGCCTGGTACTGTGATGCAATCATTTCCATGGTAATGTAGAAAGTTCATTCAAAATATTTTTTGTAGAGATTGAGATGAAAAACACAATTGTTAAAATCAATCAAGGTAACATCAAATAAAATCAATCAAGGTAACAGGTCAAAACTGCAGGTCACGGCAACGAGAATCAACACCACTACCACCACCACCACCACCACCTACCACCTACCACCATGGACACATAGGGTGTGGTTTACCTTGTATCTGGCCGAGCTTGTCTGGAGGGGAGATGGGCGAAAGAGAAGACAAGAGCAACTGTCAATCATGCAAAGCAGTGCACGTCGCCAGGGTGTCACTAGAGCCAAGGACAGCGTGGCTTGTGAAACAAACAAACAAAAACACTCAAGCGGGTGACAGGCAGTCATCTTGACTGACAAAAGAAACAGAGCCAGAGAATTGTTAAGGCAACTTGAAGCAGGGCATTGACTTATGCTACTATCAACTGAAAACAAGTCTGTATCAATTGACGTTGGGTTAAACATATCAATTCAGAGCTGGGGATCGTTAAAGCGTTTGTGAGTTCAAACAAAAAGAGGTTAGCTAGGCTATTGTTTTAATAAAATGCACATGAACATTTATTTGGAGCATGCACGTTGAAAACTGTTATGTGTCTTGAAAGCCAAATACTAAATCATTGGCTTGGTTTTGGTTCTCATTGAAGTGCTCAGCTTGAGCTTGAGCCACAGCCTAGGTTGGTTTGACGTTCCTTCGACGTTTTTCCAAATGTTTCTGTGATACATGTGCACACCATGTGTCGGCCTGAAAACAAAGCCAACGCAGACATAACCTAAAACTAAATCTGCCACCACCCCTTACCCCCCAACACTAGGGGGCGTCCTCTCCCTGTGTACAGTTTCCTCCTCTCAACCCCCATCTCAGCTTACCCAGATATTTGGCCTTCTCCTCTCTCCGCTCCTTGGCCAGCTTCTGTCTGTCCTCTGACTTCACTGCGTCTAGGGTGAGAATGAGAGAACAAGAGAACGTTTTTAGACTAGACTAAAAACGAGTCTCTCATGACAGACTGTTGACATAAATGTTTACTAATGAAGTAGCTGGCCCTGAAATGTGAGATGTGGATCTGGGATCCCGAGATTAAGTATAAACACATTTGCCGTTTAGCAAGGGTGATGTGACTTTTGATTCCTATCCTCTCTTTATAATTCCTGTATAAAATGGCTAAATAACTGCATAGAGTGATAATAAATTATATAATTATACAGGTAACTGACAAAATAAAGGAAACCCCTACATAAAGTGTCTTAATAGGGCCTTGAGCCATCATGGGCCAGAACAGCTTCAATGCGCCTTGCCATAGATTCTACAAGTGTCTGGAACTCTATTGGAGGGATGTGACACCATTCTTCCACAATAAATTCCATCATTTGTTGTTTTGGTGATGGTGGTGGAAAACGCTGTCTCAGGCGCCGTTACAGAACCTCCCATAAGTGTCCAATTGGGTTGAGATCTGATGACTGAGACGGCAATGGCATATGTTTTACATCGTTTTCATGCTCATCAAACCATTCAGTGACCACTTGTGCCTGTGGAGGGGGACATTGTCATCCTATGGGGGCATAGCCATGGTAGCCAAAATAATGCCAAAAAAAAAGGCCTGCACACCATGTTTATACATGATGGGATGATATAATGCTTAATTAACTCAGGGACAACACTTGTGTGGAAGCACCTAGTTTGTATCATTGACTCAACATGGAAGGAAAACATGTGATGGAAGTAGACACTAGGCTAACGTCCTACGAACAAAAATGTGCACCAACACATTGTGGGGCTGGTACAATTACCATATAACCATGTAACCGACGGATATGGAGGAAGACCGTCATGAAAATAAAATAACCCTCATAACTATATAAAAATAAAAATAAAAAATATATATATATACAAATTTGTGGAACGAACAGCTAACTGAAGACCGTACGGCCGAGCATTCATGAGGTTGAGTCCGTTTATGCGGTAACGTGGACTATTTACAACTTTGCTCTTTGTTGAAACAAGTAAGGTGTTGTAGAAAATGAGTTTTTGGTTGCCTAGGCAACACCCCCCTCCCTGCAGCAGCAGCTCACATAGAAATAGAATGAATAGAATGGGTTTGGATCCTCTAACCCTGGCAATTTGACTGATAAACTCATTGGTACACTCACAATGGCTGCCTGGTACCGTGAAGCAATCATTTCCGTGGCAATGTAGAAAGTTCATTCAAAATATTTTTTGTAGAGAGGGTGATTGAGCGACAAACAGACAATTGTTAAAATCAATCAAGGTAACAGGTCAAAAATGCAGGTCACGACAACGAGAATCACCACCACTACCACCACCACTACCAACTACCACCATGGACACATAGGGCGTGGTTTACCTTGTATCTGTCCAAGCTTGTCTGGAGGGAAGATGGGCGAAAGAGAAGACAAGAGCAACTGTCAATCATGCAAAGCAGTGCACGTCGCCAGGGTGTCACTAGAGCCAAGGACAGCGTGGCTTGTGAAACAAACAAACAAAAACACTCAAGCGGGTGACAGGCAGTCATCTTGACTGACAAAAGAAATAGAGCCAGAGAATTGTTAAGGCAACTTGAAGCAGGGCATTGACTTATGCTACTATCAATTGAAAACAAGTCTGTATCAATTGACGTTGGGTTAAACATATCAATTCAGAGCTGGGGATCGTTAAAGCGTTTGTGAGTTCAAACAAAAAAGGGGTTAGCTAGGCTATTGTTTTAATAAAATGCACATGAACATTTATTTGGAGCATGCACGTTGAAAACTGTTATGTGTCTTGAAAGCCAAATACTAAATCATTGGCTTGGTTTTGGTTCTCATTGAAGTGCTCAGCTTGAGCTTGAGCCACAGTCTAGGTTGGTTTGACGTTCCTTCGACGTTTTTCCAAATGTTTCTGTGATACATGTGCACACCATGTGTCGGCCTGAAAACAAAGCCAACGCAGACATAACCTAAAACTAAATCTGCCACCACCCCTTACCCCCCAACACTAGGGGGCATCCTCTCCCTGTGTACAGTTTCCTCTTCTCAACCCCCATCTCAGCTTACCCAGATATTTGGCCTTCTCCTCTCTCCGCTCCTTGGCCAACTTCTGTCTGTCCTCTGACTTCACTGCGTCTATGGTGAGAATGAGAGAACGAGAGAAAGAGCGAGGAAGTGAATGTGAGAGGTCATTGTACAACTGAGAAAAGAGCCCCAATCCAGCCCCACATCTGCAGAGCGATAAAACGCTGGAAGCTGGCAGTCAAATCTGCCAACTATGCCAGAGCCAGATAGAGACTCCACCCTAGTATCTAACAGAAGTGAATGAGCAATGTGGAAAACACTCTGATTAGGACTGGTGGTTAGTCACACCATGGCACACCTTGTCTACAGTGTCCTGGTAAGGATTCATGAGTGAACATGTAATTGCATTCAGTTAAGTAACGCACCTAAACCCAGACAGGATATGGCTGTAAACCGAGTTCATTTTTCACTTGTGCCAAGTCAACAATGTTCTTTCCAGCATTCAATTTAGCCGTTAGTGGCTTATGAGGAAATGCATAACACATAAACAATCACGTTCGGGAAGGGAGAGATGTTCTTTGTCCAACTTCGAGACAAAAAAACCCATTGCATATCAGAACAATCCGTTTCTATAGAGGTCCTCTTCGATCTTCAAGCAGAGCTGTCTTGCAAGTCGCTGTACGTGTTCAAAAGTCTCAGATTGGTGCTGACTGGAAAAAGTGTCGATTCATCTTTTCCCACTGGTGTCTGCATTCCTCTGAGCACCTTAACTCATGCCTGGGGAGCATAGTCCTACCGTTACAGGAATTCTACTGCACCCTTCTGGATTGTTTGGTATGGATTCCATGTGGAACATTGCCACCGACCCATAACCAATTACCAATTTAACCCCAATTGCTTTTGAATGATGATCAAAAAATGATTCATATAATTAGACGATCATGTTGTATATGATTCATTGCATAATTGTGACAGAAGCAACAGCTCCCTGGATGAAAACACCATACCGTAATTGCTATGATGTCATTCTCAAATGCCATGCAACAATTACTACCGTTTCGTGACAATTGATCGGCATTTAACTGGCCAAGTTGAATTCTTCTTCATACTTCAGTGGATTCTAACACATTAAAACACAATAATCACAGTGCTGAAACGATCCGCCAGATAGGACAGAACAGCAGCGGCCTCCCTATAATATCCTCTGACCCACTTTGACACTACGTCTGATTATGTATAGGGCTGTAAAAAGCGCTAGTGTCTGTGTGTGTGTGTGTGTGTGTGTGTGTGTGTGTGTGTGTGTGTGTGTGTGTGTGTGTGTGTGTGTGTGTGTGTGTGTGTGTGTGTGTGTGCGTGTGTGTGTGTGTGCGTGTGTGTGTGTGTGTGTAGGCCCTGACCATCACGATGGGTCACCCACAGGAGCCTCCGAGACAGAAACAGAATCAAGCTGACCCAGAAACACTGCAGCGTGTTTGGGTTCCAGACTGTTAGCAGCACACTCCTCAAATCTCAACAATATGGTTCTCTGTCATCTGTTTCACTTGGCTTTTTGAAAGGATTAGAGGAGCAGTTTGATCCATAGATGTCATGGCAGACTGTAAAGACAAAGTAGCTAGCTAGCGCACACAGGATTTGGTTCTGGGTTCCGAGTTGAATGTATAGGGAACTGTTGTCCGGGCATATCCAATTGGTATCCTTTAAAATGGACCACTTCTCTCATTGGACAAAGATGGGCATCGCTTTCTGGCTATACAGTGCCTTCAGTAAGCCTTCATATTATTCCATATTTTGTTGTGTTACCGCCTGAATTCAAAATTTAAAAAAATAATTATATATTTTTTTCCTCACCCATCTACACACAATAGCCCATAATGACAACGGTGAAAACATGTTTTTAGAAATTTGTGCACATTTTTTGAAAATGAAATACAGAAATATCTCATTTACATAACTATTCACACGCCTGAGTCAATACAGGTTAGAATCACCTTTGGCGGCGATGACATCTGTAAGTATTTCTTTGTAAGTCTCTAAGAGCTTTGCACACCTGGATTGTGTAATATTTGCCCAGAATTATTTTTAAAATTCTTCAAGCTCTATCAAATTGGCTGTTGATCATTGCTAGACAACCATTTTCAAGTCTCACCATAGATTTTCAAGCAGATTAAAGTCAAAACTGTAACTTGGCCACTCAGGAACATTCACTGTCTTCTTGGTAAGCAAATCCAGTGTAGATTTGGCCTTGTGTTTTAGGCTACTGTTTTGTGTACAGGCTTCCTTCTTTTCACTCTGTCAATTAGGTTAGTTAGTATTGTGGAGTAACTACGGTGTTGTTGATCCATCCTCAGTTTTCTCCTATCACAGCTATTAAACTCTGAAACTGTTTTAAAGTCACCCTTTGCCTCATGGTGAAATCCCTGAGAGATTTCCTTCCTCTCCGGCAACTGAGTTAGGAAGGATGCCTTTGTCTTTGTAGTGACATGGCGTATTGATATGCAATCCAAATTGTAATTAATAACTTGCTCAAATGAATATTCAATGTCTGCTTTTTTTAGGTGCCCTTCTTTGTGAGGCATTGGAAAACATCCCTGGTCTTTGTGGTTGAAATTCCCTGCTTGAATGAGAGACCTTGGAGATAATTGTATGTGTGTGGTTCAGAGATGATGTTGTCATACATTTACTCCTGAACTTATTTAGGCTTGCCATAACAAATGGGTTATTATTATTTACCTTTATTTAACTAGGCAAGTCAGTTAAGAACAAATTCTTATTTTCAATGACAGCCTAGAAATAGTGGGTTAACTGCCTTGTTCAGGGGCAGAACGACAGATTTGTACCTTGTCAGCTCGGGGATTCGAACTTGCAACCTTTCGGTTACTAATCCAACACTCTAACCACTAGGCTACGCTGCCGCCCGGGTTGAATACTTATTGACTCAAACATTTGTTAAAATCTCCAAAAACATGATTCTACTTTGACATTATGGGGTATGGTGTGGAGGCCTGTGACAAAACATCTAAATTGAATCCATTTTAAATTCAAGCTGTAACACAACAAAATGTGGAAAAAGACAGGGGGTGTGAGTACTTTCTGAAGGCACTGTATTTATGTCCATGGGAAATCCACAAGAAAGTGTTACAGTAAAAACCAATTCTCCATAGCAACAATTAACAAGTGCCATGGAGGGGGGTTTGGGGGAGCTGTGTGTGTGTGTGTGTGTGTGTGTGTGTGTGTGTGTGTGTGTGTGTGTGTGTGTGTGTGTGTGTGTGTGTGTGTGTGTGTGTGTGTGTGTGTGGTTGGCTGAACTGAAGCAGCAGGGCCCCCTGACAGTGTCAGTGAAGAGTAAAATCCCTGGTCCTTTAATGATCTCTTGAAAACCTCCAGGGAGGCAACGGACTGCCGGTGGCCAAGTGCCATGAGCTGTCAGACCCGAGGCTGAGATGTGCCAAAGTTTATTAAAGCGGCCATTATGGAAGTAGTGCTCCCAAATACATGCCTTGACATTTAATTGAGCTAATTAAGAGCTGCAGACTGTTTCCTATCCTTTTCCTTTTCCTCCTACCCTCGGGGTAAGATAAAACACAGAAGTTAGCTTGCATGACTGAGCAGGAAGGCAACCTGAAGGAGAGGAAGTGACAGAAGCCCTTTTAGAATGTGCTGTCTCAGAAGTTTGTTGACTTACTGGTGCTCAAATGCTTCCAACAGACCTTCCAGAGACATAACATTATTACCCTTGTCACAAGACACTACAAAGGCTTATGATGGGTTATAAAGCATTATACCTGTTGGCTTTAAGTAAAGTGCTACCAATATATTTTACTTTACAAAAGCTGATCTGAGATCTGTTATCTACTGAGGGATCCTGCAGTTCAATTAGAACGTCGCTAAAATGAGCTCCTTGATCTGACTGTATCTGATCTGGCACACCAAAACCAGATTTCTAATTTGGTGTTACTGTGATCATTTCGGGAAGTTAGTCAGTAGAACTCATTTGGTTTAGCTCTGCCACCTCACGCTATAGTTAAATAGACCATGACCACAGTCAATAGATGAATGGGCAAAGAATAAAATGGGCAGAGAGGAAGTAAGACTATGTTTGCTCCAAGGTGGCTTAGCAGTTCAGACGTCTTTTCCGTATTGTCTTGTCGTGTCCTGTATATATATATATATTTACACCTTTTCTTCACATATCTTTTATTTATTTTATTATCCAAGAACTCAACTACAAAAGCTTTCCTGCAAAAGCTTTCCTGCAACCCGCTTCACCAATTACATTAAGTATTATTTACCTCAATCTGAAAATCCATCGTGGAAGATAGCCAGGGGCTAATTCAGAAGCTAGCCTGATAGCTAACCAGAAGCTACTCCGATAGCTAGCCAGAAGCTAATCTGTAGCTGCCCCGAAATTAGCCGGTTTGCTAGCTAGCGTTGGTGTTTCAGCTGCCCACGTTTTGCGGTCATCAGCTATTCCTTTAGCTCGATAATCTACCGGCACTTTTGTGCAACGCGACTCGGACCGGAGCATTCGGGGACTTTTTTTCTCTCAGTTTCCCCGGATTCCAACCGCAGGCTCTGGACACTTGCACCTTGATTTCGCAGCTAGCTAGCTGCATACCGTGTGACTATTGGCTTACGTCGACCCCGGAGCAAACTCAAATCATGCTGGAGCTAGCCAGCTGAGGAGTTCCATCACCATCCGGACCCGTTTCTTTTGTTGCTGCTGCAGATACGGAACCCCACCGGGCCTTCACGACTGACTGCCGACGTTATCTGCCCGAGGGATTTATCCAACCGGCAAATCCGTCCCGACGTTACCTGAACGCTCACCTGAGGCCCGCTAATCGTTAGCTGTCCTATCGGCTGCTATCTGAACAAAACCCCACTACACGGAACCTACCGACGGAAACGCACGAGGTATCTACAAACAGACCTCCATCCTATGCTGCTACCGATAGCCATATACCCGGCCAGCTGTCTGGATCGCCACGACCCCAACCAACCTCTACTCACTGGACCCTTACTGATCACTCGATTAAGCATGCCTCTCCTTAATGTAAATATGCCTTGTCCATTGCTGTTCTGGTTAGTGTTTATTGGCTTATTTCACTGTAGAGATTCTAGCCCTGCTCTCTATACCATATCCAACCTATCAGTTCCACCACCCACATATGCGATGACATCACCTGGTTTCAATGATGTTTCTAGAGACAAGATCTCTCTCATCATCACTCAATACCTAGGTTTACCTCCACTGTATTCACATCCTACCATACCTTTGTCTGTACATTATTCCTTTAAACTATTTTATCGCCCCCAGAAACTTCCTTTTACTCTCTGCTCTAGTAGCTCTAGGTGACCAATTCTCATAGCTTTTAGCCGTACCATTATCCTACTTCTCCTCTGTTCCTCTGGTGATGTAGAGGTGAATCCAGGCCCTGCAGTACCTGGCTCCACTCCTATTCCCCAGGCGCTCTCTTTTGATGACTTCTGTAACCGTAATAGCCTTGGCTTCATGCATGTTAACATTAGAAGCCTCCTCCCTAAGTTTGTTTTGTTCACTGCTTTAGCACACTCTACCAACCCGGATGTTTTAGCCGTGTCTGAATCCTGGCTTAGAAAGACCACCAAAAATTCAGACATTTTTATCCCCAATTACAATATTTTCAGACAAGATAGAACGGCCAAAGGGGGCGGTGTTGCAATCTACTGCAAAGACTGCCTGCAGAGTTCTGTTATACTATCCAGGTCTGTTCCCAAACAATTTGAACTTCTACTTTTAAAAATCCACCTCTCTAAAAACAAGTCTCTCACCGTTGCCGCCTGCTATAGACCACCCTCTGCCCCCAGCTGTGCTCTGGACACTATATGTGAACTGATTGCCCCCCATCTATCTTCAGAGCTCGTGCTGCTAGGCGACCTAAATTTGAACATGCTCAACACCCCAGCCACCCTACAATCTAAGCTTGATGCCCTCAATCTCACACAAATTATCAATGAACCTACCAGGTACGACCCCAATTCCGTAAACACGGGTACCCTCATAGATATCATCCTAACAAACTTGCCCTCCAAATACACCTCTGCTGTTTTCAACCAAGATCTCAGCGATCACTGCCTCATTGCCTGCATCCGTAATGGGTCAGCGGTCAAACGACCTCCACTCATCACTGTCAAACGCTCCCTGAAACACTTCAGCGAGCAGGCCTTCCTAATCGACCTGGCCGGGATATCCTGGAAGGATATTGATCTCATCCCGTCAGTAGAGGATGCCTGGTCATTTTTTTAAAATGCCTTCCTCACCATCTTGAATAAGCATGCCCCATTCAAGAAATTTAGAACCAGGAACAGATATAGCCCTTGGTTCTCTCCTGACCTGACTGCCCTTAACCATCAGAAAAACATCCTATGGCGTTCTGCATTAGCATCGAACAGCCCCCGTGATATGCAACTTTTCAGGGAAGCCAGAAACCAATATACACAGACAGTTAGAACAGCCAAGGCTAGCTTTTTCAAGCAGAAATTTGCTTCCTGCAACACAAATTCAAAAAAGTTCTGGGACACCGTAAAGTCCATGGAGAATAAGAACACCTCCTCCCAGCTTCCAACCGCTCTGAAGATAGGAAACACTGTCACCACCGACAAATCCACTATAATTGAGAATTTCAATAAGCATTTTTCTACGGCTGGCCATGCTTTCCACCTGGCTACCCCTACCCCGGACAACAGCACTGCCCTCCCCTCTGCTACTCGCCCAAGCCTTCCCCATTTCTCTTTCTCCCAAATACAGTCAGCTGATGTTCTTAATGAGCTGCAAAATCTGGACCCTTACAAATCAGCCGGGCTAGATAATCTGGACCCTTTCTTTCTAAAACTATCTGCTGAAATTGTTGCCACCCCTATTACTAGCCTCTTCAACCTCTCTTTCGTGTCGTCTGAGATCCCCAAAGATTGGAAAGCAGCTGCGGTTATCCCCCTCTTCAAAGGGGGGGACACCCTTGACCCTAACTGCTACAGACCTATATCTATCCTACCCTGCCTTTCTAAGGTCTTCGAAAGCCAAGTCAACAAACAGATTACCGACCATTTCGAATCACACCACACCTTCTCCGCTATGCAATCTGGTTTCAGAGCTGGTCATGGGTGCACCTCAGCCACGCTCAAGGTCATAAACGATATCGTAACCGCCATCGATAGGAAACAATACTGTGCAGCCGTATTCATTGACCTGGCCAAGGCTTTTGACTCTGTCAATCACCACATCCTCATTGGCAGACTCGACAGCCTTGGTTTCTCTAATGATTGCCTCGCCTGGTTCACCAACTACTTCTCTGATAGAGTTCAGTGTGTCAAATCGGAGGGTCTGTTGTCCGGGCCTCTGGCAGTCTCTATGGGGGTGCCACAGGGTTCAATTCTTGGACCGACTCTCTTCTCTGTTTACATCAATGATGTCGCTCTTGCTGCTGGTGATTCTCTGATCCACCTCTACGCAGACGACACTATTCTGTATACTTCTGGCCCTTCTTTTGACACTGTGTTAACAACCCTCCAGGCGAGCTTCAATGCCATACAACTCTCCTTCCGTGGCCTCCAACTGCTCTTAAATACAAGTAAAACCAAATGCATGCTCTTCAACCGATCGCTGCCTGCTCCTGCCCGCCTGTCCAACATCACTACTTTGGACGGCTCTGACTTAGAATATGTGGACAACTACAAATACCTAGGTGTCTGGTTAGACTGTAAACTCTCCTTCCAGACCCACATCAAACATCTCCAATCCAAAGTCAAATCTAGAATTGGCTTCCTATTCCGCAACAAAGCATCCTTTACTCATGCTGCCAAACATACCCTTGTAAAACTGACCATCCTACCAATCCTCGACTTCGGTGATGTCATTTACAAAATAGCCTCCAAAACCCTACTCAATAAATTGGATGCAGTCTATCACAGTGCCATCCGTTTTGTCACCAAAGCCCCATATACTACCCACCACTGCGACCTGTACACTCTCGTTGGCTGGCCCTCGCTTCATACTCGTCGCCAAACCCACTGGTTCCAGGTCATCTACAAGACCCTGCTAGGTAAAGTCCCCCCTTATCTCAGCTCGCTGGTCACCATAGCAGCACCTACCTGTAGCACGCGCTCCAGCAGGTATATCTCTCTAGTCACCCCCAAAACCAATTCTTCCTTTGGATGCCTCTCCTTCCAGTTCTCTGCTGCCAATGACTGGAACGAACTACAAAAATCTCTGAAACTGGAAACACCTATCTCCCTCACTAGCTTTAAGCACCAGCTGTCAGAGCAGCTCATAGATTACTGCACCTGTACATAACCCATCTACAATTTAGCCCAAACAACTACCTCTTTACCTACTGTATTTATTTATTAATTTATTTTGCTCCTTTGCACCCCATTATTTCTGTCTCTACTTTGCACTTTCTTCCAATGCAAACCAACCATTCCAGTGTTTTTTAGTTTTTATTTTACTTGCTGTGTTGTACTCACTTCGCCTCCATGGCCTTTTTATATTTTATTTATTTATACATATATCTGTTTGCCTTCACCTCCCTTATCTCACCTCACTTGCTCACATTGTATATAGACTTATTTTTTTTCACTGTATTATTGACTATATGTTTGTTTTTACTCCATGTGTAACTATGTGTTGTTGTATGTGTCGAACTGCTTTGCTTTATCTTGGCCAGGTCGCAATTGTAAATGAGAACGTGTTCTCAATTTGCCTACCTGGTTAAATAATGGTTAAATAAATAAATAAATAAAAATGTTCACAAAACCCACCCAAACACGTGTCTTAGTGTTTGCATGTGCTACAGTGCTGGGGCCAGGACAAGTAGTGGCATTGTGGAAACAAACGTGGTGATGGTGCAACAGCGGGTCAAGCTAGGCTAAATGTGCCCCCTGGCATCACTCTGTGAAATGTGGTGCCCAGTCAGGTTAATTCCTCCAATTTATATTAGAGACCGGAGGTGATTAGCAAGCAGGCTAGCTATAGCCTGTTAGCGATTAGCCTGTTAGCAAATACATTCTTATCCAGAGCGACTTACATTAGTGAGTGCATACATTTTCATACTGTTCCCCCGTGGGAATCGAACTCACAACCCTGGCGTGCCATGCTCTACCAACTGAGCTACACACAAATAGCATTAGTTATCCACTCAACAACAACAAACAAAAAAGCATTCTAGCCAAATTCTATAAACCTACTGCAAAACAATTCTAGCTTAATGGATTTTGTCTTGTGAGCTGTAAGCGCTGTAACTAACCCCCTGCATCAGGTCTATTGGATTTACCCCCAGCACTGAAAGCATGTGGTCAAGATAAATCTGGACTGAACCATTTGGTTTTCCCGAGGGGTCGGATGACATCAACTGAGTGCAGAGGTAATTGCTCAATAATCACATGAAGATAGCCTTTATTACACAACCATGGACATCTAATGCTGTGTTACTACCCCTGAAAATGGTCATAAACTACTTCAGATCCTCTATGGTAGATAGAAACACATACAAATGGGCATTGGTGGAAAAAGCACCCAATTGTCATACTTGAGTAAAAGTAAAGATACTTAATAGAAAATGACAGAAAGTAAAAGTGAAAGTCACCCAGTAAAATACTACTTGAGTAAAAGTCTAAAAGTACTTGGTTTTAAATATACTAAGGTATCGAAAGTAAATGTAATTGCAAAAATATACTTAAGTAGTAAAAGTAAAACTTTAAATCATTTCAAATTCCTTATATTAAGCAAACCAGCTGGCACTGTTTTCTTGTTTTGTTTTATTTACTGGTAGCCAGGGGCACAGTCCAACACTCAGACATCTTTACAAACTAAGTATTTGTGTTTAGTAAGTCCGCCAGATCAGAGGCAGTAGGGATGACCAGGGATGTTCACTTGATAAGTGCGTGAATTTGACAATTGTCCGGTCCTGCTAAGCATTCAAAATGTAACGATTACTTTAGGGTGTCAGGGAAAATGTATGGAGTAAAAAGCACATTCTTTTCTTTAGGAATGTAGTGAAGTAAAAAAGAAACATTTTCAAAAATATAAATTGTAAAGTAAAGTACAGATACCCCCCAAAACTACTTAAGTAGTACTTTCAATTATTTTTACTTAAGTACTTTACTCCACTGCTAATGGGCAGCCATTTTCACACCATGTCCTTTATTACTGGTAACACCACATTATAGGGCGACTTACCTTTATTAGGTATGGGGCTAGGACTTGAGCCAGGCATGGGCAACGTCGGTGTAGCAGGTGACTTCGGGATGACGTCCAGTTGTGTGTGGGTCCCCACTTTCTTTTCTTTGTCCTTTTTCGTGTAGGTTTCCATTATCTGGGCTGGGCCTGTTTTATGGGGTCTTGTCAACCCCTCAGTGTCTTCCTTTGTGGGGTTTGGGTCCTGAGCCGGGTGGGGAGCTGGTCGGAGAAAGAGAGAAAATAAGCCAGGTGAGAAAATGGCAGTGTGAGAAGCATTAACACTAGAGGTCGAACAGATTATGATTTTTCAACACCGATTTATCTATTGGAGAACCAAAAAAGCCGATACCGATTAATCGGCCGATATTTAAAAATGTATTTATTTATTTGTAATAATGACAATTACAACAATACTGAGTTAACAATTTTATTTTAATATAATACATCAATAAAATCAATTTATCCCCAAATAAATAATTAAACATGTTCAATTTGTTTTAAATTATGCAAAAACAAAGTGTTGGAGAAGAAAGTAAAAGTGCAATATGTGCCATGTAAAAAAGCTAACATTTAAGGTCCTTGCTCAGAACATGAGAACATATGAAAGCTGGTGGTTCCTTTCAACATGAGTCTTCAATATTCCCAGGTAAGAAGTTTTAGGTTGTAGTTATTATAGGAATTATAGGACTATTTCTCTCTATACCATTTGTATTTCATATACCTTTGACTATTGGATGTTCTTATAGGCACTTTAGTATTGCCATTGTAACAGTATAGCTTCCGTCCTTCTCATCGCCCCTACCTGGGCTCGTACCAGGATCACTTCGACAACAGCCACCCTCAAAGCATCGTTACCCATCGCTCTACAAAAGCCGCAGCCCTTGCAGAGTAAGGGGAACAACTAATTCAAGGTCTATGAGCGAGTGACGTCACCGATTGAAACGCTATTAGCGCGCACCCCGCTAACTAGCTAGCCATTTCACATCGATTACACCAGCCTAATCTCGGGAGTTGATAGGCTTGAAGTCATAAACAGCTCAATGCTTGAAGCACAGGGAAGAGCTGCTGGCAAACGCACAAAAGTGCTGCTTGAATGAATGCTTACGAGCCTGCTGCCTACCACCGCTCAGTCAGACTGCTATATCAAATATCAAATCATAGACTTAATTATAATATAATAACACACAGAAATACGAGCCTTAGGTCATTAATATGGTCAAATCCGGAAACTAACATTTCGAAAACAAAACATTTATTCTTTCAGTGAAATACGGAACCATTCCGTATTTTATCTAACAGGTGGCATCCATAAATCTAAATATTCATGTTACATTGCACAACCTTTAATGTTATGTCATAATTACGGAAAATTCTGGCAAATTAGTTCGCAACGAGCCTGACTCTGCGTGCAATGAACGCAAGAGAAGTGACACAATTTCCCTAGTTAAAAGAAATTAATGATATCAGGTAATATTAACTAAATATGCAGGTTTAAAAATATATACTTGTGTATTGATTTTAAGAAAGGAGTTGATGTTTATGGTTAGGTACACATTGGTGCAACGACAGTGCTTTTTTCACGAATGCGCTTGTTAAATCACCCGTTTGGCGAAGGAGGCTATGATTCAATGATAAATTAACAGGCACCACATCGATTATATGCAACGCAGGACAAGCTAGATAAACTAGTAATATCATCAACCATGTGTAGTGAACTAGTGATTATGTTAAGATTGATTGTTTTTTATAAGATAAGTTTAATGCTAGCTAGCACCTTACCTTGGCTCCTTGCTGCACTGGCATAACAGGTAGTCAGCCTGCCACGCAGTCTCCTCGTGGAGTGCAATGTAATCGGCCATGATCAGTGTCCAAAAATGCCGATTACCGATTGTTATGAAAACTTGAAATCGGCCCTAATTAATTGGCCATTCCGATTAATCGGTCGACCTCTAGTTAACACACCACAATATAGAGATGGAATTCAACCTGTCCTCATTCCAAAACAGCCGCTTGTCTGGAAGTGGGTCTGAGTGACGTTGTATTGATCTACTTTATAGTCTCTAGAAGGTAACAGGGGCAACAGGTGGAATCAAGGTTGATTAGGAAACCCCTTCTCCATGGAGGAACTGTAAATAGCACAATGCTTATGATCATAAAATATATAGGATCCCATAACATGCGAATGATCGTAACGCAAATACCTGCAGATCACTGTACATGCATACTGTACCAGCAAGTCATAGTATGAGATCAAAATGCGTTATGGTCTCTGCTGAGCTACTCAACTAACTCTCAGCCTCAATAATGTAAAACAATAAACACACAAGAATGATAAAGCACATCATGGCAATAACGATATGATACATCTCACCCACTGGCAAACCTTAAGAGTCTAAATGACTCAAGATATGCTTAGTCCACTAAGCACACTAATAGCTACAAGATCTCGGATCTCTGGTCTGCTTCTAACTTTACCCCACGCTCCTCTCCCAGAACGACCGGCTGATTAATCGACAGTCAGGGCTGAGTGAATTCTCTCCCTGGCAGAACAAAACAAGTCAATTGCCTCTCTGCCTCTTGATGATTCTACCGGGGAAGAACGGATTGATTTAGAGAGGGGGGGGGGGGACAAAATACATGCAGGTTCCTCTCTTTATGACAAAAGTCATCCTTAATTTAGCCAAACAGAACATTTTAAAGGTGTAATCTGTAGTTTCATACTAAAAAGTATTGTCTGTCTTTTTGAGTGTACTGAACACTGATTAGATGGCACAAAGTTTGTTATTGTGTGTGTACAGCTTAATTGGGCCTTGATTGTGTGTGCATTTCATCCTGTGACCACAATGGAATTACAGGTTGCGCCTGCAAAAACCTTTAGGCATAGAAATAGTTGGACAGGGTGTTGGTTGCGAGAGCTCTCAGCCTGGGTCAGTGCCTCAGTGGCAGTGTGACTCACACTTGGCAGCTTGAGCCTGAAGCTCCCTGCTCAAACATAACTTTGCCCAGGCTTTGGAGGCCTCACAAAGTCCTAGGGGGAAATATGTGGCTCCTTTGTCCACTCAGCACTGTCGCCCTACATTCCCTATGCAACACTCAGCATTGAGCCAAGTTTCTTCCACATAGTCTCTCAGGGTAAACACTGGGGCAACGTGCTTTAAATTATTCATTCAGGGCTAAAAACAATGACGGTGGAGCAGGTATGTCACAAAGGACCACAGACAGGAGATGTACTCTCTTCTGTGCAACACAGTGGCAAGTATGGTAATGCCACACAGCGCAGCAATGCTGGAAGAAGCAAATAGTGTATGACTTTGGGAAGTCATTATGATGTACTTAGTATCGAACCTAGTTGCATGTAGCCTATACAGTATAGCTATATTGTTTTGAATTGTACTCTGACACTGAGCAGTAGGTGGGTATAGAAATTTAAAGACTAGAATGGTCATGCCCATCTAGCCATTCTATTTCTATGGGAACAGGTCTCCTCCATATTGACATTGTCGTTCTCAGTCACCTGCCATCTGTCGTATAGTCTACCTCAATCAATCAATCAAATGTATTTATAAAGCCCTTCTTACATCAGCTGATGTCACAAAGTGCCGTACAGAAACCCAGCCTAAAACCCCAAACAGCAAGCAATGCAGGTGTAGAAGCACGGTGGCTAGGAAAAACTCCCTAGAAAGGCCAGAGAGACACACACAGCTGACCAGACCTCCTCCATCACATACACTATGTCTTTTTGTGGGATGCTGGCAGGCACCTGGCAGAGCGAAACCTGTGTGAATTACACATGTTATGGTCTGCTTGAGGCAGTGATGAAAATAAGACTGGCATTCAGGCAACCTGCTGCTTACCTCAGCAACGAAGAGATGAAGAGTCAACAGGGAGGACCAATGCATTATTACCACAAAAAAAGAAGGACCCACTCCATGAAGCACAGCGTATATCAATATAAACAACATTTGACATTTAAACTTTAAATTTGAATTGATTCACATCATCCGAGAGTGCTACATATATTTATGTTACTTCAAGCAATAACGTACTGAGGTTTTACGAGAAGCATTCCAGTCCCTCCTAGCTACTCCTCTAGTCATAACTGAGCTCTCCTGCATCCCTCTGTTGATATCAGACCTCCTGGAAAAGACCAGCCAGAACTCAACTCATAGAAAAGACCAGCCAGAGCTCAACTCATGGAAAAGACCAGCCAGAGCTCAACTCATGGAAAAGACCAGCCAGAGCTCAACTCCTGGAAAAGACCAGCCAGAGCTCAACTCCTGGAAAAGACCAGCCAGAGCTCAACTCCTGGAAAAGACCAGCCAGAGCTCAACTCCTGGAAAAGACCAGCCAGAGCTCAACTCCTGGAAAAGACCAGCCAGAGCTCAACTCCTGGAAAAGACCAGCCAGAGCTCAACTCCTGGAAAAGACCAGCCAGAGCTCAACTCCTGGAAAAGACCAGCCAGAGCTCAACTCCTGGAAAAGACCAGCCAGAGCTCAACTCCTGGAAAAGACCAGCCAGAGCTCAACTCCTGGAAAAGACCAGCCAGAGCTCAACTCCTGGAAAAGACCAGCCAGAGCTCAACTCCTGGAAAAGACCAGCCAGAGCTCAACTCCTGGAAAAGACCAGCCAGAGCTCAACTCATAGTAAAGACCAGCCGGGAGCTCAACTCATAGAAAAGACCAGCCAGAGCTCAACTCATAGAAAAGACCAGCCAGAGCTCAACTCATAGAAAAGACCAGCCAGAGCTCAGCTCATGGAAAAGACCAGCCAGAGCTCAGACGAGTCTATGAGGGAGCTCAGCTGAGATGAGACAGATACACAGCGATCTCCTTCTCAAAGCCTGCCACTGTTAAATAAGTACTGGGCCAGCGAGGTGGATGAGCTCAGTGATGTACTCAGAGATAGAGGAGCCATTGTTGGTGTCTCTGTATGGCACCGGGCCTGCTGCCAAACACACTGCAATGACAGGGAGAAGAGTCAGAGGGGAAGATATATAGAGAGGGGGAAACAGAAAGAGGGCACAGAGAGAGGGCAGAGATAGGTGGGGAGAAAGAGGTAGAGGGAGAGGAAGGGGGAGAGGGAGAAGGAGAAGGAGAAGGAGAGGGAGAGGGAGAGGAGATATAAAAAGGGGGGATACATGGAGAAAGGGAGAGAGAAACAGAAAGAGGGACAGAGAGAGAGAGAGCGTGCAGAGGATGACAACTAGAATCCCTCATCATAAGGGGATTTAGTAGGTGGCCAACTTAGATGCACACCACAAACCCATGTGAAACCAAACAAATAAGTTAAAATAAGTTCAACCAAAACACAAAGCCTAGCCTACACAGAATTCAAACAGAACTGCATGTCCTGACAGAACACAGAGTGAAGGAATCACACAGCTTCCCCATTCAAGAGCAAAAGTAGATGGCAGAGCCCATACATAGTTGGGGGTTTGAGACTATTTTGGCTAAAGCCGAATGGGTGAAGTCACTCTCCAGTCTCAACCACCCCAGATTACCACCACCGGGCTTCCTTTTCCTTCCCCCTCTTTCCTCCCTCTTATGCTCTGAAAATGTGGGAGGTTGTGATGTCATCCACATGGGACAGTGAGAAATCTGGAACTATGTAATGATCAAGCTAACCTCTCTTTCCACCCTGGCTCCGTCACAGACTTCAGACAAAGACTGATCCATTGAGATGTGGTCTAACTGACTCACGAGGAGGAGGCAAAGTGTCCCAAAGAGACAATATCACAATGCCCCAAAACCAAACTCCTGATGTGCCCTTTCGAGTGGATGAGAAAGTGTTTTAAATCCACTTTAACAATAGCTATGATTGCTTTGCATTTGATCTTTCGATATAAAAAGCAATCAACCTATTCAAATGTCCCTGCCTCTTTCAGTGATCTAATAGCCAGGTTAGAAAATTACAGTCGTATTGAGCAAAGTTATTCAATCAACGTTGTGAACCCCAGCCAACACATCACACGACCGCAACACTGGTAGGTGAAAAAAATACACTCAACCCCCCCCTTTCTTACTATTTTAACCTACTTCACGTACGTGTTACATTCCCTGGGCTAGATATGGCAAGGTAGAATCCAAAGGTCACAGCCAGTGCAGTCTTTGACAGACAGGAACTGTGTTGCTCTCATATACCCCTGAGGGAGCATATCATAGCAGACTCATTAACACCTGAGGACTATTGTCATCAAGAGCACAATGGGTAGCAGTGCTGAGTGCGACCGCTCTGATAAATCGGCATGATATATACAGTGTAGTGTCTATGATGCAAACGTGCAAGAAAGCCCGGTCTGCAGGCACAGTGTGTAGGCTGAATACAAATGGAACCTTACACTACTAAGCATAAGAGTCGGAGGAAATGAGAGGAGAAGAGGTGTTGTTTTGTGTTGTGTTGTGCTGCAGGCCAGGGGAGGTTTGGCTGATTACTATTCCATGGTGTTTTGGTGCAGTGGAGAGAAACGAGGGACATTATGGACGTGATATTCTGGCTGCCCACATCCCTGCGCTTCCCGACAACAAAGAAAGGATGGCTGATACAAAGACCAAGAGAATAGACACTCTGTTGGTCTCACTGAATAATATTCTATGTGGTATTGGCATTTAGTAATCCGTGTCCAGAGTATGAGTGCTGATCTAGGATCAGTTTGGACTTTAATATCATCATGAATAACATGCCATGGACAAGCAGGACCTGATCCTAGATCAGCACTCCTACTCTGCGATGCTTTTTGAATACAACAAGCCTGGTAACCCCGTGCCAGTTACCCTGACAGCAAACAGAATTGGGGCACAGCACAGCAACGAAATGTTAACACGCTACCTGCAATTGAACTTGCTGTGCTTTTCAAAATGCAAATCCGATGTTTGCACAGATGTACTCAATGAATTCGGACATAACCATTACTTGATTTACTGTCGAGTAACCATTCAAATGCTTCCTTCTGGCGTCGGACAGCGACCCAAGTCATCTGAGCGTAAACACATCTAAAACAACTTCTAAAAAGGGAATGCAATAAGCATGTTATGAGGTAAGACACTGCTGTCCAGCCGGTATGTTTTCAAGTGCGAATTGTCTTCGAAATAACTATTTCACAATCATTCAGTCACGTTAT
Source organism: Salvelinus fontinalis (assembly GCF_029448725.1). Taxonomy (NCBI): domain Eukaryota; kingdom Metazoa; phylum Chordata; class Actinopteri; order Salmoniformes; family Salmonidae; genus Salvelinus; species Salvelinus fontinalis. The sequence continues at coordinate 27,879,182 of NC_074702.1, read as the reverse complement.
TACTCACAGAATAACCTGAAACTCTGTTGAGTGAGCGAAAGGCACCTTCTTTGTTTGGTCTCTCTACATTTTGAAGGGACCAAACACAGTACCTTGAAGCACTCCCTTTTCGCCACTACCTTCACAGTACTGTAATGTCTCCCCTGAATCTTTCTACCCTGGGAGAACCTACAGTCAAAACCCATGAGAGAGCCTTTCTCCCTTTTTACAAGGCGGTCACCATTTACATTATTCATAATACATGTTGCATAAATCAATCCATAGCCACCACTCGGACACTTTTCCACAGCCACCTCTCTACTCAACACGGAAAATCCCTTTGGCACAGTATATCATTGAGGGAGACTCGATAAAACGAGAGAACAAGGCAAAGCATTTACAGTGCAATTCAATGCTCGATAACAGCGTTTTACACAGGTGCGCGCGCGCACACACACACACACACACACACACACACACACACACACACACACACACCGACTTAATGCGTTTTAATGCTACTTGGAGTGTTCCTACCACTCTAACAGCCGCCTTTGCACAGACCCCGAGAAGTGCCACTAGAATCAGTCTAAATAATGAACACTATGACACTGCAGATTTCCATGTTGAGGGGTCGCTACTTTCTATCAAACCTGGGTTCAAATACTATTTGAAATCGTTCAAATACTTTGAGAATTTGCTTCAGCCTGCCTGGAGTGCACGATGGGCAGTTTTTGCACTTGTTTCGACTATTCTAAAATGGTCCCATTGTGCCAGTCAAGCTCAATCAAACACAGCTAAAGTATTTGAAATGCTTCCGAATAGTATTTGAGCCCAGCTCTGCAATGGGTATATATAGACAAACAGTGAAAAGCAGAGGGGTGAGCAAGCCAGGCCAGGGCCTAGAAGGTTGGACAGACAAGCATCAGGAATCTGAGGCATGCTGGTCCTGTACACTGGGTGTCCAGTTCACGCCGTCTGTCTGTGCGTCTGCCATGTACTTCATGACCTATCTATCTAGGCCCTCTGTGTCCCCCGTGCCCAGCGTGTGTCAAACAGTGTCTTATTTGTGTATATCCCTGCAAGACACATAAGACAGTAAAGCTACAGTAACACTCACAACCCAATACAAACACCGCAACAACAAAAAACAGAAAATCACATAGGCACGCTCGTATTACACACAAACAACCATACTCATTGAATTAAATCTTACGTCTCGTCTTATCTTAAATGACACGTTAAGAATCAACGGGCAGCAGAGCAGCTCTAATTTGTCTCACCGCGTCTTCCTGTCGGAGGCAGAGGAGAGGACTGAGGAGTGCTGTGGTTCCAAAAGAAGCTATGTAGAGCTCTACGTTAAATAGCCTTTTCCAATCACCTCAATTATTTATGGGATGCTAATTAAGCCAAGCCTATATCTGCAAGGGACCACAAAAGCTCTCGAGGGAGAGACCAGTGCCCAAATGTGCATGCTCAGGGCAAGGTAGTGCTAATACTATATCGCTGAATGTTCTTTTTTACACATTTGCAAACATTTCTACAAACCTGTTTTTGCTTTGTCATTATGGGGTATTGTGTGTGGATTGATGAGGGAAAAAAACAATTTAATTTTTTTTAGAATAAGGCTGTAACATAACAAAATGTGGGAAAAGTCAAGGGGTGTCTGAATGCACTGTAGTTAGGGATAAGCTAAAGTCACTAGGCAACAGGATAGATAGTAAACAGCAGCCACAGCATATGTGATGAGTCAAAAGAGTGCAAAAAGGGTCCGTGCAGATAGATAAATAGTTTACCAAAAGCTACCCGGACTAACTATTTAGCAGTCTTATGGCTTGGAGGGGTAGAGGCTGTTCAAGATCCTGTTGGTTCCAGACTTGGTGCATCAGTACCGCTTGCTGTGCAGTAGCAGAGAGAACAGTCTATTACTTGGATGGCTGGAGCCTTTGACAATTGTTTGGGCCTTTCTCTGACACCGCCTGGTATAGAAGTGATATATACTGGGCCGTACGCACTCTAGCAATGTTCCCTCTAAGCTGCGCACGTGTGCAGTAGCCTCGAAGACTATCAGCCCACAGAGCGAAGCACGATATTGAACTTCACTCAACTTTCTAGAGCAGTGGTCGCCAACCGGTCGATCTACAAGGCATTCCTAGACCATCGGCAAATATTTCTGTAAAAAAACAAACGATAAAGCCTTGTGTTCCTATTTTGTTTTATCCATCTTGGGCTGTTAGCGGTAGGTGCACCCGATTCAGCTGCCCTGCGTGCCGGGTACGCAAACTGTTGCCATTTTTAACCATTTCATGTTTCTGAAGGTACAAACTCTGCCTTCCTTGCGGGCCCAGGGAGCAAATCAAGTGCACTATAGGCCTAACGCTGACCAATCGGATGGCTCAGATTACCGTGTCTGCAATAACGTAGCAGGCATAAAAGAATGCTACAGCAAAATTGATACTGTGATATTTCAAAACGTTTAAAACCATGACTAGAGAGAGACTGTCAACGAATACAGCAAAGAGATGCTGTTTTTATGAGTGAGTTCATGTTTAAGTTCTTACTCAGCACTGTCAACACTTTGTATTCAACACTTTTATCAGCTACAAAATGCTCATTCTTCCTATTTCCACTCAGAGCTACAACAAGCACTGCAGCAGTAATGAATGAGTAGGAAAGTGTATCTATAGGCTTGCGTTGTTATTATTATTAGCGGCTTGGGTATTTTTTAATATCAAGGAATATTTCACTTTCTCTGTTCATAGGAGTAACAACAACGAAATAATGCGGTGCGACTCGAGTTTCGCCATCAGCTGGAAGACGGTGTGGCGTCCCCTTTTGGTCAGTGTCAGTGGAGGAAAGGGAAAGCGTAGGGACGTTAAGAGGTGAACCTTCAGTCTGCTGCTCTCTCCCTCCGCTGAGACTGACCATCAGATACAGGCACCATCAGCCCAGTACAATAAAAACAAAAAGCAAATGATTTAAATGTATGCTCACTCAGCTGTGCCTCACAAGTAATACAACAACGGATCTTATTACCGGTGTGATCATATAGCCAACTTCAAATTTTGAAATATATATATTTTTAAATGTACCAAACAACAATGCATTGGAAGGGCAATTCAAGCTAATATGTGGTGATAATGTATTGGGCCTATAGCTCACTGCACAAACCTCATTGCTACAGTACTGTTTTTAATTGGTTAATGTTGCATAGGCTTACGTTTTTTAAGTCATGTTATAAAAAAAATCTGAGCTATAGATCTCGGCTTGCATTTTGACTCAGAAAGTGATCTTGCCTCAGAAAAGGTTGTTGACCACTGTTCTAGAGTTTTTCCTGTTAACACTATCAACGTTTCCCTTTACTGTGGCAATTGTGATTGAATCAACGCAATATTAGCCATTTTCAGTGCAGCATACTGAAACAAATCTAACTATGCACGATATTTTGTTGTAGGCAGAACGCATCGGAGTAGGATTCTATTGCATTGACACGCACTACTCAGCCCGTACTCTACTCAGACCGGTGCGGCATAAACAATCAGAGCTGCAGTAGGCCTATAATGCAAATAGACCATTGCCATATATGGATCTGTGCCATTTACTTTGAACTGGACTGTGTTTACAGCATGAGCGGTCGTGAGTAGATGAGCTTGTTTTGAGATCAAAGCAAAAGCTGCATGTAGCAACGTATGCACATTGTGTTCATATCCTTTGCTAGTTAGTGAAATATTAACCCAGGTATAGATAATTTGTAGTCAGCAATAGGGGAGTGATTGCTTCCTACAAGAGCCCAAAACATGTGCATGTCTAGACATCTTTAAAAAATGAGTCAGGTAAAGAGCTTTTTATTGTCTTAAAGGGGCAGTGTAGTATTTTGAGACAGGCTTGAATAAGCTACGTAGCCAATAGGAATAGGGTAGCATGATTTGTCTGAATAATAATGCATTGTATTTTGTAAAGTGTTTTTTGCATCAAACAACACAACAACATTTTCTGTCACATCCTTGTCTGAAGGACAAGTGGATAAACAGGTTAATGTCAAGCCCTGCATGTTTTTTTAAGTCTTAAGGAATGTAGGCCAACATTGAACACCACACATTGGCTGCTGCTGTAGGATGAATGATATAACAGCTATTTCCATGTTAAAATGTTATGGGATGCATTTTTCTCCATTGTTTTTGATGGTAGGTCACTTTGGTAGGCCTACATTGTGATCAAATAGCCACAGCAGCCTACCTGGCCACTGTTAAAACTGTAACTTAAAGCAGGTACAGCCTCAGTGTTCACAGTAAACGCGCGCTGGAAGTTGCACAGAATTTTCACAATGTTCAAGTTTTTGCACTCAGCAGTAGGGCTGGGCGATATGGCAAATAAATATCACGATATCTATATATTTTTTCATTCGATAACGATAATTATTACGATATTAATCAAATAATGTTTAAAAGGTGCATATCTGCTTCCAACTCAAGAATGCCTGAACAAACCGTGGTTAGAGCGTTGGGCATGTAACCGAAAGGTTGCTGGATCGAATCCCCGAGCTGACAAGGTAAACATCTGTCGTTCTACCCCTGAACAAGGCAATTAAGCCACTGTTCCCCGATAGGCCATCATTGTAAATAAGAAGTTGTTCTTAACTGACTTGTCTAGTTAAATAAAGGTCACAAGCAAAATTGTTCCATGTTTGCGGTCAGGGGGCAATGTACCTGGGGTCAATTAAATTGATAAGCCTCTTGAAACCTTCTTTTTTGACTGTGCTAATTGTCCATAGCAATGCAATGTCCATAGCAATGCAATGCATAATAGCATTTGTGATGTCTTTGTGTTTTCGATGTTTGCTTGTAGGACATAAACGCTGTCAGTGTTGACTGTTTCGGGCAAACATCCCTAGATTGGCTGGTGCTTGAGGGGCATTTATCAATACCGTGGCACAAACTCAAACTTCCTGCATGTTTCAAAGAGGGATTTTGCTTCAGATGTTGAAAAAGGTTTGTCGTATTACCAGACTTTGTAGCCACCTGTCTATTGCACAATTTGCACCGAACATTGCTCTGCTCTCTGTCGGACTTCAAAAAGCCAAACCACCTCCGAATTACTGAAACAGTTTAACCCTTTTTATCAATAATTTCTTTGTTGGAAGCTGCTCCTTCTCCATGGCTATCACTGCCACTGTTTTCGCCTACATCACTCATTTGTTGTGGTTAATAGTGGCTACTCCATCATTCGAGGTGCTAAGTGGTTTTTAGTGAGCGCATATCTCTCCAAGTGCATATGCGTCACAGAGGTGAAATGAACTGCTGTACCTAATTATTCTATATCGACATTATCGAAAATGAATCTCAACGTTTTTATATCGTTATTGAGGGAAGTAATTACCTCGATAATTATTGATATTGATTTATCACCCAGCCCTACTCAGCAGACCTGAAATTTGTTCAGTGCCTAAAATAATTAGAGGGAATATTGCACTGTAGCGCCTTGCAGTCGGATGCCAACCAGTTGCCATACCTAGCGGTGATGCAGACAGTCAAGATAATCTCCATGGTGCACCTGTAGAACTGGATCTGAAGGCCCATGCCAAATCTTTTCAGCCTCCTGAGGGGGAAGTGGCGTTGTCGTGCCTACTTCACGGCTGTGTAGGAGTGTGTGGACCATGTTAAGTCCTTACTGATGTGGACACCGAGGAACTAGAAGCTCTCGACCCTCTTCACCACAGCCCCGTCAATGTGGATGGAGGTGTGCTCGGCCCCTACATTTCCTGTAGTCCACGATCAGCTCCTTTGTCTTGCTGACGTTGATGGAGAGGTTGTTGTCCTGGCACCACACTGCCAGGTCACTAACATCCTCCCTATAGGCTGTCTCATCGTCATTGGTGATCAGGCCAACCACCGTCGTGTCATCCGCAAACTTAATGATGGTGTTGGAGTTGTGCGGAGAGAGGTGTTCAGACCCAGGGTCCTTAGCTTAGTGATGAGCTTGGAGGGCACTATGGTGTTGAACACTGAGCTATAGTCAATGAACAGCATTCTCACATAGGTGTTCCTTTTGTCCAGATGGGAGAGGGCAGTATGGAGTGCAATAGAGATTGCGTCATCTGTGGATCTGTTGGGGCGACATGCGAATTGGAGTAGTTCTTTGGTGTCTGGGATGATGGTGTTGATGTGAGCCATGACCAGCCTTTCAAAACATTTCATTGCTGTGAGTGCTACGGGGTGATAGTCATTTAGACAGGTTACCATGATGTTCTTGGACACAGGGACTATGGTGGTCTGCTTGAAACATGTAGGTTTTACAGACTGGGTCAGGGAGAGGTTGAAAATATCAGTGAAGCCTCCCGGGTGGCGCAGTGGTCTAGGGCACGGCATCGCAGTGCTAACTGCGACACCAGAGTCTCTGGGTTCGCGCCCAGGCTCTGTCGCAGCCGGCCGCGACCGGGAGGTCCGTGGGGCGACGCACAATTGGGCTAGCGTCGTCCGGGTTAGGGTGGGTTTGGCCGGTAGGGATATCCTTGTCTCATCGCGCTCCAGCGACTCCTGTGGCGGGCCGGGCGCAGTGCGCGCTAACCAAGGGGGACAGGTACACGGTGTTTCCTCCGACACATTGGTGCGGCTGGCTTCCGGGTTGGAGGCGCGCTGTGTTAAAGAAGCAGTGCGGCTAGGTTGGGTTGTGCTTCGGAGGACGCATGGCTTTCGACCTTCGTCTCTCCCGAGCCCGTACGGGAGTTGTAGCGATGAGACAAGATAGTAATTACTAGCGATTGGATACCACGAAAATTGGGGAGAAAAGGGGATAAAATTTATTAAAAATAAATAAAAAATAAAAAATATATATGTGAAAACAATTGCCAGCTGGTCAGTGCATGCTCTAAGTACGTGTCCTGGTAATCCGTCTGGCCCCGCTGCCTTGTGAATGTTAACCTGTTTAAAGTTCTTACTCACATCGGCTACAGAAAGTGAGATCACACAATCGTCCGGAACAGCTGGTGCACTCAGGCATGGTTCAGTGTTGCTTGCCTCGAAGAGAGCATAGAAGGAATTTAGCTCATCTGGTAGGCTCACTTCATTGGGCAGCTCGTGGCTGGGTTTCCCTTTGTAATCCATGATAGTTTGCAAGCCCAGCCACATCCGACGAGCATTACAGCTGGCGTAGTAGGATTAGATCTTAGTCCTGTATTGACATTTTGACTGTTTGATGGCACGTCGGAGGTCGTAGCAGGATTTCTTATAAGTGCCCGGATTAGTGTCCCACTCCTTGAAAGTGGCAGCTGTAGCGTTTAGCTCAGTGCGGATGTCACCTGTAATAAATGGCTTCTGATTGGGATATGTACGTACGGTCACTGTGGGGGCGACTTCGTCGATGCACTTATTAATGAAGCCGGTGACTGATGTGATAAACTCCTCAATGTTACCGGAACAAATTCCAGTCTGTTATAGCGAAACAGTCCTGTAGCTTAGCATCTGGTTCATCGGACCACTTCTGTATTGAGCGAGTCACTAGTACTTCCTGTTTGAGTTTTTCCTTGTAAGAAGGAATCATATAGAGTTATGATCAGATTTACCAAATGGAGGAGGGCAAGGAGAGCTTCGTACGTGTTTCTGTGTGTGGAATAAAGGGGATCTGGAGGTTTTTTCACCTCTAGTTGCACAGGTGATATGCTGGTAGAAATGAGGTAAGACATATTTCAGTTTACCTGCATTAAAATCACTGGTCACTAGGGGCTCCACCTCTGGTATCAGAATACAGAGGTTTGGTCTGTTTAAAGAGGTCCAGAGGTAAGCTGTACATTCACTGCTCTTCCTCTTCTAAGTGGCTTTCCATATCATGGTCTGACTGGGAAAACGGCTGCATATAGTAGCTGTGGAGGCCACTGAGATAACAGAAAATGGCAACATTACAACTGAAAATGTCAGCAATTCCAATTCCATCAATGTGAGTGAGTCATACCAAATAAAGGTCTCAAATCAAAGCACTTCACATAAAAATGACTGATGTGATATCTTTGATAAAAAATGACAGAAAAGGCCCCAAGGTCTGACAACCAAAAAATACAAAAAACATTTATGCATGCGTGCTTCTATTTTCAAAGCCCAAAATACATATGAAAGCTGCAAATGCCATCAAACAGAGAAAAATAAACATGTTATCATTGTGTCCTTGATAAGTTGATCCCTTTAGAATGTAAGGTATTTCATATCTCAACACTGTTCACTCAGGCCTTAAGTAACTGCCTAAATCAGCTGTGCCAATCTGGGTGCCTGAGGCCCTGGCGGTTGTAAAAAGTGGGGAATTCGGACCGTGTGTGTGTGTGTGTGTGTGTGTGTGTGTGTGTGTGTGTGTGTGTGTGCGTGTATATATGTGTGTATGTGTGTGTGTATATATGTGTGTGTGTATGTGTATGTGTGTGTGTGTGTTCCACACCCTGTCTGTTGGCTACCTGTTCTTCAAACTCCGGCTCATGTGATTGTGAGATTGTGAGGCGGCGTCATCATGCAGTCATTGAGGAACAAAGAGCAATGATGTTGTCTCATCCACAACGCAAACATCTGACTCAAACTCCAATGTAGGACAAAAAGTACTCCCAAAAACATTACTCAATTACAGCTGAGAAGAGACTTTGTCTTTGGAAGCAAACCATCACATAAGGCAATGGGAATGTGAAACTAAGGAGTCCCCTAGCCTGGTCCCAGATCTGTTTGTGCCGTCTTTAGTGCCATGCCAACTCCTATGCCACGCCAAACAATGACCATAGGATTTATCAAGAAAACATATATCCATATCCGCTATCCACAGCAAAGCACATGGGTAAAACTCATGTAGATCCTGGTCCCAGGACATCAACCAATTAGATCAGATACAAACACAGCCGGTCACTCATCTGCACCCAAACATCAAATCCCGGGTATTATCATGGGCACTGGCATGGCCCAGGACATGATGGAAATATAGGACAGGGAGGGAAGGAAATATTCATAGATCCAAGCATTGCTCTCTCAAGCACATCTCTCTTCCCGTCTCCTGCCAAACCAGGCAAAATAGGACCGAGCACAGCAAGACAACCACCGGTAATACATCAGGGCTAGTGATATGTGGACTTGGAACTGACTCGCAGAATAGAAGCCCAAGAATAAAAATAGACTTCAAACCAAACTTGCCAGAAAAAGAGCACTGAGTAAACAGGGTGGGAACTCTCTCTTGGTTCTCTTACAAAATGGAAATGAGGCAAACAACAGTCTAGGAAACAGCATCGGGTCCCGAAACGTGAAATCAGAAAGTGGAAAGGGAAAAGGGCTGCTCCGAAAAAGAGTAGAGGAACTCGGGAGGCCGCAGGAGAATAGGTCTGCATCTCATTTGAATGGGACAGGGAACTAATGAATTACCTCACCGTCACCCCCCTCACTCCTCTCTCGGCCCCCACACTCTCACCCCGGATGGGGTGATGTAAGGGGCTATGGAGGGGCCCCAGACAAATTGGAAGAGCAGTGTAAACAACAACAACCAATTCTGCGCCAGAAGGCTCTCACTGTGTGTGTGTGTGTGTGTGTGTGTGTGTGTGTGTGTGTGTGTGTGTGTGTGTTAAAAGTTCCAACTATCGGGCTTGCCAGGCTGCGAAATTTGTGTATTTGTACTTTGTTTTTAAGTTCCTAGAGTTCAAGCGACGATGGGTGTGAGAGAGAAATAGATAACAGATAAATCGCTAATTCACGTGTACACAGTTTCATTCTGCATTAGCACAATCAACACAACATTGCAGGTTACGTTTTAACTTCACAAAATACAATTGCTTGCTTGTGTCTGGCATTTTGCTAACTGCTTTCCTCCCAAGCTCTGTCATCCTTTTCAAAGCCATCGTGGTGATGAAATGCCCAGCAGACGCACACACACACACACACACACACACTAACACGTATTTGATTGGTTGAGATACCCAGCAGTAATAGGGAGTGATAGGACCTTCACACTCAAGCCACCCACAACTGTATATCTGGTCCGTGCAGCTTGGCTGCCATCCATTCATAACTGAGCACTCTATCCAGCAGTCAGCCATGGCAACCTGCTTCAACCCCCCCATGGGGGTTGGGAGCAGCAGCCCAGATTAATCCTCCACTGGTCTATGAGAGGTGGCCTCATGGCACCAAATACACCCTTGTCACAAAGGCGGGATGGGGCATTAGCTAGGAGGAGTAACTGTTAAGTAGCTGTAAATGATGTGGATTTAAGTTTCAATGTCTACAAACCCTCTACAAACAAACTCAACTGATTGTGCCAAAGTCCCCTTAATTGAACAGTCAATATTTAATGGAGCGTTTGAAGACGGACCTCAAGATGTACCTGACTAGCAGGGATTTCATTGACAAGGCTGTTCTAGGAGTGAGTAATGACTGGCTGGGTAACATACAAAATGGACGTATCAAAAACAATACGAAAAATAAATGAAAAGGGAAAGGAAATGAAAAAACAGTAACAAAGAGTAATGCAATAGTGAAATTACCATAACATCACATTCCAAGCCCAACACGGCCCTATTAGAGACTTAACTGGTAGATAGAGGGGGTTTACATCAGATAATCAGATACAGTTTATACAGTCATGCTTACAATAGGGACTTCAATCGCATGACCTTGTTGTTGGCCAGATGGCCATTACAAAACCCAGCTGTGCCTGGATGGCTGGTTAGTCATGACAAAACCGCATTGAACATCTCTGCTATCTGCTATTCCTCTTCTCTCTGTACATCCCCAACGAGTGACACAGCCAAAATTCCTATACTCTCCCAGGGGGTTAGCAGTGATTTGGAGCCAGCAGACGGAGAGATGAACAAAAGAGCTGGTTCAAACTGATTCTCTGTGGAAAACCGGACTACAACGCTAAATTCCACAAGCTCGCATATACTGTAGCTAGATCGTACACTGATGAAAACCAGGCACCACTATTGGTGTCATTTCGTGTCATTATGACATTGTTGACAGATGCTGGAGGTGTCTGGGACTATGTGTGTTCCTGCCTGAGGTACTGTAGGTGGGAGGATGACGGAGGTTGTTTCGTTCAAACATAGTCCTTTTCAGGGCCATTACTTCAGGCAAACAACATCAGGTTCCAGCAGTAATCACGTGAACAGTTTCAACACCGAACATACAATAAAGGAGAGTCCAGAAGTCCTTGTTCGTTACTGTATAGTGTTCGGGTTTTTAAGGTCCCACCCAACTGTTCAGAGATTCTCAGCATAATGGCAAGAGCTCTAATTATAGCTTCCACAAGAACACAACAGACCATAAAAGTAATGTGTAATCTCTCAAGGCCTAGACTCTTAGAAAAAAGGTTCCACAAGGGTTATTTGGCTGTCCCCATAGGAGAACCCTTTTTGGTTCCAGGTAGAAACCATTTTATGTTCCATAAAGAACCCTCTGTGGAAAGGGTTTTTACATGGAACTCAAAAGGGTTCTACCTGGAGCCAAACGGATTCTACTAGGAACCAATAATGGTTCTTCAAAATGTCCTGCAAAAATGTGAGGTTTAGTGCCAAAAGGAGCCCTTGATCAATATTCTCCAATGAGAGAAATGTTTTTCCTGTAGTCCTGCCCATTAAGTGCTGTCAATACATATCACCCAACATACCAGTTACAGCCCATCAGAGCATGTAAAACGGACAGGAAAGTAGAAATGATTTTAATGTGATGCAGTTGACCTGTGTTATAAGTACAAATGTGTTCCATTATTTCAACAATTTGATGCACTGAATAAGGCTAATCTTAAAGCACTTCAAGTGAACTTTTAGCAACATTTAATTTGAATAAAAGTGCTTAATAAGATTATAATTGTGCTAGTGCATCGTTTTTTTATACCGGTCTTAGGAAGAGTAATCTCATGTAGAAAATGTCTGGCCCCCTTGTAAAAAAAAAAACGTTTTCAAATCTGGCCCCTGTAAGAATATGGTTGAATAGCCCTGGTGTACAGCCTCCATCATCCACAAGGCTAGGAGGCTAGTGAAACTTATGACTATTTTAGGACAGTTTACTGCAATGACAAGCGTGGCAACTACCTTCCATGGAGCCAAGGTTCGGGACTTTGAATCTGTGGATCAATAGTACAACAGGACACTTGGTGGACAGTCAGAGGTTAAGTTCAGTGCTTTATAAACCAATAAACGACTACCACAACCTTTGGTTCAAGATATTTCTGACAAGATGGCCACCACCACCAAATGATCTTTCTGATCGGTGCAGGGGGGAGAACACATTGAGGTGGCTTATAAGAACAGTACCAATTCCGTTAGCTGAACAGGGCCTGGGTCTGGTGACTGGGACTTTAAGAAGACCAAGATAGCACAGAGCAGCCTGTCTGGGCTATTTTGAGAGGAGAGGAAATGGCAGGATAGGAATCAGCTATGGAGCTCAGAGCTAGTTTCTTACCATAGCCCTTCGCATTCAGCAACGACCTAGTCAGAGAAGTGGGGTACAGCTGTTTGGTGATATAATTAGGCCACGGCACCACGCCATGGGCTCAGAGTTATTCTGAAGTTACTGAGGAGTGACAGAGATAGAGAGAGAGAATGAGGGGGTGGGAAGAGAGAATTAAAAAGATGAAGGTTTGTAAATAGCTGATGTGTGCGTTTCAGGGCCCCTCGTGTTTTGAGAGGGAGGGGTCAGGCGGTCAGCTAATAGAGAGCATGTGGCTCTGGTATTCGGTCACTTCCTCTCTGTGTCCTTTTGGTTTGAAATTTCTGTGTAGCACACTGTCGAGACCTTACTACAGTGTTTGTCCAATGTTTTGGATGACAAATTCATGAATGCATGAGCTCTTCAGACGATCTACATTTACAAACCTGGATGTATACAGCAATTACCATTACTTTATAGGGAACCACTCCGCCATAAATTAGCTGTTTGTATTAGATTGTATGTTACATTTAACTCAGCCACTCAATTTACTTCAAAGCACTTCGTTGTCACCTGCTATTAGCCTTTAATCACTATACCTGGAGCTTTGGAGTTAAAGGTCCAGCGATAGGTCTGGAACCATCTGAAACATCAATGGTCTCCTATTTCAGAAGGCTAGTATTATGTGGGGAAGACCAAAGGGATTGAAGAGGCTACCCCAACTGCCAGGCCCTGTTAAAAGCGTGACTAATAACATATTTAACGGGGCTGTGAATGTTCATGAATACGCATACAACTTAAGTGCTTAATTAAAAGACCAAATTAACATCATAAGCATGGGCGACAAAAACGATCACATTCATTTTAAAAGCAATGGTCTTGCTCCCGAACTAACATAAACAATGATCGGTTCTAGTTCTGGCAGCAAAATTCAGAGCATAAAAGGTTGAAAGGTAACTATTTCCGCCATTTTCACTCTAAACATTTATGTTTTTGTTTACATTTGAGCGTGTCTGAGGCGGAATTCCACAAAAGTGCATCGATAAAACCTATTATCAGCTAAATATAACGACGCTTAGTCGTTACCTTAAGTGGGGTCAAAAGTTCACAAAAATAAAACAGAAGCTGCGTCTGATTAATTCAGTCAAAAAACACTTAAATATCCACACACAGCCTGATAAAATATTATGGAACCTTAGAGTTTGCACAGTTTGAGTGCTGGTTTCCAGTGAGGTGGGCTAGAGGGCTCCACTCCCCTGTGAGAAGTCAGTGTCTGAGGTAAGTGTGAATGGTGTGATTTACACCAGCTGGGTGCTGTAGAGGGGACCATAGCTGACATGATGCTATCTCTATGTGTGGGGATTCGGAAGTTTAGCCCTGGTGAAGATATCTTATCCCTGAGCTCTCCTTCATCTCTTTACCTCTTCTCCCCCATCTCTTTGCCTCTTCTTTACCTCTTATCCTCCCTCATTGAAACTCTTCCTCTGAGGGAGAAACACCACGCTGAAAACATACACATAAGCGCACACACACACACACACACACACCCGCTAGCACGCGCGAACACACAAACAGGGAGGCCCGTGCACCGGAAGAAAGAGAGAAATGCCACCCAAACATTGTTAGCATTGGAAGAACATTAGACTCTCTAGCTACACAGACTTGCCTGTTGTTTAAAGACCTGACTCCAAACACTACGAATCGGGCATCACTTCTGTCACTCCGTGGCCTCTCCCTCTCTTTTCTTCTTTCTCTCCCGTCCTCATTCAAAACCCACCTTGTCTGTGCATTTTGCAGAGCAGGGCCTTTTTGAACATGTGGGAGAGGAGGACTACTTCCGAACCCTATCCTTCTAAATCATCCTCCCTCCTGCACCAACAACATACCAGCATTACTAGGGCCCAGAGTTTTCCCTGGTTAGGTTGAGTGGTCTGGAAAACTCCTGTTCCTATACTGCAAACTTAGAAGGGTAACCCTTTCCATCAGCATTCGAGCAACGAGCCATACCTCTTAAATTGGATAGCAAAGCAAAGCCTTCTCCTTATTCTGCTGATTTTATTTCCAAATTCTATAGGGGATTTAGGATTTGCCTAATCCTTTTAACCATGCAAATACTTTTTAATTCTTCCCAAAAAGTAAACCCGATTAATATGTTGGGAAACGAGGCATTTGATTGGCAACGTAATCTTGGGTAGAAGAACCATTCATATGGAATTAACTGGATTATACTGGATATAGAGCCTTCATCCTTCCGGTGGGTCTTCCTTCTGCACTGTAACCGCTAATAAATAAATGAGATGATAAAACAGAGGAGTGAAATGATAAATGAGATTATATAACGAACAAGACATTCTATTTGCTCGCCATCTCTCTCGTCCTCCCTCAAATCAAGAGATTGAAAAATGGGCCCCCTTTTGAAATCTCACTCTGCGAGCAAATTGAAATCTTCAGAGGATGAATTATTTCTGTGCTAGCCGGAAGCTCATCGACACACACAGCAGCAAAAACACGTATTTTCTAGACCAGCTTTGATGTTGATGAAGCGAAGGAACACTGCAACAACTAGGCTATAGTAGGATGCACAGTCTACATCAAGAAGGGGGGGGGGGGATCAAAGTACAGCATTTCAATCCGGCCCGCGGGACACAATAAATACAAGAATTCTAAAATCAAATGAAATGCCTTAGGCCGCTGCGCCACTCGGGAGGCCCCAGCAAATTCCGTTGAATTTCAAAATCTTGATGTGGCCCTCGATCCAAAAAGGTGTTGCTGAAAGGAATGGTCTACATGGTCTCATCCACTCGCTGACTCATTCAAAACTATGCAGGAATAATGTATAGTAATATTCATTTGTCCATTTGAAATGAAGTATTTTCTGAGGATAGTTATGCGAAACAAGTTGATCCAACAATGACATTGTTAGAAGCCCAAGATGATCAGTAAGATGATCACATCCCCACAAATATGACCCTATATATCAAATCTGACACCTGAAATGTGGCTAGAAGACCAATCTTAGGCTACATCTCTATGCGACAGCAATGTTTACATTTGTGATCACCCTTACACATATATATTTTTTAAATCAGGTGAAAAAAGACATGTTTTTCAGAAATGTGTAAAGTTTCTCCAGTCCAGGGCTGACCAGAACCAACCCTGTTGAGCTTCAGAAGGAACCCAGCAGTGGGATGCAGGGTGTTGCTGAAAGGAATGTACCACAACTTGCAACTAGAAAAAAAGCAGGAAAAGCAAAGGCCAGGGTAACATAACCAAAGACAAGTCAAATTGCAGGAAAAAGGAAGGCGTTTAACTTAGTTGCTCATACATAAAAATAAAAACAATTAATAGAAAATGTTGCATCCATTTACAATTATTTTGCTCTCGCATTTAAAAAGTATTTCCTTGCTATACTATACAGTGTTTGTTTACATTTACTTTGTTTACAAACATTGGAGTTTTCTTACATGTGAAACTGAAAATTGGATTTTCACTTTCTCATGTGGAATTGCAAGTTCACATGTGAAAAACAATGACTTGTAAAAATCGAACTTGCAGTTTCATATGTGAAAAACTTTTACATTAAAATATCACTTTCACGTGTGGAATCGCAAGTTTGATATTCGATTTTTGTGAACATGCAATTCCACATGTGAAAGTGAGGTTTTCACATGTGGACTTTTCTTACATGTGAACCTGCAAATTTTCCAAATCTTAGAAGCCATTGGTTTCCAGTCCACGAACCTCAATTTCCATCTTTCTCACGTTCGTTCTGAAAAATCTGAGTGGAAAAAGCCTGGAAAGTAGAGATGCACGATATATTGGTGAACATATCAGAATCGGACGATATTAGCTAAAAATGCCAACATCGGTATCGGTCCGATGTCAGGTTTAACGCCGATGTGAAAAACTGATGTCAAAGCTGACATGCATACATATGTAGCGTAGGTACATGACGTAATGACGCCACGTAAAATGTACAGCATTCCTAACCTAGCCTACAATGTCTGCTGTGTGGATCGAGCAGTCAACAAGTCTAGCAGTCATTTGAAAGAGTAAGAACATTTCAGCGAAACAACTCAAAGGCGAAATCCATTAACGGCAAGATAATGAAATTCATTGCCCTTGACAATCAACCGTTCTCTGTCGTGGGTGATGTTGGCTTTCGCGACTGGTCGAGCACCGGTACACACTAACGTTACCAAGTGCGCTATTTTTCAGATGTTGCCCTACCGGAGTAACACAGTATTAGCGTCCCTGCTGTTAGCTTCACGACATATTATGGAACGCCGTTTGGGGCTTTGCGTGTGCTCAGGCCCAGAAGCTAGGATATGCATATAATTGGTAGATATGGATAGAAAACACTCTAAAGTTTCTAAAACTGTTAAAATTATGTCTGTGAGTATAACAGAACTTTAGTAGATTGATACTCCATGTCATTGATCCACAATCCATAGGTAAGGCTGTACAGTGAAATAACTATGTCCCCAATGCAATTCTAAAGTATAATACATCCAGTGTGATTTCAACAGATTTTTGTGAAATTAACAAATGATTGTCTTTTGTTGATTTTATATAACAACATTCCAACCTCGTTTAACATGATCTATTAAATTATGGCATAATTCTACTATTTGTATTCATTTGTATCACTGTCAATTAAATACTTTTATTTTGAAGGCTAACCGCAAAGTCCACTATTGTGGCTAATCCTTATTGTGGCTTGCTTCATTATAAATTAGGGTTATTTTAGATGATGACACCTAGCTATATAGTTAGCTAGTTAACTATAGCTACTGAAACAGATTATGTCATTTTGCTATTTTTGGGGGGAAGAACATTGTTTGCATCCATGAGCTAGCTAGCTTTTTTTATGACCAGCACTGGAGGTGCATCAGACACATCCAGTGTGACACATCCAGTCAGACAACTTCACCAGACATATGAAATGCGAGTGATAGTGTAATCAATGTGTAATAACTATGTAAAAAAAATTATGAACACGTTAAATTATTATGTGATGTGCAGTCATATTCAGGTCCTGATTGGTCAACAAGCTTATTTCAGTCTACTAGTGTTATTTGACGTGTATCTTTTTTGACACGCAAAGACCCAAACGGTGTTCCATAGAAACCCTGGTTGAGAATGAAATGACTAGCCTCCCGGGTGGCGCAGTGGTCAAGGGCACTGCATCGCAGTGCTAACTGCGCCACCAGAGTCTCTGGGTTCGCGCCCAGGCTCTGTCGTAGCCGGCCGCGACCGGGAGGTCCGTGGGGCGACGCACAATTGGCATAGCGTCGTCCGGGGTAGGGAGGGTTTGGCCAGTAGGGATATCCTTGTCTCATCGCGCTCCAGCGACTCCTGTGGCGGGCCGGGCGCAGTGCGCGCCAGCCAAGGGGGCCAGGTACACGGTGTTTCCTCCGACACATTGGTGCGGCTGGCTTCCGGGTTGGAGGCGTGCTGTGTTAAGAAGCAGTACGGCTGGTTGGGTTGTGCTTCGGAGGACGCATGGCTTTCGACCTTCGTCTCTCCCGAGCTCGTACGGGAGTTGTAGCGATGAGACAAGGTAGTAATTACTAGCGATTGGATACCACGAAAATTGGGGAGAAAATGGGATAAAAATTTAAAAATAAAAATAAAAAAATAAAAAAAAGAGAATGAAATGACTGAACAAGTGAACAATGAAACAGCACAGCAAGCTAATGAAAGAAATAGGTTTGATTATGTTTTACAGGTAATGGGGACATACGTAAATGCCAACAAAATAAATTTTTGGTCAGTGTGGTGTGTGTGTGTCTCTGTGTGTGTGTGTAACCTACCGGGGAACAGTGGGTTAAATGCCTTGTTCAGGGGCAGAACGACATATTTTTACCTTGTCAGCTCGGGGATTCGATCCAGCAACATTTCGGTTACTGGCCCAATGCTCTAACCACTAGGCTACCTGCCACCCCAATGAATGCTTAAACGGCCGCAAAAATGTTAAATATTAATTATCGGTATCGTTTTTTTTGTCAAGGAAAATATTGGATATCGGTATCGGGCAAAAATGTCATATCGGTGCATCACTACTGGAAAGTGTATCAACGTGAGACTCCTAGCCCACCAATCTCTAACTAATTCACAAATATACTCACTAATGCAGCTTTCTCTCCAGAAAACTGGACACTGGCTTCACAATTCACATATTCTCCTAATTACGTAAGAGCAGCTCCTGCAGCTGAAGCTGTGCCTGCGTAGCTAGCTGAGTGATCCTGTTCACTGCGGGCCTGATAGCCTGACAGGGCTGGTGGAACTTGGGCTCGCTGACGGGGTTACACAATAGAAAAAGTCCTGTCAGACGCTACAATTTGTTTCCCTGTCAGTCTGCTGAGACTCTTCATCCTCCAGGATGACGAGCGTGTTTGTACAAACTAGGGTTAGTAACAGTAGGCTACAACATGGAACTCAGTGAACAAGCTATGAAGCTTTAGGCAGAAGACACTCTCGCTCAACTAGGCTCAAATATCTCCATAACAATGCAAGTACAGTCACAGCAATATTTGCCATTGATTAATGAGGCAACTTACATGTATAGTGCCATTTGGAATAAACGCACAACAAACAGTATTGACCTTGAAGTTCATTGATCTGTTGGTTAGATCTATTGACCATTACAGTGCATCAGCAAGTGCGTGACCCAATATTACACACGTTAAGATTTAAAGTAGGCCTAAACTGTGACACTATGGCCGACCCTCAACTAGTTTATAGGCAGTTACCATTAGCTGTGCAGTTACACACTTGACATTTACAGTAAATATCAGAACATGCCTGTAACGGCTGTCGTCGGTGGAAGAAGGTGAGGACCAAGGTGCAGCGTGGTAAGTGTTCATGATATTTAATAATGATCAAAACTGAACACTGAATAACAAAATAACAAAGAAACAACCGAAAACAGTTCTGTCTGGTGCAGACACACAAAGACTGAAAATAACCACCCACAAAACCCAACAGAAAACAGGCTACATAAATATGGTTCCCAATCAGAGACAATGACTAACACCTGCCTCTGAGGCCAAAACGAGAAAACCAACACAGAAACACAAAACATAGATAACCCACCCAACTCACGCCCTGACCACACTAAAACAAAGAAAATACAAAAGAACTATGGTCAGAACGTGACAATGCCAGTACGAAACACATCGATATTCACATGATCTGCCTAAAGAGTTCACATGTCAAGATGGCTTCTCTTCACTTTGCTCCTCACAGGTACCTGACAAGTTATTCAGAAGGCCTGCATTCTATTTAATACATCCTGTACTGTCTGTGATGTCTACAGTAACCATTTCAGACAAGTGTTATTTTTATAGCCCTCTCTGATGGGTAGAGCATACTCTGTCTGTGTGTGTGTGTGTGTGTGTGTGTGTGTGTGTGCATGCGTGCGTACACGTGAGTGCGTTCAAGTTTGTGTGTGTCATGGTTAGAGTGCACTAGCAATGGTATAGTAAGCCACGAAAAAGAAAGAAAGCTCTTGATTCCAGTCAGCCTGCCTCAGATTTGCAGGTTAACAACAGAGAACAGATTAGAGAGAAAGACCAAATGATTGCCGACTCCAAGGGCATGGAACAAGTGGCGGACTGGCGGTGCAGAGAGAAGGAGAGCTCAGAGGGGCGAGTGCCTGAATGCAAATCTAGGTTGCGTCCCAAATATTCCCTATATCGTACCCTACTTTTGACCAGAGCCCTATAGTGCACTACATAGGAAATAGGGTGCCATTTGGAACACAACCCTAAAGAAAATAAGGATTAGAAGATGTCATGACGGTCCTGACGGAAGCACAATTCCACAATGCCTGGGCCGGACTAAAGAGACTACTACAGCAGCCCCACTGCATAGGTCAGAGAGGGTAGCGCGTATTGAGTTGTCGCTTTGTTACATTTTTAGCTCATGTAACATGTTCCTCGTGAATCATCCCAGACAGCTTCAGAAACAACTTCTGCTCGTTGTCAAGGGGCGGACATTATATAAGAAGAATTCTGTAGGCTACAGTGCACATAATGAGGATGGCGCGTCTCCTGGACACGGCCTTCAATGACATAGCCAGATTGGTGTGTGCTGAAGCCAACTCCTATTGTCATTGTCATCCAATGACCATATGAGGCTGGCAAGACCACACAAACAGATCTGGCACCAGGCTATCAATGGCATAGCTGCTAGATAGATACAGCAGGGTCTGGTCAAGGTTTCCACGGTCAACAGGGTGGAGCTCCATTCTTATGAATCTCAGCCAAAACAAGTAACAACACACCCATCCAGCAGCCCACAGGAAGTAGCAAGGAAGCTCTTGGTTGGACACTGTTGTCCATGGTGTGTGTGTGTGTTTGTCCTACTAGCGGAGCAGGGTAATGGATCAATGCAATGGTTCTAGCTCTTAGACAACCTCAGTTCTAACCAGTGAACATCATTCCTTCTGGGGAGGTTTCGTTTTGAGGATCTTACCTATCCACCCCCAGCCGCTTTATTCTTTACTGGGAGTGTTATTACTCACACAGAGGTAATTGGCCAACAGGCTATTACACAAAATAGGGCCTGGTGATTATCGGGTATGTCTGATTCAGAGAGAAAGTGCATTGTCCTCTATTTCACAATAAACCTACATTCATGTATTCAAATAGAGCTGCTTATCTGGCTGTGTGAAGTGGAACATTAAAATAGCCACTGACACTCTCTTAACTGGATGACACCAATGGCTGTGCTCTGGTCTTCAGTCTAAAAGTCCTTCACTCACTCATAATTATACTTCATAATAGTCCTTATGCATTATGATGACACATGAAAAGCCATAGAGGCGAGGAGGCATATCCCGAACAATGCGACAATCCATGCTACTCTGATCATCTCTCATCTGACAAATACAGGGTTATGGTGTGTGTGTGTGTGTGTGTGTGTGTGTATGTGCATGCGTGTGTGTGTGTACCCGAAGGGAATGCACAATTGCACTCATACTCCTGCCACATCCGTTTTGACCGGTCACTGTTAAACACTCTTATGCAAAAGCCCACTGACAGAATACTGTTTATGATATCCAGTGGATAACTTTGTCCGTGAACACTAGCTCTCCGGGACAACACAGTCACAGATTGTAATTTGCACATATAAAATCATAGGACTTCAAGAGTAAATCAATCAATCTTGCCAGATGATGAAGTTGGCTCCTGCCTGCACTGTGGCTCTGCACTTCTGATTAAAGGGCATCTAATCTCAGTAGGCTAAATCACAGTACTCATGTGTATTCATTTAAAGATCAGAAGCCACCTGGAGTAAAGATATATGAACCATGAATCCCTTGCATTAGAACTGGGCTAGTCAAGATCAAATGGCACAGAACAGAAGCCGTTCATTATCCGGTTGATGGGTGCTCATGTGATAAGCCGGTTGAGGGGAAAACGGAAAGGATGCCAGACCGTTGACCTCATAATGTAAACATGGGGGGGGGGGCACCGATTTACCTCATCAAGCGCGCTGTATTAATTATTATTAATTCAGTTTTGATCGAATGGACAGTGTTTGTGTCAGGCTGTTAGAGACACTAGTCATACATTTGTTTAAAAACCTGTTGAGGAAAATCCAATGATTTAAACCCAGTATATTCTCATGTGTTGTTGTTGTCATACGGATTAGAGAAGAATTAACAGTGTGGCAGTAGACTAGGCTGTATTGTGGAAGTAGACTAGGCTGTATTGTGGAGCCTTTTTGGACGGAAATCAACCCGGACTAGCCTATGCTATTAGGAATTGTTTGTGAATGTGGTGAATGTATAGCTCTTCTTCCTCTATTTCCTTCCTTTTGACTAGGCTAATAATCAACATTTAGACAAATCATCACATGTGTTGTTACACGTTTATAGCGTGGAAATATCCCTTATTAGACTACTCCACACATAGCCTAACAATAATACAGATGAGAAGAAATGAAACTCGTTTGATCTCAAACAATGTCACATTCACACGCACAGCGACCGTGCGAATTACCGGTATGACCGTCATTCGATAAAAAAAAAGTTTTGTCGGGAGATACGTGAGAAACGTGAGAAAGGCCACCAGAAAACCCTCGAATTCATTGACAGGTCGAACAACAAACGTTTCAACGCGCGTGAAATAAAAGAATAGGTCACTTACATATTGCTTCAATCAACGCATTTCCCACCAAATCGGTGTCGAGGTCTTTGCTTTGCATTTTATTCATTCAATCGTGCGCTTTTCGGCTCGTCCTCTCCCGACCGTATGTATACTCATTCCTCAGACAGAAGGGAAACTTGGTTGAGTCACTCTAGTTGCTCACCAGCGCGCGCAGACTACCCCTATTTCCAAATGGAAAACGCTGGAAACGCACCGGGTAGGTAGCACTCTTTCGAAAATAAAAACGGTGCCACACACAGAACAACAATTTTTTTGGTCGGTAACTATTTTGGCTGCAATACCATCAACGTTCAGAAAATTGCTTAGGGTCAGAAAGATAGAGAGGGGAAATAAGTAAAACCCACACGACAGCTCATTGTACAGACAGTCAGATGCTGGCCTCCGGATCGGACTGTTCCATAGCCAGTAGGGGTGTGAATATGTTATGGAGCACGTTTATTTTCAATCTTTGTACCGCATTATCTAATTCACAATGAATAACATACATTTGTTGTATTATGTTGTAATGACTTATATTTGACTATGTACATGTTTAAACGTGTTTAATCAAATACTTCACATATGATACAAATGTATACCCCTTTCATTCCAAATGGAGCTAGCCGTCTATAAAAGAATACAACCTCTGGTCCATTCCAGTGTAAAGTAATTCAATGCTTTTCATGTGTTGAATGCCTGACCACTGCTTCAACGATGCTATCACCCAAACAACATTGAAAACAAATGTTTTTAAAGCTATTTTTTAGAGGTCACATATGGTAGCCTAATTATTAGTGCATCACCTGGTAGACTAACCTATCAGGTGACGCACACTGACTAACAAAAAAACACACAAACTATCACATACACACACACCTCATAATCACACATGCACAGCCATCGCTGCTGTCCCATGTCATATAGAGAAACATTGAACCACTGGTCACTTCTCGTTTTAACACTGAGTATTTATTCGCGACATCGCTCATTCTAATATTTATACGACTGTACTTTGTATTCAGCTACATTGTTTATACAGACCACATATGTATTCATGTAATGGATTATTGACATAGCTCACTCTAATATAGCCTAGGAGGAGTATTTCTGTCTGTAATAAAGCCCTTTTATGGGGAAAAACTCATTCCAATTGGCTGGGTCTGTCTCCCCAGTGGGTGGGCGTGGTTCCCACGTGGGTGGGCCCATGCCCAGTCATGTGAAATCCATAGATTAGGGCCTAATGAATGTATTTCAATTGACTGATTTCCTTCTATGAACTCTAACTCAGTAAAATCTTTGCTATTGTTGCATGTTGAGTTTATATTTTTGTTCAGTATATTTTGGCACACTTATTGTCCTGCTATTGACCACGAAAAAAGTAAAACCTAAAGTATAATTCACTTTCCAGAAGTGTTTAAATATTATTATCTCTCGCCAGGCATGCAACTTTGGTTTTAGAAGTGGGGAGGACATAATTATTATTGAAAAATTTTTAGGCGCAGCGTGAGTATAGTTCCACATATTTTTAATCTCCGTGAAACAAACATAACAATAAAGAAACAACAAAACGTGAAGTTATGACGTGCACACAGGCAACTTAACACAAACAATATACCACAAAACACAGGTGGGGAAATGACTACCTAAATTTGATCCCCAATCAGAGGCAACGATTAACAGCTGCCTCTAATTAGGAACCATATTAGCACCAACATAGAAATAGACACACTAGAACACCCCCTAGTCACGCCCTGACCTACTACACCATAGAGAACCAAGGGCTCTCTATGGTCAGGGCGTGACAGCTCAGAGGCGTCCGCATTGGCCTAAAGCACACCATTGCCTCGTTTGGTATCACATTCCAATTATTAAAACTGGGGGGGACAAAAATGCAATTTCAGAATGTGGGGGGGACATGCCCCTCGTCCTCGTCCCTAGTGAAAGTTGCGCCCCTGTCTCTGGCAGAAATTAAAATGAGACTGCTGTCTAAACTCAGTTGTTACTTTATGTTGGCATGGCCAAAAGTCAGGCCAGGGTTTTACCCTATGATTAATGCCTTGGTCTTAGTCTGCACAATTTCAAAACAACATCAAGACACCACAGTGACCACACTCTCTGGGACGACACGTTTGTAGAAGTTTGTGAAAGACCCCACAAGTTCAAGGCCATCATCAATGGGAACTGACCATATAAAATGCGACATTGTACCATGTGAGAATGATATTCTCTGAACACGTGTTTTGTTCAAAACTCTCATGTGTGCATCTCAGGTAGGCCTAGACTGACCCTAGTCCCTAGGAATTATGTTACCAATATGCACCACCTAAATCTTTTGACCTTTGACTCAGGAGTGGGATGTACACTCACTTTAATTAGGATTCTCATCACAGTGTGTAAAAGATGCTGATTCCGTCGAGCGTTCCAGTCTGAGGGATTAGACATTTGCTGGGGATTTGGACTGTGAGGACACATGCAGTGAAAACAAGAGAAGAGGTTGCACAACGACACAATTATTGGCACATGGTTTGGCATACCAAACACAATTATTGGCATGAAACATGTTTCTCCTTTACAGTAAAATAATGGAACATTTCAGAAAAGGATATGATAAAGTTATCCTGCATACATTGATACGATATATAATGTTCTTTGTAGAGAGACAACTCTAGTCAGTGTTCTTGTGTGTGAATCTGACCTTTTGTTTTGCTGTAAACGGATCTGATTTATATCAGGACTTGTTAAACAAGCCATGTTCCACCCAAGATAAGAGTTTTTACTGCAATGTTTGTGCTTACAGAAACACCATTCCAATCTGTGCCAAAACAATGCTGGAGAAGTACAACAACATGAAACGTCTTCACAATTCTTTAGTATGTTCTAACACAGTATTCCAATGATATTTGTTATGCAGTCTAATGGGGTTTATAAGGTAACTTAGCAAACGGCGACTGCATGCCAAATAGAAGCAGAGTAGAAATACGTGTTTAGATTTCTTGATTTCATTAGTTCATCATGCACTGAAAAAGATACAAAATGTACAAGCTTCTCCATAATGGATCTCTCCACTCATTCCAACTGAAGCACTCTATCCCCTGCCTGTGGATTTCAAGGAGCATCTGCCAAGGAGGGGGCTTCGATGGGAGGTAATCGGCACGCTTGAGAGGGGACCCCCCCCCCCCCCCCCCCCCCAAAAGCCCCCCAGTGGGGCTCCTTTGTGCAGCTGTTCAGCCGTTTTAGCACAAACCCCCAAGAGCCACCTGTCACTGCAACTAGAAAGGAGCTTGTGTGTGTGTGTGCTGGGGAGCAGGGGGCTTGTGTGTGTGTCTGTGCACATGCTTGATTGTTTGTTTGCATATCTGACAGTACATTTTTTGAAGAGGGAATTTCAAATGAAAAGAGAGGAGACAGAGATATTCAGTTAGACTTGGCTTGGGATGAATCCAGAAACATATTCAACAATCTTTCATTCGTTTTATGATTTGGTCCCAGTAGTATACCCAAGAGCCTTTTACAAAGATATGAGAAGAATAGGAGCAAATGAAGCACTTTCTGTTGCCTGTGGAAGTCTTTACCACATATACGAAATGAAGATGAATTGAAGACTGTTGTGAAGAAAAAAACTATAATAGGATCGAGGGAAGATCATGACGTTTCATTTTCAGAAGATGAAGAGTAAATTAAGAATTAATATCCTTCTGCCTTGCAGTCAGGCATAGGTTCATGTACAGTGGAGAGCAATATGCTTATAAACATGTGAGATTACTATTAAAAATGGGACAAATACTTTACATTTGATGTTATCAATTTGATATAACATAAGAGCTCATGTTACATAGACTGGGTTGGATATGCTCATAGCTCAATGTGACATAGTGCATTAACCTAACAACCGTGTTGGCAAAACAGGTTGCCTTCGTATGTTCTCTTTCTGTATACTAGAATGTGCTACTGTGAGTGCTGCAAAGCTGGAGTCCTAGAACATTGTACAGTTAGACCTTTCAGCATGACTTCCGTGCATGCAGTATTTGGAGAGATTTGGGAGTTTAGGGCAAAGGTTTAAAAGGTTTATTCACTAGAGCTCCTTGCTTTGGCTTTGTAATCCCAATATTTCTGCCAATCTATCAATTTTTCTGTACTCGCACAGAACAGTAAAGAGCAACTTGCCATGGGTAATTTAATGAGGAACAATTATTTTCTCAATTAGCTCTCTCCGTGATAAACTACTCTTCATACTTTCATACTTTGGACTGCGTTGTAACTACCCATGGCGGAGCAGGGATGACATGGCATGTGAACAATTCGATCAACAATACAAAAGCACTCTTTGCTTATTTCATCCTGTTCCTGAAACCTTTTAACACCCTTGAATGTTTCACATGGACTGTAGCTGAACAAATGGAACATTTTCAAAAAAATATAATTTGATTTGTCACATGCTTTGTAAACAACAGCTGTAGACTAACAGTGAAATGGTCACTAAGGGGCCCTTCCCAACAATGCAGAGAGAAAAAAGAGAAATAGTAGAAAAAAATGAGAAGATTAAAGGATCGGTGTAGAGATTAGCACACAGAACAACATTGTGTTTATGCTTTTTTGAAATGTGTCAATCTTTGCACAGGAAGCAAAGGAAATCTGGTCCCAGATCTTGTATAACCAACTCGTATGGTTGTTATCAAAGCTATAGAGCACAAACAGATCTGAAACGAGGCTAAAAGGAACTCATTGGGTTGATCACAGTTTTCTTAAATATCTCAGTTATGATGACAAGAAAAACACACTTTTAAAGAAAGGTTTGTAGATTTGGCCATTCTATAGGCCCATACTTCATAACTGTGACAATAACAGTAGAAGTAATATAAACGTTTTAGATGGTCTCCTACCTGGAAGTTGCTGATTAAGCCTTTTCATTTCAAGAGCCTTTTCTACTGCCCTCTCAAACCCAAGCTTGAGGGAGAAAAGCAGTCTTGCACCCTTTCATTCTATGTGCTGGAGCACACTTCTTTTTAAACCCCCTTTTCAAGAGATCTGCAAATGCACCTAATCTTTTGTACTCCCTCTTTCCAGGGTATTCAGACCCCCACCACCCTCTTCCCCCATCCTTTCATCTGTCTCTCAATGACCCCACACACGGAGTCACACACAGGATTAATATTTTGGATAAATCTTTTTATATAAATCATTTGCTACAGCCTGTAGTGCCAGTGGATTTGTTGCAACTGAATTATCTTGATAGATCCACTGCACACCTAGGGCATGACGTAAAGTCCTCACCCTATCTTAAAGAATATGGGTATGACTGTTTCTCTGTGCGTTGAAGTAATGGTTGGTGATAAGGCTACACAAACGAGTCAGTGACATTTGTTATAAAGTTGGCCTCCAAAAATACAGTACCAGTCAAAAGTTTGGACACATCTACTCTTTCCAGGGTTTTTCTTCATTTTTATTTGTTTTACTCTTTTCTACATTGTAGAATGATAGTGAAGACATCAAAACGATGAAATAATACATATGGAATCATGTAGTAACCAAAAAAGTGCCAAACAAATCAAAATATATTCTTCAAAGTAGCCACCCTTGAGTGAGTAGGTGTGTCCAAATTTTTGACTGGTACTGTACATGAATAACAAATGAATACAGAGTCGTCTTGTGCAAGATTACAAAAATGACACATTCGCAACTGTGTGTAAAAAGCCAGATTCTTCTCTGAGGAAGAAACATTTGATTAATTGGCACAAGTACAAATTATGATTAGACACCGTCCCAAATGGATTAAGTGTCTTCCTACAATGCCCAAATCTAATTTATCTTGGGGTAAAGAAGGCAAAACACTGTTTGACAAGTTCCAACTACTGAACAGCGAAGCCACCTGATTGTTCCAGAACACCTGTAAAACAGAAACACAAGTAGGCCTATGAAAGAAGCTTTGAACAATTAATAAAAAATACTTCCATGGTTGAATTACATTGGGTTGACTCAATTACATTGAGTTGACTCACCTTATTTTGGTGGAACACCCTCAATGTACTTTTAAAGGTAGTCTCATCCATGGTCCAGTCTATACAGCAGCATACTTCTGGCGTTCTCTCTCTTTATTTGCTTGAGCTGACAGCGTGATAGGAAAATGAAAGGGCCCAGAAGAAAGCACACGGTTGGAGGAGTCAGGAGGCCTATGTTCTTATAGAAAGCATTACCATGTGGTGGTAATGAGCCATTGGAAACAAGGTGGGGGTAGAGAGGAGAAAATGGCCTGACATGAGGGCTTCCATTAGCTTTCTGCATGTAAAGGGGTCTACATAGAATTCGCAAACAGGGCTGACAGAGTGTAGCGCAGTGTCGCAATGTCGTTTTTCGTCACAAGTTTTAGGAAGTGTCTGTGCAAACTGGTGAGACATACGAGAGGCTTTACAACCCTTCGATGCAGTTGTATTCGGAGAAACACGCAAAAGACAACAGCTGGAAGGAGATATCACGGATATCACATTTGATCACTGATACTGATATCAAAGAAACATGGAGAAAGATTTGGGACCGGTACGTTCGCAATCTGAAAAGGGTGAAGGGGATGAGGAGTGGGGCTGCCGCTGGTGTGTGTGTCTCACCGATTGTCTGACACCTGGATTGGTTTCGTGTTCACATGAAACATCGTCAGACAGACACCAATAATATGCCAAATACGGTATGTACTCTTGTCAAATCTAATTGCATTGGTCGCATACACATATTTAGCAGATGTTATTGCAGGTGTAGCGAAATGCTTGTGTTCTGTCTTGCAGCCGAGTCCTTTTGTACAGTGTGTGTGTGTTTCCAATCCTATGTTTTTAGACGTAGTTAGATCCTATGGAATTTGCTCTTTTCTGGATGGGGGAAATTGTGAGTGGGAAATATTCAGTGTTGTTATCATACTGATTATCAGGGCTAGTTCAACAATCTGAAATAAGACACTGTGGTGTGTATGTGTGCTAATTAGACTGAGATGTTTATAAAAAATCTGTTATTTTGAGTAAGCACTTTAACTCAAAAGGAGCCTATGAAGATATTTTAAGATTGCGTGCAATGTATTCGTCATCTGCTTGTAGGTGGTGGAGTGGGGTGGTGTTTTGGACAGCCCAGAAACAGAGTTGAGCCCTGATGGCCCATCTACAGGTGGTTCATTGCCCCTTGGTTCATCATCGCTCTCCCCGACCTGGTTCACCTCCTCGGCCCTTCTCCCCAACGCCCAGGCCCTTCTCACCAGCATGTTTTTTTTATATTTACTTATTTCCTAATTCATGTTACTGTTGTTTACTTTGTGTTTTTTCTCTAATTTCCCCTTTCATCACACTTTTCACCTGTGTATTACATTGTTTTACATTGAACTATTTTCCTAAATAAATATCAAAAAGGTCTGCAAATGTATTTGTCTGGTTATTTACACTAAAATATTACTGTTCTGAATCAGTCACTCAGTAAACTTCTACTGCTTTGTACTGTACATGGGCTATGTAGATGAGGTTAATGTATTGGGGGTCTGTCCTTATTGCCTACAGCTGGACACTCATTCTCACCACTGTACCATAGCAATAAAGTAGCGTGTGTAGCGTGTTGATGACTGTGTCGTCAGTGTCTGTAGTGCAAAGGTAATGGTGGAGGGCCACGCAGGCCTTCACAATGGTCTCAGCTTTCTGTGGGGCAACCTCAAGGGCTCGTTCCAGGATCCTCCATCTTGCAGCAAGGATCCCAAAGCAGTTCTTTGAAATTGAGAGTGGTGGTAGTTGTAGATATTCTTGGCTTCATCAAGGCCTGAAGAACCTTTAAATAAAATAATTATTTCCATTAGTATTGAACAACGACACGAAGGCTATCAAATGTGTACTGTAACAACTGTGTGGCCTATGCTTTGGACATAGGCCTTTATCCTTTCACTGGGATGCCAGATCACTTTTATGCAAGACATATAATTACAACATCTTTAATAATATAATTTTCACATCATACTGTATGTACAGTACAGTCACATGTATTTAGCATATCTTACCTGGATATGGTTGCATTAGGTTTACCATCAGAGGGAATGCTTTGTCTCCCACAAAGACATATGGGCTCAGTGTTTGGGTCCGTCGGCAAGCACTCTGGCCTTGGTAGCGGCTGCTGGCCGAACTTGCTCCAGACTATGCGGCAAAGTTGATCACGGTGAAGCCCATTTTGCCAAGGAGGGATAAGCAACAAAATCCTCCTTCGGGACATGCATGATGGCACAGCGCACTTCCGTGACTATGACACAAACTGTTGAGATTCCTAACTTACAATACTTTGCTGTGCGCTGCCAATCGCCAATAGCCGAAGGGTCACAGACAGCCTTCCTGCATCAATTACGGGCAAGCTGTGAGTTCTCTCGCATACACGATGTGAGGGGCAAGCCGCTGAAGCGAGCCGTCAAATCTGTCAACAGAGAGCCAAAAGTATTGAAAATGTCTTTCCTCGTCAATGCTTTGCAAAGGTTGGACAAGAGACTTGTATTCTCCATCGTCCCCTCTTGTAGGTTTTCAGTTTTTTCTCCTCCTGAGTAAGAGTAAGAGCAGTTCAAGCTCTTGATCTTCAAACTTTAGCAACTGCAATTCATAGAGAGACATGTTTGCTTCTGTGGCTAGCTAGCTTTCGTAAACAGGCATATGACACCAGGTGCTGAAGTTCAAACGTCGTCGCGAGCTAGAGTCAAAAAGAGTGCCTCGGCCCCTCTTGCTTGGTAAACTACTCTGGCTTACCCCAAGCCCCCTAGTGGATACACACTACACAAGGCAGACTTCTTCTATGGGTGTAACGCAACAAAAAGAGTCTACGCACGTAAACCACGTAGCCGCCTTTAGACTTCATTGCATCGCACACACTTCACACTGCACACAGGAAGAGGGGTCCCACCCTCCCCTCTCTCATCCCTCGTTTATTCACTCACTGCTCAGGAAAGGGCTTGATTTGAGAGTTGCAGCTGCACTCTCTTCACCCAAACACACAAAGAGAGAGGGAGAGACCCTCAAACTCAGACACATGCATAATCACTAACAGGAACAAGTTCACATGCAAGCAGGCCAGTAAGCAAGCAGAAACACACACATGCAATCACACGTCGCTCAATAAATTGCTACTGACTGCTTTGAGTGGCGAAGGCCTGAGACCCAGCAGTTAATTAAGGTAATCGGGGAATAGGGGGGGTAAATAATTGGCACTGAGATTTTGAAACTATCACTGAGGAAACAAATGAACAACAAACAAACAAACAATAGAAAAGCAGAGTGAATACAAATGATACATGATAATAGCAGACATACAGATCCTGCCATGAAATTATGGAGAGCCTTTGCAGGGAGCCTGAAAAGCGACTGATACCACAAAGAATGAAAGAAAGCCGCACAAGATAACTTATCTACAGACAGATAACACTCGAAACTCGCCTGATCTGATTATTTCTTTGTACAGTTCCCTTTTGAGCATTATACTCTTTGAACATATTGGCTATGGTTGTCCCTGATGGGTAACGATATAGGCCACAAGCAGGGTTGGTTAGGTTACTTTCTAAATGTAATCTGTTACAGTTACTAGTTACCTGTCCAAAATTGTAATCAGTAATGGAACTTTTTGATTATACAAGCTCAATAACTTAATATTTCTTTCAGTTACTTTTGGATTACCTAAAAGAAGACAAAAAGGCTCCAACAAACACATTTGGTGTGTCATCATAGTTGTCTCTGACTTGTGGTCAGACTCACTCAGGTAGAACAAACTTAAACTTGCACCTTTTTCCAATGCTATATAGAATGTAATTGAGGAAAGTGAAAGGTGTCATAATGTATTTTTTCAAACATCCTTTCTGAATTTAAAAGTAATCCAAAAAGTATCTGTAATCCAACTACAATATTTTCACTGGTAATGAAACTGATTACAGTTACAGTTTTTTTTGTCAGATTACATGTAACTGATTACATAAAATCAATTACTCCCCAACCCTGGCCAGAAGATAGTTAAAGAATGCTGTCATTTTGTAAAAAAAAAAAAATCAGATTGCTCTGTCTGTCTGTCTGTCTGTCTGTCTGTCTGCCTGCGTGCCTGCGTGCGTGCGTGCGTGCGTGCAAGTGGGTGAGAGGGTACTTGTTTTAGAGGGCGCAGTGCAGTGGCCACAGACCTATTCTGGTCTCTATTCCACAGAGCCTAGTGTCCACCGACACAATGAGTCTGGACTCTGAAGGTCAGCTGCTGTGAATGGCCGAGGTCATCCATGGCCCCTTAATGAAATGACAATAGCAGGAATGTCCAGAATGTCCCAGGAGAGCGTACGCCGAGCCAGCTCGTATAGTCTACTGAACATGCTATCTCTGAATGTTGCCAATGCTTTCTGTGATGCGTGGGTAGAGTAGCATCAAGGAAGCTTGGTCAAGACAATAGTTAGCTGTCAGCCTATCTGCTGGATTTCGTGGTGTCTGAATTTCTTTTCATGCTAACCTGAAAAGCATAAATTGCACAATTGCTGCTATACAAAACTATCAGTCAGAATAAGTGTTTCGTTAAATGTTTTTTTTTATTGTGTGTTATAACCTGTAATAGAACCCTGAAATAATTACTAGCAACAGACACTGATGTTTGTACAATGCCTTTGAAAATGATAAGCATAATTCCACAATAGCAGTCCATTGAGCGTGTTAAGACCTGACAGATACATACGAGCTGAGTCATCCAAACACACGAGTTTGCTTTTAAATGACAGGTCTGGACATGCAAAATACCCATTTTGTCCTGATATTGCTCTGGCTGCCCACCTCTGGAAGTGTTCCGGAACAATCAAGTGCAACGTGTCTCTAGTAATGTTAACTTTTTTATGTTGTGAGATGAAAGCTTAAATATCCTATAATTCACATTCTATGCTATGTGTAAGACCGTGCAGGGGTGGGCAACTCCAGTCCTCGAGGGCCTGATTGGTGTCACACTTTTTCGCCATCCCTAGCAAACACAGCTGATTAATCAAATTGCATTCTAAACTGAAGATCATGATTAGGTGATTATTGGAGTCAGGTGTGTTAGCTGGGGCTGGGGCAAAACTGTGACACCAATCCGGCCCTCGAGGACTGCAAATGTCCACTCCTGTAAGAGCATATAATCACAAGGCTCCATACCAACATTTTCAGTTGGTGACAGAGCTAGCTTTCAGTAGCACAGGGAGTTGGCAAGCTGGCCCAGTGGAATGCGGAAGTACCACGTGCATAGATGCTATCTGAAATACTCTAAGAAAATAGGAGATGCTAATCTGTCTAGCATCAGCCATCATGACAATTAGAATGCTAACAATTTTTTTTTCAATTGGAGTCAATACCTTTTTCATAGGTCCACATGGGGAAGTAACGTTTTCAATGAAAATCACGGAATCGGGGTACGGGCCAATCTTTCCCAATTGAAAGCAGTTCAGCCAAGCCTGAATTAAAGCAATATTGATACACCATAGTTACATTTTGGGGGGTATTATAACTGGATTATAGCTCCCGTCAAAATGTTGTGAATGATATATATTCATGTCATTACACTCAAAAGTGAATTTGTCTTCAACCAGTGAATGCTAGCGATGCTAATAGCACACTCTGCACAGGAAATGTATATTTTTAAGGAGTATGCAGTAGCTTGGTAATGATACCGACCAAATTATGTTGTATCGGACATATCAAATAACATTCCCAGCTAATGAGAAACTGAAAACAGTTTAGTTTGAGAGAATGAACAAGATTTAACAAGGCAACCTTGGGGTTAATTTGAATGGTCTCCAACGCCATATTTTGAGGGATTTTTACATCCGTAAGCCAATACAACCCACGTGACCACAGTGAAATGTCACTCCGTGATAAGGTATAGTTTCTCACGGAATAAAGTTTCACTGTGGCAGTGGAGGATCCTCAGAGAAGGAAGGAGAAGATCATCCTCCTCAGTGAATTTTATGATTAAAATTTTTAAAAACCTTAAAGTTATCCCTTTTAGAATAAATTACACTAAATATAATCACGTCACCAAATAATTGATTAAAACACACTATTTTGCAAAGCCTCAACATCATTCTGTAGGGTAGCACCATGGTGTAGCTGGAGGACAGCTAGCTTCCATCCTCCTCTGAGTACATTGACTTGAATACAAAACAAAAAAAGAGCTCTGATAGGTTGGAGGACGTCCTCAGGAAGTTGTCATAATTGCTGTGTAAGTCTATGAATGGGGGTGAGAACCATGAGCCTCCTAGGTTTTGTATTGAAGTCAATGTACCCAGAGGAGGACAGAAGCTAGCTGTCCTCTGGCTACACCATGGTGCTACTCTACAGAGTGCTGCTGTGACGTGAATATATTTAGTATAGTTTTATCTAAAAAGGATAACTTCTTTAATGTTTCACTATTTATATTTTTATTCAATTCACAGAGGAGGATGATCCTCCCCTTCCTTCTCTGAGGAGCCTCCACTGGTGGATTGATGGCAGCCTTGTTGTGAAACTGAAGGAGAGATGCTGCTTATAAACATAGCAAGGTGACTGAGGACAATTGTATGGTTAAACAGTAAAAATACGACCTACGCAGATCGATCAAGATGGCGAAACACAAGTATAGGGACAAAGTGGAACAATTCAGCGGGTCGGACACGAGGCGTATGTGGCAGGGGCTTCTAACGATCATGGATTACAAAAAGAAACCAGTCATGTCGCAGACACCAATGCCGCCCTAGAGGACGTGCTTAACACCTTTTTCTCATGCTCCGAGCATAACAACGACTCTGAGCTGCCAAGGAGAGCCCTTGAGGACAACGAGGGCTACGTGCTTATGGTTTCCATGGAGAACGTATGTAAGTTCTTCAAACGTGTTAACCCTTGCTGGCCCAGACAGCAACCTAGCTGCAGACCAGCAGACATTTTCAATCTCTCTCTAACTCAAGTCATTATCCCCACTTGCTTCAAGATGTCCACTATCATCCCCGTGCCCAAGAAAGGGAAAGTAACTGAACTGAAAGACTACCGACCTGTAGCACTCATTTCCGTCATCATGAAGTGCTTTGAGAGGCTAGTCAAAGACCACATAACTTCCTCCCTTCCAGACACACTTGACCCTCTCCAATTCGCTTACCGCCCGACAGATCCACAGACAACGCAATCGCCATTGTACTGCTCACTGCCCACACTCACCTGGACAAAAGGAATGTATGTGAGGATGCTGTTCATTGACTACAGCTCGGCCTTCAATACCATAGTCCCCTCTAAGCTCA
This sequence comes from Salvelinus fontinalis, assembly GCF_029448725.1. Lineage (NCBI taxonomy): Eukaryota > Metazoa > Chordata > Actinopteri > Salmoniformes > Salmonidae > Salvelinus > Salvelinus fontinalis. The sequence continues at coordinate 27,843,420 of NC_074702.1, read as the reverse complement.
CCACAAAGCTCATGGCCCTGGGTCTGAACACCTCCCTATGCAACTGGGTCCTGGACTTCCTGACGGGCAGCCCCCAGGTTGTGAAGGTAGGGAACACTACCTCCTCCACACTGATGCTCAACATGGGGGCACCACAAGGGTGAGTTCCCAGTCCCCTCCTGTACTCCCTGTATACCAACGGCTGCGTGGCCTCACAGTTCCAACTCCATCATCAAGTTCGCTGACGACACGACAGTAGTAGGCCTGATTACCAACAATGACAAGACGCACTACAGGGAGGAGGTAGGCACTCTGACGGCATGGTGCTAGGTAAACAACCTCTCCCTCAACGTCAGCAAAACAAAGGAGCTGATTGCGGACTTCAGGAGTAACCAGGCTGGGCATGCTCCCATCTTCATCAACCCGGGCCGCCGTTGAGACTGTCAAAAACTTCAAGTTCCTCGGCGTACACATCTCCAAGGAACTGAAATGGTCAAACCACACAGACACCGTTGTGAAGAAGGCACGACAGGGACACTTCAACGTCAGGAGGCTGAAGAAATTTGCCCTGACCCTGAGGGCCCTCAGTGTTCTACAGTAGCACCATCAAGAGCATACTGTAAGGCTTCATCACATCCTGGTACAGCAACTCCACCACTGCCGCCCGCAAGGCGCTACAGAAGATGGTACGCTCAGCCAAATATACAGTACCATTGGGTGCACACTGCCTGCCCTCCAGGACACCTATAACACCAGGATGGCCATCGCAGGATGGCCAAGAAAATCATTAGGGATCTCATCCACCTGAGCCACTGCCTGTTCTCCCTGCCTCCATCACCCCTCCCCCACTCCCCCCATGGACATTTACACCCTCCCCCCGTAATGAAATGTCTACCCGGACTGTCTGCACTGAAACTATTTTGCACAAAGTCCATATACACTCACAAGACTCTATCCACACACTCACGCTGACACTCTTACACAAACACATGTACACATTCACTAATTTTATACACTGCTGCTACTACCTCGTATTCCTGCACATTGATATGGTACTTGCACTCCCTATATATATAGCTTCCTTCTTGTGTTTTATTTCTCGTTTTTATTTTTCTTATTTTAACTCTGCATCATTTGGAAGGGCTTGTAAGCAAGCATTTCACTGTAAGGCCTACCCTTGTTGTATTCAGTGCCTGTGACAAATAACATTTGATTTGACGTTCAAACTTAAATAGCCAGTCCTTAGCTAGCTAGTTATTCCAAACAACATCTGTTCTGAAACTATGCCAAGATGACACATATGTTCCCAAAACACGAACATTGTCCAGTTGTGCGGAGGATTCTACAATGTTTATTTTAGTTGGCAAAAAACATTCACCTGATATTACAAGAACATTCTCAACACATTTAGTCTGTTCTTTAAAGTTTCCCAGAACGTTTCTTTAGGTTGTGGGAACATTGTGGGGACATGACAAGACATGTGCTGACATTCAGATGATGTTTGTATCAGGGAGCAAAAGACATTCCTATGATGTTGCAAGAATGATGACAGAACAGCCTTACTAAGTTCTTTAAAGGTTCCCAAAACATTTAATTAGGTTGTGGGAGTTGTTCCCAAAACACAAAATATGCTCAGTTGTGATGACATCGATTGTGATGACATCAATATTTAACATTGGTTGCACAGGACATTCCTAGAATATTGTTCGAATGTTGACAGAACACCAGGTCTAAGTTCTTTAAAGGTTCCCAGAACATTTCATTAAGTTATGGGAGTTGTCTGAGATGTTACAAGAATATTCTTGTGATTTTCATATAGGTTGCACAAGACATTCCCTTTATGTTGTAAGAATGAAATAAGTTGTTTTTTATGACATTTATAGCATATTCGTTTTAAGTTGAACATAATATTCCATTGATGTTCACGTAATATACACTTTACCTTGTCTTGGAGGTCCTCGGAACATTTCAAGAACATTTCGAAAATGTTTTATTTAAGTTTGACCTAATATTACCACAACATTCTCAGCATGCAAATTAAACCAGATTGGAATACATCTCAATTCTGATTTATCCAGATTTAATGGCAATTCACATTTGGGGACTGTCTTTCATTCATAGGACATTTGAACAGCATTTCATGATACAAACACATTTTTTATACTTCATATGTTGACAATCTGCACGTGATTTCATTCATAGGACATTTGAACAGCCGTTACTCATTCAGGCACAACCATGTTTTTTGTACACTTCATATGTTGACAATCTGCACATGTGGGGTTAAACCTGCAATGTTTGGTTCACAAGCAAGGTATTTTATCTTAGTTAATGTTATGGGAATGTTCTCGGTTGGCTGGGTTTCCTTTTATTGGAGAATTTGTTCTGTGCAGCCCCCCTCAAGATCTTCACCCCCACCACCGGATGCAGACGCAGTACTTTTTATGAAAAAATATAAGTATGAAATAACAGAAATCAGAATAGAGTATGTAATGAATCAGCAATATAAAGAGCGATAACTGAAAGCCAACACTTCATTCAGTGCATTCAACAAACTCACCAAAGATGACATCCATCCTAACATTGTCAAGCTGCGGTGCAGGTGGGAAGTCAACATTTGCATTTGACTGTGATGACTTTGTGACGACCGTAGCTAACGTGGCCAATTTATTCTCTCCCACTTGATTTCATTTCGAGTAGGATAGCAGCATTTCTTTTTTTTTTTACTTTCTACTGCAAGTCCTCAAATATCACATATGTGACGACTGTCACGTTCCTGACCTATTTCTGTTAGTTTATGTGTGTTAGTTGGTCAGGACGTGAGGTTGGGTGGGCATTCTATGATTTCTGTTTCTGTGTTGGTTTTTGTGTTGCCTGGTATGGCTCTTAATTAGAGGAAGGTGTTTGGCGTTCCTCTAATTAAGAGTCATATTTAGGTAGGCGTTGTCACAGTGTTCGTTGTGGGTGATTGTCTTCCGTGTCTGTGTCTGTACACCATGCGGGACTGTTTACGGTTTGTTCGGTTTGTGTAGTCTATGTTTTCCTATTCGGGCATTCTTCTTGTTTTATGTAAGTTCGTCGTTTAGGTCTGTCTACACCGTTTGTTGTTTTTGTTAGTTTAGTCAAGTTCGTGTTTTCGTTAATAAAATATGTCTGTTCTCTACGCTGCGCCTTGGTCCCCTCAATACTCCTCCTCTTCCGAAGATGAAGAGGAGGAGGAATGCCGTTACAGAATCACCCACCAAGAATCCAGAACCAAGCAGCGTAATTTGGAGCAACGGGGAAGTATACAGGACTTGTGGAGTTGGGAGCAAATATTTAACGAGAAGGACCATGGGCTAAAGTGAATCACCGTCCATGGGAACAGCTGGAGGCAGCTCGGAGAGTGGAGGAAAAGAGAGAGAGGAACCGGAGTTATGAGGGAACTCGTCTTGCACGGAAGCCCAAAAAGCCCGTGAGTAACACCCAAAAATTTCTTGGGGGGGGGGCTAAGAGGTAAGTGGGCCAAGGGCAGGTAGGAGACCTGCGCCCACTTCCCAGGCTTACCGTGGAGAGCGGGAGTACGGGCAGGCGCCGTGTTACGCAGTAGAGCGCACGGTGTCTCCTGTATGAGTGCATAGCCCAATGCGGGTTATTCCACCTCCCCGCACTGGTAGGGCTAGATTGGGTATTGAGCCAGGTGTCATGAGGCCGGCTCAACGCGTCTGGTCTCCAGTGCGTCTTCTCGGGCCAGCATACATGGCACCTGCCTTACGCATGGTTTCCCCGGTTCGCCTACATAGCCCGGTGCGGGTTATTCCACCTCCCGCACTGGTCGGGCAACCGGGAGCATTCAACCAGGTAAGGTTGGGCAGGCTCAATGCTCAAGAGAGCCAGTACGCCTGCACGGTCCGGTATTTCCGGCGCCACCTCCCCGCCCCAGCCTAGTACCTACAGTGCCTACACTACGCACTAGGCTACCAGTGCGTCTCCTGAGCCCTGTTCCTCCTCCACGCACTCTCCCTGTAGTGCGTGTATCCAGTTCGGTGCCTCCAGTTCCGGCACCACGCACTAAGCCTCCTGTGCGTCTCCAGAGCCCTGTACACACTGTTTCTTCTCCCCCTACTAATCCTGATGTGCTTGTCCTCAGCCCGGTGTCACCAGTGCCGGTACCACGCACCAGGTATAGAGTGGGCTTTGAGAGTCCAGTGTGCCCTGTCCCTGCTCCACGCACTAGTATGAAGGTGCGTGTCCTTAGCCCGGTGCCTCCAGTTCCGGCACCACGCACCAGGTCTACAGTGCGCCTTATCCGGCCAGAGCCATCCGTCTCCCCAGCGCCATCTGAGCCATCCGTCTCCCCAGCGCCATCTGAGCCATCCGTCTCCCCAGCGCCGTCTGAGCCATCCGTCTCCCCAGCGCCGTCTGAGCCATCCGTCTGCAATGAGCCTGCAAAGCCGCCCGTCTGCCATGAGCCTGCAAAGCCGCCCGTCTGCCATGAGCCTACAGAGCCGTCCGCCAGACAGGAGCCGCTAGAGCCGCCCGCCAGACAGGAGCCGCTAGAGCCGTCCGTCAGACAGGATCTGCCAGAGCCGCCAACCAGACAGGATCTGCCAGAGCCGCCAACCAGACAGGATCTGCCAGAGTCGCCAACCAGACAGGATCTGCCAGAGCCGCCAACCAGACAGGATCTGCCAGAGCCGGCAGCGAGCCATGAGCGGCCAGAGCCGTCAGAGAGCCATGAGCGTCCAGAGCCGTCAGCCTGCCATGAGCGTCGAGAGCCGTCAGCCAGCCATGAGCGTCGAGAGCCGTCAGCCAGCCATGAGCGTCGAGAGCCGTCAGCCAGCCATGAGCGTCGAGAGCCGTCAGCCAGCCATGAGCGTCGAGAGCCGTCAGCCAGCCATGAGCGTCGAGAGCCGTCAGCCAGCCATGAGCGTCGAGAGCCGTCAGCCAGCCATGAGCGTCGAGAGCCGTCAGCCAGCCATGAGCGTCGAGAGCCGTCAGCCAGCCATGAGCGTCGAGAGCCGTCAGCCAGCCATGAGCGTCGAGAGCCGTCAGCCAGCCATGAGCGTCGAGAGCCGTCAGCCAGCCATGAGCGTCCAGATTCGTCAGTCAGCCAGGAGCTGCCCTTCAGCCAGAAACGGCTATATACCCAGAACTGCCCCTCAGTCCAGAGCTGTCTCTCTGTCCGGAGCTGCCTTTCAGTCCGGAGTTGCCCCTCTATCATGATCTCCCTCTCTATCTTGATCTACCTCTTTATTCTGATCTATCCCTCTGTCTTGTGCTATCCCTCTGTCTTGATTTATCCCTCTGTCCCGGTGCTGTCCCTGTCATGGATGTTACTAAGAGGATTTTGTGGGGGTAAGATATGGGTGGACATTTTTAGGGGTAGATGGAGGCTAGGATTGATTATGGTGGGGTGGGGACCTCGCCCGGAGCCTGAGCCACCACCGTGGTCAGATGCCCACCCAGACCCTCCCCTAGACTTTGTGCTGGTGCGCCCGGTGTTCGCACCTTATGGGGGGGGGTTATGTCACGTTCCTGACCTATTTCTGTTAGTTTATGTGTGTTAGTTGGTCAGGACGTGAGGTTGGGTGGGCATTCTATGTTTTCTGTTTCTGTGTTGGTTTTTGGGTTGCCTGGTATGGCTCTTAATTAGAGGCAGGTGTTTGGCGTTCCTCTAATTAAGAGTCATATTTAGGTAGGCGTTGTCACAGTGTTCGTTGTGGGTGATTGTCTTCCGTGTCTGTGTCTGTACACCACACGGGACTGTTTACGGTTTGTTCGGTTTGTGTAGTCTATGTTTTCCTATTCGGGCGTTCTTCTTGTTTTATGTAAGTTCGTCGTTTAGGTCTGTCTACACCGTTTGTTGTTTTTGTTAGTTTAGTCAAGTTCGTGTTTTCGTTAATAAAATATGTCTGTTCTCTACGCTGCGCCTTGGTTCCCTCAATACTCCTCCTCTTCCGAAGATGAAGAGGAGGAGGAATGCCGTTACAACGACGCATTACGTAACTAAGAAGATCAGTATTATAATGCAGTTAAAAATATGCAATGAAGTAATTATGTATACCAGTGTGTTTGTCTAGAAGTTGCTGAATGTGGTGGGTCGTAGCAAGCTATCTGCTTTAGATTTCGACATGATCGATCTCTGTCATTCGAAGTGGACCTGGTTTTACATATTGTGTATATTTATTTCTTCTAAACACATTTCTCTGTTTTGTCAATGTCCGACAAACTGCTAACAGTTATTTGTAATCTAATTATTTAGTTAATAGAAACATGATACCATCAATGCAAGCTGTAAAACGACTCCCAACTTAGAACACAGCAACCTTAGTAATGTGCAGTGCCTTCAGAAATGTATTCACACCCCTTGAATTGTTCCACATTTTGTTGTATTACAGCCTGAATTTAAAATGGATAGAATTGCAACTTTGTGTCACTGGCCTACACACAATACTCCACAATGTCAAAATAGTTTATACATTTTTTTTTTAAATGTGCTTAACAAGTCACATAATAAGTTACATGGACTTATTAATAGCGTTTACCATGATTTTTGAATGACTACCTCATCTCTGTACCCCACACATACAATTATCTGTAAGGTCCCTCAGTCGAGTAGTGAATTTCAAACACAGATTCAACCACAAAGACCAGAGAGGATTTCCAATGCCTCGCAAAGAAGGACACCTATTGGTAGATGGGTAAACATCAAAAAAGCAAACATTGAATATCCATTTGAGCATGGTGAAGTTATTAATTACACTTTGGATGGTGTATCAATACACCCAGTCACTACAAAGACACCGCCGTCCTTCCTAACTCAGTTGCTGGAGAGGAAGAAAACCACTCAGGGATTTCACCATGAGGCCAATGGTGGCATTAAAACAGCATTGTAGTTACTCCGCAATACTAACCTGAGAAGAAGGAAGCCAGTACAGAATAAATATATTTCAAAACATACATCCTGTTTGCAATAAGACACTAAAGTAAAACGGCAAAAAATGTGGCAAAGAAATGAACTTCATGTCCTGAATACAAAGCATTATGTTTGGGGCAAATCCAACACATCACAGAGTACCATTCTTCATATTTTCAAGCATGTCATGGGTATGCTTGTCATCGGCAAGGACTATGGATTTTTTTTAGGATAAAAAGAAACGGAATTGTCACGGATCGCTCCGGAACTTTCATTGCGCACACCTGTCCCCTATTCCCACTGATTAGTATTTGTATACATGTGCCCTTTGGATTCCATTGGGGGGTCGATTATTGTTACAATGTCCGATTATTGTTACAATGTCACACGGTGCGTGTGAGTACCTGTGCTATGTGTTTTGGGCTTCGTGCCCTTGTGGATTGCGCAGATGATTACAGGTCTCATCCCATGTGTTAATCATTGTGCGCGCGTGTAATTTATTTGAGGTACTCGTCGCTCTTTTGCTTGGGTTTCAACCCTGTGTTTTTGTTACGTGTTTGTTTGGTCTACGTCCCCCGTGCCTTTACACGGCACGCCATAATAAAACAATAAAAACTATTACGCATTCCTGCGTCTGTCTCCTGATCCTTCATGCCAATGTGACAGGATAATCGACCAGTAAGGGAGACAGTGGGAATGGCCCGTCCAACGAAGCTGCGACTGGTACGTCCGGAGACTTAACTTCAGCAGCTGCAAATAACGCAACTTTGGCAGCTGTATCGGGTCCTGATGGGGGGGGGGGGGGGTTATTGTCACGGATCCCTCCGGTACTGTTGCTCATTCCGTGCACCAGTTTCAGGAGGTCTACTTCACCGGCCTCTAGGAACTGAACTGTGTCATTACGCACACCTGGTCCCCATATTCTCCCCTGATTAGTAACTGTATAGTAACTGTATAAGTGTGCCCTTTGTTCACCATTGTCTTGTCGATTATTGTTTCAATGTCCATTGTGCCTGTGAGTACCTGTGCCTTGTTGTTTTGGCTTTCGTGCCACTTGTATTGCACAGATGATTACGGGTCTCGTCCCATGTGGTATCATTGTGCGCTTGTGTATTTATTCCAGGTACTCCTCGCTCTTTTGTTTGGGTCTCAACCCTGTGTTTTGTATATGTGTTTGTTTGGTCTTCATCCCTGTGCCTTTACACGGCACGGTGTAATTTGGGTCAATAAAAAAAACTATTACGCATTCCTGCGCCTGTCTCCCGATCCCTTTATACCAACATGACAGGAATACAGCTATGAACAGGCAAATTGCCTAAGGAAAACCTGGTTAGTCAGGAGCTGGGTCAATCTACCAAACCAATTTGCTGGGTTTATGTCACAACCCAACACACTGGGTTGTTTTAACCCAGTAATATAGTCTAATTTACCCAGCAGTTGGGTCAATCCCCCAACCCAAGGTGCTGGGTTGAATGAACCAAATTCTGTGTTTATCCAATATTTAACCCAGCGCTGGGTTGTCGAAATTACCCAAATTGGGTAATTTTTAACCAAGCATTTTTTTGAGTAACAATATATATATATTTTTATAATATGAATTGTCATATTAGGCATAACTCAATTTCTACCTTTTAAGATGCCAAAATATCAATATTTTTCAGTAATTTGTAACGTTCTGACCAGAGTTCTTATGTGTTTTGCTTGGTTAGTGTTGGTCAGGACGTGAGCTGGGTGGGAATTCTATGTTGTGTGTCTAGTTTGTCTGTTTCTGTGTTCAGCCTAATATGGTTCTCAATCAGAGGCAGCTGTCAATCGTTGTCCCTGATTGAGAATCATATATAGGTGGCTTGTTTTGTGTTGGGGATTTGTGGGTGATTGTTTCCTGTCTTCTGTCTTTGTGTTCTGCACCAGATAGGACTGTCTCGGTTTTCACATTTGTTATTTTGTATTTTGTATATTGTTCACGTTATTGTCTCTTCGTTATTAAATCATGTTGAACACTAGCCGCGCTGCATTTTGGTCCTCTCCTTCACCCCAGGAAGAAAGCCGTTACATAATTGTTTTCAGTATCCTAATTTTGTTTTGTTTTGATTGTTTCAGTGCATGCATTCAACAAGCTTTGGATGAAGGACTTGGCAGCCATCTTCGAACTTCACTCAAAAAGAGTTAGTTCTGAAATGGGTTTGATTTTGTTTTTGTTGTTTTAATTATTCATATTTTGTTCATTCTATTTTAAACTTCCATTGGTTAATCTATTGCTCAATTATCACTTGGCACATGTAAATCACTCTGTAGTTGTCCATTTAAACATCCTAAGGTCAACATCCCCATAGTGTTCACACTTCTCTCATGTAAATGTTGAAGCTACATAAGACTAAACCATTTACTTGTCTTTGCTATTTTCTTCATTACCATGCTGATGATTTCAAGTTGTATTGAATTTATGTTTATATGTTAAAGACATTGAATGTATGTTGTAGTAAATATATACAGTATATAGCAGGTTGAGATAACTAAGGGGAAAGGTATATACAGTCAACAGCAGGTTGAGATAACTAAGGGGAAAGGTCAAAAGGTCTGTGACTGTGACTCCCCAAATTTGTTTGCCAGAAGCCAGTTTTTTTGGTAAAGGTGTACCGTACTAAGTAAAGCATTATGTAAGTGGAAAAAAATGACACACAGTTCAGACTAAGGTGACACAATGCGACACCGAACGTGTTGTCTGTTGGGCAACAGGGTACCGGAGGCGAACACCAGACTGCTCCACAACACGTGGGCCTCCATGACTCCATGCACTCAGTCCACCTTGCCTGTCCTCCGGGTCCCACGCCATACCCACTTTCTACCCCCTTCTTCCCTCCATCCTTCTTCTGCTACAATGCACTCCATGTTTATATGACTGCATCGCTTCATTTCATCGGACCCCCCCCCCCCCCTTCACATACACACAACCCCCCTCAGCAGCAGGTTAAAGAGCCTCCCTCAGTGCCTTCATTACCATGACAAACCAGAGAGAAAGAGAGAGAGAGAAAGAGGCAGAGAGAAGGAAAAGTAAATGAGAGAATGGCACCTCCTTCCTTTGACCTCTGGCTGCAGCTGAATGTTTGGATTGTCTCTCCTCTCCTACTGGCCTGATAGACTAGTCCTGAACCTCCATTGGTCAGCACATTTATGAATTGTTGTGGTCAAGAAATGTAGTTGCGTGTGTTCAATAAAATGATTTGTTCAGAGTGTATCTGGAGCGGGAGTACATCAGTGTTTTTCATCTACAAGGATGATCAAGAGAAGGACAGATTCATGTTGTTAGGAAAGACATGTTTTTTAAGGAATTGATTAATGTACATCATTTTCATTAAAAAAGAAAGAGACAAGGAAGCATGGTGCACTGGGTTTTTAGACTGAGCTATTAGGTAGGAATGCTCACATTTGCTTTGCCGTCTGCAGCCAACTGTTGGGCTTACGGTACTAAGCCCCCCCCAAAAAATGTATTGATTAGAGGTCACATGAGCGGACAACTGTCAAAGTGTCACACAGGCACAGCAGGTTGAGATAACTAAGGGGAAAGGTCAAAAGGTCTGTGACTGTGACTCCCCATTTCCCATTACCATCACACACACACACACACACACACACACACACACACACACACACACACACACACACACACACACACACACACACACACACACACACACACACACACACACACACACACACACACACACACACACACACACACACACACACAATGGGTACATTTGGACAGCTGGCAGATGAACACATTTTTGAATGACAATGTCTGTAACAGTAATTAATTCTCTCATCACTGTCCATATATCATACCATTGCCACCAACATGGTCATTAAAAAGTCCCATTCCCTGTTAACTGGCCACCGCCAGACTCAGTCAACTAACTGAAATATAGACCAAGGTCCCTCACCCATGGGAGTAATCACATTCTTATCATCAAAAGGGAATGACGACACTGTAAGGCGTGAGCTCACACGCTGCCTGCCATATGCCCTCGCTACACAGTTATAGCGTACACACTCAGAAGATAAGAGTCTGTGCATGTGTGTAGAATATGGTGTCCGTATTAGGACAGCTTCCACCTTGGGATACGGTCTCATTAGGAGTGAAAATAATAAGGATGATATCCTTGACCTGGTGTGCACCACATACACACAAGATCTCAGTAGAAGCAACACAGCATGTTAGTGATTTTGAAAATGGTCTGTAGTTTGCAGCATGATTAGGCAGATGAGTTGGTTATTTACCAGTTGTGCCCCCCAATATGACCCATGAGGGGTATGTACTCAAGAGGGTGCAGTCTTTCAAATACAGAGTACAGAATACTCTCCACTTTTATGCTATTAGTCCAAACAGATGTTTACAAACAGTACACCAGAATGATCTATTTTAGGATAATCCCCCCCCCGTGTTAGTCCCCAGTGGTTTAGACCGGACTCTTAAAGAGACCCCAATCCTCATTTGCAATCCCTTTGTTAGAGGTTCTCATTATTCGCCTATCAATGGGTTAGCCCCACCTTCTAGCCAGCACTGCAGAGGGGGAGGGGGAGGGGGAGGAGAGAAGATGATTGAGGAGTGTTAAGAGCTATAGGTTATAAAGCAATGGAAATAGAGCTAACCGTTTGTCCTTATTTTACCTATAAACTTAGAAATGCAAACAGCACTGTCCTTGAATATATTAATGGAATAAATACTGTATCAAATATGAGAGCAAGAAGAACACTGTAGGCCTAGTATTCCGTTTTGGGCCTGTCCAACAACCACTGGTTCAGTGTTGGCGGCTAAAATGAGTTTATAGAATGTTCCGTAACTCAGAGGAAATAAAAACCTTTGAAAAGGCCTCACTATCAACCAACCATCTTAAATTCAATTTCCTATCCGCTTTTCTGTAAATTAGTGTTCTGTCCCACATCAGCTTGGACGCAATCATGTTACACAGAGAAACTCAACATAATTTCAATACAATCTTAGAGGAATGACTTCTGATGACAACAAACAAGTTTTATCCCATTAGACATGCTTAATAATACCACTGAGGTACAAAGCCTGTTACTGCAGTGACTCAAGGGCTTCTTTTGACTTTGCATTCAATTATCCTATGAGGAATGTCTTTGAGATGACAGCTGCAGTCCCCTAAGATAATAAGACATTATAAAAGGGGTTATTCATGCTTCTATCAAGTCTTACAATGCATAATAACCCCATCATAATGCACTATACTGGCACACACACTATGAAAGGTTTTACTGAAATAAAGATTGGAAAGTAGCAGACAAAGTTTGCCTGCTGACAACTAGGTACAGGGACACAGCAGCGAACACCTGGCTTGATTTATTGTTTATTTTTATACATTTTTTATTTAACTAGGCAAATTCTTATTTTCAATGACGGCCTAGGAACAGTGGGTTAACTGCCTTGTTCAGGGGCAGAACAACAGATTTTTACCTTGTCAGCTCGGGGATTCGATCTTGCAACCTTTCAGTTACTAGTCCAACACTCTAACTACGAGGCTACCTGCCGCCCCTGTACATGTATTGCCACAGAGAGAGATCAGTACTGATACTCACACGTCTAGTGAGGTGTCCTGCTATCAGTTCAGGGCTCTGGTCATGGCAGAAAATACTCTCACGAATAAGGGCTGCGTGTTCTTCTTCTCCTTCTCGGAAGAACAGGAGGCAGAATTCACCTCTTGTGCAGTCTGTGGTGTCATAGCGCTGCAGGTTGAAAACAGAATATTGTCTGCCTTATATACAAACAAACAAACATTAGGATATCTTAAAGAGTTTTGGAAATATAGACCTGTAAAAACAGATACCATAGGAGGAAGTATCAACTATGAATATTTATGATGAACTTTTTTTATTCAATACACAACTTTCCAAGTCAAAATTCATCTCATTCAGTGCTGTGTGGTCCTGCCTGACCAAAATACATACAGTTACACTTTTTTTAAATATTGTGGCTATTGTAATTGACTCTAAGGAAAACAAATGGGCTCAGACATAGAAATTAATTTTTGGGGGGTCCAAGGTTCCATGAAGGATTTTGTATCTTTAGACCCTAGTCTTGCAATTAAGTCAGGGGAAACCCACTAGATTTGACTCAAATCCAATATTGAGTCCAAATTCCAATATGGCTGCCACATTACCATTAAATGGTGGTTTAGTCACCTGTATATATACACATTTTAAATTCAGAGACATTTTTCAGATTTGTGTACTGCACCTATGTACTGTACTCAAGATTATTTTTGTATAAAAAGTATGGGCATTAATATGGAGTTGGTCGCCCCTTTGCTACTATAACAGCCTCCACTCTTCTGGGAAGGCTTTCCACAAGATGTTGGAACATTGCTGCGGGGACTTGCTTCCATTCAGCCACAAGAGGTTGGGCACTGATGTTCGGTGATTAGGCCTGGCTCCCAGTAGATATTCCAATTCATCCCAAATGTGTTCGATGGGGTTGAGGTCAGGGCTCTGTGCAAGCCAGTCAAATTCTTCCACACCGATCTCAACAAACCATTTCTGTATGGACCTCGCTTTGTATATGGGGCTGTCGTGACATGACTATAATTAATCTGATAACTGTTATTTATTTTATCAACTATGTTTAATTGTTACTTGATTCAATTAATCATATAACAATTAACTCATTAGGAATTTGGGGCACCACGGGAAAAGTTGTTTAATGAGTTACTATCTCCCAACTTAAACTCTAAAGATATATAGATTTATCTTAAATCAATAACAGTCACTTATGTCACGGCTCCTCCTCTGCAGTGCAGGGGGCGGTTCCTCCTGCAGGCAGAGGAGGGTCGTTAGTGATTGGAGCCACCTGGGCTCAGGGTTTAAAGCTGTCACTAATCACTCTTGCTCTCTCTCTCTCTGCTCCTCCAGGTATGCTCATGATTTGTTTGTTCCTTTTTAGTTTTGCATAGTTTCCACTCAGTCATGTTCACACACACATATTCATGCACCCATGCACTTTACATACACCTTACATTATGATACATCCACACCTCATTCCTGTTTCTTAGTTTAAGTTAATAGTTTGTTTAATAATAAAGAACACTTTTAAATTGGCCTATACCTGTTGTTCGTGTCCCCTCATTTTTGTCACAGGCTATGAGCTGGCTTGTGACACTTATTAATCATTAATACCTCAGTCTCTTTCTGAACATTGCATACTCCTTGATATCTGCAAGAACCCTAACCTTATTGATGAATCAGCAATACACAAATTGGCTTAATTATGTATTTACTAACTAAATAATAGCACAGAATACACATACACACTTACATGAGATAAAAGTCCCTAGTGGACTGACAAGATATGACGGCTTGTTACACATCTGGAGAGGGAGCGGTAGGTAAAGAGAGGGAGAGACAATGAGAGAACATTTGGATACTTTTGGAACCTATGCTCAAAGGAATAGTAATACTTTGCACAGGAACCACCGCTCATTCGGATAAGAAATGCAATATATACATTTACGCGTAGATGTCTTTCTCTGTCGTCTCTCTGTTCAAACAAATCGATCCGTCTATGGAGGTCACAACGGTCTACCAGAGGTCACAACGGCCTTCTTAGTTGTAGAGCTTCTCTGGTAGTGAAGCATTTGTTAGAACAAATACTTCAGATGTACCAACGGTTGTCGGAGATAGGATTCTCCTTCCCACCTTGTGTCTTTAGGCAAAGTTCTAGACTACTTTACATGCCAGCTGTAGACTGATATGATAAGGTCTAGTGAGTTCATCTTCTGTAGAGGTTGAGAGATTCATTTTCTAACCATTTCAACGTGTGGACCACGGCCTCACGTCTTTTGGTCTCGTGGTGGTCTCAATGATTGATTATTCAGGGTTCAGCTCCCGACCACTTTACACGCCAGTAGTAACCTGGCAATTTACTGGTCTCAGCATTTTCAGCTGTGTAGTCACAACTACATGCTTTCTGGTCTTGTAGTTAACCATTCGTGATGTCCGGCTTACACTGTCCGTCTGTTTGGTCGCACTGTACATCAACTGGTCTAATGTAAATTTTGTTAACAAGGCTTTTATCCTCGGGTAAAAAGGAGGCGTTCCATCATGCCGACACAATGTCTGTGCTCAATTGGGCGTGGTTACTGACTGGGCACAAGTTTATATGAAAAACAATTATCTTTTAGAAGGCTAAAGTCACATTACGTTTGTGAAGATGGCATTCTCATATTTAATCATGTATTTTATACAACACTTAGATGTAAAGTTGATACATAGAATGCGTACACTTTCAGACAGTTACTTTGTAGTACCATCCTTAATGGCATCACAAAATAATAAACAATATGGCATGATTATCCTTTAGATCCCCACCGACCATTCTTAACATTTTTATGTCAGGAATAATGTTCCAATGTTTCCCTTTTATTTACGTAACAGTTTTGGTGGCAAAGAGTTTCATTATTCCTCCTTAACCAAACTTTACAGTTGGCACTATGCATTCGGGCATCCACCAAACCCAGATTCGTGCGTCAGACTGCTAGATGGTGAAGTGGGATTCATCACTACAGAGAACGCGTTTACTCTGCTCCAGAGTCCAATGGCGCCGAGGTTTACACTACTCCACCCCATGCTTTGCATTGCACATGGTGATCTTAGGCTTGTGCGCGGTTGCTCGGCCATGGAAACCCATTTCATGAAGCTCCTGACGGTTCTTGTGCTGACGTTGCTTCTAAAGGCCGTTTAGAACTCAGTAGGGAGTGTTGCAACCGAGAACATGATTTTTAACCTACCACTTCGCGGCTGAGCCATTGTTGCTCCTAGATGTTTCACAATAACAGCACCTACAGTTGACCGGGGAAGGTCTAGCAGGGCAGATATTTTACCAACTGACTTGTTGGAAAGGTGGCATCCTATGACTGTCACATTGAAAGTCACTGATCTCTTCAGTACAGGCCATTTTATTGCCAATGTTTGTATAAATAGACTGCATGGCGGTGTGCTCAGTTTAATACACATGTTAGCAACGGGTGTGGCTGAAATAGCCGAATCCACTCATTTGAAGGCTTGACCACATACTTTGGCCATGTAGTTTATGTTAGGAATCCAAAATGCCAATCAAACACCTTTGTCTGGATATATAAAAAGACAGCAGACTGCTTGGCATGGCAACACCAAGTATTCCAAGTGACAAGCCTCTTTGAGGATCAATGAGGCAACTGGGAGGCTCCAACAACTGGAAAGAGATTCCAACCCTGACACCCTCTCCCTAGCTCTACAACTTGCCCCCACTGTGGTATAACTTGTGCCTCCAGGATTGCTAACTCTTAAGTCACCTCCTTATCATTTAGAAGTGAGCTTTGATTCATTACTAGTCCAATACGTCTGCCTGAATCGAACATGACCGTCCCCTGGCTCACTGCAATTGTGATGCACATTTGAATGTTCTGGTGCACTCATCTTGTTTGTGTTGAGCTGGCACATTGCTTCTGCCAGACAATCATGTCCACCATCCTGGCTGTTTGATGCTGGGGTAACTCATACATTGATATGGGAATCTGTGCAGTAATCCCAACATTCTTATAAGGACAAACAAGAGGTAAATCTTGCTGTATGTGATCGTTTATGGTGGCTGGGGATTGACTGTGAGATAGTGGTCTTTGGTAACCATGCTTGATCAGCTCCACCTCCTCTGCAACCATTTTACTGTCCATCAAAGCCCAGGGATCATCTTCAAATGTATATATGTGTGGAGCTGTGCTATGTCCCTCACAACCAATGCTTCTTAGGTCATAGTCTTTGACCTAGCTACACTCTAACTAACCTCTAAATAACCCGAGGTCACTCTCTACATCTTCTGGGCGAGCCCCAGTCCATAATCAATGCCAACCATCCACAGTTCATATCATCATCATATGTAGGACGTGACCTGCACGACTTTTTGCCACATTCAACATGCAAAAGAAAACTCTACCCACAGGCCAATTAGGCATTGGAAAGATCTAAAGGCAAGTCTGTTTTGACAGGCCTTTCACAGACTTTCCTTCACAACCAGACAACCAACCATTCCACCCTTGGAGTGTCCCCGGCATCATTCAGGCTTGGATAACATTCCAGTTAGTCAATGGGTCTCTTTGGTATGCAAGGTGCATCTGCTGACTGGCTATAGCTAACTACAGAAATGGAAACTGATCACCCCACAGCCCCAATACCCAGTGTGTCATACAGGAAAGACATTACCCTTGTCGCTGCAGCTTGCCCAGAATGACCAGCTAACTGTGCAAGCTGGTCAGGCCCCAGAACTACAACCACTACTGGCTACTGGTCAGGCCCCAGAACTACAACCACCACTGGCTACTGGTCAGGCCCCAGAACTACAACCACCACAGACTACTGGTCAGGCCCCAGAACTACAACCACCACGGACTACTGGTCAGGCCCCAGAACTACAACCACCACTGGCTACTGGTCAGGCCCCAGAACTACAACTACCACTGGCTACTGGTCAGGCCCCAGAACTACAACTACCACTGGCTACTGGTCAGGCCCCAGAACTACAACTACCACTGGCTACTGGTCAGGCCCCAGAACTACAACTACCACTGGCTACTGGTCAGGCCCCAGAACTACAACTACCACTGGCTACTGGTCAGGCCCCAGAACTACAACCACTACTGGCTACTGGTCAGGCCCCAGAACTACAACTACAACTGGCTACTGGTCAGGCCCCAGAACTACAACTACCACTGGCTACTGGTCAGGCCCCAGAACTACAACTACCACTGGCTACTGGTCAGGCCCCAGAACTACAACTACCACTGGCTACTGGTCAGGCCCCAGAACTACAACTACCACTGGCTACTGGTCAGGCCCCAGAACTACAACCACTACTGGCTACTGGTCAGGCCCCAGAACTACAACTACCACTGGCTACTGGTCAGGCCCCAGAACTACAACCACCACTGGCTACTGGTCAGGCCCCAGAACTACAACCACTACTGGCTACTGGTCAGGCCCCAGAACTACAACCACTACTGGCTACTGGTCAGGCCCCAGAACTACAACTACCACTGGCTACTGGTCAGGCCCCAGAACTACAACCACTACTGGCTACTGGTCAGGCCCCAGAACTACAACCACTACTGGCTACTGGTCAGGCCCCAGAACTACAACTACCACTGGCTACTGGTCAGGCCCCAGAACTACAACTACCACTGGCTACTGGTCAGGCCCCAGAACTACAACCACTACTGGCTACTGGTCAGGCCCCAGAACTACAACTACCACTGGCTACTGGTCAGGCCCCAGAACTACAACCACTACTGGCTACTGGTCAGGCCCCAGAACTACAACTACCACTGGCTACTGGTCAGGCCCCAGAACTACAACTACCACTGGCTACTGGTCAGGCCCCAGAACTACAACTACCACTGGCTACTGGTCAGGCCCCAGAACTACAACCCCTACTGGCTACTAGTCAGGCCCCAGAACTACAACTACCACTGGCTACTTTGTCTCCTCACCCTTAGAGGACTCACTCATGTCCTGGTCGCCTCAGACTTTGAATCAACCTTGCATACTTAGTTTTAGTGGGAAAAAGAGGGTTGTACATATACACTACGGTTGTACTACAGGTTGCTTTCCTGTAACTTGGTTACGCTACTGTGTGCTTGTGTGGTGAAAGGCTCGTTATTATATTTTGTGGAATTGCCCATTGTTAATATGCTGTAAGTGTGTGAATGAGATTAAAATATGAACACACATTGAAAAACTAGCTGGCTTCGGCTACTCAAACTCAACAGAGGCATGGCAGTACCACTCATAGTCCTAGATATGCCAAGAGCTGTATGAAATCATTTTAAAGACAGAAAAACACAATAGAATATGAACAAGGGCTACTTATTTGCAGGCGAAGGTGTTGGAGTGTAATCCCGTTGGCTGTATTGGATTCAGAATCAAATGCATTCACACCAACAGTTTTTATAGGCATGACTGTTGTAAACAATTCTGAAAAAATGCCTCATTTACAAAATTCATATTTACAGGTGATTTGACTTAACTCAAATTATGGCAGCCATATTGGATTTTGGACACCAAAATATAAAGATAATCTGTGATTATTATTAATTGCAAGACTTGGGGCTAAAGATACAAAATACTTTAAGGAACCTTGGACCCCAAACCATTTAATCTCAATGTCTGAGCCCACTTGTTTTCCTTAGAGCCGATTACAATAGCCACAACAACATGAGAAAACGTGTAACTGTATTTTCTTTTCAGGCAGCACCATACAGCACTGAATAAGAGAGAACACATTTGACTCGGAAAGTCGTCTAATGAACAGCTACCAAAAAAGTGAAGTTTATCATAAATATTCATAGTTGATATTTCTGCTATAGTATCTGTGTGTTTACAGGTCTTAATTTCCAAGATGCATGGAAAACCCCTAATGCTGTTTGTTTGTGTATGTAGGGCAGACAGCTGACTAACTGTATTCCAAATTTGAGCAATATCAGAGATTGCAATATTGGGCTACATTATTTTGCACTTTTTGAGTTAAGGGGTTGTGTCACAATATTTATCAATTTAACCACTTTTGCACTTCCGAGCTTATAACTCGGGTAGGGGTATCTCAACATTTTGGGCGCCTTGCCACTATCCTAAATGTGAACTCATTCCAGATAATCAAAGGAAATGTATGCCATTTCCTTAAAGACGCTCCACCTTCTTTTTGATGCTGATCTTCCAAAGCTTTTGAAGAAAGGACATTTTCTTGCCCTTCTTTTTTTGCACCTGGTTTGGCTGCGGGTCGGCTGGGATCGGCAACAGCCTCATCCCTGGAACCACTGGGCTGGTCATTTGGGTTGGGATCAGGTTTCTTCTCCTTGTGGATCTTTTTGAGAATCCTTTTGAGAACTTGGTTAGTGCAATGAACAGTTTCTTTACAGCTCTCGCTGATGGGAGTGAGGTACGATTCGCCAGTCAGCCTGTATGTGAATATGAAGTGGGTGTCAGACTCGCAATGGGTCTGAGAAAGGGAAAGCAGAAGGCCACATCAGTATCTCCTGGTGGAAGGAGGAGGACTTGGAGAAATTGCTCTAGAAGGGACTTGAGAGACGGCTCTGTGAAGGCATAGACCATCTCCCAGTATCCCTCTGCTGACAGCTCCCTCTGGATCTCACCTGTCTGCCTTCTGCTGCGCAGACAGGTCACTGAAGACAACGCTGTGCTGTTCTGCGGAAGGAAGCTGCAGATCTGCTCCACCAGGTGGTCTATGAATGGCCGGAGGATGCCTGTAGATAGAAGGGTCTGAAGGCGCTCAGCTGAAGCTTTATCCTTCCCTGTAGCCAACATATTTGCCATGAGATTGGATTCTGCTGTGTTGGCCTTATCTAATGCCTCTGACTGTGAGACTGAGCTGGTTGGGTCACTTCCTGCCCATTTGTCCAGTGCTTCAATAACCCTAAGGGTTCTATCCGTGAGTCTTACAGACGACGAGGTGCTTCAGAGGTGTCACAAAGTCCAACACTATTTTTTTCTGGCTTAACGGTCAGGCTGCTACTGCCATTTTGAGAAGTGGCAATGGCCTTCAGGGTACCATCAGAAGAGAAGATAGTAATGGTGGTTGTTGGCTGGTCATATGGGATTATGGGCATGGTGGAAGAGGTTGTACAAATCATGATAGTTTTGAAGAACGGGATAAATCTTCTGAGCCCACTGTGTGATCAGACACACTTCTTGTCTCATTCAGACGTAACACAGGGGAGTTGTTCAGGGGTGCTTTGATGTGTATCTCAACAGAGGCATCATTGTTGAACACTGTTCCAACGCTGCAGAGCATGAAACCCAAACCACTGTTTGTGAGCAGGGAATGATCTGAATCACTGACTTTGTCTGAGGTCAATAGTGTTTTGATCCACTTGCCTTTGTTGGAGGTGATACTGTAGTTGCATCACTAGTGCACCTCTGCAGACTAGCAGCAGGTTGAACTACCTCCATTGAGTCAAAAGCTGAGGATTTAGGGGGATGGATGAACTTGTCCACCTTGACCCTCACTTTGCTATAAAATCAAGCAGCAGAGCGCAACCAGTCCTTGGGGAACTCAGGCCCAGTCTAGGGGTCAAAACATATTGAGCTCTTGGAAAGAATGAAAGTGGTCTCTGAGATCACAGCCTCACTCTGGTCTGCACCGACAGGTGTGGGGACAGACGTCTTGAGTCGGCGCAGGCTGACTCCTCCCATGCTGTATGGCCAGTGATGATGGTGCAACTGACAGAGTATCACTCTGGTCACTAATAAAGAAATCAGAGTCTTTAGAACTAAAGAGAATCTCGATTACTGCTCTTTCAGCTTTAGCCTGGAGGTCATAATGATGAAAAATAATAGGGAGACTCCAAAAGGACCCAGTTCTAGCACTAATAGTGATATCGTCAGAGTACGTCTCCAATCTCACAGAGTACCAATAAGTTGTACCAGAGGAGGATTAATCCTCCATGTGGGACAATAAACTGTTCCGAAATATACTGACCTCAATGGAGGTTTCAGATTTTGGCGCTCCCAAAGATTCCTCTGTTGTATTCTCTGATAAATAAGAGAGGACAATAGTACTAATAACCTTTTTGGTCCTCGTGTCTATGTGGACTTGGTGTGCCTCCTGGGCATTGGCAGGCAGGGAATGAGAACCGTTGCTGAGTTACTCATAAAGGGCCCAATGCCTTTACCTGGGTCTCTGAAAGTTTCTCATTCTTCCTGGATGGAAGTATATAATTGATAGGAACAATGGCGATGGCAGCATGGTTCAAGTCATCCTGAAGCTCCTCAGGTGTGGCTGTGGCTACTTGAACTGGAAAAGGCATCTCTATGTCCAAGTCTTTATCTACAGGTCTCAATATTTCCAACACTTCTGCCGCCAGGTCTGGGAAACTGATGACAACATTTTGAGTTAGGAGTGTCACGAAGCACGGATCTTGGTGGTAAGGCAAGTAGAGGATCAGACAAGGACTTCACTGACAGCACTAATGGCCATGGTCAAGTCCTCCATTGAAAGATTAGTCCTCGGTGACTTCGAAAAGCTTGTTCAAATTTTTTTGCTCTCCGAGTTTCCAACATCCTAATTGTGAGCCTGGTCTTCTTCCGTAAGTGGTCTGCAACTCGACATTCAAAATCAACATCATATTGTTTTGGAATAGGTTAGGTAGTTTAGTTACAGCACAATACAGCTCACTACCACTTCCACACTCAATTCCCCAAGAGGGCAGGAGCAACCTTGTCCTGGTGCTGAGCCTGGTTGATAAGCACATCAGGTGCTGTCAATTAGGGCGATTGTCAGTCAGTGCCCCAACTTGCAAGCCGTGAGGCAGCTGGTTCGTTTGGTGGCCATGAGGCCTTTCATTTTGTTTAGGCATACCTGTTTGTAGTTTTCATTTTTGTATATATTTGTTTCCGTCACCATCTGAACATAATAATCCGCTTGGACTCGCCGACCAAGGAGGTCAATAGAGACAAAGCTAGCGCTGGACCAAGGAAAGGCACATGTACATTCAACACCTAGGCACATTATGCTGATTTCTCACATAGATGCACATCTTACCGACCAGTTAACTAGTCCTAAGATCCTAGACATAACAAGTGCAGCAAAATCAGTAGGCTAGTCATTGGTTTTCGTAACAATATGCATACTTGTCAATAGAGTCCTCTGTTCAACCTGATGTTGGACCTGTTTATAACTACAAAACAATCTACTTCTGTCTATTTGTGTTAGTTAGGAAAAGAGAACACTTGAACTAACCCAGAATTTAGGTTATTGAGTGCTGAACAGAGGAATGCTCTATCCTGAGGTCTGGTGATTGGGAAAAGGAGAGATATTTTGGTGTTTTATTAGGATCCCGATTAGCTGTTGCAAAAGCAGCAGATTCTCTTCCTGGGGTCCACACAAAACATGAAACATGACATAATAAAGAACATTAATAGACAAAAACAGCTCAAGGACAGAACTACATACAATTTATTTTAAAGGCACACGTAGCCTACAAATCAACACATACAAACTATCTAAGTCAAATAGGGGAGAGGTGTGCTGTGAGGTTTTGAGCAATATGAGATGGAATGGAGTTCCGTGCAATAATGGCTCTATGTAATACTGTACACTTTCTTGAATTTGAGGAACTGTGAAAAGACCCCTGGTGGCATGTCTGGTGGGGTAACTGTGTGTTTCAGAGCTGTGTTTAAGTTGACTATGCAAACAATTTGGGATGACTGTTTCTTATAAAAAGAAGAAGTGATGCAGTCTGTCTCTCCTCAACTCTTAGCCAAGAGAGACTGGCATGGATAGTATTTATATCAGCCCTCTGATTACAATTAAGAGCAAAACGTGCATCTCTGTTCTGGGGCAGCTGCAGATTATCTAGGTCTTCCCTTGCAGCACTCAACCACACGACTGGACAATAATCAAGAGAAGACAAAACTAGAGCCTGCAGGACTTGCTTTTTGGAGTGTGGTGTCAAAAAAGCAGAGCATCTTTTATGTACAGACCTCTCCCCATCTTTACAACTATTGAATCTATATGTTTTGACCATGACAGTTTGTAATCTAAGATAACGCCAAGTAATTTAGTCTCCTCAACTTGTTCATCAGCCATACCATTCATTACCAGATTCAGCTGAGGTTTATAACTTAGGGAATGCAATGCTCTTAGTTTTAGAGATGTTCAGGACCACCCATTCCAAAACAGACTGCAACTCTTGGTGATGGAAGATCCTTCCCATGGGAAACCGTCCAACATCATCAGGACATCTTCGGACTTTGGCTCCTCAAGCCTCTACTTAGAATTTGTATTCTGAGCTCCCATTGAGGTACAATAGGACACTGGAAATGAAAGAGACACTACCTGTATAGAGAGCATAATTTATAACTCTTACATTGGTCATCGTCAGTCATTGACTGAGAACACTTTGTTTACTCAAAAAATGATATGTTGGTTTGTATTACTAATATGGTTATTCACCGGACTCGAAACTTGATGTAAACCCTAGCAACAAACCCTAGAGACACTATTGACCTGGACCTATCAGAGAACAGAGGCACACATTTTAATTGTGCAATAACTTCTCAAATAGACCGTGTGCAGTCCTTATCTACAGAACACTATTGGTTTTTTTTACATTGTAAAAAAAAAACTCTGTGCTTATTGGGTTTGAGAATAGCCTCATTAGATGTGTTTGCTGAAGGCAAGAACAACTATTGGAATCCAACATACTTATTAGTTTTCCTGTCACCTGTAGTGCCAAAACAGTAAAAGCTATCAGTACCAAAACAACCTTAAAACATGAAGACGGACACTGGTGCTGTTGCTTGAAAGAAACTCACACCCCGAGCACACTTCAAAATCCACAACGAAATGGTTAATTGACCATAAAAATCAACATTTCCAATGGCCATCTCAGCCTCCAGACTTGAAACCCGTTGAAAACCTGTGGTTTGAATTGAAGAGGGCATTCTATAAGTGCAGGCAAAGCATATCAAGGATCTGGAAAGATTCTGTATGGAGGAATGGTCTAAGATCCCTCCCTATGTGTTCTCCGATCTCATAAAACATTTTAGAGAAAGGCTCTGGCCGCTCAGAGCAGTTATCCTTGAAAGGTGAGGTATAGAAAGCTATTGAAAACAGGGGTGCTAATAATTTTGACGAAGAAAGATTTGATTTGAGCATACATTATAGCTCATTATTTTGTATTATTTATTTTATACAGTGTTTTTTGCGCATCTTTATCAAGGGTGCCAATAATTCTGGACCTGATTGTACATATTTAGACATAGGGTCAAATAATTGATGTCCCATGAGCGCTCTGTGCAACAACCCCTGCGCCTTGTTTTCCAGTGATGATGAGTAATTCTATGTTCTTACTTCATTTCTTGAGTAAGACTTAGGCTATCATGGGGTTTGCCACTTAATTAGGAGGGAAGCCAAGGGTTAAATGTTGACATCTGAATAAGCTGGGGAACCCCAAGTTGTGCACGGTGTACAATCCTAAACAATTCAGCAATATGGACTTCAGCAACCATTTAGCACTGATTCAGCTCCACGGTCGTAGACAGACTTTATTGACACTGCTGCCAGTTCCCATTCCCCTTCCACCTAAACTTAGGTTGTAAAATGGCGACACGCATCTCTACGTGCCTGGCTGATATCTCAGCTTGGATGTTAGTCCATCACCTCAAGCTTAACCTCGACAAGACCAAGCTGCTTTTCCTCCCGGGGAAGGCCTGCCCACACAAAGACCTCTCCATTACGGCTGACAACTCTACAGGGTCGCCCTCCCAGAGTGCAAAGAACTTTGGTGTGACCCTGGACAACCTTCCCAAATTCTCCCATGTCACCCCGCTCCTCTGCACACTCCACTAGCTTCCAGTCTAAGCTCGCATCCACTACAAGACCACCTCTGGTCTCTTGGCCCTCCCACCCCTACAGGCAGCTCCCACTAAGCCCAGTCCAAGCTCTTCTCTGTCCTGGCACCCAAATGGTGGAACCAGCTTCCCCCTGAAGCGAGAACAGTGGAGTCCCTGCCCATCTTTCGAAAGCACCTAAAACCCTACCTCTTCAAAGAGAATCATAATAACCCTCCTCACCTCACCCCCCCCCCCCCCCCCCCACCAAAAAAAACTACTTCCTAAACCAACACTTGAACTTGACTGCCCCCCTTTCTAGCTCTGACTTGGCTGACAATTACTTAGAGGAAAAGTGTACTTACTATGCCTGTGATATGTGGTTGTCCCACTTAGCGATCGTAAGATGAACTGTAAGTCGCTCTTAATAAGAGCGTCTGCTAAATGACTAAAATGTAAATGCACAATTTTTTATTCTGAACTAATTTCTCTGGGTGTTTTTAATCATGTACCCATGTGCCCTCATGTGCTACATGCAATAGAAATATGAAAAAAAAACCACTCATATGGAGAAGAATAGAAAGGAAAAAAACATTTATCTAAATAAAAAACAGACAATACTGATATGCCTGTGTTGGTATTATTCATACATTAAAGTGAACCAAGCCCAATCCCTAAATGATTTAATATCCCTTATGACGCAGTGTTTAAGTAGACTTGTACTTCACTAGCCCTCTAATATTTCCATCACTTATTGTAGTTATGAAAATAACTGACTTCATTGTCCCATCTCACCAATTGCATATAGGACCATAGAGAATACTAAGGACTAATTACACAACTAAATGGATGAAACACACACACACACAGTGTGTAGCCATATGGCCTGGGATAACAGGAAGGACCAAACACTTGTCTCCAAGGTGATGTCAACAGTATGAAAACAGATGGGGAAGCATGTGTGGAATTTTACAGTGTGGGCACCACTGCATCACTTCTTCCACCAGACTGTGTGTTTGGATCTCTCTCCATCTGTGTGTGTGTGAGATTGAGTGAGCAGGGGCGTGTGTGTGTGTGTGTGTGTGTGTGTGTGAGAGAGTGAGAGAGTGAGTGAGAGAGTGAGTGAGTGAGTGAGTGAGTGAGTGAGTGAGTGAGTGAGTGAGTGAGTGAGTGAGTGAGTGAGTGAGAGAGAGAGATTGAGTGAGCAGGGGCGTGTGTACACTCACACGAACACAAATATGATCCTCTTTCCTTCTATTGATCTTTTAGCTTACAACAGTATTTTACAACAGAATTTTAGACCATTCCTCTTTACAAAACTGTTTCAGTTCAACAATATTCTTGGGATGTCTGGTGTGAACTGCTCTCTTGAGGTCATGCTACAGCATCTCAATCGGGTTGAGGTCAGGACTCTGACAGGGCCACTCCAGAAGGCGTATTTTCTTATTTTAGAAGCCATTCTGTTGTTGATTTACTTCTGGGTCAATGTCCTGTTGCATCACCCAACTTCTGTTGAGCTTCAATTGGGGGACAGATGGCCTTACATTCTCCTGCAAAATGTCTTAATAAAACATGGGAATTCATTTTTCTGTCGATGATAGCAAGCTGTCCAGGCCCTGAGGCATCAAAGCAACCCTAAACCATGATGCTCCCATCACCAAACTTTACAGTTGGAATGAGGTTTTGATGTTGGTGTACTGGGTGTTCCTTTCAAACAACACAACTTTAGTTTCATCTGTCCACAGAATATTTTGCCAGTAGCACTCTTTTTTTAGACAGCAGTGGCTTCTTCCGTGGTGTTCTCCTATGAAAACCATTCTTGTTTAGGGTTTTACTTATCGTAGACTCATCAACAGAGATTTCTGTAAGTCTTTAGCTGATACTCTAGGATTCTTCTTAACCTCAGTGAGCATTCTGCACTGTGCTCTTGCGGTCATCTTTGCAAAGAGATCTTTGCAGGACGGCCACTCCTACGGAGTAGCAACAGCGCTGAACTTTCTCCATTTGTAGACAAATTTGTCTTACCGTGGACTGATGAACATCATGGCTTTTAGAGATACTTTTGTAAACCTTTCCAGCTTTACGGAAGTCAACAATTCTTAATCTTGGGTCTTCTGAGATCTCTTTTGTTCGAGGCATGGCTCACTTCAGGCAATGCTTCTTGTGAATAGCAAACTCAAAATTATGTATTCAATATAGACAAGAAAAATATAATAATTTGTGTGTTATTAGTTTAAGCAGCTTGTGATTGTCTGTTGTTGTGACTTAGATGAAGATCAGATCAAAATCCAGATAATTCCAAAGGGTTCACATACTTTTTCTTGCCACTGTATGCATAGTTGTTTGATGCGCATTTGATGTCTAGCTGTTTAGTATATAAGGGGACATTATCGCGCCACATCATCTGATTCAGGATTTTTTTGTTGAATGACAGTCAAGCAATAAAGAGCTCGTTATACCACATGTGATTGAACAACTGCCATAGTGCAGGAATTACTGTTGATCTCGAGGATTGACAGAACATGTTTGTGTCCATGTTATTATGTCGGTCAAGATAATTAGCCTACTCTGTGGACAACATTAAGTGAAGATTCCTGAGATAAGATTACAGTCAGTGTACGTTTTGATCGTTTGTTTTCCCCAAGTTAAAATGGAGCAATCAGAAATGTGAAAAAGGTAAATTGTTTTGTTTCTAAATAAAAAAGATTTAAAATTCCTTTTGGGCCTCCCGAGTGGTGAAGTGGTCTAAGGCACTGCATCGCAGTAATAGCTGTGCCACTAGAGGATCTGGGTTCAAGTCCAGGCTCTTTTGCAGCCGGCCGCGACCGGGAGACCCATGGGGCGGTGCACAATTGGCCCAGCGTCGTCCGGGTTAGAGGAGGGTTTGCCCGGCAGGGATGTCCTTGTCTCATCGCACACTAGCGACCCCTGTGGCGCGGCGGGCGCAGTGCACTCTGACAAGGTCGCCTGGTGTACGGTGTTTCCTCCCACACATTGGTACGGCTGGCTTCTGGGTTAAGCGGGCGTTGTGTCAAGAAGCAGTGCGGCTTGGTTGGGTTGTTTTGGAGGACGCACAGCTCTTGACCTTCGCCTCTCCCAAGTCCGTACGGGAGTTGCAGCAATGAGACAATTGGATACCACGAAATCAGGAATGTTTAGCAGGGCTATAAATGATAGAAAAGTTGACTAAAGCACAAACAGACCTGGCTACTAGGCATGACAAAGAAACATGCAGTGTCCATATTTCATGTGACATTTTGAATGACATGTAGATGTTTTGTTGTTGCTAGGTGGTGTTATAGTCAGTATGCCTACCTAGACTTTTATTCCTGTAACTACCCATGTGAAACTGAAAGAAAAATCATATTTAAACATATGACATTTTTAACATGAACATTGGCCCCTTTCTTTATCGAAAGACCCATATACATATATTACAGAAACCACCAATATGTACACCACTATTCCCACTTATTTAAGTGACCAATCACCAGTGCACATTCTTGCAAAAGTGTATATTTACCATCAATAACACACCTTTCCTTCAAGTCCGAGGCCCTGCGAAGATCTCAGAAATGGTGTACATTAAATAGGATCATTTTATTTTGTACTACACACCAAACAAACAAAGGAATATAAAGTATCATGGAGGCATGGAATGTCTGTTGAGGTAAAAATATGACAGCTGTTGGCACTAAATATTCCCTCCCTCCCTCCCTCCATATGCATTGTGAATATCAGGGAATTGTCAATGGTTTAGAACCCCATTTCAGCCAATCAGACTACAAATTTCCCAGAACACGTTTTATAAGTATAGTTATTCACAATAAGAAATGACAGAAAAACACATCCTTTACTGTTCATCTATCTTTCTGTAACCATTTCAGTTTCAATATAACAACTTTGGGGAAATAGTAAGGTAGCTCCACTTTTTATGACATGATTATCTCGTTCTCAGAAAACCGCACATGCGCACACACACACACACACACTAATTCCTGCATCTTAACTATGAGACAAATTCACAGACTCAGTAAATGTGTACCATGTTGTGCTTATAGTGCCAGCCTATTAGTGGAACACGTGACGACCCATCAGAGAATGGTGTCCTCGCTCTCTTCAGAGTGTGTGCTGAGCTGAGATTTGAGCCGTGACTTCCTCCGTGTCGTGATGGCCGCCCAGACACGACACAGCATCCCTCCTCTGTGGAGAAACAGTAACAGTAAACAACCAACCATTACGGTACAGACCCTTTGTGTGTGGGTGGGTGTCACATCCGTACACCCTCCTACTGAACAGATCCCTAGTCACACACTGACACATCTCAGCGATTCACAGTACTTCCGCAGTCCTTTGAATAACGACACAACAACCATCCAGACAGAAAACAATGAGTTTCCCTCAATAGCGCAGATCAGTTTCCTGTTTCTGCTTTAAGGATGTGCGAACATGATTGGAGGAGGAAGTTCACCTTATGGCACAGTACATCAAATCATCCCTGCAGGCCATGGTGAGGAGACAGTCCAAGGTGAACTCGTGAGAGAGTAACTAGAAACAAAAGCACAGCGTGAATTCTACTTACACAACATCAGTGAGAACAAGCCTCACGCAAACACTGACTGAAACTGAGCCACATTATAAAGAGAATTTTGTCATAATGGATTACTTCCTATTTTTTCAGATTTTTCGTGGTATAGACTTTTGTGACTCGTCATATTTTTATAATGTGAATAAGGCTCACTCTTTCACCAGTTAGATGGTTTATTCCATGCATGTAGTTACCCATCAATCAATAGTCACACCATATTTTGAGAATCAATCCCACATCATTAAATCACAAAGTCGTTTTGAAGTTCCTTACCTTGTCTATGGTGTCCTGATCTACTGGGATAGCCTTCAGCCAGCAAACCAAGGACTTGACTTCTGGGTTCGAACTTATCTGCAGGGACAACTCTGTATCTACAGGAGGATGAGAAGACAAGTTGGTATGATCTGGTCACCAGTTTGCACCATTTTTTTTTATTTTTTTTATTTTACCGTTATTTTACCAGGTAAGTTGACTGAGAACACGTTCTCATTTGCAGCAACGACCTGGGGAATAGTTACAGGGGAGAGGAGGGGGATGAATGAGCCAATTGTAAACTGGGGATTATTAGGTGACCATGATGGTTTGAGGGCCAGATTGGGAATTTAGCCAGGACACCGGGGTTAACACCCCTACTCTTACGATAAGTGCCATGGGATCTTTAATGACCTCAGAGAGTCAGGACACCCGTTTAACGTCCCATCCGAAAGACGGCACCCTACACACAGGGCAGTGTCCCCAATCACTGCCCTGGGGCATTGGGATATTTTATTAGACCAGAGGAAAGAGTGCCTCCTACTGGCCCTCCAATACCACTTCCAGCAGCATCTGGTCTCCCATCCAGGGACTGACCAGGACCAACCCTGCTTAGCTTCAGAAGCAAGCCAGCAGTGGTATGCAGGGTGGTATGCTGCTGGCACCATCATGCTAATAGGCTGAACATTATGAGTATTTCAAATGCAGATCTTCAGTAATGGTTAAGGTGTTAGACTGACAGTCACAGGGACTGAGGTTTTGAGTCCCAGCCGGGGCTATATAGACAGTATACGTTAACGGTAAAGGAAGTAAACCTGACAGATACTAAGCAAAAGCGTTAATTAGGGTCTTATAAACAAAAACGGGACAACATTTTCCGATGCCAGTTTCTAATCATTATTATGTCTGACACATCTGGTTCGAAGTCTCAAATCTCCGCGGCAATGAGCTACACGCCTGAAACTCAAACCAGTAGAGCAGAAACCCACTGTCTGAGGGTGAGGTGTGGAGAGAGATCTAGAAACACAGGGTGTGAATCACAAAGCCTACCAACTGTCTCAATGGCATTCCATCTCTCCATTTTAGGAACATTACAGTAGGCAAGCTGTGACTTGTTGGGCCACTGTCATACCACAAGCTACAACCTCCAGTGTCTACAAAAACACGTCGGATTTAACGCCTGATATTCATTATTTATTAGGCAAAGAGTGTTCGGCCTTGCTACATACTAAGGTGTGGCAGAGTGACAGAATTTGGCTCACTAAGGTACTTCACCCAAACGTACAATGTTTACCAACACACCAGCCTTAAATGGGCTGAGATTAGCAACAGTCAGACCGCTTTGGGGCGGAGTAGGAGCTGAAAACATTACCTGTGGGTTCTGATGTGTTCCTGGTAGTGTCGATCTGATCCTGTCTCCTCTGGACAGAGTTCCTCAGTAGCTTCTGGTATTCCCTCTCTTTCTCACTCAGCTGAGTCAGCAGTCTGAAACACACAATTAGTCATTATGGACCAGGCCTGAAGTAACAGTACATTTCCCTATTTACACATATCGATTCACTGTCCATATTGTAACTGGTTGCAATTTAATCCTTGGTGGTGGGCTGGCACTTTTCACTGAATCTGTAGGAATGACTTTATTTTTTTCAAATTTTAAAGCCCATTATACTAAAGTGGAAATAAAAGGAAACCCCAGGTTAAAAGCTGGAATAAAGAATAAAATGACAATACAAATGCATTTTTTTGTCCTGACAATAAAGCAATGTAATATAAACAGCTAAGTAAATGGCACTGAACCTGCGAGTCTCTAGCCGTAGATCTGTCAGTTCCTGACTGAGGGGACAGTTAGTGTGGTACTGGAGGCCATTGGGTAAGCAGGGGCTTTCTGAAACCCCCTCTGTGGTCTCGGTGTCGGCTGGCGCCGCCACCTGGTCATCTGTGAAAACTGCAGGCAAAAGCTTTACTAGCTCACTGGGCCGCTGCTCTCTCTCTGGGCTACTCTCCTCCGTCTCAAAGCAAGACTGCAGCTGGAGCTTGAGCTCTGAAAGACATTGAGGTGTGTGTGAGCAAGTGTGTGCTTGTGTGGGGGTTTGGGAGGTGGTGAGGTCTTTGAATGGCGGGGTTGGACTCAATTCCAAATCCCAGAGTCATATCATGAAATTGAACTATAGTTCTATGAGGAATTTCTATGTCCAATACAACTGATAGAAGTTGAGATGGAATTAGGCCTGACTGCTGGTTCTTACCTGGTAATAGTACAGTGATGGCGTCCTGTACGGCCTGCCTCAGCAGGTTATCCAGAGCAAACATCCAGTGAGGTTTCACCTGCTGCTGCCTCAACACCTTTTTTACCTGCACACACACACACACGAGGGAGTGAGAAGAATGGGTTAGCACAATACTATTGGGTATGATGCAGAGCCTGTGGTAAAACTCCTGGCGATTTACACATATACGACTCCCCCTGTTCAATCCCACGTCCACCCTTGCCTTGTGATTACTATCTATCTAATACTTGAGGAACCGTGTGTGAAATATATGGCCAATCAATGACAGTACGCAATCTTTTACGTGCCAGGGAGAAATGGAAACTGGCAGGGCTACTGTCCTCAAGGACTGGCGATACAACTCCTGGGTAATGTTCATTAAGTACCAACTGAAAAAGAACAGGGAGGGACTACTCCAATAAGATGTTGCAAGATGTTTTATAATGTTTTCCGTTGCATACCCGAATTAACACAACCGTGACCTTCAGTGACCTACCGCATCCTGGAAGCTGAAGAGCACCGCTTGCAGGTTTTTGAGGGGTACTGCGGTAGCAAGCAGTGTGGAGCGCAACTTCACCAATTTGTTGGTCAAGTGCCTTCTGTCTGGAGAGCGGATGTTCTCCCGCAGGCAGCCAATCAGCTCAGAGATGTGCTCGGAGGTCACGGACCCAACGTCTGTTTGCTTAGAGGCAAGGAGAGAGGAAACGTTCTAAAATAATTATAGGCAAAGACACCTACAAATGTAAAATGTAGACATAAACACTCCTTCTTTCACACCTAACATGTACAGCAGACTCCTGATGAGGGTAAACACAGTGTAAGTGCCTTGTGGCCCTGTGTAGCTCAGTTGGTAGAGCATGGTGCTTGTAACACCAGGGTAGTGGGTTCACTTTCCCGGGACCAACCATTCGTAAAAGTCTGCTAAGTAGTATATATTATTATTATATCACCATACATTGTCTTTAATTGCTCTGGATATATGCATGCTCCGATCGGTTGAGTGCATGCCCTCATAACCATCCTAAGCCATTGCATTTATCAGGAGTTGACTGTATTAGGGATAGATCCTTCTCTGGGCCCATATTCAAAAATTGTCAAAGAGCAGAAGTACCGATCTAAGATCAGGTCCATCCTGTCTTATTCATTATGATCTAAAAGGTAAAACAGATCCTAAATCAGCACTCCTACTCTGACACTCTTGATACGCTCTCTACCTGAGGTAGTGTGTTCTGGATGTTGTGCACCACGTCGGTGATGTACTCAGTGAGGATCCCGTGCAGTGTGGCCCTCCTCTCGCTGTCCTTCCTCAGTAGGAACAGGCCCAGGTTCTCCCCTGACGTGGCTGGACTAGCCGTCGTGTCCACAGCACTGGGCTCCTCTGACACCCTGGCCACCACAAGGTGGAGACGAGATACACCAATGTCACATAGATAAAACATCCTGCCATACAAATATGGTCTTGGCAATATTTAGCATGGGCTCCATCTCAATTGTTTGAAAATCTGACCTCTCCTCTACTCCTCCCCTCTATCTGCAGTGACTGGAAAATAAGACGATATGGTGGAAGCTCATCATGGAGCAGCTGGCTTTTTCAGACAATTTAGAAAAAGCCATGGTCTATCTTGAGATGATCTATTGCATTAACAGTAAGGCAATGATCTACAATGAAGTTGTTTCACAAATCGGATGTAATCGAATGGGGAACCAGAGGGTATAGGATGTTTTTCCTTACGACAGGAAGCCTCTGGTGCTGGGTGGGCTCTTTGTAATGTCCTTTCCTCTGAGGGGGGAGATGGTCCTCCGGAGGTCCCAGGAGCACGACAGGTCCATCCTGTCTGTATCTGTCACTTGTACAGACACTGGGACAGACATACTGCGCTGGTAGATGTCACCTACAGGACACAAAGCAGGGCCGAGTCATTACCCCAATAATGGTGACGGAATGGCGATGAGCATAGCGTTTCTGAATTAGGAAGACTATACACAGACAAAGGCAATAACAATTCATATTTCAGACAATTATGAAAATAATGAATAATGAGTGTGGTGATAGAAATTAGGATCCCTTTTGTATTTTTTAAAGAACAGGAGAGCGAGATTATATATATAGGAGTGGCCAAGAAAGGGCATGCTTTCCCATCGTCGGGGGGGTAAGTGGTCAAAAGTAGGCAGTGACCAGACTCTGGCACTGATGATGACTATAAAAAGGATGACGCTAACTATGATGATGAAAATAACGCTACCTATGATTATGACGACAACAATGATGACGACTCACCAGCATCCGTAGGCAGTGTCTCAGGCTCTGGCTTGGCCTTCCTCCGGGGGGTGGACTTGAGGAAGGAGTCCTTGAGCAGCTCAGAGGCCGTGGCCCTGTTGTCTGGGTCCGGTGTGAAGCAGCTCATGATGCAGCTTTTGGCCTCACCTGACATACACTCCGGCACCTCCGGGTGGATCTTGAACATACCAACCTAGAGGGAGACGGGAACAGAGTACGTACTCTTCAGGGTTGTGTTCAGTAGGGCACGCAACGTTTTGCAACGGAAACTGACAGTTTCTTATTGGACAAGTTCAGGTTGTCCCTCCCTGTTTCAGTACATCTTCAGTTTGATGCTTTATGAACACAACCCTGGATTCAGCTAGTAAAATGCAGTACAGTCCAGTATTCACCAGGTACTAACAAGGTATAGGCTACAATGTAATAACATACTAATTGTCAAACCTTTAGGTTTCTAAGAGAACGATTACCTTGAACATGGCTGCCTGTGGGCTGCCCAGCTCGTGGAAGGGTGGTTTCCCCGTGGCCATCTCTATGATGGTACAGCCCAAGGACCAGATGTCTGCAGGCTTCCCATAACCCCGCGGGCCCTGGTCGATGATCTCTGGAGCCATGTATTGCAGTGTCCCTAAAAACCCCACACAGAGACATTTAGACACCTGCCTACACAAACATGTAGACAACACATGTAAATAATATTCATACCAACAAAGTCAAATACAGTGTTCATATGCAAAAAAACATGGCCACATACCCAACCACATTCATACAAAAGCACCAAACATACACCCACACACCTGTAAAGGTCTCTGTGCAAGGGTTGATTCCCGCCAGTCGTTTCGAGGTGCCAAAGTCAGAGATCTTGAGAACACCACTGTAGGTGTTAATCAACACGTTGTCACCCTGTGAGAAAAGGACTTGTTTCTTACACGAGATACACCTTCCCCACAACACATTGTGACACATTGGTAGTTGAGTAAGCAACATACACCAGGTTCATGCTCAGTAGGCCACAACGTAGCAAAACGTTTTGAAATGGAAACCAAAAAGGAGCGTTTCTTAAGTCCAGGAAACGCCTTCTTGTTTCACTCCATTTTCCGTCGTTTAGTACCTAATGAACACAACTACCTCTGACCGCGAGAATTTAAATCCGCTGTGGCTTTGGTACTTAAAAAAACAACAACCTTTATTTAGCAACAACAAAACTCACCTTGATGTCTCTGTGGACTATCTGGTTGTCATGGAGATACTTAAGCCCTTCCAGGATCTGCCTGGTGTAGAAAATGACGGTGGCCTCGTTGTCTTTCAGGGGTCCCCATTTGGAACGCAGGAGAGAGGACAAGCTCCCTACATGTGAGAGATGACATTGGAATGGGTTGCGGTTAGATATGTAAGCGATTCTATTTAGGATTTGCAACACCTGTGGGCCTCGTTTCCCAGTTGCGATGTAACTTAAGCGTTACGATGACGTACCAAACGCATCATTATATACGAGCCAACTTCTTAAGAGAGTGTTTCCCAAACAACCACCCGGTGAGAACGTTCACTTAGTGCCTTGTTATACCACGTGTCGACACTGATAGGATCAAAAGAAAAGCAGCGCTTGCTTTCAGATCAGATTTCGCCATTCAAATCTTAACATTAAAATGATTCCACAATACTGACCAAGGATCAGCCCCTAGAGAGATATTACCACCTACGGCTGAAAATAGGCTATCGAGGCAGCTTATTATGTTTACCCAAAAACAATGCACTACATCACAGATTGGGCACATCATTGACCACGTTGTCACACATCATGAAAAACTTTGAAGCAAAAAGTACAGACAATAGCCTAGTCGAAAAATAGAACTCAATTGATGGAAATAGCCTGCGTAGACCCATGTAGGCTAAGCACCTTTTAATGCAGTTATCTCGGTTTTCATTCGAAGCATAATTTTATTCTTCACTTGTTTGTAACAATTTCAAACACTTTGGCAACTTTGTATTTGTAGTCAACTTAGTTCTGAAGGTAACGGTAGTCACAGTCAGACCGAAAAAAAAAAAAATCAAGACGTTTATGCTGTTTAGCGAAGACCTGTGAAAAAGTGACGCGAAAGGACAAAAGAAATGCATATGATGATGCACTTTGGCTGCGCTACGAGTGGTCTGGATCACTAGATGTGCCACGTTACCAACGAAGGAACTGGGAATCACCTCGGCTACTAAAGATACATCGCAAGAAGGTTCTAACGGTGATCTTAACGCTACGAAGGCTCTGGGAAACAAGGCCCAGAATATTCACAATGATAAAATGTCGGAAGCTGAAATAAAACATGAATTTCTTAAGTATTGTCACTTTAACACGGGTACATCAGTGACTTAATTGCATTGTGAAATCCATTTTTCTCAATCGCTGTGATAATGGAAACACCCACACTTCCTGTGTCATATCCTGCCTGTAGCTATTGCACTGAATGACACACACACACACACACACACCAAAAAGACCTCCAGACTTCCTGGAAATTAAAATACGACCATTTTGTAATATTCCAGTGGATTTCATTAAGCCTTCACAACAGCGCCAAGTCTGGGACCAAAAGGCTCCTGAACAGCTTCTACCCCCAAGCCATAAGACTGCTGAACAGTTCCTCAAATGGCTACCCGGACTATTTACATTGACCCCCATTTTGTTGTACTGATATTCTTGCACTGGCTCTATGCACCCTCACTACCCCCACACTCACTGGACTCTACCCCCACACTCACTGGACTCTACCCCCACACTCAAGCATACTACACTGACACGCCAACACACACACACTATTCTGTTTATTATCTATCCTGATTGCCTAGTCACTTTTACCCTTACCTACATGTACATATTACCTAAATTACCTCAACTACCTCATACCCCTGCACATTGACTCGGTACCGGTACTCATTGTATATAGCCTCGTTATTTTATTGTGTTAACATTTTATTTTTTTCTATTTAGTTGTAATTTTTTTATTATTATTTTTTAACTCTGCATTGTTGGGAAAAGGTTTGTAAGTAAGCATTTCACGGTAAAGTCTACACGTTTTGTATTCGGTCTGACTGAAACTTGGCTTAAGCCTGATGAATTTACCGTGTTAAATGAGGCCTCACCTCCTGGTTACACTAGTGACCATATCCCCCACGCATCCCGCAAAGGCGGAGGTGTTGCTAACATTTACGATAGCAAATTTCAATATACAAGAAAAAAACGACAGCGTTTTCATCTTTTGAGCTTCTAGTCATGAAATCTATGCGGCCTACTCAATCACGTTTTATAGCTACTGTTTACAGGCCTCCTGGGCCGTATACAGTGTTCCTCACTGAGTTCCCTAAATTCCTATCAGACCTTGGAGTCATGGCAGATAATATTCAAATGTTTGGTGACTTTAATATTCACATGGAAAAGTCCACAGACCCACTCTAAAAGACGTTCGGAGCCATCATCAACTCAGTGGGTTTTGTCCAACATGTCTCCGGACCTACTCAGTGCCATACTCATACTCTAGACCTAGTTTTGTCCAGTGGAATAAATGTTGTGGATCTTAATGTTTTTCCTCATAATCCTGGACTATCGGACCACAATTGTATTACGTTTGCAATTGAAACAAATAATCTGCTCAGACCTGAACCAAGGATCATCAAAGGCCGTGCTATAAATTCTCAGACAACCCAAAGATTCCTAGATGCCCTTCCAGACTCCATCCACCTACCCAAGGACGTCAGAGTACAAAAATCTGTTAACCATCTCACTGAAGAACTCAATTTAACTTTGTATAATACCCTAGACGCAGTCGCACCCCTAAAAACAAAAACATTTGTCACAAGAAACTAGCTCCCTGGTATATAGAAAATAAACTCACTAAAAGTGGCAGTAATAAATCCTGTCTTGAAAAAGAGATTGGAAACCCAAATTGGTCTACACGGACAAATTCTGGCCTGGTTTAGATCTTATCTGTCGGAAAGATATCAGTTTGTCTCTGAGGATGGTTTGTCCTCTGACAAATCAACTGTTAATTTTTGTGTTCCTCAATGCTCCGTTTTAGGACCACTATTCTTTACACTATATATTTTACCTCCTGGTGATGTCATTCGGAAACATAAGGTTAACTTTCACTGCTATGCGGACAACACACAGCTGAACATTTTGATGAAACATGGTGAAGCCCCAAAATTGCCCTCACTGGAAGTCTGTGTTTCAGACATAAGGAAGTGGATGGTGGCAAATGTTCTACTTTTAAACTCAGAAAAAAACAGAGATGCTCGTTCTAGGTCCCAAGAAACAAAGAGATTGTCTATTGAATCTGACAATTAATCTTGATGGTTGTAAAGTCATCTCAAATAAAACTGTGAAGGACCTCGGCGTTACTCTGGACCCTGATCTCTCTTTTGACGAACATATCAAGACTGTTTCAAGGACAGCTTTTTTCCATCTACGTAACATTGCAAAAATCAGAAACTTTGTCCCAAAATGATGCAGAAAAATTAATCCATGCTTTTGTCACTTCTAGGTTAGAGTACTGCAATACTCTACTTTCCGTCTACCCGGATAAAGCACTAAACAAACTTCCGTTAGTGCTAAACACGGCTGTTAGAACTTTGACTAGAACCCAAAAATGTGATCATATTACTCCAGTGCTAGCCTCTCTACACTGGCTTCCTGTTAAGGCAAGGGCTGATTTCAAGGTTTTACTGCTAACCTACAAAGCAGTACATGGGCTCGCTCCTACCTATCTTTCCGATTTTGTTCTGCCGTACATACCTACACGTACGCTACGGTCACAAGATGCAGGCCTCCTTACTGTCCCTGGAATTTCTAAGCAAACAGTTGGAGGCAGGGCTTTCTCCTATAGAGCTCCATTTTTATGGAATGGTCTGCCTAACCATGCGAGAGACGCAGACTCGGACTTGACCTCTAAGTCTTTATTAAAGACTCATCTCTTCAGTAGGTCCTAAGATTGAGTGTAGTCTGGCCCAGGAGTGTGAAGGTGAACGGAAAGGCACTGGAGCATCGAACCGCCCTTGCTGTCTCTGCCTGGCCGGTTCCCCTCTCTCCACCGGGTTTCTCTGCCTCTAACCCTATTACAGGGGCTGAGTCACTGGTTTACTGGTGCTCTTCCATGCCGTCGCTAGGAGGGGTGCGTCACTTGAGTGGATTGAGTCACTAACGTGATCTTCCTGTCTGGGTTGGCACCCCCCCTTCGGTTGTGCCGTGGCGGAGATCTTTGTAAGCTATACTCGGCCTTGTATCAGAATGGTAAGTTGGTGGTTGAAGATATCCCTCTTGTGGTGTGGGGGCTGTGCTTTGGCAAACGTGGGTGGGGTTATATCCTGCCTGTTTGGCCCTGTCCGGGGGTATCGTCAGACGGGACCACATTGTCTCCCGACCCCTCCTGTCTCAGCCTCCAGTATTTATGTTGCAAATAGTTTGTGTGTCAGGGGGCTAGGGTCAGTCTGTTATATCTGGAGTATTTCTCCTGTCTTATCCGGTGTCCTGTGTGAATTAAAGTTCTCTCTCTCTCTGAGGACCTGAGCCCTAGGACCATGCCTCAGGACTACCTGGCCTGATGACTCCTTGCTGTCCCCAGTTCACCTGTTCTACCTGCGGCTATGGAACCCTGACCTGTTCACCGGACGTGCTACCTGTCCCAGACCTGCTGTTTTCAACTCTCTAGAAACAGCAGGAGCGGTAGAGATACTCTGAATGATCGGCTATGAAAAGCAAACTGACATTTACTCCTGAGGTGCTGACATGTCACACCCTCAAAAACCACTGTGATGATTATTATTTGACCCTGCTGGTCATCTATGAACATCTTGTCCATGTTCTGTTCTAATCTCCACCCGGCACAGCCATAAGAGAACTGGCCACACCTCATAGCCTGTTCCTCTCTAGGTTTCTACCTAGGTTCTAGCCTTTCTAGGGGGTTTTTCCTAGCCACCGTGCTTCTACACCTGCATTGCTTGCTGTTTGGGGTTTAAGGCTGGGTTTCTGTACAGCCCTTTATGACATCAGCTGATGTAAGAAGGGCTTTATAAATACATTTGATTGATTGATGTGACAGTTTCATAATTAGGGGAGCAGAGAAAGATGAGTAGGACTGGAAGTATTGATGAGAGAATGAGTGAACACAGTACCAGAGTGTGAGTGGTGGGGAGAGATTGAAAGAAGGAGAATGAGTAGTAGGGAGACACACAACAACCGAGAAGTGAATACTGAAACCAGTAGCTATGTGGCAGTTAAAAAAGGTAAAGCAGGACAAGATTACCAAAACTTCTGTCAGTGAGAGAATGAATGAATACTGTACATACCAAGTGAAGGAATGATAGAAAGACTTGTCTAAAGACTACACATTTGTAGTAGAGCACAAAAGTTGAAATTAGAAACATTGAATAAACTGGTTCTATTGTGACCTGGTTTATGGGACCATAGAAACAGAATGAGATTTAATATAGAATACAGAATGAAATAGATTCTATTTCTATGCACTGTACCTCCAGGAACCTCCTCCATAAAGATCTTGATGAAGCCGTCCTGACTCATAGAGCCCAGGTACTGAACGATGTTCCTGTGCTTCAGCCTCTTGTGCAGAGCCATCTCCTCGTGCAGAGGCTGGGAGTAACTGAGATTCGCACACAGATGGGGAGGGAACCAACAGTTAGCATTGGCACTAGATTAGCAATGCATTAGCAAATGGGACAGTGTTCATCTGCCGTTATAACAACATTGCTACAAAACATAAACAACATTAGTGCTAGCTGTGCCGTCATTGAAAAACAACATAAAATCCACTCCAATATTCCAGTTGTGCTGACATGGTGTAGCTGTGACCCACACGTACTGTATGAATTT
The DNA here is from genome assembly GCF_029448725.1 of Salvelinus fontinalis. NCBI lineage: Eukaryota > Metazoa > Chordata > Actinopteri > Salmoniformes > Salmonidae > Salvelinus > Salvelinus fontinalis. The sequence goes on along the minus strand of NC_074702.1, from coordinate 27,801,897 downwards.
GATGAGAGCTTTACAAGCACCCGTCATGTGCTGCTTTAACCTGTGTGGCCATTAGTTCTACAGAGGAACTAAGTACTAACATTTCTTGAACTATGGGGCGAAGCTCTTAGTCGAGGTCGAAGGCTCGTAAACAAGGAATGGGGAAATCTAAATAGACATCCATCTCTTCAGGGAGTAGATTCCAGTGTAGCTATGGGGACACTGGGCAAACATGACACATTTGGCATGCTGAGAAAAACATCTGCGCATTCATTATTCTCATCATTAATCGTGAATCGTTTCGCTCACATTGTATAATATATTACACATATTAGGCTAAAATAATCATTCGGATTTATGGTATCATGTGCAAAGGAAAGTAGCCTGGTCCCAGATCTGTATGTGCTGTCGTGTCAACAAGTATGGTCATTGTTTGACAATACAGCAAAACAGAACTGGGACCAGGCAACAAAAAAAAAGGGGGAAATGTAGCCTGGTCCCAGAACTGTTTGTGTTGTTGTGCTGCCGTGTCAACAAGTATGGTCATTGTTTGACAATACAGCTAAAACAGATCTGGGACCAGGCAACAACAAAAAAAGAAGGGGGAAATGTGTTTTCCATACGTGCAGTCTTTCTCTGGGATCTCCTTGATGGCGATGCGGACTTGGTTGCTCAGGTCCCTCCCAGCATACACCACGCCATAGGTTCCTTTACCCAGAACCACCTTGTCTCTGTTTTCGCTGGTCTCATAGATAAACTGCAGGTTGTAAGGGAGGTTTAATTCAACAGGAAGACGGGTGTGAAACTAAATGTGCGTGTGTGTGTTTCATAAAAAATGTGTCTAAGAGAGTGTGTGGGTTAGAAATACTGTAAAGAATTTCACAAGCAACCACAACAGAAAAGGTTGAGTGAGAGCACAAAGCAATGGAAAAGGATGTTTATTTAGAAACCCTCTGCTGCTCTGAACTGCAGGGAACTGAAATACTATCTGAAATGATTTCAAATAGTAATTGAACCCAGGTTTGCTGGAGTGACATGCTGGACTGAATCCAATGTTCTGTGAATACCAGGAACTTAACACACACGAAAAAATGAGAGGTCGGGAATACGGTAACCATAGCACTACTTGGGCAACGGTTAAGGGAAACTTTTCGCCTATTGACCCCATCATGACAGGGCTTGTTTGTGTACTGGTAGGGTAGAGGGGGGGGGGGGGGGGGGGGGGGTCAAAAATGGAAAAGCAGCCTCGAGAGGGAGGACTCTGCGGCCCTATCGCAATTTGTGTCTCCACAACTCCTTGAATCCTTTCCCCTCGAGCCCTGGTTTCCAAAGCGTTTTCAGAAGGAGGAAAGAAGAGAGGAAATCGAGGAAATATGGATTGAGAAAGAACCTAGCTGACCTCCAGTAATCCTCCAGTGAGCTCGCTGGGGTACTCCACTGGGGATTCTGCCTGGCTTAGAAGAGAGTTGACCATCTCACAGAACCTGGTGGAGAAACGGCACACACAAGAAACTAAATCATCTGGAAAGACTGTTCAAATACATGGGAGCATGTCACATATCAGTCAGTCATGTATTCATGGACCTCACAGGCAAATCATAGATAAGACCTGCAGAAACTTACACAAACAAAGTCAGTACACAGCACTGTTATCAATCTTATATGTCATGAACTATTAGGGGGACCTTTTGATTGCCAGTTACTCGCCTTTCACTGACTCCACAAATACTACTATGAAAACCACTCCCTACTTCCTTCCTTCCCAGAAAGTCTTGGATAACACCTGGGTTTTACTGTATCCCAATACACAACACCTAGCTAATAATGTACTGTATTAGCACACAATGTAAAATGCACATCCATATCAATCCACACCGAAAGGGGAGAGAGAAGCAGGCTCTATTTTCACTAGGCCAGAGTAAAATAAACATTAACAGTTGTCATGTCAACACAATCAAATCATGCGATAAAGGTTGAAAGAACAGGCCCAATCTGTATGTAGGTTTTGTGTGGAGAATGTGGGGAATGAATCAATGGGTGATATGGTTGGTTGTTACACCCCTTCCTGCTAGACAGCTGGGCTAAAGGCTCCCTTTTGATGTGCGTTTGTGCGTGAGCGTGTCTATGTACAAGTGTGTTTGTACGTGTGTGGGACTCACCCCTTACAGTGCAGCTCGCTGGGAAAGCAGAGTTGGAAGTCATCCGAGTTCTCCAGGACATACAGGAAGCAGCTACGCTCGTCAAACTTGGAAACACTGAGCAGGTCAAAAGGTTAAAGAGGGGCATTAAGAGCTACACAACCCTTCAGCGCTAACAGCAGCATCACAATGAAATAACAACAAGTATTCTCAAAATACCAATGCAGGCAAACAAAGGGAATTTGAATAAAGACAAGAAAAGCCAACAATAGTACATTCAATATGTACCAGGTGACAGTAGGGCTGGGCGATATGACGATATATATCGTGTGACGATAGAAAAACGTCTATCGTTTCATATTATGCTCTATCGTTTAGTTCGTTGTGTCGCAAATCACACACTTCACGGCAATATTTTTCGTCAAACGTGCCGTGTGGAAGGAAATTTGCAACACAAACAAACATGGAGAGTGAACGTGACACAGAGCACGGAGACATGGAGCTCGTACCTAAAAGAGGGGCTACTTCGGTCGCATGGACGTGGTTTGTGTATGAAAAGTCTGACACGGACCAGAAAACCGTCCTTTGCATAATATGCCGCAGGCCGGTCCCGACGACAGGCTCAGACACCACTAACCTCTTTTACCACCTACGTAAGAATCATGTGAAACAGTACGGAGAGAATCTACCGATGAGACCCCAAAAAGTACAGTCAAGTGCTCAAACAAACCCCCGACTCAGACGTTGCAAGAGGCTTTTTCCCGCGGCTCACCATATGGAAAAGAATCACGACGATGGAAGGAGATAACAGCTGCCGTTACTTACATCTGCAAAGACATGGCCCCAATTTACACGGTCGAGAAACGGGGGTTTCGTGAGTTGGTGCTAACACTCGACCCAAGGTACCAAATTGATATGACACGTATTAATGCCAAAATAACATGCAAAACAGGCAAGCCCCTAAAAATATTGATTATATATTTTGTTTGCAACTACAGTTGAAGTGTTTTATATTTTATATTTTGTTACATGCTTAATTGAAAATTTGCACAAAGGTTCTAAAGAAAAGGAGAAATAATCAAATATGAGTAAGTACCTTTTATTTGTTGCGTATAATTCTAAATGTAATAAGAAATAGGCCTCTACATGTGGTCATTTTATATCAACTATTTATTCATTGAATTTACAGAAAATGTGTATATCGTGATATGTATCGTTATCGGGATATGAAATGACCTATAAATCGGGATATGAGATTTTGACCATATTGCCCAGCCCTGGGTGACAGTGTTGCAAATATAAACTGAAAGAAAATAAATCTCTATCGCCCTGAAGGCAGTTCGGTAAGCAAAACAAGGGTAAAGTACACAGTGACCTCCACAGCCAAATAGACATGGACACACACACACATCCAGTCACAGTCTTTGAAAACAACACAGACAAAAACACCCTGTGTGGCCAGTGGCCAAGTCCACCAGACAGATAGTGTTTAGACTCAGTAAAACTCGACCTGGCTTCAAATACTATTTGAAATCCTTTCAAATACTTTAGCTGGGCTTGATTGAGCTTGCCTTGGTTCAATGGAACCAATAGAATAGTCGCAAAACCTGCAAACTCCGCCCATCTGGAACTCCAGGCAGGCTAAAGGAAAAACGGAAATATTTCAAATAGTATTTGAACCTATGTCTGGTAGACTAGCCCTGGTGATGTGTAAGGGCTGCAGGCGTGAACACGACACACATCACAGGGCCAGGAACTTAGCCCAGAAATGTTAGCACACTCTGTACTGTCCGTTACCGTACCTCACTCCCCGGATTTGCGAGGCTGGGAAAGTCCACTGGGCTTTCTGGCCTTTCTAGGGAAGGGAAGACACGGCAGACTGTCATAATTCTCACTCAACAGGCTAAACACACACACAAAGTATGCACGCGCCTGCACACACACACACACAAAGTATGCACTCGCCTGCACACACACGCGGGTGCACACATCCTCATTAGGCAATTATAGGCATGTCTTCTTTCCCGTCACTGACGTGGTGTCGTTTTGAAAACACCCCACGCCTATTCTGGTTAAACACACCATTCCTGAACTACCATTTTCTATGTCTTAACAGGTTGGAAACTGTAGACGTGTACAGTATAACTCAGTAGTTCAATATCTACAAGGCGGTAGAGGGGTCTGTTTACCTGGTCCCAGATCTGCTTGTACTGTATTAGCCAACTCTTTTAGTCATTGTCATGCCAAACATGGTCTGTACCTTCAGGGGTGTGATGTGGTTGAGCCGAACCGTGCAGCTGTCGTCCTCCTCACTCACACACACTATGGTGGGCTGGAGCACTTTGGTCTGCTCCAGGATCAGAACCTGAGGAACGGCAATGGTTAATGGTGATAACCGTTTTTGGCGTTAAAAGGTTACTTTCCCAAATACTTTTGCTGCAGAAAGGTACTGTGCCTTGTCAACGTGACAAACTCTCCCGGCCGGGTGACGCCAAGTGCCAACATCATTAGCAATTATCTGACCATGACCGTGCAGTTAAATGCATGTAAAAGCAATTTTTTTTTTTTTTTACTGCACTGCATTTGACTGGCCAGAACTGTTACATATTAGGCAGAGAGAATCTATTGAGGTCTCACAAAGCAATGTGGGTTTGAGGAACTGGGAGTACTTGGAGCGGTAGTGTCTGACAGAGTGACTTGGAACCATGCCGCTACGCTCTAACTAAATAAAGTTGAATGTACTGGGAGCTGTGGTGAGGTCTTACTGGGCAGCGGTCAGTGGAAACAGTGGGCTTGCAGATTTGCAGCATCAGCTCCATCCAGAAGTCCACAGTCTCCTGTTTAGACGGTTTCACCTCCGGGGGCTTGGTGAACTTATGGTACAAGATGAACGTCTCCATGATCGAGCCCACATACCTCAAAAGAAAGATGTGAAAAAGTGTTTGAAAATCAAAATCAAAGTTCAAAACATTGACCTTAAAAGAGGTCATACCAAACTTTTGCTTAGGGGAAAGGGGTCCTCTAAAATGGACAGTATCTTTAACATTAAAGATCCCACATAGTCAAAATCATGTTTTTCATCAAATGGATTATAGTTGGATGAAACCAAATCAAAGTAGGATGAACAAATTAGGAAAAATTACTGTTGCTTGTACATTGATCAAGTCTGATCATAAAGTTAATGGTCGTGTCAAACTTGAATTCAGGTGGCGGGAAAATGTAGGGTTTCGTGTGGCGTCACATAAAGCCCTCATTTTAATACACCGATGGTAACGTCTTATTCTCTTGCCTAATTTAAATAAGTACCGACTCGTAACCATCAGCACAGAAGGTGTGTTTGCAGAGGGGTGTGGTTTACATAGCTAGCTAGTGTACTGGTGCTAAAATTTGACTGCAAGGTGACATCAAACAACAGGTTTCTCCTATTCATTTACGGCAAAGATAATTATAGGTTTCCCCTTTCATCTGTGTCTGGTGTTTGCTAGTTACTGGCTAGCTAGTTCTTCAGCCAGCATGGAACAAAAGGCGGGAGGGTCTTTCAAAACTCAGACGCAATTGTCATGTCAAGCGTTGGAGCGTTGGACTAGTAACCGGAAGGTTGCAAGATCAAATCCCCGAGCTGGTACGGAAAAATCTGTCCTTCTGCCCCTGAACAAGGCAGTTAACCCACTGTTCCGAGGCCGTCATTAAAAATAAGAATTTGTTCTTAACTGACTTGCTTACTTAAATAATGGTAAATTAAAAAAAATATCTGTCAGTTCTGCTGCAAAATGCAACAGAAGAGACATGCCAAATGGGAGATTCTGACATCATTGATAGTCATGGTTTATGAATATGGTCTGGCAGTCAACATATACACATGTATAGTTGAAGTCGGAAGTTTAAATACACTTAGGTTGGAGTCATTAAAACTCGTTTTTCAAATACTCGCCACATTTATTGTTAACAAACTATAGTTTTGGCAAGTCGGTTCGGACATCTACTTTGTGCATGACAAGTAATTTTTCCAACAATTGTTTACAGACAGATAATTTCACTTATAACTCACTGTATCACAATTCCAGTGGGTCAGAAGTTTACATACACTAAGTTGACTGCCTTTAAAAAGCTTGGAAAATTCCAGAAAATTATGTCATGGCTTTAGAAGCTTCTGATAGGCTAATTGACATAATTTGAGTCAATTGGATGTGTACCTGTGGATGTATTTCAATGCCTACCTTCAAACTCAGTGCCTCATTGCTTGACATCATGGGAAAATCAAAAGAAATCAGCCAAGACCTCAGAAAACAAATTGTAGACCTCCATAAGTCTGGTTCATTCTTGGGAGCAATTTCCAAACGCCTGAAGGTACCACGTTCATCTATACAAACAATAGTATGCAAGTATAAACACCATGGGACCACGCAGCCGTCATACCGCTCAGGAAGGAGACGTGTTCTGTCTCCTAGAGATGAACATACTTAGGTGCGAAAAGTGCAAATCAATCCCAGAACAACAGCAAAGGACCTTGTGAAGATGCTGGAGGAAACAGGTACAAAAGTATCTATATCCACAGTAAAACGAGTCCTATATCGACATAACCTGAAAGGCCGCTCAGCCAGGAAGAAGCCACTGCTCCAAAACCGCCATAAAAAAAGCCAGACTACGTTTTGCAACTGCACATGGAGACAAAGATCGTAGTTTTTGGAGAAATGTCCTCTGGTCTGATGAAACAAAAATAGAACTATTTGGCCATAATGACCATCGTTATGTTTGGAGGAAAAAGGGGGATGCTTGCAAGCCGAAGAATACCATCCCAAACGTGAAGCACGGGGGTGGCAGCATCATGTTGTGGGGGTGATTTGCTGTAGGAGGGACTGGTGGACTTCACAAAATAGATGGCATCATGAGGAGGAAAATGATGTGGATACATTGAAGCAACATCTCAAGACATCAGTCAAGAAGTTAAAGCTTGGTCACAAATGGGTCTTCCAAGTGAACAACGATCCCAAGCATACTTCCAAAGTTGTGGCAAAATGGCTTAAGGACAACAAAGTCAAGGTATTGGAGTGTCCATCACAAAGCCCTGGCCTCAATCCTATAGAAAATGTGTGTGCAGAACTGAAAAAGTGTGTGTGAGCAAGGAGGCCTACAAACCTGACTCAGTTACACCAGTTCTGTCAGGAGGAATGGGCCAAAATTCATCCAACTTACTGTGGAAAGCTTGTGGAAGGCTACCCAAAACGTTAGACCCAAGTTAAAGAATTTAAAGGCAATGCTACCAAATACTAATTGAGTGCATGTAAACTTCTGGCCCACTGGGAATGTGATGAAAGAAATAAAAGCTTAAATAAATCACTCTCTACTATTATTCTGACATTTCACATTCATAAAATTAAGTGGTGATCCTAACTGACCTAAAACAGGGATTATTTACTTGGATTAAAATGTCAGGAAATGTGAAAAACTGAGTTTAAAATATATTTGGCTAAAGTGTACGTAAACTTCCGACTTCAACTGTATATATTTTATGAGGCATACCCAGGCCTCACCCTGTCCAGTTTCAACTGAAATTGTCCAAGATGAACTAGCTACAAGATGAACTAGCTAGCTAACTTCATGATCGCACTGCAACACTGCTCATTACCTACAAGTTGCTTGTCATAAGTATTTCAAAGAACTGTCAGTCAAGGCGAGCTCCCCCCCACTCAGCCTATTATCTCCCTGCCCACTCAGCCCGTCTTTTCAGCCTTACTGATAGTTAGACATGAGAGAAAAAGTGCATTTCCTCAAATTTTTAGCATTTTTTTTTTAATCGGGAAAAATTATAAAGGCTATTTTACATTTAATCCAGATGACTGTACTTGCCCTTTAACAGGATATGTTGAAATGTGCCCTCTCATCCTGGTTTCTAATCATCTCATTCTCAAAAACCAGGTTCATATAAACATCAGTGTTATTGAGGAATCTGTTAGGATGATATGCTCATATATTTCACATCAAGAATGCCTGCCTGGTCCCAGATCTGTTTGTGCTGTCTTGAATGTTTGCAGTGACAATGACCATAGGATCTAACAAGACGGAACTGTGACTCCTCTCACCACATGGGTGCATTGAGCCGGTAGAGTTTCTCTGAAGCCTCGATGACCTTCCTGTGTTCGTTGGCCAGGATGCTGGCTCCCAGGTAGAAGCCTACATCCCAGTAGTCCTGCATCTTCTCCAAGCTGCCCTTCCTCCCTAGCAGGCTGCTCAGGGACACACCTGGAAACACACACAACAAACACAAAGACGGGCGCAGACAGACACAGAGGTTAGATAGTGAGAATATGATAGGAGAGAATCATCTGTTGATTGAATGATTAGAATATTCCACCCTGAAACATATAACTGTATGGAATTGATTAGAATGTATAAAATCATAATTAATAAATGTGTAGTCCTAGTCAGAATTAGGGTAAAGACCATATGTCTTTATGGTATTTTAAACACGGACTGTCTGAGCTTGGTGCCGACCTGACTAGAGATTTGGGAGAGAACGTCTCAAGGACAAGGTCACTAATCTCTGTTGGCTGGGTAGCAGGACATGTGTGTGCGTATGGTTGTGTGGGCGTGAGAAGTCAGTATAAAATGAATTGTTTTGTATTCGTGACTTCAGAACGTTCCCGTGAATAAACCTTTTTGACTATTTTAGCTGGGCCTAAGGTGTTTCATTCAACCAGGATCTTACAAATTCTGGTTTGCAGACTGAGGAATATATAATTAAATTGGGTTATGTACCTTGAGAACAAGGTACTGATTCAGGGCAGTGGAGTGTCGGTGAGAACAATGTACCTATTTTGCGCAGCTCGATGGAGGTGTCAAATTCGTGGCCGGCAGCCATCAAGAGGACAACGTTGTTGATACCGGAGTGAAGGGTTTGCTCTGTCTCGAAGGCTTTGCCGTACCTGGTGGAGAATCCATGAAGAGAGATTCAAATGGAATAATTAATTAACACATATAGCTGCCTAGGCAATGATCTGACCTAACCAATGATTTGTTTAATAACAGCGTATCATATAGTATCAGGTGTGTCAGCTGTCATAAGCCTGACACCAGGTGTCATGACTGTTTATGCCATCTGCTATGTCTTAATTCTAACAGTGTTATGCAGCCTTTATGACAGAGGACTCAAGTGTAACTGAAAAGGATGGAGGGAACTCAAAGGAATAACATAACATAGACTGATGTAGAGCCCTAGTAAGGAGGACTTGACTGGAGTGAGTGAAGGGATGCTGTGCGTACGGCGTGGATATTAGGACGAGCGACAAGTCCGAGTGGCTTTGACACCAACTCCTTGTGACTCTAAGGCTGTACTAATATGGACACCGTAATGGTAGGTCTCACCAGTAGCAGGCCTGGTCTCGACTGCGATGGTCTTTAAAGCCAGAGCTCATGAACATGTCTTTGTAGATACGGCCGCAGAGGCAGTGCACGTCCGACGCCACCCTGTCACCTGACTCCACAATGGGCAGAATCAACTCCAGGGCCTTGGCACGGTCACCTGGACGATTCCTCCTGAAGGTCAAAGATTAGGAAACATTATGACAGATGGAATCTTCAGAATCAACAGCCTGTGTCGTGCTGAAAGATAGTGTCGGGTAAATTTCTTGAAGAAAATCTGTGTGCTTGATTCAGTCGTCTAAAATAATAAAGATAGGGGAAAAACAGTACTGTGCTTTCAGCAAGCCCCCTAATTATGTGTTAAAATGGGGGTTGGCTCTCACCCATTTAGTGTTGTATACACATTATTTCCTTTTATGATATCATGTGAAAGACTATCGTCAAACAGAATATGTGAGCAAGACAAGTGGAGGAACAGTGGTACCTGTTTAAAGCAAATATGTAGTGAAAATTGATACTCTGCTGGGCAGCAACCAAGCACGTGGGCAAGTTGTTCAGGCTCTCTACCAGTTTGATAATGGCATCGTAGTCCTGAAGTCAGAAAGAGGACTGGATTACAGCAAACCCTTTATCAACATTATAATAACATCTCTGATTTCAAAGCATTATAAATTAGGCATAGCTGCAGACACCTTTAATATTTTTAAATAGACATACAAAGTGAAGATCCTCCCTCAAATTGATTTACTTTAACCCCTGCAGTACTTGTTACACATGAATGTAGGGTTGGGCGATGTCAACCTTTGTTCAAACGTGAGTAAGTAGCCGTAACAAATGGTAATATAAAATGAATATCCCCCTTTATTTGCCAAGCCAAAAAATATATACAGTACCAATCAAAGGTTGACACAACTACTCATTAAAGGGTTTTTCTTTATTTCTACATTGTAGAATAATAGTGAAGACATCAAACCTATGAAATAACACAAATGGAATCATGTAGTAACCAAAAAGGTATTAAACAAATCAAAATATATTTGAGATTGTTGAAAGTAGCCACCTTTTGCCTTGATGACAGCTTTGCACACTCTTGGCATTCTCTCAACCAGCTTCACCTGGAATGCTTTCCCAACAGTCTTGAAGGAGTTCCCACATATGCTGAGCACTTGTTGGCTGCTTTTCCTTCACTCTGCAATCCAACTCATCCCAAACCATCTCAATTGGGTTGAGCTCAGGTGATTGTGGAGGCCAGGTCATCTGATGTAGCACTCCATCACTCTCCTTCTTGGTCAAATAGCCCTTACAGTCTGTAGTTGTGTTGGGTCATTGTTCTGTTGAAAAACAAATGATAGTCCCACTAAGTGCAAAGTAGATGGGATTGCGTAGCAATACAAAATGCTGTGGTAGCCATGCTGGTTAAGTGTGCCTTGAATTCTAAATAAATCACAGACAATTTCAACAGCAAAGCACCACCACACCATCACATCTCCTCCTCCATGCTTCACAGTGGGAACCACACATGCAGAGATAATCCGTTCACCTACTCTGCATCTCAAAGACAATGCAGTTGGAACCAAAAATCTCAAATTTGGACTCATCAGACCAAAAAATAGATTTCCACCGTGTTTCTTGGCCCAAGCAAGTCTGTTCTTCTTATTGATGTCCTTTAGTTGTGGTTTCTTTGCAGCTTGAAGGCCTGATTCACACAGTCTCCACTGAACAGTTGATGTTGAGATGTGTCTGTTACTTGAACTCTGTGAAGCATTTATTTGGGCTGGAATTTCTGAGGCTGGTAACTCTAATGAACTTATCCTCTGCAGCAGAGGTAACTCTAGGTCTTCCTTTCCTGTGGCGGTCCTCATGAGAGCCAGTTTCATCATAGCGCTTGATGGTTTTTAAGACTGCACTTGAAGAAACGTTCAAAATTCTTGAAATTTTCCGGATTGACTGACCTTAATGTCTTAAAGTAATGGACTGTCAATTCTCTTTGCTTATTTGAGCTGTTCTTGACATAATATGGACTTGGTCTTTCACCAAATAGGGCTATCTTCTGTAAACTAACCCTACCTTGTCACAACACAACTGATTGACGCAAACACATTAAGAAGGAAAGAAATTCCACAAATAAAACTTTTAACAAGGCACACCTGTTAACTGATATGCATTCCAGATGAATACCTCACGAAGCTGTTTGAGAGATTGCCAAGAGTGTACAAAGCTGTCATCAAGGCAAAGGATGGCTACTTTGAAGAATCTCAAATATAAAATATATTTGGATTTGTTTAACACTTTTTTGGTTACTACATGATTCCATATGCGTTTTGACTGGTACTGTATATTTGTTTACATTTACAATAATACATACAGTTATAAAATGGACACTAAAAAGCCTGCTAAAACATATTTTAGTAGCCTATTCCTCTCTGTTGGAGCTGTGGCATAAAATAAGTGTGTGTCTGTGTGTGCCGACATATATTATGGGTTGTAAATCATGAAGGGCCCGGCTGCAGAGCACGCAACTCTGATGTCCCCAGAACTGGATAATTATTCAATGATTTGCATTTTTGTCTAATCTTCCTCTCTTATTAGGCCTAGTTTTCTATACGTTGTAGGTAGGTTCTGTACCTGGCTAATAATAGGCTATTGAAGTAGGCCTACTCTACACATCATTTCTTTCATAAGCTTTGCTCAGCGGCCTACTTGGGAAATATCTTTTATAACTTTAACTTGTCTTAATGCTTTTGATAGGCTATTTTAATTAGTAGGATTTGGCTTTTGGCCGTTTGGTTCGCAACGGCAAGTAGGAGGGATGAATAACTTATTTTAGACTAAGGTTTGTTGAAACTACTCATTCTATTTTTCTATCTTGCTCTTGTATGTTCTACCTCTCATTATTACCTTAGGACTATCATGTAAAGTTATTCAAAAACAACTTGAAACTGTCTGAGAACTCTGTATTGGATCATGAAGTAGTACGACGGGAGGAGGCAGGAGAAAGCCAGCATGCATAAAAACGGATGTCATATTCAAGTCAAATGGAGAGAAAATACAAAATTTGGATTTTAAAATAACTAGACACCAGATTGTCCGCTATAAAAAAATGTATAGGCTTCGGCTATATGCCCACTGAGAAAGAAATAATATGTTTCTGAAAGGACATTTTACGCTGCTTTGGTAAAAATCTTAGCTGTCTACATCGTTCTTTTGCATTCTGTAAATTCTTTGTAACATATTTATTGAAATAGGTTATGCAGGCTATAGCAAAGAAAAATCCCACTTGGCACGGCCCTGCTGTGGGCTGCCCTGTCAGCTCTTTGCTGCGTGGAGCCAATCAAGTTGAAACAGGCTATACATTGTCAGTCACATCACGATGTCATCACCATCAGCGAGAACTTTCAATCGTCTTCGATATCCGATACTATCACCCAACCCTAAAAGTTCTTGACTATAACTGAGACCCCTGATAAGATGAGTTTATTTTCACTTAGAATGACCTTGGGAGGGCTGCTATCTAATCATTGTTAGCATTCAATCCCCTTTATATTAGTCTTTGTGTACACAGAGAAAGAACATTAATGTTTCAATGAAGGTAGTCAACCAAACACAGGCAAACATCATGCAGACTGTAGATCCGCCACACTAACACACAGGTTTTAAAGGTAGATTCGGCGATGCATGAAGTAAACTGCAGAGTTGGGCCAATTTCCACACCAACTAAAAGTACGAGGCACGGGGCTAAAATGCTCAGCTATCACATTGCAGCAGTTACTCTGTGAGTGAACTGTCTGGCGTCACGCTTGCCCGCAATATGTGTGGTTCAGTCTTCTGCTCGTGGTCATATTGGCGATTCTCACAAAAGCATTCCACAGTCATAAAAGTGAGCCCATGCCAAAAAATCTACTGCCCAAACACAACAGCCACCATAACATAAACAAGGCCAGTCTTGACACTGGCAAACACAGAACCACTGAGCCCTGGGTCGTGTTCATTAGGCACCAAATGGTAGGGACTACCTGGACTTGTCCGATAAGAAGCGCTCGTTTTCATGTTCCATTACACAAAGCTTTGCTACAGTGTAACCTAATAAACATGATCCAGGTCCCTTGCTCCCATAGCTAAGCCCACCTGGACATCCCGGTACGACAGCAGTAGGTTCATGATGATGTCTGGGCTGAGCAGCTCCACCGTGTCAAGGCGCTTCTGGATGCGGCCCAGCTCCTGACTCAAGTCCTGGCCACTGAAGCGCTCCCGGGCCGTGCGGATCTCATGGCGGATGGACTCCCGGAAGTACTCACTAATAAGAGAGTCAGTTTTACACTTACACTTAACCCCTGAAAATGCTTGTGATCCAGGGGCATATATTGTATATAACACAAATGACTGATAATAGCTCATGTCTAACTGAAAGACATTTGCAGTTGGGCAGTCTAGACATTTCCAAGCTTAACCATGTACTTTATTTGCTGCTATTCTCCCACCCAACCAAGCTAGCGAACCAAGCAGATTGGTTGGGCAAAAAAACTAAGTGAAAGACACAATGAGGGAGTCATAAGGGAATAACTAGACATGCAGCGTTGGTAGCATGAGATGCTGACCTGGCATGAACGTGCACATTATCCAGCAGTTGAATGAGCCTCTCTACCAGTGGGGTGAGGAGGGGTTCCAGTTGGAAGCTTGGCTGCATCAGTTCTTTGATGCCGCTTAAGAGGGTCGCGTCGCAGGCAAACACCTTGCCCTGTGGCAACACCACATACGGGATGAACGTGTAGCTCCCACACTGCTCCTGAGGGAAGACACACATTCGGGCATTAACATACAAGCTCTCACACACACAAGCGTTATCTATATGCAGCATACATAAACGTATGGTGACCAAACCCAGGCACACTACTAGCAAACAGAAACATATACAATATTCACCTTGGAACCAGGAACCACTGTTTTAACGTGTGTTAAAATATTAGGAAATGTTTTTGCTTAATCCCATCTCTGCAAAAGCTTTATAAATATAAATGAGGTGATGAACATTGTTCCATTGTCATATGCCTGCTTGAGGATTTATGACAATGGAGTACTCATCTTGCTACCTTATCCATTCCAGAGTGGTATCATGCTCTAATAGTGGCGCTGCTTTAAACACACATATCTACTAAACACACACATCCGCTTGATAGGCCTAAGGAAATCCATTTCCCAAGAAACCGATAAAAGACTGCAATTCAACCTTTGTTCAACAATCCAGCGAAAACAACCTTAGGATCAACCTATATCAGAGACATCTGGGCTAAAAAAGTCACAAATCCTTATTTTGTTTTTTTAAGTACAGCAGTAGTTATTGGCAATATTATGCAACTGGTGGTGGGATTGTTGTGGCAATGGAAGGGACATTTTTATGGCACTGTGGCCTACTTCTTCCAAAATGGCACACCCTAAAATCTGTTTACAACCCAATTTGCCCCCAAAGTGAGCTGGAAAAAGGCCCACTTGGTCCCTTCTTCAATCATTTAATTATTGTAAACTCTCACGATGCCCTGCGTGTACCTTGAGTGCTTGCAGGTCACTGTCCTGCTTGTAACAATACAGGATGATGTTATTGGTCATGCTGAAGCTCTCTCTTACGCCCAGGTGATAGAAGAGTGACTGCTGGCAGCAAGTGTCACTAATTTCCACCACTGCCACATCTGTCAAAAGAGAAGGGTGAAAATTCGAAAACACCCGTGCAGCGCAGATACACACTTAAAATACCTGTGTGTGTAGAACACACAGTAACTTTTTGGCCAACAACAATTTAGAAGAATTAAGTAGTGTGGTGTTGCAAATGCCTTGCTGACAGTCGACATGACTATACTTGCCTGCATTGTAGAAGATATCAAGAACGTCAGTCGTCCCAAGCGATATCCTCTCGAAAGGAATGGTTTTGAACACCGCGTGCGTATCCGCGCAGGCTTCTTTCACAGACTTCAGTGACAGGTTCTCTTCTGTCTGTGGCAGGGATGCATCCTCAACGATAATGTATGCAACAGCAACAGCCCTAGTCCGACTCCGGGGTGAAATAATGTGCTTATTCGAGGTGGTGAGATCAATAGCCAAAGGGTCCTGCCATAAACTTCCAGCTGATACCCAAACAGGATCCTTTCTATTGATCTCGTGCAGGCTCATACGCCTGCGTTCGGTGGTATACATTTTCCCAAATATTCAAGAACGCATATTCCAGTGTGTCATAGACAGTGGAGCTCTGTTCCTGTAAATTCCCCAGGTGCATCTCGTCTCGACCCGTCTTCAGTGACATTCCGCGAACTGTTCCCTTACACGCCTTCAACCCCTCCCATATCCCCGGCTGCGAACTCGCCCAATGTCTACACGCAAACTTCAAACACAGGACACGTTACAATATGGAAATAAACAAACTTCTTTCTCATTGGTGTAGCAAGTGTTCATGTGCACCTGAACATCGCATCCACTTTGGTATTTTATTAGGATCCCCATTAGCTGTTGCAAAAGCAGCAGCTACTCTTCCTGGGGTCCACACAAAACATAATACAGAACATCAATAGACAAGGACAGAACTACATAAAACATTTTTAAACGGCATATGTAGCCTACATATCAATGCATACACACAAACTATCTAGGTCAAATGAACTGTTGGATTTACAGCGGCTCCTCTACGACCTCTGCTGGCGTAGCCAGAAATTCGTTGGGTGGGCCTGCAGAAATGTTGCTATTGAGATACATTTTGTCGTTTTATAGCTAATCTCATGCTATTCTACACATTTTGCTATGATGCTGATAGAAAATATTGCTATTTTAAAGCTAATTTCCTGTAATTCTACACATTTTTCCAAGGGAGAAAGAAGTGTGTTTATTTCCATATTGTAATGTGTCCTGTGTTTTTTAGTTTGCGTGTCTCAGAGCTCCATGTCTTATCTGTCTTACTCCATAAGTAATACTTTTGCCACCTATTGGCCTGTAGAACTATTGTTATTAAACATGTATTCATTAAACTGGTACCGGGGGACCTTCAGATAAGTCTTGTGAGGCGTGTTTGCCTCTTGAGCAAAACAACCGACATGTATGTAGCCCAAACTGTTCGGATGCTACAGACAGAAGTCCCGTTGGAACTTCTGGGGGAGGGGGGGGGGGGGGGGGGGGGTAGATTGAGACACATCCCATGCAGAAATAGATTTGTTTTAAACAGAATGATTTTGATGGGGATTTTTTTATTATGTTAACTTGAATTCCGCAGGGCCATGGAAATTGTATAGGGTTAATATGCCATCTTTCATATTTGGGCAAAGAGCTCCATGTTTAATAATGGTATGGTCCATAGGGAGGTGCCATAGGTATAAAGGTACCTGTTTCACCTATGAGCTGGAGTTACGTTCTAGCATGTGAGATGTGTGGGAGGCTGTCCATAGCATGGTATACCCCAACCTGGTTTAGTAGGGTAGGACTGGTTAAGGCTTAAGTTTTGTATTTAGATTGAACTCTGTATTTTGAGAGTCTGTTCACTTTGTGATTATGTAAATATTCATTCATTGGATTTTGTCACTCACCAGGAACCACCTTTCACTGTCAAAAAAATGTGACACTATTTTGCACATGCTCCTGCTGCCTCCTGCTACTTACTGCCTATAAGGCTGCTTCAACATTGAGTCTCTACGACAGCATCAGACAAAATTTGGCATTTTTCAAGCTAACTTCCTGCGATTCTACACATTTTGTAATGGGGCAGAAAACCAGAACTGTGTTATGTTACAAAAACATTTCAAGGGGAATACAAGAAGTATTGATGGAGTACTATGGAGCCTCCAAGCCCCATGTTGCCCAGGGTTAAGAACATACACTGTAGAAAAGGAGCTAGGCTATAAGTTAGATTTGTTCTTAATATCGACATTAATAGTAGAATGATAGTGTTTCACAATATTCTTTCCCCAAAAATGTATTAGGTTCACACAAATTTGCATTTAAGGGTAGAGCTTTCTTATTGGTCAACAAAAGACAACCAGTTCGTGGTCACATCGACTGAGTTTCCTTTCGCTTCAGTACAGGTTAGCTGACGTCACAAAAACAATACGCATGCTTAAAGGTCAGCAGGCTGTGTGTTATGGTTCTGGATGGCCAGATAGCTAGCAACAATGACAAGAAACTGACATGTGGTGAATCCTTAGTGGCTCGTTTCAGCTCAGTTGATCTTAATACCATGTCTTATTTGTAGGTGTTTTGACTGATGTCACATCTATGATAATATGGCAAAAAAAATTGGTATCTAGCCAACAACAACCTATGGATGTATTGAGAAAGAAACAAGTGCTCATTGTGCAACTTTGTGTTTTCAATAAACATTGGAGATTGACTATGTTGACAAATGCTGTCAAAAATCTATGCCTACCCCGTGTTTTGCCCCATAGTTGCGCACTTGTTGGTTTGTTGCGAAACAATCAATCCCTTTTATATCCCCAAAATAAGATTCCACAGCCACAAAGTCAAAATTGGCTACAAAAAAAAAAAGTTAGGGTTTAATTTTAGGTTAGCATTGCGGTTGTTACAGTTAAATTCAAATGTTAAGAGAAATTGTAGAACTGGGCGGGGTTTATAGAAACGAGTGACGACCAATTGACCAGGGCCAGCAAATCTCATTGTCAAATTGACTGGGGCTGTGCGATTTCTACATGTTTGACCTTTGCTGGCCCCAGTCAATTTGACAAGAGACAGTTCATCCTTTGTTGACCAATAAGGCTGCACCATTAGAATGCAGTTGTGTGAGCCCCCAATATTATTATTATTTTTTAAATATATCACTATATATATTAAATGACATTTAAGGACTTTCTTGAAATTACAATGCAAAAATGTTACATCTAGTATATATATAATTACATTGTATTGCATTACACCCTCTAAACTTATTTGATAGATACCAGTCTTTGACATAAATATGTTCAATTTGTTGTGGTTAGCAAAATATTCATGTAATTTTTATATATTTTTTATTTATTTATTTTACCGTTATTTTACCAGGTAAGTTGACTGAGAACACGTTCTCATTTGCAGCAACGACCTGGGGAATAGTTACAGGGGAGAGGAGGGGGATGAATGAGCCAATTGTAAACTGGGGATTATTAGGTGACCATGATGGTTTGAGGGCCAGATTGGGAATTTAGCCAGGACACCGGGGTTAACACCCCTACTCTTACGATAAGTGCCATGGGATCTTTAATGACCTCAGAGAGTCAGGACACCCGTTTAACGTCCCATCCGAAAGACGGCACCCTACACAGGGCAGTGTCCCCAATCACTGCCCTGGGGCATTGGGATATTTTTTAGACCCGAGGAAAGAGTGCCTCCTACTGGCCCTCCAACACCACTTCCAGCAGCATCTGGTCTCCCATCCAGGGACTGACCAGGACCAACCCTTAGCTTCAGAAGCAAGCCTGCAGTGGTATGCAGGGTGGCATCAATATGGCAGTACCTCTGTGGCTCACACTTTGAGAACCGCCAGGGGTATTCAACTCTTAACCTACGAGGTCCGTAGCCTGATGGTTTTCTGTTCTACCTATAATTAATTGCACACACCTGGTGTCCCAGGTCTAAATCAGGTACAAAAAAATGTTGAGAGGTCTACGTGATACTATTACTGATATGACAGAAATTAGAAAATGTTACTCACACAAAGCAGCGCAGCATAGGACTGCAGGCGAGGCAAAAAAAAATGAAAACCGTGGTTATCAGAATTGTGGGTACATTAGTCTGTAGAGCGTGCGAAATTTACATGTGGTTCATAACTTGACGTGGCTTACTGTGTGGTTAAGATGGTTTACTTGAACATACATCAACCATCAAAGTTATGGCAAACAAATAACAAAACTAAGTCTTTCACAACCTTTATGTACAATACAAAACACCTAAAATGGAACTACAATGTAGATGGTGTTCAAAAAAGTAAAAAACTAAATTGTCTTTGTAGTGGGAATAGTCACGCTGTACAGTGTGGTATGATCTTTGTCCAGAAACCTCCATAGCCTACAGTCAAGTCGGTGGTAAAGACTGGGTAAACGGAATACACTACGACACACACGTTTTTCTCTACGTCACAAGCAGCACACATTTAAAGCAGATACATACACACATACGCTTTCTTTACTCCTGGTTGCAACGCTCAAACCCAAATACAGTACACCACATAATGAATCCAGCATTCACATTCAATACATCCAGTGTATTTACAATTAAGGTCTGGACATAGGCTAGCCTTCAGCTATATACTAATTTATATTCAATGTTCTATTCCAAAAATATAATAACAAAATAATTTTTTGTAAAGTAACTTCTTTCTGGCATTGAGCACTTGTGTTGAACGTAAGCAGTCAGATATGGGAGGGGGAAGAAATCAACCACACTACTGATCTTAAGTTAATGTCCTGAGAATAGAGAGTACTGAGACCTGTTACTGCAGGTTAAAGCAGGTTTTTATGACCGCCAAAGAGACCACAAAGACTTCTACCACTTTTTTTATTTGTTCCGTTAACACTGAAAGCTGCTTAACCCAACACGCCACCTGTGCAGTTCATTGTTCCATCCGTGTTAAGGAGATGGCCAACAGGTGGTAGGCATCAGTGAGAATATTATTTTCCAAAAATACACTTGACTGGATAATCCGTGGCCCTGTCAGAATACTTGAAAGCACGCACATTTCCTTCCGCGTTTCCCTGAGATAAGCACATATTTACTAAGCAAAATTCTACTATTTTCAACAATCTAACCAATTAAGCTCTGTAATTACTTCAAGAAGGAAAGTAGGACGGAAGGACGCATGTCGCAACTATTCAAAAAGGCTCAGAGGTCTTGCATTCACTTGTCCAGACCCTCGTCATCTTCCTCCGCCCTGGCGTCCACCTCGGCTGTGTCGGAGAACTCATGCAGCAGGACGTACTCGCGGCTACTGAAGCCAAACTTGAGCACGTCCTTTTCCTTGAGCTCGTAGTAGCGCTGCGCCTCGATGCGCTGGTTGTTCAGGTAGGTGCCATTGCCCGAACCTAGGTCAATGATGTAGGGCTTCACCCGCCGCCCGCCAGTTCCATCCGAACGCGTGAACTCCACCAACCTGGAAATCAGCAGACACAGAAAGAACTACATTACCCAGATGTTGAAAGTGTCCCGACCTAGAGATTGAAATCACATAAACCCAACAGAACTACATTAACCAGATGTCATAAGTGTCAGACCTCAACAAAATGTTGGGAAATTATGTAAGTGGGAAAACGGCATAATTTCAAAACAGAGACCAGTTTCAAAGGATTAGCAGCTAAACTAATGTCATCCCGAGGGCCTGCTTTGAGCAACCAAGTGATTGTCAGATCTCACCTGTACTGGAACACAGCGTGCTGTTTGGAGCAGGAGGGGTGGTCGATGGGAATATCAGCAATCTTCCTCTGCCGCCCCATCAGGTAGGCACTCTGCCTGTGCACGTACATGACCGGAAGCTGCTCATCGTTCTTGAAGGGGTACAGTCGCCACCTGCGCTTGGGGATGCGAGCCTCGGGGGGCTCGTTGTACTTGATCACTTCCCCCCTGAACGTGTTGGTATCTTCCGTGAGCGCACCAGACAGTTCAAAGTTGGGCTTCTCTTTGTCGACTGGGGGGCTTTCATTGCCCTCGCCCCCCTCTTGGGTACTGTGTCCGAAAGCTTGTCCCTCGTCATTGTTCTCCTCAAACCGGTGCCGGTTGTCCCGTCGTTGATTGTCGTGCTGCTGTCTCTCTGCCTGCTGCTCCTGGAAGGAGCGGGACTCTCGCTCTCTGGGCCTGTCCCCACCTCCACCCCGCTCTCTTTCTCCTCGTTTTCTCTCCCTGGGTCTGTCAGACTCTACGGGTCCGTCAGCCTGCTCCCACCTACTTCGCCGCACTGGTGGCTCCGAGGGCTCTGGCTTGTCGTTGCGGTCGCGCCTTCTATGGTCATCGGCACCTCGGTCAGCACCGCGGTGGTCACCCTGCTCCTGTTGGGGAGACAGTGGGACAGGAATATTAGCATAACTCCCAAGTCAAGCACCGGGTCAAAATTAGTTGGAAAAGTGTTATTTTTTAAAGAACATATTTGCTGCATTGAAAGTTTTACATGAATGCATTTCCCCCAATTGTTACATTTACTCATAAGTAGTGACAGAATCACCCGCTTTATTTTGACATCGGCACCGCGGGGAGGGCTTCGGCTCCTGCCGGTGTTTTTGGGCGATCTGTCTCGTCTTCCCAACGCCCTTCTATCTGGCGAATGACCTTTTGCCCTGGACGGCGATCTAGTCAATCAAATCAACAAGGAAAGGCTTTAAAACCAATAGCTAATTTAACACCAAGGCTAGTTAGCTACAACGGACAGCTCCTATTGGATTCTTCCCTCAGCGACATCTGACAAATAATTCGTAATACGGGGTTCGACATACAGGATGGCCGCTGGCCTAGGGAGTAAATCATCCGTGTCAGTGGTCTGCTTGGGCCAGTGAAAATAAATATTGTAATAATGCTATTTTCAATCTGGGACATAGATTTGATGAAAAACTGAAATTCATAAAGCTGTTACTTCTTTATGCACATTATTTATAACACGCACCGCACACATAGCCGTTGAGAAGAAAATAATCTGTCGGGCAGCAAGAGGATGCAGCTTTCAACTGGTTGTCACAGAAGATGTTTCAACTTATGCCAACTACCAGTAAAAGCTAAGGCAACAATGGGTATGCAAACCGGGTATTTAAAAAGTTTGGTCCGCTGTCATGGTTAAATCTTAGTGATGCGCAATTCAGTCATCAGGCTCTGAATGAACATTTCTAAAAATGATTTCCTAAAAATCCTTCCCAATTTGTTTTGCAAACTCTGGCATCACATTTAGGCTAAACGGTACAGTACAGAAACACCATTAGCCGAACGGTCTCTTGCTAGGTGCGCAATTTAATTGAAAGGCAACTACACCCTCCTCCAAAATACATTTTTTTCCCGACCTCAAAAGCGGTCTCCTGATGTGGTTTAAGCATTGTTTGGGATTTAGAACATCACATTTTTATAATTTTCTATATATAAAAAGTGTGATTTTGAGGGTGAAACCCAGACAAAGATAGGAAAACCCAGAAACTGGGAAAATTGAATTTAGCAAAAGATATGATTTATAGGGCCTGTTAAAAATGACTGTTAAAAGTCACAAATAACACCCTTTGAGATTACGTTAAGGTTTTATAAACAATCAATGTAAATATTATATTGTCAAGTTAAAATGAAATTATTAGTGTATGGAGGGTAGGTTATTATAGGCTACTTGCTCAGCCTGCAAAATATGTATATAATCAACTGATATTTAAATTATGCGCGCATTATCCTTTTTCCTGTGAGATCTTGGCCCGGGATGGTGTATAATTTCTTCCAGTAGCTTTCAGTTGGCACTGGGCCGGTGTGCCACTGGCAAATTTACCACTTATAGCTCGTCTGATTAATCAGGCTGTAATACAGAATTGGTATATACAGCCTGAAACTAATGACCGCAAAATCATGTAAATGTTCCTTAAATCGAACCATATACCTACCGGCTCTCTAAAAAGTTGGGTAAAGAATACTTTGCTGTGGATATTTTCTCAAATCTGGAGAAGATGAAGGACAAACCACTCAGACAACCAGTAATGTTTAAATGTAATTTTATTCAACATTCTGGAGGCATGCGTTTCGGGCTGCGTACCAATTAACTGTGTATTACTGCCTGATTAATAAGACTAAACACATACAAGGCCCTCCCTCGTCCTTCGTTGGGCAAATCCGACCATGACTCCCTTCTCCTGCTTCCTGTTAACAAACCAAAGCTCAAAACAGGAAGTACCAGTGATGTGCTCAATATGGAGGTGGTCGGAAGCAGACGCGAGGCTACAAGACCGTTTTGCTAGTACAGACACTCGTGATATGTGGCAGGGCTTGCAGATGATAAGGGATTAAAGGGAAACCCAGAGTTGCCCAGCGATGCAGAACTCCTAAACAAGCTAAATGCCTTTCATGCTCGCTTCAAGGAATAGAACACTGTGCCTTGCTTGAAAGCCCATTTTCCAGATGACTGATATCCAATTCACATACCGCCCCAACAGATCCACAGATGATGCAATCTCAATTGCACTTCACAATGCCCTCTCCCACCTGGACAAGAGCAGAAATAACTATGCAAGAATGCTTTTCAGACAACAGCTCATCACCAAGCTAGGGGACCCAGTGACTGAACCCTTAACTCTGCAACCGGATCCTGGGTAGGCAACAACAATTGCCACGCTGACCATCAACACAGGTGCCACTCAGGGGTGTTTGCTTAGTCCCCTCCTGTACTCCCTGTTCAACCAAGCAGCTGCATGACCACACGCGACTGCACCCTCTGACCCTCAAAGTTCTACAACTGTACCATCGAGAGCATGACAGGCTTCATCACCGCTTGGTATGGCAAATGCACCACCCTTGACCGCAAAGCACTTCAGAGGGTGGTGCGGACAGCCCAGTACATCACAGTCAGAGGAAGGCTCGAAAAATTGCGAAAGACTCAAGCCAGACTATTCACTCTGCTGCCGGCCGGAACATCGGCTCTCAGACCAACAGGCTTAGATACAGGCTCCAAGCCATTAGACTGCTCAATAGCCAGTTAATGATACCAGAACTATCTGCATTGACCCTAAGCACACTCACTAGACTACATACACTATACTGACACCCCCACACACTATACTGACACTCCCACACAGACAATACAAACTACACATGCATAAACATTTACATTCATCATTTGCTGCTGCACCTCTATATTTTACTCATCCTCTATCCTGATGCCTAGCGAAGTCACCGTCTTCATGTGCATATCTACCTCAAATAGCTCGTACCGATGCACATTGACCTGGTACTTACTGTATATACTGTCAAATCAAAATCCAATAAAATGTTGTCACACGTGCCAAATACAACAGGTATATAGACCTTACCGTGAAATGCTTAATTACAAGCCCTTAATAACCAGCAATGCAGTTAAGAAAACAGAGTTAAGAAAATATTTCCTAAATAAACTAAATATATAAAAAAATATATTTTTTAATTAACAAAACTCTGCATAATTGGGAAGGGCTCGTAAGCAAGCATTTTACGGTAAAGTCTCTAGTGCTTGTGACAATTTTATTTGAATTCTAGTTAGCTTAAATGAGCTAGCTAATTGAGGGAAAACTAGACTGCATTCAGTCATTTACTTTGCCCACTACCACCTCATAAGAACTAGGTACAATCCTGGCACCGTGTTATTAACGTTTAGAAACGTCAATACTCATCACTTCCATAAGTCTTTCAAGACATGTGGAACTTATCAGCGAGAAATAAAAAAAATACACTCAAACAGTTTTGCAGATCCATTCAGCTATGGTTACCTCCACCAGATGAAACCACACTCAGCTACATTTAACGAATTATGCTTACACAGGTGTTGGGATGGAACATGCTAGATAGATAGCTAATTAGCACAGGTGGTCGGTCGCCTCGTCTTCAGAAACAAGCGCTTTAACGTTAACGTGGAGATATTTCAGTGTGGGAACACTAACCTTAATCCAATCAAGGCGTTTATCAATTTAGCCTTTTGTTTTTTGAAAATTATTATTTATATGAAAAATAAGTACCGCCAGCGACGCGTGTTAATGTTCAGATTGAGCGTCGGTGCTCATAACAAAACTCCCCGTACAGAAGACAACGTTGTTCAATGACTTGTGTAATGTAATGGAACAAGAGTCGTGATCAAGGGCTAATTGAGGGTTAACGTTACACGACTAAAGCGTAACAATAACGCCTACTAGTTAGTTAGCTAAATCGTTAGCTTAGTGGCTAGCTAGTTGCTATTATTGATGTGTAACATCATGGCCTTGCAACCCTACGGTGTAATTTGTGTTCGCTAACTACAATACCATACACCCATGAAATCAGGGTACCTGCTCGTTCGTCTCCTCTGCGGCGGTGGGCTTGGGCTGCCGTTGGACCCCGAACTCGAGCGCCGTGATCTCTGGGGCCTAGCAGGGCTGAGTTTCTCTTGTTTGATTTTCGGTTTTGAGTCCCGCACCGGGGATTCCACTCTTTTATTCCGTCTCTCTTTATCCATTATGAAACTTAACCAATAGTTGTAAATCGACTAAATAAAGTTCATAGCGAATACATATGTTTAAAAAGTGAACAACAAACCCCACTGTAAACGCTGAGAAAGTTCTCTATTGTGCGCAAGGAAACGAGTTTCCGCTTCCGGCAGAACGCTTTAAATATTTTTCACCGTGACTATGGACTAGTTCACTTTAGTTCCGTTGTAATATTGCAGACCTATTCTATCATCTTTTCAATAAGGTCATACACCTACACAATGTTATACTTAAATGTATGTACTTAATTTTCCTTCCCCATTTCATAGCGTCAAATGTTTGAAACAACTCTGAATGATGCCTTCGAGCAGCTCGGATAGGTTAGTGAGTAGCGCATGGAATTAAGTTGCCATGGTAAAAATAAACAATTAAACGTCTTCAATTCACATTTCAACAACACACATTCCTTGAGACATTACCTGCTACAACAAAACACTTTTTATGTGTAGTGTAATCAAAGTATCACAATGATTCCTCCGGCTGATTCTCTGCTTAAATATGACAACCCAGTCTTGGTGAGCAGAAACACAGAAAAGAAGTCTCCAAAGGTAGGATAATGTTAACAAAACACGTTTTTAATGCTGGCTGCTAACGTTAGTTACAGTAGCTAAATGTATCCATATAGTGGTATCTAACATACATTAATTATGTCCACTGTCATTATTTTGAAATCAATGTCATGGCAATGTGCCTAGTGAGCTGTGAGAGATGTCAATCAATTGTATTATTTTTTTTTTCAACAAATTGGCTGAAGATTGATGTTCTTCTAATCTAAATGATGTGTACTGCAAATTCAGGCACGGCCCCTGAAAGTGGCTCCACAACAGCCTGCCATGACTGGCCCTGTGCCACCTCCACCCAAACCCAAGACCCCCTCAGCTGATACAAACAAACAGCAAACCGAGGAGATCCTCAATGCCATCCTACCACCCAGGTATGACATGACACAGACACATCTTTACTGATAACACCCTTCTCTCTATTTTTTCCTTTTAGGGAAATTATCCAATATTCCCGGTTTTGCAAAATCGGAAATTTGGCAACCCTGTGTTAATCTCAGCTCTACCACTGTTACAGGGAATGGATGGAGACCAACCAGCTGTGGGTGCAGCAGGTGTCCAGCACGCCGTGTACCCGCATGGACGTGGTGCACCTACAGGAGCAGCTGGATCTGAAGCTGCAGCAGAGACAGGCCAGGGAGACGGGCATCTGCCCAGTCCGCAGGGAGCTCTACTCCCAGTGCTTCGGTAAGGAGAGAGGGGAAGGCAAGATGAGATGAGATGCATGGACGGTAGTAATAGTAGAAAAGTGTGTTGGATACAAATCCTAAAAGACAGGCCAGTTTCCAAGAGGACCTAGATTAGGCTAGCCTCAAGCTGATTCTGAACTAAAAAGCAATTTCACTGGGTTTAATCTGTGTCCGGGCTAACTGGTCCTAAAAAAATTTGCATTGTGAGTTTGTGTTAAACTCTAAGCCATTGATTGCCTGTAGATGAGTTGATCAGACAGGTAACCATCAACTGTGCTGAGAGAGGACTGCTGTTGTTGCGTGTGAGAGACGAAATCCGTATGACCATTGCTGCTTATCAGACACTGTACGAGAGCAGTGTGGCCTTTGGCATGAGAAAAGCCCTGCAGGCTGAGCAGGGCAAGTCTGACATGGAGAAGAGGGTAAGGAAATGGGACACACACAAACATTTTACACTTTTCTACAAATAAATTAGCATTTTCCAACCTTTGCATCATTGTAGATTGACCTCTACATTTAGAATGCTTGAACTGTCTGCAGTGTCACTGGAAAATTTTTCACGCAACCAAGCTAGTGTAGACCAGCAGAGGGAGCCATCTTCCTAGCCCTCATGGCTGCATTTACACAGGCAGCCTAATTCTGATCTTTTTTCCACTAATTGCGTCTTTTGATCAATCACATATAATCCTTTCACAGATCTTTTTCAGAGTTGATCTGATTGGTTAAAAGATCAAATTAGTGAAAAGAAATATCAGAATTAGGCTGCCTGTCTAAACCCATCCCATGACGTCAGAGAACGCTCAGCTTTTACCACTTCATCTTACAGATAAAGCTAAAGATAGTGAATGAGGAGAAACAATCCAAGTGAATGGACTGCTGCACCATTGAATGATTAAAAACATTTATTACCCCAAAGAGAATTTGATTTGCATCTACTTGTGTAGATCTCCGATTTGGAGAACGAGAAGCGGGACCTGGAGAGACAGGTTAACGAGCAGAAGGCCAAGTGTGAGGCCATTGAGAAGAGGGAGACTGAGAGACGGCAGGTCGAGGAGAAGAAACACACAGAGGAGATTCAGTTCCTGAAGAGAACCAACCAGCAGCTCAAGGTAAAGGCGCTCAGTCATCATCGCTGTGCGGTCTTGCCAACTCCTATGGGCATTGTCGTGCCAAATAAGGAAGGCAGGATTTTCCTGAAGTCTTTGAAATTAAATCAATAATTTGATGTCATTTGAAATATACATGCAACATCAAAAGTGTTGGTACCAGCTGAAATTATCCCAGAAACTTTCCACATGCACAAAAATATTATTTCTCTCAAATGTTGTACACAAATGTGTTTACATCCCTGTTAGTTTGCCAAGATAATCCATGCACGTGGCAGGTGTGGCATATCAAGAAGCTGATTAAACAGCATAATTTAAACAGGTGCACCTTGTGCTCGGGACAATACAAGACCACAAGCTCCCTAAACATTTTTGAGGGAGCGTGCAATTGGCATGCTGACTGCAAGAATGTCCACCAGAGCTGTTGCCAGAGAATTTAATGTATATTTCTCTACCATAAGCCACCTCCAACAATTTAGAGAACTTGGCAGTACGTCCAACCGGCCTCACAACCGTAGACTACGTGTAACCACGCCAGCCCAGGACCTCCACATCCGGCTTCTTCACCTGCGGGATCTTCTGAATCCAGCAAACCGGACAGCTGATGAAACTGTGGGTTTGCACAACTTTAGAATTTCTGCACAAACAGTCAGTTTATCTACGTGTTCATTGTCCTCACCAAGGTCTTGACCTGACTGCAGTTCGGCGTCGTAACGGACTTCAGGGGGAAAATGCTCACCTTTGATGGCCACTGGCACGCTGGAGAAGGGTGTGCTTCACGGATGAATCCCAGTTTCAAACTGTACCACAGGCATTGAAGAGTGGGACAACATTCCACAGGCCACAGTCAACAGCCTGATCATCTCTACGCGAAGGAGATGTCGTGCTGCATAAGTCCAATGGTGATCACACCAGATACTGACTGGTTTTCTGATCCACGCCCCTATCTTTAAAAAAAGATCTGTTTTCCCAGTCATGTGAAATCCATAGATTAGGTCATAATGAATTTATTTAGATTGACTGATTTAAAAAATATATATACTGTATATTAAACCTTTATCAGGTAAGCTAGTTGAGAACAAGTTTTCATTTACAACTGCGACCTGGCCAAGATAAAGCAAAGCAGTGCGACACAAACAACAGAGTTACACATGGAATAAACATGCATACAGTCAATAACACAATAGAAAAAAAAGAAAGTCTATATACAGTGTGTGCAAATGGCATGAGGAGGTAAGGCAATAAATAGGCCATTGTAGCGAAGTAATTACAAGTTAGCACATTAACACTGGAGTGATAGATGAGCAGATGGTGTGTAAGTAGTGATACTGGTGTGCAAAAGAGCAACAAAACAATATGGGGGATGAGGTAGGTAGATTGGGTGGGCTATTTACAGATGGACTATGCACAGCTGCAGCGATCGGTTAGCTGATGTTTAAAGTTAGTGAGGGAAATGTAAGTCTCCAGCTTCAGCGATTTTTGCAATTCGTTCCAGTCACTGGCAGCAGAGAACTGGAAGGAAAGGCGGCCAAAGGAGGTGTTGGCTTTGGGGTTGACCAGTGAGATATACCTGCTGGAGCGCGTGCTACGGGTGGGTGTTGTTATCGTGATCAGTGAGCTAAGGCAGAGCTTTACCTAGCATAGACTTATAGATGACCTGGAGCCAGTGGGTCTGGCGACGAATATGTAGCGAGGGCCAGGTGACTAGAGCATACAGGTTGCAGTGATGGGTGGTATAAGGCGCTTTGGTAACAAAACGGATAGCACTGTGATAGACTACATCCAATTTGCTGAGTAGAGTATTGGAAGCTGTTTTGTAGATGACGTCGCCGAAGTCAAGGATCGGTAGGTTAGTCACTTTTACTAGGGTAAGTTTGGCGGGTTGAGTGAAAGAGGCTTTATTGCGAAATAGAAAGCCGATTCTAGATTTGATTTTGGTTTGGAGATGTTTGATATGAGTCTGGAAGGAGAGTTTACAATCTAGCCAGACACCTAGGTATTTGTAGTTGTCCACGTATTCTAGGTCAGAACCGTCCAGATTAGTGATGCTAGTCGGGCGGGCGAGTGCGGGCAGCGAATGGTTTAAAAGCATGCATTTGGCTGTACTAGCGTTAAAGAGCAGTTGGAGGCCACGGAAGGAGTGTTGTATGGCATTGAAGCTCATTTGGAGGTTAGTTAAGTGTCCAAAGAAGGGCCAGATGTATACAGAATGGTGTCGTCTGCGTAGAGGTGGATCAGGGAATCACCTGCAGCTAGAGAGACATCGTTGATATATACAGAGAAAAGAGTCGGCCCGAGAATTGACCACTGTGGTACCCCCATAGAGACTGCCAACAATATTTGAAATTGTTGAATATTGCGTTTATACTTTTGTTTAGTGTCTTTCGGAAAGTATTCAGAACACTTGACTTTTTCTACATTTTGTTAGGTTACAGCCTTATTCTAAAATCGTTTCCCCCCCTCAATCTACACACAATAACCCCATAATGACAAAGGAAAAAAACAGATTTTTAGAAATGTTTGCTAATTTATATAAAAAAATTATAACATTTACTTCAGTATTCAGACCCTTTATGCAGTACTTTGTTGAAGCACCTTTCGCAGCGATTACAGCCTCAAGTCTTCTTGGGGATGACGCTACAAGCTAGGCACATTTTTATTTGGGGAGTTTCTCCCATTCTTCTCTGGAGATTCTCTCAAGCTCTGTCAGGTTGGATGGGGAGCGTTGCTGCACAACTATTTTCAGGTCTCTCCAGAGATGTTCAATCGGCTGGGCCACTCAAGGACATCGAGACTTGTTTGGCATTCGCCAAATCCAGGTTTGTCTGTTGAAGTGTGATTCAACACTCCAG
Organism: Salvelinus fontinalis; assembly: GCF_029448725.1. Lineage (NCBI taxonomy): Eukaryota > Metazoa > Chordata > Actinopteri > Salmoniformes > Salmonidae > Salvelinus > Salvelinus fontinalis. Next base: position 27,771,048 of record NC_074702.1, on the reverse strand, counting down.
AGAAAGCTTTTCCACTGCTTGAGAGCCCAATGGCGGCGAGCTTTACACCACGCCAGCCGATGCTGCTTGGCCATGGAAACCCATTTCATGAAGCTCCCGTTGAACAGTTCTTGTGCTGACGTTGCTTCCAGAGGCAGTTTTGAACTTGGTAGGGAGTTCCAAACTACGCGCGTCAGCACTCGGCGGTCCCGTTCTGTGAGCTTGTGTGTTATACCACTTCGTGGCTGAACCGTTGTTGCTCCTGGACGTTTCCACTACACAATAACAGCACTTACAGTTGACCGTGGCTCTAGCAGGGCAGAAATTTGACAAATTGACTTCTTGGAAAGGTGGTATCCTATGACGATGCCACATTGAAAGTCACTGAGCTCTTCAGTAAGGGCATTCTACTGCCAATGTTTGTGTATGGAGATTGCATGGCTGTGTACTCAAATGTATACACCTGCCAGCAACGGGTATGGCTGAACTAGCCAAATACAAAAGTATGTGGACATCCCTTCAAATTGGTGTATGTATATTTGATAGATATTTTTAACATTTCAATTTCTTATCCTTTACAGGCCCAGCTGGAGGGGATCATTGCCCCTAAAAAGTGACTCCTTCATTCCACAAGTGATCTATATCCAGCAGATTTCAGATGGTCCAACACAGCATTATGTAATAAAAGTCTACTTCATAACCATAAAGCCTTGCGTTACTATAGCAGAATAAAATAAAAAAAATGAAATAATTTGTTCATATTCTTTATTTTATGGTATAGTTGGATAAAAAATGTTACTTGATGTTTTTTTTATTCAAAAGTGCAGTACATAACCTGGGTGCCAGTGTTTCTGCTCTCTAGCCAACTCCTTATGGAATTGTCATGCCAAATTTTACAGTTAGCAAAATAATGAAAAGAGACGGGCACCCAGGCTATGCAGTACAAGTGTACTTTTTGGGGGGGGGATGACAGACCCATCCTTTCACTTCGCAGTGAAGCTCCATATGAGTTGAAGTAATAGTTTGACGAAAGTGATCATTGTCACTTCGCTGAAGGTCACTCAGGATCAGGTTAATGCATGAAGCGATTCACTTGATTAAGAGGTTAATCAAAACCTAATTCACTCAATGCCCCTTACCCAAATCACTTTCCATCAAGATACCAAGGGTAGGTACCAAGACACCATAAAACAATTCATTACAATGACAGGGTCATTAAAATAAATATTTATTAGTCTCTTGGACCCCAGACTAGCGCTTCAATCTCTTGGCTTTCTTTCCCTCACTGGGCGCCGTAGGCATCTTTCTGTTCTTGTTCTTGTTCTTGATGTTGTGTGTTTCGTAATAGCGCGTTCCAACTTTCTTCACCTTCTGAGCACGATCCGCTGCTCTCCTCTGCAGGAGAAGGGGGGGGGGAGGGGGGGAGAAAGACAAATGAGGGAGATTTAAGCCTGAGGAAGAACAGTGCTTTCCTTCATTCCATTAACAATAGCGGTAGGGGAGCAGCCATCCATCGGAGGCATCCAGTCTAGATAGATAGGCCTGTTTGATGTCAAACAGTTGGGTAAGTGAACACGCAGTACCTGCTTGGATGTTAGACTTCTGTTTGGACGCGTGAGCTCCTCTGCTTCATCGGTTTTCCTCTTCTTGCCAACCTGTGTTACAGCTGAGGAACAAAAGGTTGGCCAGTAAGTGGATGAGCCGTAGGCATGGAACAATTAATAGAACATTCCCATTCTATTTATATGGTTTGATTGCTTGTTTGGTTTCAGTTTGACAGTGGTCTTTGGCCAAATACCTACTCTAATTATACACTTTATCTGCTGCTATCCATGAAGACTTGTATAAAGTCTGTACTTTGTGTAAAGGAAAGTGCATATTTTGCTAGAAGGCCCTTGTATTCTTTGATGGAATACATTTGCCGGGTTAAAAGAAAATAAATCCCATGACTGAAACTTAAGTTGATCTCAGATCAAATGTCTGCGGAGAGAAGTGAACCTCCCCTTTCATGTAAAAAAATGAATAATAATCATGACCATTATGCTTTTAGGGAAAGAGGATCATTTTCTACAAGTATTAAACTGCAAGTTTGACCAATTTCAGTCCTTTTCAATTGGAAAAAGAATCCATATGGCAGAAATACATGACAGAACTTTAACCCCTGCATTTGGGATGTCAGATAAGCCCACAAAGGAAAATCACAAATAAGTTGAAATTAAGTTGTTACCTTTAGGTTGAGGTTTATTCGCCGCCTGCTTCACTTTCATGTCTGTGAGCACTTTGTCAGAGAGTGCCTTCGGAATCCTGTCCAAAAACAGAACAGAAGAAAGAGTCGTCACATACAACCTCATTACTCCCTACACATCCAGACAGTTTAGTCCTGTTGGAATTCGCTGAGCCGACAATGGAAAGCATATTGGCCGCAGACAACTCTTTTCTCTCCATATCCCTGGATTTCTACCGCAAGCTCTGGACATTTACACCTGGATCTTGCCGCTAACTAGCTGCTATCCGAGTGACTATTGGCTAACGTCGATTCCGGAGCAAACACCAATTATCCCGGAGCTAGCCAGCTGAACAGTTCCATCAGCCACTCCTTGGCTACAATCACCTATCCGGACCCGTTTTACTGCCGATGCGGAGCCCCACCGGGCCTTCACGACTGGACTACCGACGTTATCTGCCCGAGGGAGATATCCAACTGGCCCCTCCATCGCGACGTAACCTGAACGCCCATCTTCTAACTGCGGTCCGCTAATCGTTAGCTGTCTTGAGCATATCGGCTGCTATCTGAACAGGTCTATCGAACAATCTTCTTGAGCCACTATAACTATTTTGACAATTGGATTGGTTCCCTCTACCACACGGAACCCCACTAATCTACCGACGGAAACGCACGGGGTGGCTAAAAACAGACCTCCATCTTCTGCTAGCTTGCTACCCATGGCTCGGCTAGCTTTCTGAATCACCGTGACCCCAACCAACCTCACTACTCACTGGACCCTTATGATCACTTGGCTAAGCATGCCTCTCCTTAATGTCAATATGCCTTGTCCATTGCTGTTCTGGTTAGTGTTTATTGGCTTATTTCACTGTAGAGCCTCTAGCGCTGCTCATTATACCTTTTCCAACCCTTCAGTTCACCCACCCACACATGCGATGACATCACCTGGTTTCAATTATGTTTCTAGAAACAATATCTCTTTCATCATCACTCAATACCTAGGTTTACCTCTACTGTATTCACATCCTACCATACCTTTGTCTGTACACTATACCTTGAATCTTTTTTATCGCCTCATAGCTTTTAGCCATACCCTTATCCTACTCCTCTGGTGATGTAGAGGTGAATCCAGGCCCTGCAGTGCCTAGCTCCACTCCCATTCCCCAGGTGCTCTCATTTGATGACTGAAGTAACCGTAAAAGCCTTGGTTTAATGCATGTTAACATTAGAACCCCCCCCCCCCCCAAGTTTGTTTTATTCACTGATTTAGCACACTCTGCCAACCCGGATGTCTTAGCCGTGTCTGAATCCTGGCTTAGGAAGACCACCAATAACTCTGAAATCTCCATCCCTAACTACAACATTTTCAGACAAGATAGAACGGCCAAAGGGGGCGGTGTTGCAATCTACTGCAGAGATAGCCTGCAGAGTTCTGTCCTACTATCCAGGTCTGTACCCAAACAATTTGAACTTCTACTTTTAAAAATCCACCTCTCTAAAAACAAGTCTCTCACCGTTGCCGCCTGCTATAGACCACCCTCTGCCCCCAGCTGTGCTCTGGACACCATATGTGAACTGATTGCCCCCCATCTATCTTCAGAGCTCGTACTGCAAGGTGATCTAAACTGTGACATGCTTAACACCCCGGCCATTCTACAATCTAAGCTTGATGCCCTCAATCTCACACAAATTATCAATGAACCTACCAGGTACAACCCCAAAGCCGTAAACACGGGCACCCTCATAGATATCATCCTAACCAACTTGACCTCTAAATTCACCTCTGCTGTTTTCAACCAAGATCTCAGCGATCACTGCCTCATTGCCTGCATCCGTAATGGGTCAGCGGTCAAACGACCTCCACTCATCACTGTCAAACGCTCCCTGAAACACTTCAGCGAGCAGGCCTTTCTAATCGACCTGGCCCGGGTATCCTGGAAGGATATTGACCTCATCCCGTCAGTAGAGGATGCCTGGTTATTCTTTAAAAATGCCTTCCTCACCATCTTAAATAAGCATGCCCCATTCAAGGAATGTAGAACCAGGAACAGATACAGCCCGTGGTTCTCTCCAGACCTGACTGCCCTTAACCAACACAAAAACATCCTGTGGCGTTCTGCATTAGCATCGAACAGCCCCCGTGAAATGCAACTTTTCAGGGAAGTTAGAAACCAATATACACAGGCAGTTAGAAAAGCCAAGGCTAGCTTTTTCAAGCAGAAATTTGCTTCCTGCAACACAAACTCAAAAAGGTTCTGGGACATTGTAAAGTCCATGGAGAATAAGAGCACCTCCTCCCAGTTGCCCACTGCACCGAGGATAGGAAACTCTGTCACCACGGATAAATCCACTATAATTGAGAATTTCAATAAGCATTTTTCTACAGCTGGCCATGCTTTCCACCTGGCTACCCCTACCCCGGTCAACAGCACTGCACCCCCTACAGAAACTTGCCCAAGCCTTCCCCATTTCTCCTCCCAAATCCAGTCAGCTGATGTTCTGAAAGAGCTGCAAAATCTGGACCCCCACAAATCAGCCGGGCTAGACAATCTGGACCCTTTCTAAAATTATCTGCCGAAATTGTTGCAACCCCTATTAATAGCCTGTTCAACCTCTCTTTCGTGTCGTCTGAGTTTCCCAAAGATCGGAAAGCAGCTGCGGTCATCCCCCTCTTCAAAAGGGGGGAAACTCTTGACCCAAACTGCTACAGACCTATATCTATCCTACCCTGCCTTTCTAAGGTCTTCGAACGCCAAGTTAACAAACAGATCACCGACCATTTCGAATCCCACTGTACCTTATCCGCTATGCAATCTGGTTTCAGAGCTGGTCATGGGTGCACCTCAGCCACGCTCAAGGTCCTAAACGATATCTTAACCGCCATCGATAAGAAACAATACTGTGCAGCCGTATTCATTGACATGGCCAAGGCTTTCGACTCTGTCAATCACCACATCCTCACCGGCAGACTCAACAGCCTTGGTTTTTCAAATGATTGCCTCGCCTGGTTCACCAACTACTTCTCCGACAGAGTTCAGTGTGTCAAATCTGAGGGCCTGTTGTCCAGGCCTCTGGCAGTCTCTATGGGGGTGCCACAGGGTTCAATTCTTGGGCCGACTCTCTTCTCTGTATACATCAATGATGTTGCTCTTGCTGCTGGTGAGTCTCTGATCCACCTCTACGCAGACAACACCATTCTGTATACTTCTGGCCCTTCTTTGGACACTGTGTTAACCCTCCAGACGAGCTTCAATGCCATACAACTCTCGTTCTGTGGCCTCCAACTGCTCTTAAATACAAGTAAGACTAAATGCATGCTCTTCAACCGATCGCTGCCTGCACCTGCCCGCCCGTCCAGCATCACTACTCTGGACGGTTCTGACAACTACAAATACCTAGGTGTCTGGTTAGACTGTAAACTCTCCTTCCAGACTCACATAAAACATCTCCAATCCAAAGTTAAATCTAGAATTGGCTTCCTATTTCGCAACAAAGCATCCTTCACCCATGCTGCCAAACATACCCTCGTAAAACTGACCATCTTCCGATCCTCGACTTCGGCGATGTCATTTACAAAATAGCCTCCAACACCCTACTCAACAAATTGGATGCAGTCTATCACAGTGCCATCCGTTTTGTCACCAAAGCCCCATATACTTCCCACCACTGCGACCTGTACGCTCTCGTTGGTTGGCCCTCGCTTCATACTCGTCGCCAGACCCACTGGCTCCAGGTCATCTACAAGACCCTGCTAGGTAAAGTCCCGCCTTATCTCTGCTCGCTGGTCACCATAGCAGCACCCACCTGTAGCACGCGCTCCAGCAGGTATATCTCTCTTGTCACCTCCCAAAACCAATTCTTCCTTTGGCCACCTCTCCTTCCAGTTCTCTGCTGCCAATGACTGGAATGAACTACAAAAATCTCTGAAACTGGAAACACTTATCTCCCTCACTAGCTTTAAGCACCAGCTGTCAGAGCAGCTCACAGATCACTGCACCTGTACATAGCCCATCTATAAATAGCCCAAACAACTACCTCTACCCCTACTGTATTTATTTAGCTCCTTTGCATCCCAGTATTTCTACTTTGCACACTCATCTACTGTCAAATCTACCATTCCAGTGTTTTAATTGCTATATTGTACACTGCTCAAAAAAATAAAGGGAACACTAAAATAACACATCCTAGATCTGAATGAATGAAATATTCTTATTAAATACTTTTTTCTTTACATAGTTGAATGTGCTGACAACAAAATCACACAAAAATGATCAATGGAAATCACATTTATCAACCCATGGAGGTCTGGATTTGGAGTCACACTCAAAAGTAAAGTGGAAAACCACACTACTGGCTGATCCAACTTTGATGTAATGTCCTTAAAACAAGTCAAAATGAGGCTCAGTAGTGTGTGTGGCCTCCACGTGCCTGTATGACCTCCCTACAACGCCCGGGCATGCTCCTGATGAGGTGGTGGATGGTCTCCTGAGGGATCTCCTCCCAGACCTGGACTAAAGCATCCGCCAACTCCTGGACAGTCTGTGGTGCAACGTGGCGTTGGTGGATGGAGCGAGACATGATGTCCCAGATGTGCTCAATTGGATTCAGGTCTGAGGAACGGGCGGGCCAGTCGATAGCATCAATGCCTTCCTCTTGCAGGAACTGCTGACACACTCCAGCCACATGAGGTCTAGCATTGTCTTGCATTAGGAGGAACCCAGGGCCAACCGCACCAGCATATGGTCTCACAAGGGGTCTGAGGATCTCATCTCGGTACCTAATGGCAGTCAGGCTACCTCTGGCGAGCACATGGAGGGCTGTGCGGCCCCACAAAGAAATGCCACCCCACCCCATGACTGACCCACCGCCAAACCGGTCATGCTGGAGGATGTTGCAGGCAGCAGAACGTTCTCCACGGCATCTCCAGACTCTGTCACGTGCTCAGTGTGAACCTGCTTTCATCTGTGAAGAGCACAGGGCGCCAGTGGCGAATTTGCCAATCTTGGTGTTCTCTGGCAAATGCCAAACGTCCTGCACGGTGTTGGGCTGTAAGCACAACCCCCACCTGTGGACGTCGGGCCCTCATACCACCCTCATGGAGTCTGTTTCTGACCGTTTGAGCAGACACATGCACATTTGTGGCCTGCTGGAGGTCATTTTGCAGGGCTTTGGCAGTGCTCCTCCTGCTCCTCCTTGCACAAAGGCGGAGGTAGCGGTCCTGCTGCTGGGTTGTTGCCCTCCTACGGCCTCCTCCACATCTCCTGATGTACTGGCCTGTCTCCTGGTAGCGCCTCCATGCTCTGGACACTACGCTGACAGACACAGCAAACCTTCTTGCGACAGCTCACATTGATGTGTCATCCTGGATGAGCTGCACTACCTGAGCCACTTGTGTGGGTTGTAGACTCCGTCTCATGCTACCACTAGAGTGAAAGCACCGCCAGCATTCAAAAGTGACCAAAACATCAGCCAGGAAGCATAGGAACTGAGAAGTGGTCTGTGGTCACCACCTGCAGAACCACTCCTTTATTGGGGGTGTCTTGCTAATTGCCTATAATTTCCACCTGTTGTCTATTCCATTTGCACAACAGCATGTGAAATTTATTATCAATCAGTGTTGCTTCCTAAGTGGACAGTTTGATTTCACAGAGGTGTGATTGACTTGGAGTTACATTGTGTTGTTTAAGTGTTCCCTTTATTTTTTTGAGCAGTGTATTTACTTTGCCACCATGGCCTATTTATTGCCTTTACCTCCCTTACCTAATTTGCTCACATTGCATATACTTATTTTTCTACTGTATTATTGACTGTATGTTTGTTTTACTCCATGTGTAACTCTGTTGTTATATGTGTCGAACTGCTTTGCTTTATCTTGGCCAGGTCGCAGTTGTAAATGAGAACTTGTTCTCAAACTTGCCTCAAACTTGCCTGGTTAAATAAAGGTGAAAAATTGACGTTGTTGAGCGAGGGCGTGAGCTGACGTTCACCAGCGAGAGAGACAGTTGGTGAGTGCGCGGAACATGACATAAATGGTGATCGAAAACCCCATCTATCAGACAGAACGGTATGAGCAGCTGCCAATCCCCAGGTGCCTGGACAGTGAAAAACAGGGCATGTTTCACCTCAAAGGACCCAGGCACCCTTCATCTCTCTATGGCTTCGTCCCAAATGGCATCCTATTTCCTACATGGAGCACTACTTTTGTAGTTCACTATCTAGGGAATAGGGTGCCACTTGGGACAGAGCTATGCCGGTCTTTTGGACAAGAACCGGGGTTGATGTGGGTTTATTAGAAAATAATAAAGCACATCTTCAGAACAAGACTGAAATGATAAGTGGTGGGGAGAACGGAGAAGAATAAGACAAACCGGATGGCGGAGAAGCGCTTGAGTCTGGCCCGGTCCAGGAACTGCTTGTACTTTGCAATCTTCCCATCCAGCTCGCGGATCGTCTCACGCGAACTCTTTTTTTCCTCCACCTTGGCAGGCTGACCGGCTGGGGTGGTGGCGGCACCCTCAGCATCTCCAGCTGCTGTCTCCCCACCCCCCTTCTCTTCATCTCCATTTTCATCTTCCTCATCCACGGCTGAGCCGGACAGGTCCGAGAAAACGAGGTAGGCGGTCTGCACGGGTGCCAGGTCTTCATCGTTGAACTCGGGCGCCACATTGATCTTGCCGAAGTTCTGCCGGACGTTGGAGAGAATCTTCTGCACCTGCTCATGTTTGTGTTTCTGCTGCTGCTGGGCCTCCTGCTCATGTTTGTGTTTCTGCTGCTGCTGGGCCTCCTGCTCATGTTTGTGTTTCTGCTGCTGCTGGGCCTCCTGCTCATGTTTGTGTTTCTGCTGCTGCTGGGCCTCCTGCTCATGTTTGTGTTTCTGCTGCTGCTGGGCCTCCTGCTCATGTTTGTGTTTCTGCTGCTGCTGGGCCTCCTGCTCATGTTTGTGTTTCTGCTGCTGCTGGGCCTCCTGCTCATGTTTGTGTTTCTGCTGCTGCTGGGCCTCCTGCTCGGCCAACACGGCAGCCACCACCTCCTCGCTCTGCTCCTCTGTTGCTCCTTCTTCCTGTACACGCTCTGTAGCTTCTGGTGCCCCCTCCACTGGCAGTATATCCTTGCCCTGAAAACAACACACCAGTCAGTACAACTTTCATAATCATGGCTAGGTTCCGATTCTCCTGAAGTGTGCACTTGCACACTCATTCGACGTGGATTTAAAAATGATGGAAACTCCCTCCAGCCAATGCTTACACCGATCCAATGGGGAGTGTGCAAGTGCACACTGCAGGAGAAAGGGAGAGAATTGGGATGCATGCAGACCATGTGTACATTTCAGATTGAGTGGACAATATTGCTCACCTGAGAGGACCACAACAAAAATACGACTTTGGGTTTTAGCCTCAATCATTTTAATGTATGCATCGTTGTCCCCGGCTGGAGCAGCTTTATCGATTTTTACTTGTCAAATAAATCTAATAAAAAGGATAACTTGAGCAAAGTCAATGTGACCATGCATGCACTCTTGGCAAGGCCTGTGATGATATTTTATGTTTAGGCAGAGGGTGGCAGACTACAACCAGAATATGTGCTAACATTACTGTTGAGAATGTCTCTTTATTTTCGTATGCGAGGAAGAGAGTTTTATTCCAGCCGTTCGTCCACCTCACCTCATGCTCTCCCTCACAGCCAGGGGGTTTTACGAAGAAGGGGATGCGTCCTCTCTGCCAGTCGTTCAGCACCATTTTGGCGACACAGGTAAGGTCTGGCTCACCACCCTGCAACAGATAATACATTAGGGAAACATGAGAAGGAAATAAAGTAAGAATAAATGGAGTGTCCTTATTTAGAGCTTATAATCCACTCGGGATTTATGGGTTCTAAATAAGCTTTAGGGTCAAGTGTTGAATTTCAAACTGATCCAAAAAATGGCCCATACAAAAACAGAGTGTATATTTAGGGAAGATAAGTTGTACCACTGACCTACAGCTTGTCAACTACACAAAAGATACATCCTGAATATAACACACACCTTTCAGGACTAAAGTATATTGTGACATTCAAATTCCCTTAACCACAAAGAGTTATAAAAGATCATTCAGGTAGATGAAAGATGGTCAGAAATGAAGACAAGCAGCCCAGGCTATGTAGCCTGGTGGTCTCAGATCTGTGTTGTCTTGCCAATCCATATGGTCATTAGCATGCCAAACAACAACCATAAGAGCTGGCGATGAAGCACAAATGGATCTGGGGGCGACCAACAGCCTACGGACAATTACCCTGTACCGTGACTTCAGCCCCCATTGATACACTCCAGGGTTATGTTAATTAAGTACCAAACGAGACAACTGACTGAAACAGGGAGGGACTATCCGGTCGTGTCCAATAAGAAACACTTGTTGTTTTCCGTTAAAATATTTTCCTACAGTGTGCGCTAATGAATATGACCCAGGCAGTGACCTTGTGGAGTTTGCCCATGCGCATCGCCAGTTTCTCCAGGAAGTCCTCTGGGGAGCTCCAGGTGGGGATGCGGTACGTCTTCTGGATGTACTCTGGTTTGGCCCGCTCTAGCACTGCCGGGATATGCTCCTCCGGGTTACGGATCTTCTCCACTTGCACCTGGGAAACAGCAGTGAAGCATACAATGACAATGCTACAGGTTTAGACATGGAAGTATAAAAAAAAATGATCAGGGAGAAAGTTAGATGCACAAATATCATACCCCCAAGACATGCTAATCTCTCACCATTAGGGGGGGGGGGGGGGTATGATATTTGTTCATCTAACTTTCTCACCCATCATTATTCACTATTCATTCAGGACTATCTGTAATCATGGTAGTATCCACATTAATATACAAGTGTTCAGAAACATTCTATTCACCATGAAAGTGACTCCAAAATGATCCACCTTTCATTTCTATTGGGCACAACATGATCTGAAACGTAACTTAAACAAACAGAAAAGGCATCCAACAAGTTTGGCGTCACAAGCTTGATGAAATCATTGCATGCTGGGAATATGGGACCAAATACTCACCTTTTGACGACCTTAATACACAAGTGAATTTGTCCCAATATTTTTAGTCCCCTAAAAGTAATTTCCAAACAGATTACCCAACATGGATGAAAATACCCTCAAATTAAAGCTGACCATCTGCACTTTAACCATTTCAAATCCAAAGTGCTGGAGTACAGAGCCAAAAACTATTTTCCACTGTCCCAATACTTTGAGCTCACTGTATAGCCCTGCCTGCTCAAATAAAATAATAAAAAATGGTTTACTACAAACAAAACAACCATATAGATTATTGATGGAGAAAAATAACATACCACTCCTTTCAACACGATGTCGCTCTCGCTGTCTTCAGAGGGGTAAACTACACCAGGACAGTCAATGAGGAAGATGCGTCGCATCAGGGTGATGTACTGCCACACCTGGAAGAAGAGACCGGGCCCAAGGACAGCTAAATCACAGGGTCTAATGACTTTCTACTCAGAACCTATTCACAAGAACTCACCGGTTTGGGACAATTTCATTTCATTTGATAATGTAGCAGAAATGAAGACGCTACTGCATCAACATAAACAAAACAGATCTTAAAAAGAGGACAGACCCTTCAGAGCACACCGCAGAACTGTCCACATTTACTTTTCGTCAGCCAACAAGGTGAGTAGGACTAGCGACCAGCAAAAGCACTAGCTTTTGTCAATCTACTATCCCCCATAGTACAAAAGTTGAATTATTGTATTCTGCCATTAGCGGGAAAACACCATTATCAAAAGGGACCGCAAATGCGATTATGCATTTAATGCTTTTATTATAAAGGTGCATTTTTATGGTGAAAATTATCTTCCTCAAACTTGAAACTCAGTTCTATAGCTGCACCATCGAGAGCATCCTGACCGGTTGCATCACCGCCTGGTATGGCAACTGCTTGGCATCTGACCGTAAGCCACTACAGAGGGTAGTGCGTACGGCCCAGTACATCACTGGGCCAAGATTCCTGCCATCCAGGATCTATATAATAGGCGGTGAAGTGGAAAGCCCAAAATATTGTCAGAGACTCCAGTCACCCAAGTCATAGCCTGTTTTCTCTGCTACCGCACGGCAAGCGGTACCAGAGCGCCAAGTCTAGGATCAAAAGGCTCCTCAACAGCTTCTACCCCCAAGCCATAAATCTGCTGAACAATTAATCAAGTGGCCACCGGACTATTTACATTGACACCGCCCTTCCATTTGTTTTGTACACTGCTACTGCTACTGTTTATTATCTATGCATAGTCACTTTACCCATACCTACATGTACAAATTACCTCAACTAACCTGTACCCCTGCACACTGACTCGGTACCAGTACCCCCTGTATATAGCCTTGTTATTGTTATGTTATTGTGTTACTTTTATACTTCATTTGGTAAATATTTTCTTAACCAACAGTGCAGTTCAAGAAGAGTTAAGGGCTTGTAAGGAAGCATTTCACGGTAAGGTCTACACTTGTATTTGGCGCATGTGACAAATAATGTTTGATTTGAAGTCGCCAAAAAAAGGTATGCATCGTTTCTTGCCTTACACTGGGCATCATTCACAAGTGATAGGCTAATATTGTAACTCAAACTATTCTTGATTTAAATATTCTTTACATATACTAAATCAAATCTGAAATGTATTTTGATTTACAATGGACCATTACCATACACCTGTCTCGAAACAGGGGCAGGGGGAAAAAAGACATGTCATCTATGCTTAAATAGCAAATGGAGGATGCTTTTCCCGTGGTTCATTTTCATGCCTGCCAGGTAGGCTATACTCCTGTTGCAAAGACAAGCAATGTGCTTAATACTAGGAAAGTTGAGATATAAATATAGTAGACCTAGCCTATAGAAAGCTGATGGGATCCTCTTATTTTTAATAGAAGCCATCATTCTGTTTTCTCACTCAGTTGCATAGCCTATAGAAATGTTGACACTGAAAAGTTCAAACGCTTTGATGCCAATAGTCAAAACGCATGGAGAAGAAAAGGCGCAAATTAACTGCAAAAGACTTGAGAGGAATTAAGCGTCAAGCTACCAGGAACCCATTATCCTCTAGCGCCACCATATTCCAGAACTGTAACCTACCTGGAGTGTCCAGAAGTACAAGGTGCTCAGAGACCTGGCCAAGGTCAAGAAGGCTGAAACACGACCACCACTGAATAAGATTCACAAGTTGAAGCGTCAAAATTGAAAGATCTGTCTTCAGGTATGTTTTTTTTTGCCCAAAGGTTTTATGGACAGATGAAATGAGAGTGACTCTTGATGGACGGGCCCGTGGCTGGATCAGTAATGGACACAGGGCACCACTTCGAGTCAGGCTCCAGCGAGGTGGAGGACGGGTACTGGTATGGCCTGCTATCATTAAGGATGAGGTAGTTGAACCTTTTCGGGTTGAAGATGGACTGAAACTCAACTCCCAAACCTACTGCCAGTTTCTGGAAGATTCTTCCTTCAAGCAGTGGTACAGGAAGAAGTTGTCAGCATTCAAGAAGGCCATGATTTTCATCCATCACATGCATCCAAGTACTCCACTGCTTGGCTAGCCAGCAAGGGCCTCAAAGATGCCCGAATAATGACCTGGCCCCCTTCCTCACCTGACTTAAATCCTATTGAGAACTTCTGGGCCCTTCTCAAACCTGAGGGAAGACAATACACCTCTTTGAACAGCATTTGGGAGGCTGAGGTTGCTGCTTCAGCAAAAGTTGATCGTGAACAGACAGACTTCATGGATGGAAGGCTCATGGCAGTTATTGAATATTTTTGAATGGCCAACATTTTTATTAATTGTCATTTTGTGTTACTTATCTGTTACACTTACTCTAAAAATGTAGAATAAACAAGTGAGTTGGGGGAAATTATTTTTGTAATTTAGTTGCTTAATAATTGTGCACACATATATTCCCCTGAGAAAGACAAAACTCACTTTTCCTTTGTTAAACACTCAGGTTTGAGGTAAATAACATTTGATTGATCAACAATAAAATGAATCCTGAGGAATACAATTTGCCTAATAATTGTGCACGCAGTGTACACTTGTCTGTCCAATGCATGTACATAGCTTGCCCGCTCCATAGCAAGCGGCTCTCTATCCATTGGTGAAGTAATTTAATGTTGAGGTAAATTTTAAAAAGTATCGATTTCGAGGAACACAAAATAGGAAAATTATTTCAGTTTCAACCCCTGGTAAGAAGGTCTCCTGCTTTTGAGAGGAGCTTGCTACTGTACTGAGAATCACATTGCTTTCTCTTCTGCCTGAAAACCAATACTCATATCCCCATTTGGACGATGGAAGGAAATATTTTACAAGCTTCTTTTTTTTTTTTTACACAGAAACAAACGCATTGCACATCCATTCAAACAACCGGGGTGTGAGAGAGTTAGAGACAGGAGGGCCAGCCTAATACTGAACAACCTTGTTTGGCCACAGACAGGCAGACAGGCGCTAGCAGCCTCTGGCGAGAGCCACCTTGCATTGGGCGATAAACTCTCGCTGGTTACGCGCCGATCTGATAGATCCCAAAGGGGAGAAAGGAAAAAAACTTGGATCTCGTTTGCACGCTCACAGCTCTGGCAACAGACGGCCAGCTCCGATAGCATCACCCTCAGTGGGGTTTCCAGACCTCCAGATCCACCGTTTGGTTCCAAACAGGATGAACAGGTCCAGAGAGAGGAAATGAAGGATGAGGGTTACTGTTTTTTGCTTTTTGGCCATGTCTCTGCCAGGTATCAGACGTGTATAATCGAGGCGGAGGGTTTAAATACATATACTTCAGCGCATCGTTGGGAAGTTACTTAGGATATAAGTAGCACACTGATACACAAACAATGCAGCCTGCAACATTCTATTCTGTGCTCTCTCTTAGCAATCAAGGGAATTGCGTGAGATCGTCCCCCCCTGCATTGGCCATTATTGAGATTACATGGACGTATGTACATTGCTCATCATGACACCCCAGGTATCAATATGGGCTTATGTTCAAGTGTTATTTTAAAAAGGTATTTTTGAGGGGAACAATACCATACCTTGGTCTCACCGGCGAGGGGTGCCACGTTGCAGACCTTCTTGGAGCGTAGCGTGTTGATGACAGAGCTCTTTCCCACGTTGGGGTAGCCGATGAACCCAACGCTGATCTGCTTCTTGTCTGTGTGGAGCTGAAGAGGCAAAACAAGTTAAAATAGCAGTTTCCTGAACAACAGTCTATACTTAGCCTGTCTTCAATTCCGGACAGCAACAACTCCAGACCACACTTTGATGTAGGCCAATACTAATAAAACATGTGATCACGTAACCTAAAAAAGCTTGTTTTCACCAGCAGAAAAAAGCTACTGAAGCAGATAAGTCTACACCATGGATCAAAAATCTGTCAAAACCAAGAGGTAGGCATAAATATTAGTCTCTAAACTTTTTCCCCAAAAGGTAAAATTCTAACAGCCATTGGTTTTTGTACAACCCGATCATGGCAACATTGGTATGTTTCCTACTCAACACAGTTATCTTAAACCCAACAGAGAAAATGTCAGCGATATACCTTTCAACTTGATTTATGTTAACTAAGCCTGTGCTCTCCTCTGAGCATCCAAGGCCCTGTTTTATGGCTCGTGCGTACCAAAAATAGCTCGGCAGCAGATGTGAGGCCCCCGTGCGGCGCCGTATGCTCATAAGGATGTTTAGAGTCGGGTGCCATGACAAAAGTTGGCCATTTGTACCAACCTCTGCTCCTTAGTGACCTACTTTTGACCAAATGGGGAGGTTAGTTCGGTCCGTGTGGAGTGGGGGACTCGTGTGTGAGAAGGCGGTGCCTACCTTGCCAAACTGCCTAAGGAGTTGGATGAGGGAGCCCTTGCCAAACGAGTTGGTGAGGCTGGCATGGAAGGCCAGGGTGGGGTACTCGGCGGAGAGCACGGCTACCCAGCGTTTCTGGTTCGAAGACAACAAAACAGACAGACCTAAGTCAGACAGACATGGACATACATTTACTCTATGTGAAATTGTAATTAGTTTGCACAGCACGTGTGTCAGTATGAAAGGAAAGTATGTCGATAGTAGTGTACAAACCAGGCGAATGTCAAACACATCAAATATCCTGCAAGTACGCACAATTCAGTTGGCCATTGAACAATTTATGTCTAGAAATGTATCGTTACTCTAGGGGTCGGGCAGCATCTTCTCTGATGCTGATGGAGTAAATAATATATGAGGGGTGGTTACACAAGATTAGCACTGAAGAATAACCCATTTAAAACAGGCACAAACAATGTGTCATTCCAATGTAAGTCTGACATTCATTCATAACAGTGCATCTCTAGTGTATTCTACTGACACGACAGCAAAATCCCGCAGCACATCATGAAAACAGTTGGCGCGGACACCATCCTTCCTGTTTTGGTGACCCCCGAATCCACACACATGTTATTTGAGGCCACAAGCTATCCTTTGTCAAGGTAGAGCAAGCATGATACGGGATTGAAAAAAAAAAAGAGTTGTGGATAACTACTTACATAAAACTCCCGAAAACATCAACTCACTCCAGAAAACAATTGGCATAGAAGGCATTGCCAGTCTTTGATCAAACACTACTGAGCCAAACCAAACTGGTTTATTTTCCATCCGCCATAGTTGCTGGAACCGTGTTGAAAAAGACAATGTGAAAAGAAACTCAGCTGAGTACAGTTTGGGCCGGCACAACAGAGTGAACGGGGTACATGTGTAGGCTTGGCCAGAGGTGTGGACTCGAGTCACACGACTTGGACTCGAGACGGACCCAAATCACAATGATGACTTGAGATGCGACTTGATAGAAAATAAAACTTGAGACTTGGAGCCTTAAGACTCTGGACTCGACTTAGACTTGGAAATTATCTGGGCATGTTTTTGTCACTACTCACCATGCAGCCAGACAGCATCGCACATGAAATAAAACTGATTGGCTAGTGAAACGCACAGTCGGCCCTCTGATTGGACCAGCAAGCTCTCAATCAACACAGGTCGGGTGGGGGCGGAGCATCAAGCAACAATTACTAGCATAGCTGGTTTTACAGCATGTCAAAATTGCTTGGAATTGATAATTGAGTTACGAAGCTTGCATTAGGAATTTGTTGCTAAATTAATTATTACATAAACAAAATAATGAAAAGGGCTGTCTGGTAGCCTCAATGGTCACAAAATCGTTTGTCTGTAGGACTATAAAAAGGTTCTATCTGCACAAAGCATAGTTCCGAGATATTGGGCATTAGATTTCACATACTAGATACATACTGTTTTGTAGTGAATAATAATTTTTAAAACCCATTAAAAAGGTCCTCACTATAAAAAGTATCAAAAATAGATCTTCATGACTCAGAAATGTCAATCTTTGTTCAGCCATAAGTTTGACACTTCACCTATGTTCAGTTTTTAAGAAGCCTTTAGCTATTTGAATACATAAATTATAGAATAGCACCATTTTACCAAAATATAAAACATACATTTCTTTATTTTTATTTTTTATATATCCGTTATTTTACCAGGTAAGTTGACTGAGAACACATTCTCATTTACAGCAACGACCTGGGGAATAGTTACAGGGGAGAGGAGGGGGGATGAATGAGCCAATCGTAAACTGGGTGGTGACTGATGGTAAACTTATTAGGTGACTGATGGTTTGAGGGCCAGATTGGGAATTTAGCCAGGACACTGGGGTTAACACACCTACCCTTACAATAAGTGCCATGGGATCTTGAATGACCTCAGAGAGTCAGGACACCCGTTTAACGTCCCACCCGAAAGACGGCACCCTACACAGGGCAGTGTCCCCAATCACTGCCCTGGGGCATTGGGATATTTTTATTTTTAGACCAGAGGAAAGAGTGCCTCCTACTGGCCCTCCAACACCACTTCCAGCAGCATCTGGTCTCCAATCCAGGGACTGACCAGGACCTTCCCTGCTTAGCTTCAGAAGCAAGCCAGCAATGGTATGCAGGGTGGTATGCTGCTGGCAAATGTATTATGATCAGACGAATTACTGTTTAATTACTGATAAATTTTTTTTAACCTTTATTTAACTAGGCAAGTCAGTTAAGAACAAATTCTTATTTTCAATGACGGCCTAGGAACAGTGGGTTAACTGCCTCGTTCAGGGGCAGATTTTTACCTTGTCAGCTCGGGGATTCGATCTTGCAACCTTTCGGTTACTAGTCCAACGCTCTAACCACTAAGCTACCTGCCACCCCTTTAAAGATTTCTGACACCGTTTTTTGCTTGTGTGCCATTATTGCTGGTTAGACTAGCCTAAAACATACAGTGCCTTGCAAAAGTATTCACTCCCCTTGGGGTTTTTCCTATTTTGTTGCATTGCACCCTGTAGTTTAAATAGATTTTTATTTGGATTTCAAGTAATGGACATACACAAAATAGTCCAAACTGGTGAAGCAAAAAGTATTATTACCTGTTAAAAAAATATATATATGAAAAGTGGTACGTGCATATGCATTCACCCCCTTGCTATGAAGCTCCTAAATAAGATCTGGTGCAAACAATTACCTTCAGAAGTCACATAATTAGTTAAATAAAGCCCACCTGTGTGCAATCTAAGTGTCCCATGATCTCAGTATATATACACACACCTGTTCTGAAAGGCCCCACAGTCTGCAACACCACTAGCAAGTGGCACCATGAAGACCAAGGAGCTCTCCAAACAGGTCAGGGACAACGTTGTAGAGAAGTACAGATCAGGGTTGAGTTATAAAAAAAAATCCAAAACTTTGAACATCCCACGGAGCACCATTAAATGCATTATTACATTTTTTTTAAAGAATATGTCACCACAACAAACCTGCCAAGAGGGCCGCCCACCAAAACTCACAGACCAGGCAAGGAGGGCATTAATCAGAGAGAAACCAAGAGACCAAAGACAACCCTGAAGGAGCTGCAAAGCTCCACAGCGGAGATTGGAGTATCTGTCCATAGGACTAGTTTAAGCCGTACACTCCACAGAGCTGGGCTTTGAGGAAGAGTGGCCAGAAAAAAAGCCATTGCTTAAAGAAAAAAATAAGCAAACACATTTGGTGTTTGCCACAAGGCATGCGGACATATGGAAGAAAGTACTCTGGTCAGATGAGACTAAAATTGAGCTTTTTGGCGATCAAGGAAAACGCTGTCTGGCGCAAACCCAACACCTCTCATCACCTCGAGAATAACATTCCCACAGTGAAGCATGGTGGTGGCAGGATCATGCTGTGGGGATGTTTTTCCATCGGCAGGGACTGGGAAACTGGATCAAAAAGTGTGTAGACTTCTGCCTGAAGCCCATACATGCCGCAGTGTACATGTTGCACCCCAAGCATCCTGTCAAGAGCATCCTTTCGGGTGCAGCGGTCAACAAGGCCTATGGTGTCATCACTACCGTGTCTCGCCACCTTGGCCTGGATGACAGCAAGGTTCTTGGCAGTCTGGCAGAGTACACTTCCAAGCAAGGGCTTTGGGATGGAGATGCAATATGGCAGTCGTGCCAACATATCTCATCAGCCACCTGGTGGAAGGGACTTTGTGGACCTGAGGCTCTTTCCCCTGTTGCCTCCATCCTCCTCCAAATCCCACCAACATCAGCCACCTCAGAGCGCAACTGGTCCTTGTTTGGGAACACACACCAAAGCACGCAACAGGCTGACCAAGACAAGGGTTGAAAAATTGGTCGCCATCCAGGCAATTTTTAGGCTTTTTGAGCCTGACAATGAGCCATCTTTAACAAGGTTGGAATGTGACGTTGAAGATGAGGCCTCAGAGTCTGATGTTCAAGAGGTGGACATTGAGGAGGTCCAGAGAGAAGACATGGAAGCCTGAGAGGAAGACAACCAAAGCTTTAGTTTCTAGACTATCATTTTACAGATGTATGTTGAAAACGTTTTTGGGAGACGCGATGGATCAGTGGGGATCATTCAATATTCTCTTTCTTTTGATGTTCAGTGAAATCATCCTATGTTATGAGTCAACTAATTTCATTGAAGTTCAATTTGTATTCTAAATAGTTTTTTTATTTCTATTGGAATGATTTAATCATTTGCAATTATGTATACTTATATTTCTGTCTCCAACATGATATGGTAAATATATCCAATGCAAAAAACATCTACATTTAAATGGTATTAATATTAATTCCCATATATTCCCGTTAATTCCCATATATTGCTGTTAATTCCCACGGAAAGTTTCCACCTCTGAATATTCCCCAAAATGTGCAAACCTAGTTGTCCGTGGCTTATGCCTACCCATACCACAACCCCACCACCACCATGGGGCACCATGTTCACAACATTGACATCAGCAAACTGCTCGCCCAAACACGACACCATAAACGCCATCTGCCTGGTACGGTTGAAACCGGGATTCATCGCTGAAGAGCACACTTCTCCAGCATGCCAAAGGCCATTGAAGCTGAGCATTTGCCCCTGAAGTCGGTTACAACACCGAAAAGCAGTCAAGACCCTGGTGAGGGCGACGAGCACGCAGAGGAGCTTCCCTGAGACGGTTTCTGACAGTTTGTGCAGAAACTCTTTTGTTGTGCAAACCCAGTTTCATCAGCTGTCCGGGTGTCTCAGACGATCCCGCAGTTGAAAAAGCCAGATGTGGAGGTCCTGGGCTGGCGTGGTTAAGCGTGGTCTGCAGTCGTGAGGCTGGTAGGACGTACTTTCACATTCTCTAAAACGACGTTGGATGCGGCTTATGGTAGATCATTTCATGTTAATTTATCTGGTAACAGCTCTGATGGACATTCCTGCAGTCAGCATGCCAATTGCACACTCCCTCAACATTTGAGATGTTTGGCATTGTGTTGTGTGACAAAACCGCACATTTGGCCTTTGAAAAAGTGTGCAGGCCTTCTTGTTCTTTACTGGCTTTGTATTGTCCCCAGCACAAGGTGCACTGTGTAATGATCATGCCGTTTAATCAGCTTCTTGATATGCCACACCTGTCAGGTGGATGGATTATCTTGGCAAAGGAGAAATGCTCACTATCAGGGATGTAAACACATTTGTGCATATGGAACATTTCTGGGATCTTTTATTTCAGCTCACGAAACATGGGACCAACACGTTACATGTTGCATTGATATTTTTGTCAGTGTAATACGCACACACAATAATTATTACCCCCCTACACATGCATTTGTCTCAGGATAGAGTAAAGGGATCTCTTACTGTGACCCAGGTAGGGATAAGGTCACACTTGTTGAGCACGAAGATCAGATGCTTCCAAGGCTTCTCCTTCCTCATGTAGGTCTCGATGCTCTGCGAGCGCGTACCCATGGGGTCGCGGGCATCCAGCACCTGTATGATGACGTCTGACGAGTCTATCACCTGTGGGTTAAGGAGTGATATTGAGAGAGGAAGACAGAGTCAGGGTTTGGGCATAACCAGGAGTGAGAGTTCGTAGTTGATCTAAACTCATCTCAAATCACTATATTTCAGAAGAAAAAAATCCACTGATGTAAAGGCGCAAGCATGACTGTCACTGTGGTCCATTTTTCCTCTATGGCAGTGACTGAGGCTGCATGACTGCAAAGCCTACATTTACATTTACATTTAAGTCATTTAGCAGACGCTCTTATCCAGAGCGACTTACAAATTGGAAAGTTCATACATATTTATCCTGGTCCCCCCGTGGGAATTGAACCCTGGTCCCCCCGTGGGAATTGAACCCACAACCCTGGCGTTGCAAGCGCCATGCTCTACCAACTGAGCCACACGGGACCACGCCTAGTCAGACTGGCCTGCTTGTTCTTACAGGTGATACGCTCGCGTATTCAACCTCATCACTGGATGCACACCCCAGCTCGCCATCACGGCTAAATAACATTTTAAAACTGATAGAGGTGCACAGAAAGAATGGAGAGAGAAAAGCAGCTGTGTAGACTAATGGCTTGTTAGGGGATGCGGATGGCTGCTCACAGCTGTCACACGTGGTACTATTGGATGACGCATTCTGCTCTGACATATCGGACATCACGCTCTGAACATTGATATTCTATTTGTAGGAAGAGTAGGGATGCATTCCGTCATTCATTTCGATATGAGAAACATAGTGGCAAGTTTGCATCCCTGATACCTGCACCGTACACAGTATCTATTAGGAAATATCAAGGTGAACTAAAATAAACATTCCTAGATCAGATAGAAAGATGCTGTACCTTGTACAGTTCTCCCCAAATCCTCTTCGACTGGCCCTTCTTGAAGATCTCCTCACGAGCGACCTCTCTGTGTGTAGATTACATACAGTGCAACAGGTGCCACACCCCAACATTAACCACAGACTGGAACTGCTCATGTGGTCCAACATACAGTCTAAAGCTAGGCTATATTATCAAAACAAAGAAAATGGAGTATCTATCATGGAATTGGGGTAGTAGTAAATAGAAAATGGTTAGTAGTTATTGGTATACCTGAAGAAGCCCAGTACGTTTGGAAGGCATTGTCACTGTCAGTCAAAGTGACATCAGTGACAGTAGCCAGTGACAAAATTAACAGGCGCTACTGCACTCACCTGACCCCATCGTCCTCTGTGACCAAGTCGCGGTCCTTCTCAGTGCTGTAGGTCTGTGCCAAGACCTCAGCCTGTTCTGCCAGGTCCTTCACGTCTCCCACCATCAGGTTGGGTCGTTTACGCTGCGCCTTGGGCCCGAATGTGGTCTCAAAGCCCTCGGTGTCCAGGATGTGTACCTTAGAGTTCTGCAGAAGACGGTGGCCAAGGGGATGAGACGGGGAGAGATAATTTAGACAAAATTGTTTGACAGACTGCACTGGTTAGATAAGAGGAGGAGAAACAGGGCCTTTTGCAATCTATTTGAGAGGCCATTCTATCACAGCTGCTTCCTGAGAGAAGCAGCAGGAGGGAGACATTAGGAAGACAGACAGGGGGAAGACTTTACGATAGATGTGAAAGATGGATGTGGAAATGTGGGACGATAGATGCGATTATGTCTGTGCTGTACTCTCTTATTGTCACGATCGTGGGGCGGATTAATGGACCAAAATGCAGCAGTTGGAAAATATGCCATCTTCTTTTATTAAACACGAACGAAGATGAACACGACACAAAAACACTTTACAAACTAACAAAATAACAAAACGACCGTGAAGCTACAAACGTTGTGCACAAACATACAGGCTACTAACGTTCTTACATAGACAATTACCCACAACCAATGAGAGCCTATGGCTACCCTAAATAAGGCTCCCAATCAGAGACAACCGAAATCAGCTGTCTCTAATTGGGAACTCATTCAGGTAACCATAGACTCTCCTAGAATACTAACCACCATAGACAATGCTAAACATCTACACTCAACACAAAACCATATACTACACCCATTAACCCCTTTACCAAATAAACACCCAAAACAAACAAAACATAAACATTACCCATGTCACACCCTGACCTAACTAAAATAATAAAGAAAACCAATAATACTAAGGCCAGGGCGTGACATAACCCCCCCCTTGAGGCGCGAACTCCGGGCGCACCATACACAGTCTAGGGGAGGGTCTGGGTGGGCTTCCATCCACGGTGGCGGCTCCGGCTCTGGTCGCGGTCCCCACGTCACCACAGTACCTAAACACCTCCTAGGCTTCCTCCAAACGACCCCCCTCCACCTTAACCCCATTGCATTCAGGGGCAGTTCCGGACTAAGGGGCAGTACCAGGGTAAGAGGCAGTACCAGGGTCAGGGGCAGTACTAGGGTCAGGGACAGTACCAGGGTCAGGGGCAGTACCAGGGTAAGAGGCAGCACCAGGGTAAGGGGCAGCACCAGGGTAAGGGGCAGCTCCGGACTGAGGAATGGCAGCTCCGGACTGAGGGACTGCAGCTCCGGACTGAGGGACTGCAGCTCCGGACTGAGGGATGGCCCATGGCTGGCTGACGGATCTGGCTGCTCATGGCTAGCTGACGGATCTGGCTGCTCATGGCTAGCTGACGGATCTGGCTGCTCATGGCTAGCTGACGGATCTGGCTGCTCATGGCTAGCTGACGGATCTGGCTGCTCATGGCTAGCTGACGGATCTGGCTGCTCATGGCTAGCTGACGGATCTGGCTGCTCATGGCTGGCTGACTGATCTGGCTGCTCCTGTCTGGTTGGCGGCTCTGGCAGATCCTGTCTGGTTGGCGGCTCTGGCAGATCCTGTCTGGTTGGCGGCTCTGGCAGATCCTGTCTGACGTACGGCTCTAGCGGCTCCTGTCTGGCTGGCGGCTCTAGCGGCTCCTGTCTGGCGGACGGCTCAGTGGGCTCATGGCAGACGGGCGGCTTTGCAGGCTCATGGCAGACGGGCGGCTTTGCAGGCTCATTGCAGACGGATGGCTCAGATGGCGCTGGGGAGACGGATGGCTCAGATGGCGATGGGGAGACGGATGGCTCAGATGGCGCTGGGGAGACGAGCAGTTCAGTCAACGCTGTGCAGACGGCAGACTCCTGCCGGCTGAGGCGCACTGTAGGCCTGGTGCGTGGTGCCGGGACTGGTGGCACCGGGCTGGGGACACGCATCTCAGGGCTAGTGCGGGGAGCAGGAACAGGGCATACTGGACCCTGGGGACGCACATTAGGCCTAGTGCGTGGGGCCGGAACTGGTGGTACCGGACTGGGGACACGCATCTCAGGGCTAATGCGGGGAGCAGCAACAGGATGCACAGGACTCTGGAGACGCACAAGAGGCTTAGTGCGTGGTGCCGGAATTGGTGATACCGGGCTGGAGACACGCACCATAGGACGAGTGCGTGGAGGAGGAACAGGTCTCTGGAGACACACTGGAAGCCTGTTACGTGGTGTAGGCACTGGTGGCACTGAACTGGGGCGGGGAGGTGGCGCCGGAAATACCGGACCGTGCAGGCGTATTGGCTCCCTTGAGCATTGAGCCTGACCAACCTTACCTGGTTGAATGCTCCCCGTTGCCCGACCAGTGCGGGGAGGTGGAATAACCCGCACCGGGCTATGTAGGCGAACCGGGGACACCATGCGTAAGGCTGGTGCCATGTAAACCGGCCCGAGGAGACGCACTGGTGGCCAGATATGTAGGGCCGGCTTCATGACATCCGGCTCAATACTCAATCTAGCCCTGCCAGTGCGGGGAGGTGGAATAACCCGCACCGGGCTATGCACACGTACAGGAGACACCGTGCGCTCTACTGCGTAACACGGTGTCTGCCCGTACTCTCGCTCTCCACGGTAATTACAGGGAGTAGGCGCAGGTTTCCTACCTGACTTCGCCACTCTCCCTTTAAGCCCCCCCCAAAGAAATTTTTTGGGTTTTCCCACAGGCTTCCTACCGCTTCGTCGTGCTGCCTCCATTCGCCGGTATCCCTCCTCGCACTGCGCCAGAGAATCCCAGGCGGGCTCCGGCACTCTCCCTGGGTTGATCGCCCACCTGTCGATCTCCTCCCACGTAGTGTAACCCAGATCCTTTGTAGGTTCCTTTTCCTGCCTCCGAGCTAGCTCCTCATATCGCCGCCTCTCTGCTTTCGCTGCCTCCAGCTCAGCTTTGGGGCGGTTATATTCTCCTGGTACCTCCCGGTCTAAAATTTCCTCCCATGTCCATGAATCCTTGTATTGCTCCTGTTGCTTTGTTTTCCGCTGCTTGGTCCGATGGTGGGTAATTCTGTCACGATCGTGTGGCGGATTAATGGACCAAAATGCAGCAGTTGGAAAATATGCCATCTTCTTTTATTAAACACGAACGAAGATGAACACGACACAAAAACACTTTACAAACTAACAAAATAACAAAACGACCGTGAAGCTACAAACGTTGTGCACAAACATACAGGCTACTAACGTTCTTACATAGACAATTACCCACAACCAATGAGAGCCTATGGCTACCCTAAATAAGGCTCCCAATCAGAGACAACCGAAATCAGCTGTCTCTAATTGGGAACTCATTCAGGTAACCATAGACTCTCCTAGAATACTAACCACCATAGACAATGCTAAACATCTACACTCAACACAAAACCATATACTACACCCATTAACCCCTTTACCAAATAAACACCCAAAACAAACAAAACATAAACATTACCCATGTCACACCCTGACCTAACTAAAATAATAAAGAAAACCAATAATACTAAGGCCAGGGCGTGACACTTATTATGGTCTTCAAATGGGTGTCTGAGCTCTATAACCATAAGTGTCCTCAAAATGTCTGCAAGTTGTTCAGCTGCCTTACAGACAAACCACAACCCAGGGGGCTGGAGAGGAGCAGTTCTGTGCTCGCCCAACAGATTTACGGCCGCCTGCGTTGTATCACAGAGTGTGGCTTTGTAATGCTGCATGCAATGCAAAATAAATGCTTCCGCTAAAGCAACAGTTTCTTTCTCTCCCTCTCTCTCTCGTTGCGAAGAAACAAGCAGGGTAAAAACCCAACGGCTTGGAGGGGGTAACAGTTGGAACACAACTCTTGTGCGGAACAGTAGTAGAGAGAAAGAACAGTGATGTAGAATTCCATGTGTGTTCCGTGTGAGGTATAGGTTAGGTTATAACTAGTTGGAGCAAACTGCAAAGCTTTATGCGACGGAGCTGGTGGCCATGTTCCAGGGGTTCTCCACCAATAAACAACGGTGGAGAACAAACACAGCACGCAGAACCTCAAGTATGCAGTGAAACTGTCAATAAACTGCATTGTCTGAGCCAGATCTGATTATGAGTTCAATTATCCTCCGACACAACCGTAAAAGGTAGCCTTAGTCCTATTGCAACACGGAGAGAGAGAGAGAGAGAAAACAAACAGTTTTACGGATCTTGTCAAAAGCAACGATGTTTAAGATTTCAGCTTCAACTTGACCATCCGCCAGGATGTTTTAGAGGTTGTTCTTTTTAAAACGATGTGTCCATCACCTCCAGTTTCATTCTTCCACCCCTTCTGGTCTTGTTTTGAAGTATTCTAATGCTAAGCCTGGCTTTTTAAATTAAAATCTAACAGTAAATGACCTTTTTTTCCTTCCCCTTGGGGGGGGGAGCAAAAACTCCAAATACGTGCTACTGACTGAAGACAGAAACTATGGTGAAAACATCACCATAAAATAGAATAAGAGACCTGACAAAGACCTTGGCGAGAATACTCTGCCAACAAACAGTGAAGATCAGGAACAGATCAGAAGACGGAGAGAGAACCAAAATTGACATCCAATTAAAAATTATTTATGCAACGTATCTGGACTTGCTCACATTGCTTTGGCATGGGGTTCAATTCCCTAAATGGCGTAAGACATAAAATGGCAGGAGGAAGGAGGAGTGGGGAAAGGAGGGAGAGTAAAAAAGGAAAAGGCCATTCATTTCCAACAGCTTTGAGCGTCTTGAAAGGTCTTGCACGCATATGGAGCTATTTAGAAGGGAAAGAACACAGAAAGACTCAGTCAACAACAACGTTCAGAGAGAACATGAAGAACTGGACAGAAGTATTGTTTCTAGTCTTTTGGGGTGTTTTTTTTTAGCTGGGCGAAATGGACAATAAGTCATATTGTGATACATTTGACCATGTTGCTCGATAACAAATACAAGAACATTCACTGCACATTAGTGGGCTCTGGACAATTACCCAGTAAGACAGAGATGGCAGCCTATGATTAAAAGAGCTATTATTTCACGTAGCATATACAGGGAATGCATGACTAATATTTTGATATGAAACCTGTCAAAATAAGATCTAGAATGATCTGATTTATTTTTGGCTCTTCAGAGAATTTGATGACATCTTTGTTCATATTGGCTTATAAGCTAAATTATTCAAATCCCGAGGAAGTGCAAACTCAAAACATTTTGCTAGATTGATAACTCAAAATATTTTTGTGTTTATATATAGCCATGTAGGATCATTTATTAATCCATCAGTAAAAATGTAGGCTAATGTCCTACAACAACAACTTTCCAGCGCCAGGCGTAGGCTACTTGATGTTTCTAAAACAGCAGTAGCTTAAAAAACTGTAATTTGCCTGCAGTAGCATTTGTCAACGGTCATATGGTTGTGCTTCTCAGAATACATCTCTCCCTCCACCATGCGCACAGCTCACACAGCAGCAGGCCGCGAAACAGGGACAGGCAGATACTTTCATAGCAGGAATCAACATAATGCATAGGCTATTACGGTTGAGAAAATAATGGTTTTAGAGTAATCTACAGGAACATTGTGGAGCAAAATCACCCGGGGGCGCAAAGTTGGCCAACTGCATCGAACTCTCTCTTGCGAAACACAACTCGATACAGGCAGGTTGGTTCATTGTGAAGCGGAGCAAGACGAGCGGGAATAGGCCAGTTGGAGAGGAAGATCCCACCTGACCTGTCAACCCGTGCTTTTTTCACCTCACAAATACAGCCTGGTTAAACCGGAATGAACGCTCAGTCTGGTGTATCCAGGCTCTAAGAAATAGGCTACCTGAAGAAAACAGAGTAATGATTTTACAATAAGTTAACTTTCAGCATAAATAAAGAGAAGGGCACTCAACTTGTACAGCACTGACTCAGATGACTGATGATTGGTTAAAATAAAAGAATAAGATGATAGTTGGAGTTGGAGTCGTATTGTTAGATTTCAGTGAAGCCTTTAATTTTATTGATCATAAATTGTTATTGAGAAAACTCACTTGCTATGGCTTTACATCACCAGCCATCTCATGGTTGCAGAGTTATTTATCCAACAGAACCTAGAGAGTGTTCTAACATCAGATACAGTATATATACAAAAGTATATGTGGACACCCCTTGAAATTAGAGGATTCGGCTATTTCAGCCACACCATTGCTGACAGGTTATAAAATACGAGCACACAGCCTCCCGGGTGGCGCAGTGGTCTAGGGCACTGCATCGCTAGCTGTGCCACCAGAGACTCTGGGTTCGCGCCCAGGCTTTGTCGCAGCCGGCCGCGACCGGGAGGTCCGTGCGTCGTCCGGGTTAGGGAGGGTTTTGCCGGTAGGGATATCCTTGTCTCATCGTGCACCAACGACTCCTGTGGCGGGCCGGAGCCAGTGCGAGCTAACCAAGGTAGCCAGGTGCACGGTGTTTCCTCCGACACATTGGTGCGGCTGGCTTCCGGGTTGGAGGCGCGCTGTGTAAAGAAGCAGTGCGGCTTGGTTGGGTTGTGTTTCGGAGAACGCATGCCTTTTGACCTTCGTCTCTCCCGAGCCCGTACGGGAGTTGTAGCGATGAGACAAGATAGTAATTACTAACAATTGTATACCACGAAATTGGGGAGAAAAGGGGGTAAAAAAAATAAAAATAAAAAATACGAGCACACCGCCATGCAATCTCCATAGACAAACATTGGCAGTAGGACGGCCCTACTGAAGAGCTCAGTGACTTTCAATGTGGCACCGTCATAGGGAAATCAATGCTACAGCATACAATGACATTCTAGATGATTCTGGGCTTCGAACTTTGTGGCAACAGTTTGGAGAAGGCCCTTTCCTGCTTCAGCATGACAATGCTCCGGTGCGCAAAGCCAGGTCTATACAGAACTGGTTTGTCAAGATCAGTGTGGAATAACTTGACTGGCCTGTACAGAGCCCTGACCTCAACACCATCGAACACCGTTGGAATGAATTGGAACGCCGACAGCAAGCCAGGCCTAATCAGCCAACATTAGCGCCCAATCTCACTAATGCTGAAAGTCCTCGCAGCAATGTTCCAACATCTAAGTGGAAAGCCTTACCAGAAGAGTGGAAAATGTTATAGCAGCAAAGCGGGGACCATATTAATGCCTATGATTTTGGAATGAGCTGTTCGACGAG
Source organism: Salvelinus fontinalis (assembly GCF_029448725.1). Taxonomy (NCBI): domain Eukaryota; kingdom Metazoa; phylum Chordata; class Actinopteri; order Salmoniformes; family Salmonidae; genus Salvelinus; species Salvelinus fontinalis. The sequence continues at coordinate 27,741,078 of NC_074702.1, read as the reverse complement.
CAGGTGTCCACATACTTTTGGTCAAGTAGTGTATGTGCAGTGCGGTGTCCCTCAGGGCAGATGCCTTGGGCCGTTACGCATCTATTTTTTTTTATACAAATGATTTGCCACAAAGCTCTAAAGACTGTATGCAGATGAGTCCACACGCTACATTTCAGAAACCAAAGCCGGAGAGCTCACAGAAATTCTAAATAAGGAGTTAGTTAGCATCAGAATGGGTGATTCATAATAAACTGGTGTTAACTACATTAAAACTAAAAGCATTGTATTTGGTTCAAAACATTCTCTAAGACCTAAACCTCAACTGGAGTTGTACATAAAAGGTATGACCATAGGAGTTTAACTTCCTCAACTTGCTCTAGGTATTACATTGGATGGTCAAGTCATATTGACAAAGTTGTGTTGAAGATGGGGAGGGTTATGTCTGTTATAAAAAGATGTTCTGCGTTTGACACAAATCATCTGTACTAGTTGTTCAGGCTCTGCTCTGGTCCCATCTTGATTACTGTCCGGTAATAGGGTCAAGTGCAGGAGAGAAAAACCTAGCAAAGCTGCAACTGGCTCAAAACAGAGCAGCACGCCTTCCCCTTAACTGTACATACAGAACTAAAATCGACAACATGCATGCCAGTCTTTCTTGGTTGAGGGTTGATGAGCGATTAACTGCTTCTGATCTACTTTTTATAAGAAATATTACTGACGAAAATTAGAGGTCGACCAATTCTGATATTTCAACGCCGATTATTCAAGGACCAAAAAAGACGATACCAATTAAAATCGGACGATTACTATTTATTTATATATACAGTTGAAGTTGGAAGTTTACATACACTTCGGTTAGTCAGTAAAACTCATTATTCAACCACTCCACAAATGTCTTGTTAACAAACTACAATTTTGGCAAGTCGGTTAGGGCATCTACTGTGTGCATGACAAGTAATTTTTCCAACAATTGTTTACAGACATTATTTCACTTATAATTCAGAATATCACAATTCCAGTGGGTCAGAAGTTTACGTACACTAAGTTGACTGTGCCTTAAACAGCTTGGAAAATTCCAATAAATTATGTCATAGCTTTAGAAGCTTCTGATAGGCTAATTGACATCATTTGAGTCAATTGGAGGTGTACCTGTGGATGTATTTCAAGGCCTACCTTCAAACTCAGTGCCTCTTTGCTTGACTTCATGGGAAAATCTAAAGAAATCAGCCAAGGCCTCAGAAAAAAAACTGTAGACCTCCACAAGTCTGGTTCATCCTTGGGAGCAATTTACAAACGCCTGAAGGTACCACGTTCCATCTATACAAACAATAGTACGCAAGTATAAACACCATGGGACCATGCAGCCGTCATACCGCTCAGGAAGGAGACGCGTTCTGTCTCCTAAAGATGAATGTACTTAGGTGCGAAAAGTGCAAATCAATCCCAGAACAGCAGCAAAGAACCTTGTGAAGATGCTGGAGGAAACAGGTACAAAAGTATCTATATCCACAGTAAAACGAGTCCTATATCGACATAACCTGAAAGGCCGCTCGGCCAGGAAGAAGCCACTGCTCCAAAACTGCCATAAAAAAAGGCAGACTACGTTTTGCAACTGCACATCAGGACAAAGATTGTAATTTTGGAGAAATGTCCTCTGGTCTGATGAAACAAAAATAGAACTGTTTGGCCATAATGACCATCGTTATGTTCGGAGGAAAAAGGGGGATGCTTGCAAGCCGAAGAACACCATCCCAACCGTGAAGCACGGGGGTGGCAGCATCATGTTGTGGGGGTGCTTTGCTGCAAGAGGGACTGGTGCACTTCACAAAATAGATGGCATCATGAGGAGAAAATTATGTGAATATATTGAAGCAACATCTCTAAACATCATTCAGGAAGTTATAGCTTGGTCACAAATGGGTCTTCCAAATGGACAATGATCCCCAAGCATACTTCCAAAGTTGTGGCAAAATGGATTAAGGACAACAAAGTCAAGGTATTGGAGTGGCGTAAAAAGCGTGTGCGAGCAAGGAGGCCTACAAACCTGACCCAGTTACACCAGCTCTGTCAGGAGGAATGGGCCACAATTCACACAACTTATTGTGGGAAGCTTATGGAAGGCTACCCGAAACATTTGACCCAGGTTAAACAAACAATTTAAAGGCAATGCTACCAAATACCAATTTAGTGTACGTAAACTTCTGACCCACTGGGAATGTGATTAAAGAAATAAAAGCTGAAATAAAGCACTCTATTATTCTGACATTTCACATTCTTAAAATAAAGTGGTGATCCTAACTGACCTAAGACAGGGAATTTTTACTAGGATTAAATGTCAGGAATTGTAAAAAAACTGAGTTTAAATGTATTTGGCTAAGATGTATGTAAACTTCCGACTTCAACTGTATGCATTTGTAATAATGACAATTTCAACATTTTTAACTTAATATAATACATCAATAGAATCAATTTAATCTCAAATAAATAATGAAACATGTTCAATTTGGTTTAAATAATGCAAAAGAGAGAAGTTGGAGAAGTAAAAGTGGATTATGTGCCATGTAAAAAAGCTAACGTTGAAGTTCCTTGCTCAGAACATGAGAACATATGAAAGCTGGTGGTTCCTTTTAACATGAGTCTTCAATATTCCCAGTTAATATGTTGTAGGTTGTAGTTATAGGAATTATGACACGTTGACTATTTCTCTCTATACCACTTGTATTTCATATACCTTTGACTATTGGATGTTCTTATAGGCACTTTCGTATTGCCATCACCCACTTGAAGTCATAAACAGCTCTGTGCATCAAGCATTGCTAAGAGCTGCTGGCAAACGCAGTAAAGTGCTGTTTGAATTAAGCCTGCTGCTGCCTACCACCGCTCAGTCAGACTGCTCTATCAAATCATAGACTTATTGATAATAAACACACAGAAATACAATCCTTGGCCATTAATATGGTCAAATCCAGAAACGATCATTTAGAAAACAAAAAGTTTATTCTTTCAGTGAAATACAGAACCGTTCCGTATTTTATCTAAGGGGTGGCAACACTACGTCTAAATATTGCTGTTACATTGAAGGTTGTGCAATGTTATGTCATAATTATGTAAAATTCTGGCAAATTAATTATGGTCCTTGTTGGGAAAAAATGGTTTTCCCACAGTTCACAACGAGCCAGGTGGCCCAAACTGCTGCATATACCCTGACTCTGCTTATACTGAACGCAAGAGAAGTGACACAATTTCCCTAGTTAATATTGCCTGCTAACATGAATGTCTAACTGTTGTTGGAATTAAGGCTACCCCCCCCCCCCCTCCCTCCTTTTTCAATTTCAGCCTGAAGACATAACCAAATCTATCTGCCTGTAGCTCAGGCCCAGAAGCAAGGATATGCATATTCTTGCTATCATTTGAAAGAAAACACTCTGAAGTTTGTGTAAATGTGAATTGAATGTAGGAGAATATAACACAATAGATCTGGTTTAGATAATACAATGAAAAAAACATACGTTTTTCTTTTTTATTGTTGCATCATCATCTTTAAAATGAACAAGAAAAAACAAACATTCAGATAGGATGATGGGGACAATTTCAGTGAAAAACATAAGGCAACAGTACTTGTGCAAAGTTTCAGAATGATAACTTCAGGAATGAGTGTGCTACATGACATTTATCATGAAGTCACCCAGGTGTCCCACACAAGTAGCCCAAATGTACCCAAGTAGCCAAATTGGTGAAGTTATACATTTTGAAACAAATAACTATATACAAAATACCAAAATGGTATTCTAACACACCCCCCCCAAAAAATGGATAAATAAATAAATGTACAAACAAGGATAACTATTTACACACTTTCAATATTTGGAAGACCCTCAGTCCTCTACACAATATTGTGCTGCTGATGCCAGGTGCCATAGCAGTCTCTTTCTGCTGTAAAGCAGAGGGTCACCAAGCATGTGGTGCAGGGGATGGTGGACTTCATTTTGCAAAGAACACAGCGACGCCTCCATGCTGTACCCTTTTGGCCCCGAGGCACATCCATTCCTGCAGAAATAAATTTGGGCAGACGAACACCACTTGTGGCAGGAGCAGAAGGGACAGAGGTAGAGGGGCCAGAACGTGGTGCAGTGGTGCTGTAGCCAGCAAGCTCCCTGATGAGCAGCTCTCTGAATGCTAGCTGTGAGATGAAGGGCTTTCCACAGCTCTTAGCCATTTCCTTGTGTAGGATGAATGCATTCACCACAGCAATGTCGATGAAATAATAGAAGAATGTCTTGTACCATTTCATCGTCTTATGGAGAACATTGTAATAGCCTATCAGCACATCTGACAGGTCCACACCTGCCATGCTCTTGTTGTAGTCCTTCACTGCAGCTGGAATGGGGAAATTTTTTGTGGTCCATGCCCCAGTAGCGCCCTTCACACACCTGACGACGTGATCGCCACTGAAGGATTTGTGGATAGTTGTGCACATCACCACCTTTCTGGTATCCATCCACTTTACAAACAGCAGGCCATCTTCATGGATCCATCGCATGGTCCCCCGCTCAGCCTGCTTAGGCATGTCGTTCACCTTCGTCTTCGGAAAGCCCACCCTGTTGGTACGAATGGTGCCACAAGCCCACACATCCCGCTTCCTAAGGTCTGCAAACAGGGTAGGGCTTGTGTAGAAGTTATCCACAAACAGTTTGTAGCCCTTCCCTAGCAGTTGAAAATCCAATAACTCCATTACAGAGTCATAGCTAAGTCCCTTACCGGTAGCAAAACTGTTCTTCCCCTCAGACAAAAAAATTGCATGTGTAAGCACACACACAATCAGCCAACCCCACTTGGTTGGTTTGTTTCTTCTAGGACAGTGTGCCAACGCCCTTCTGTCCCTTTGTTAGCAGGTTGCACACTTCCCCTCCTCCACTTCTTCGTCAGTGCCTTCACACCTCTAGATGGACCGGGAGGTGTGGAGCCGGAGACAGCAGGGTTCCGGCTGGATTAACCAGCTTCAGTGGGGGATGGACACCTTGGCACAGGGGGCTCCCATTCGGAGTCAGTGTCACTGTGAAAGAAAATGTTCAGTTAGAATAGTTTCACATGAGCCCTGTATCAACAGCTATAATAAACAGATTATATATATATATATATATATAGTACAGGGAACATTAGGTTGAAGTGCTGTTCCATTTCACCTTGGCCATTGTTGTGGGCCTGCCTCAACAGCCTCAAATAGGCTATTTCATGTGGGGGTGGGGTGGAGCGGCAGACACACGCATCTCGACCATGCTCCCTCTAATCCACAATATGTTGACTGAGTGGAGGAAGCATGGTCGCTGTGTTGAGATGTGTGGGTTTGCTGTTACATTCTACTCCATTCCATTTATATATATATATATATATATATATTTATATATATATATTTATATATATTTATATATTTATATATATATATATATACACACTGCTCAAAAAATAAAGGGAACACTAAAATAACACATCCTAGATCTGAATGAATGAAATATTCTTATTAAATACTTTTTTCTTTACATAGTTGAATGTGCTGACAACAAAATCACACAAAAATGATCAATGGAAATCAAATTTATCAACCCATGGAGGTCTAGATTTGGAGTCACACTCAAAATTAAAGTGGAAAACCACACTACTGGCTGATCCAACTTTGATGTAATGTCCTTAAAACAAGTCAAAATGAGGCTCAGTAGTGTGTGTGGCCTCCACATGCCTGTATGACCTCCCTACAACGCCTGGGCATGCTCCTGATGAGGTGGCGGATGGTCTCCTGAGGGATCTCCTCCCAGACCTGGACTAAAGCATCCGCCAACTCCTGGACAGTCTGTGGTGCAACAGATCTGTTGGTGGATGGAGAGAGACATGATGTCCCAGATGTGCTCAATTGGATTCAGGTCTGGGGAACGGGCGGGCCAGTCCATAGCATCAATGCCTTCCTCTTGCAGGAACTGCTGACACACTCCAGCCACATGAGGTCTAGCATTGTCTTGCATTAGGAGGAACCCAGGGCCAACCGCACCAGCATATGGTCTCACAAGGGGTCTGAGGATCTCATCTCGGTACCTAATGGCAGTCAGGCTACCTCATGGAGGGCTGTGCGGCCCCACAAAGAAATGCCACCCCACACCATGACTGACCCACCGCCAAACCAGTCATGCTGGAGGATGTTGCAGGCAGCAGAACGTTCTCCACGGCGTCGCCAGACTCTGTCACGTCTGTCACGTGCTCAGTGTGAACCTGCTTTCATCTGTGAAGAGCACAGGGCGCCAGTGGCGAATTTGCCAATCTTGGTGTTCTCTGGCAAATGCCAAACGTCCTGCACGGTGTTGGGCTGTAAGCACAACCCCCACCTGTGGACGTCGGGCCCTCATACCACCCTCATGGAGTCTGTTTCTGACCGTTTGAGCAGACACATGCACATTTGTGGCCTGCTGGAGGTCATTTTGCAGGGCTCTGGCAGTGCTCCTCCTTGCACAAAGGCGGAGGTAGCGGTCCTGCTGCTGGGTTGTTGCCCTCCTACAGCCTCCTCCACGTCTCCTGATGTACTGGCCGATCTCCTGGTAGCGCCTCCATGCTCTGGACACTACGCTGACAGACACAGCAAACCTTGCCACAGCTCGCATTGATGTGCCATCCTGGATGAACTGCACTACCTGAGCCACTTGTGTGGGTTGTAGACTCCGTCTCATGCTACCACTAAAGTGAAAGCACCGCCAGCATTCAAAAATGACCAAAACATCAGCCAGGAAGCATAGGAACTGAGAAGTGGCCTGTGGTCACCACCTGCAGAACCACTCCTTATTGGGGGTGTCTTGCTAATTGCCTATAATTTCCACCTTTTGTCTATTCCATTTGCACAACAGCATGTGAAATTTATTGTCAATCAGTGTTGCTTCCTAAGTGGACAGTTTGATTTCACAGAAGTGTGATTGACTTGGAGTTACATTGTGTTGTTTAAGTGTTCCCTTTATTTTTTTGAGCAGTGGATAGATAGATATATATATATATATATACACACACACACACACACACAAACATAGGCTATGGGTCATACACATACATAAATACCCCGACCCACAATGTATAGCCAATGTGTACTTTACACATTATTACATTTTTATATATTGAAAATAAAATAATATTTGATATTATTAATTTCAAACAACGGCATTAGCATGAGAAGAACTTACCAGTCCAAAACGATGTCCTCTCCGTTCAAAAAATAATCTTCCATTTGGGAGTCAAAGCTATGCTCGCTAACTGAATCGTCCTCCAAGAGCCTCTCTGTCTCACTTTCCCTATCAATTTCTTCTATAATTTTGTGTACATCTGTATATCTAGACTTAGATTTAGCTTTCCCTGACTTAGTCGCCATATTGTTTGATATATAAACAGCTGAAGATGCGCTTTACCAAAACAGTGCTGTGCGTAACACGCGTGGCTCCTTCCAGTATGAATCTTCAATGGCGAATGACCCTCTTTACGCCGGAGTTTACTACATGGGCTGGTCTTCCAAAACATATCCATTACATATTGCCGTTTACCGCGAAGAGACCCATCATGTTTGGTTGTGTTACACACAACCAATTGATTGCAATTAAATCAAACATGACTGGATAAAGGCACGTTTAGTGTGTGTATTTACATTGAATGTTTCGTCAAAAATTGAATGAGACGGAATTCACGACAAGCGGTTCACAAAATGTTTCGTGTTAGGCTATAAAAATAGATTTTATCAAACAAAAGACCATTCATTTGTGTAACAATGAGCCTTGGGATTGCAAACAGAGGAAGATCTTCAAAAAGGTAAATTATTTATTTTATTGCAATTTGTGATTTTGTTATGCCTGTGCTGGTTGAAATAGTATTTTGGTATGGGGCTCTGTCCTCAGATAATCGCATCGTATTCTTTCGCAGTAAATCCTTTTTTAAATCTGACAACGCAGTTGGATTAGCAAGATTCTAGGCTTTTGAACCATGTGAGACACTTGTATTTTCAGGAATATTTAATATGACTATTTATGTAGCGCTCACTGTATGTTGTCAAATTTAATCCCGCTAACGGGATCTGTGCGCAGAGAAGTTAAATGAATGATTAGAATACTCCACCCTGAAACCATATAATTGTATGAAATTGACTAGAATCATAAAGTTATAATTAATGATGTGTGTAGTTTTAGTCAGTAAAACAATATGTCTCTACAGTATCTTAAACACAGACTGTCTGAGCAAGATTCGGTGCCGACCTTGGCTGGGGGCCACAGAGTACTTCCCAGGGTCTCCCTATCTTGAGGGAGGATGGGGAGTGATTCTCACGGACTCCCTAATCTTTGTCGGCTGGGTAGCAGGACAGTATGTGCGTAGGACAACTACTGTTTGTGTGAATGTATGTGCGTATGAATTCTGTTTGTGTGCTAAAGTATGTGCGTAAGGAGCTAGTATAAAATTAATGGTTTTGTACAACTAACCAGCGCGCCCGTGAATAAACATTGACTATCATAGCTGGGGCCTCCGTCTGTTTCATTTCAACCAGGATCTTACAAATTCTGGGTCACAGACGGAGTAGTTAATTGAATTGGGTTTATGAACATTGAGAACATAATTCTCGTGACACTAAATATGCAGGTAAAAAAAAAATATAATACTTGTGTATTGATTTTAAAAAGGCATTATGGATAGGTACATTTGTGCAACGAATGTGCTTTTTTCACAATTGCGCTTTTGATAAATTGTCATCTGTTTGGCAAAGTTGAAGTAGGCTGTGATTCGTTGATAAATTAACAGGCACCGCATTGATTATATGCAATGCAGGACAAGCTAGTTAACCTAGTAATATCAACCATGTGTGGTTAACTAGTGATTATGTGAAGAATGATTGTTTTTTCTAATATAAGTTTAATGCTAGCTAGCAACTTACCTTGGCTCCTTGTAGCCACAAGGTCATTTTGATGCTGCACTCTCGTAACAGGTGGTCAGCCTGCCACGCAGTCACCTCGTGGATTGCAATGTAAATCGGCCATAATCGGCATCCAAAAAGGCTGATTACCGATTGTTATTAATAATTGGCATGGCGATTCTCAAGTTATCGGTCGACCTCTAGTCTATATAATCAAATAACATTCAGCTCAGACACCCATACATTCCCCACAAGACATGCCAACAGGAGTTTCTTCAAAAAGTTCAAAAACGAATTCACTGCAACGCAGTTTTATACAGAGCCATGATCGCATGGAACTCCCATCTCCAATTATTCAAGCAAAACTACCTTTAAAAACAGATTAAAAAGCAACTCATGGAACAGTGGGGACAATGACTCTAGAGTTTGTAGGGCATTGTAACCTGTGACGTCACTTCCTGTTGAATCTGCAGACGTGTTGCTGTGCGTTTTGTTGCTGTGCGATTTGCTGCGAACTTTACTTTACTTTGCTAGCTGACAACTTTACGTTTTTTGTTTTGTTTCTGTTTTTAATTACCGTTTATATTTTTAGTTTTTCCATCGCAACTTTTTTCCCTCATTCAACCTTTTCACTCCGGACGCTTTATCTGGACATGGTTCGTCAACACCTTCAACAGCCGAAGCTAAGTAGTAACATTAACATGATGTCTTCTAATTGCAGTCGTTGTACTCATAATATACAGGAGAACGATCGCCTTACGGCGAAAATAGCTGTGCTGCAAGCCCAGCTTCAGACGCAATCGTTAGGCAAGGGTATTTTCAGTGTAGGAAAGGAAGAAACAGCGTCTGTGCCACCAGTAAGTACAGATAGTAACGTTAGTATAAATCCCCCCGCACAGTCCCCGCAGCCGGACAACTTTCTCATGGCTTCTGGAGGGAAATGCTGTTGGAATGCTCAACCGGTGTCGCTCATTCAGCCGACAGAAACTTTCAACCGGTTTTCCCCATTATGTAGCGAGTCGGAGTCTGAGTCTGAGTCTTCTCTTGTCTCTACTCCTCCCGTTACGGGGTCTGAGACGCCGAAGGCTCCCACCGTTAGCTCTGACAAATTGAAAACCCTAGTCATTGGCGACTCCATTACCCGCAGTATTAGACTTAAAACGAATCACCCAGCGATCATACACTGTTTACCAGGGGGCAGGGCTACCGACGTTAAGGCTAATCTTAAGATGGTGCTGGCTAAAGCTAAATCTGGCGAGTGTAGAGAGTATAGAGATATTGTTATCCACGTCGGCACCAACGATGTTAGGATGAAACAGTCAGAGGTCACCAAGTGCAACATAGCTTCAGCGTGTAAATCAGCTAGAAAGATGTGTCGGCATCGAGTAATTGTCTCTGGCCCCCTCCCAGTTAGGGGGAGTGACGAGCTCTACAGCAGAGTCTCAGCACTCAATCGCTGGTTGAAAACTGTTTTCTGCCCCTCCCAAAAGATAGAATTTGTAGATAATTGGCCCTCTTTCTGGGACTCACCCACAAACAGCACCAAGCCTGACCTGCTAAGGAGTGACGGACTCCATCCTACCTGGAGGGGTGCTCTCATCTTATCTACCAACATAGATAGGGCTCTAACTCCTTTAGCCCCACAATGAAATAGGGTGCAGGCCAGGCAGCAGGCTGTTAGCCAACCTGCCAGCTTAGTGGAGTCTGCCAATAGCACAGTCAGTGTAGTCAGCTCAGCCATACCCATTGAGACTGTGTCTGTGCCTCGACCTAGGTTGGGCAAAACTAAACATGGCGGTGTTCGCCTTAGCAATCTTATTAGGATAAAGACCTCCTCCATTCCTGCCATTATTGAAAGAGATCGTGATACCTCACATCTCAAAATAGGGTTACTTAATGTTAGATCCCTCACTTCAAAGGCAGTCATAGTCAATGAACTAATCCCTGATCATAATCTTGATGTGATTGGCCTGACTGAAACATGGCTTAAGCCTGATGAATTTACTGTGTTAAATGAGGCCTCACCTCCTGGTTACACTAGTGACCATATCCCCCGTGCATCCCGCAAAGGCGGAGGTGTTGCTAACATCTACAATAGCAAATTTCAATTTACAAAAAAAAAAAATGGCGTTTTCGTCTTTTGAGCTTCTAGTCATGAAATCTATGCAGCCTACTCAATCACTTTTTATAGCTACTGTTTACAGGCCTCCTGGGCCATATACAGCGTTCCTCTCTGAGTTTCCTGAATTCCTATCAGACCTTGTAGTCATAGCAGATCATATTCTAATTTTTGGTGATTTTAATATTCACATGGAGAAGTCCACAGACCCACTCCAAAAGTCTTTCGGAGCCATCATCGACTCAGTGGGTTTTGTCCAACATGTCTCTGGACCTACTCACTGCCACAGTCATACTCTGGACCCAGTTTTGTCCCATGGAATAAATGTTGTAGATCTTAATGTTTTTCCACATAATCCTGGACTATCGGACCACCATTTTATTACGTTTGCAATCGCAACAAATAATCTGCTCAGACCCCAACCAAGGAGCATCAAAAGTCGTGCTATAAATTCTCAGACAACACAAAAATTCCTTGATGCCCTTCCAGACTCCTTCTGCCTACCCAAGGACGTCAGAGGACAAAAATCAGTTAACCACTTAACTGAGGAACTCAATTTAACCTTGCGCAATACCCTAGATGCAGTTGCACCCCTAAAAACGAAAAACATTTGTCATAAGAAACTAGCTCCCTGGTATACAGAAAATACCCGAGCTTTGAAGCAAGCTTCCAGGAAATTGGAACGGAAATGGCGCCACACAAAACTGGAAGTCTTCCGACTAGCTTGGAAAGACAGTACCGTGCAGTACCGAAGAGCCCTCACTGCTGCTCGATCATCCTACTTTTCCAACTTAATCGAGGAAAATAAGAACAATCCAAAATTTCTTTTTGATACTGTTGCAAAGCTAACTAAAAAGCAGCATTCCCCAAGAGAGGATGGCTTTCACTTCAGCAGTAATAAATTCATGAACTTCTTTGAGGAAAAGATCATGACCATTAGAAAGCAAATTACGGACTCCTCTTTGAATCTGCGTATTCCTCCAGGGCTTAGCTGTCCTGGATCTGCACAGCTCTGCGAGGGCCTGGGATCGGGAGAGACACTTAAGTGTTTTAGTACTATATCTCTTGACACAATGATGAAAATAATCATGGCCTCTAAACCTTCAAGCTGCATACTGGATCCTATTCCTACTAAACTGCTGAAGGAGCTGCTTCCTGTGCTTGGCCCTCCTATGTTGAACATAATAAACAGCTCTCTATCCACCGGATGTGTACCAAACTCACTAAAAGTGGCAGTGATAAAGCCTCTCTTGAAAAAGCCAAACCTTGACCCGGAAAATATAAAAAACTATCGGCCTATATCGAATCTTCCATTCCTCTCAAAAATTTTAGAAAAAGCTGTTGCGCAGCAACTCACTGCCTTTCTGAAGACAAACAATGTATACGAAATGCTTCAGTCTGGTTTTAGACCCCATCATAGCACTGAGACTGCACTTGTGAAGGTGGTAAATGACCTTTTAATGGCGTCAGACCGAGGCTCTGCATCTGTCCTCGTGCTACTAGACCTTAGTGCTGCCTTTGACACCATCGATCACCACATTCTTTTGGAGAGACTGGAAACCCAAATTGGTCTACACGGACAAGTTCTGGCCTGGTTTAGATCTTACCTGTCGGAAAGATATCAGTTTGTCTCTGTGAATGGTCTGTCCTCTGACAAATCAACTGTACATTTCGGTGTTCCTCAAGGTTCCGTTTTAGGACCACTATTGTTTTCACTATATATTTTACCTCTTGGGGATGTTATTCGAAAACATAAGGTTAACTTTCACTGCTATGCGGATGACACACAGCTGTACATTTCAATGAAACATGGTGAAGCCCCAAAATTGCCCTCGCTAGAAGCCTGTGTTTCAGACATAAGGAAGTGGATGGCTGAAAACTTTCTACTTTTAAACTCGGACAAAACAGAGATGCTTGTTCTAGGTCCCAAGAAACAAAGAGATCTTCTGTTAAATCTGACAATTCATCTTGATGGTTGTAAAGTCGTCTCAAATAAAACTGTGAAGGACCTCGGCGTTACTCTTGACCCTGATCTCTCTTTTGACGAACATATCAAGACTGTTTCAAGGACAGCTTTTTTCCATCTACGTAACATTGCAAAAATCAGAAATTTTCTGTCCAAAAATGATGCAGAAAAATTAATCCATGCATTTGTTACTTCTAGGTTAGACTACTGCAATGCTCTACTTTCCGGCTACCCGGATAAAGCACTAAATAAACTTCAGTTAGTGCTAAATACGGCTGCTAGAATCCTGACTAGAACCAAGAAATTTGATCATATTACTCCAGTGCTAGCTTCCCTACACTGGCTTCCCGTTAAGGCAAGGGCTGATATCAAGGTTTTACTGTTAACCTTTAAAGCGTTACATGGGCTTGCTCCTACCTATCTTTCCGAGTTGGTCCTGCCGTACATACCTACACGTACGCTACGGTCACAAGACGCAGGCCTCCTAATTGTCCCTAAAATTTCTAAGCAAACAGCTGGAGGCAGGGCTTTCTCCTATAGATCTCCATTTTTATGGAACAGTCTGCCTACCCATGTGAGAGACGCAGACTCAGTCTCAACCTTTAAGTCTTTACTGAAGACTTATCTCTTCAGTAGGTCATATGATTGAGTGTAGTCTGGCCCAGGAGTGTGAAGGTGAACGGAAAGGCTCTGGAGCAACGAACCGCCCTTGCTGTCTCTCCAGGGCCGGTTCCCCTCTCTCCACTGGGATTCTCTGCCTCTAACCCTGTTACTGGGGCTGAGTCACTGGCTTGCTGGTGCTCTTTCATGCCGTCCCTAGGAGGGGTGCGTCACTTGAGTGGGTTGAGTTACTGACGTGAACTTCCTGTCTGGGTTGGCGCCCCCCCCTGGTTGTGCTGTGGTGGAGACCTTTGTGGGCTATACTCGGCCTTGTCTCAGGATTGTAAGTTGGTGGTTGAGGATATCCCCTAGTGGTGTGGGGGCTGTGCTTTGGCAGAGTGGGTGGGGTTATATCCTTCCTGTTTGGCCCTGTCCGGGGGTTTCTTCGGATGGGGCCACAGTGTCTCCTGACCGCTCCTGTCTCAGCCTCCAGTATTTATGCTGCAGTAGTTTATGTGTCGGGGGGCTAGGGTCAGTTGGTTATACCTGGAATACTTCTCCTGTCTTATCCAGTGTCCTGTGTGAATTTAAGTATGCTCTCTCTAATTCTCTCGTTCTCTCTTTCTCTCTGAGAACCTGAGCCCTAGGACCATACGTCAGGACTACCGGGCATGCTGACACCTTGCTGTCCCCAGTCCGCCCGGCCTTGCTGCTATTCCAGTTTCAACTGTTTCTGCCTGCGGTTACGAAACCCCTACCTGTCCCAGACCTGCTGTTTTCAACTCTTCATGATCGGCTATGAAAAGCCAACTGAGATTTATTCCTGATTATTATTTGACCATGCTTGTCATTTATGAACATTTTGAAAATCTTGGCTCTCTCTAATTTTCTCCTTCTCTCTTTCTCTCGGAGGACCTGAGCCCTAGGACCATACGTCGGGACTACCGGCCGTGGTGACTCCTTGCTGCCCCCAGTCCGCCTGGCCTTGCTGCTATTCCAGTTTCAGCTGTTCTGCCTGCGGTTATGGAACCGCCACCTGTCCCAGACCTGTTGTTTTTCAACTCTTAATGATCAGCTATGAAAAGCCAACTGAAAATTATTCATGATTATTATTTGACCATGCTTGTCACTTATGAACATTTTTGAACATCTTGGCATAGTTCTGTTATATAATCTCCACCCGGCACAGCCAGAAGAGGACTGGCCACCCCTCATAGCCTGGTTCCTCTCTAGGTTTCTTCCTAGGTTTTGGCCTTTCTAGGGAGTTTTTCCTAGCCACCGTGCTTCTACACCTGCATTCTAGCTGTTTGGGGTTTTAGGCTGGGTTTCTGTACAGCACTTCGAGATATTATCTGATGTACGAAGGGCTATATAAAATAAAATTGATTGATTGATTGAATGAGACATTTTTTTTTTTATAGCTGTATTGTTTGTTTCATGTTGTATTTAAAATGTGTGTGACTTGTCCATCAGTGTTTTGAGTTTGTAGACTCCAGGAAGAGTAGCTGCAGCAAAAGCTAATAGGGATCCAAATAAATAAAAATTAATGTTCATATCACACAAGATAGACAGACCGCTACAGCTTTGCCAGATGGGACAATATTGAATTGCGTGGGATCAAACACAATTGACACTCCCTGTAATCAAAAACATCACCACCACAAATATGAAAGCACAGTGGGGAGAGTGCCGTCTGCTCAGCATCAAGTAGCCAACTCCACCCCAGTGCTGAGTCACTTGGTGTCCTAATTTGACCGGGCTCGTATTCATTAGGCACCAAACAGAAGACTAAAAGTTCTGAACCACTTTTAATTTTCAGTCGCAAAACATTTTGCTACAGTGGGCTAATGTAGCACGGTCTACCGAAGCGTTGGTACTTTTCAATACTAAAAACATGAAAAACGGTTTGATACTAGAATTTGTTACTTTCGGCACTTGTTTCAAATGTTTCTCAAGTCACATACGGATTGGGAGGAGCTAGTCCATCTAGTAATTTGTCTGAATCTTTTCAAGGGGGACAGTAGTAAGATAGCCAGGCTAGTCGCAATAATAGACAAACACAGTCTGCTTAAAGTAAAAACACAAACAATTATAATTTGTCATGTCTTTATTGAACACACCGTAAAAACATTCATAGTGCAGGTTGGGGAAAGTATGTGAACCCTTGGATTTAATAACAGTTGACCCTCCTTTGGCAGAAATAAACTCAAAAGTTTTCCGTAGCTGTGGATCAGACCTGCACAACGGTCAGGAGGAATTTTAAACCATTCCTTTTCACAAAACTGTTTCAGTTCAGCAATATTCTTAGGATGTCTGGCGTGAACCGCTCTCAAGGTCATGCCACAGCATCTCAATTGGATTGAGGTCAGAACTGACTGGGCCACTTCAGAAGGCATATTGTTGATCTGTTGTTGATTTACTTCTGTATTTTGGGTTGTTGTCCTGTTGCATCACCTAACTTCTGTTGAGCTTCAATTGGCAGACAGATAGCCTCCTGCAAAATGTCTTAATAAAATTGGGAATTCATTTTTCCGTCGATGATAGCAAGCTGTCCAGGACCTGAGGCATCAAACCAGCCCCAAACCATGATGCTCCCTCCACCATATTTTACAGTGGGATGAGGTTTTGATGTTAGTGTGCTGTGCCTTTTTTTCTCCACACAGTGTTGTGTGTGCCTTCCAAACAACTAAACTTTAGTTTCATCTCTCCACAGAATATATTTCCAGTAGCGCTGTGGAACATCCAGGTGCTCTTTTCCGAACTTCAGAAGTGCAGCAATGTTTTTTTGGACAGCAGTGGCTTCTTCCATGGTATCCTCCCATGAAAACCATTCTTGGTCAGTATTTTACCTACTGTAGCCTCATCAACAGAGATGTTAGCATTTCTGTAAGTCTTTAGCTGACACTCTAGGATTCTTCCTAACCTCACTGAGCATTCTGCGCTGTGCTCTTGCAATCATCTTTGCAGGACGGCCACTCCTAGGAATTTGTCCATTTACAGACAATTTGCTTACCGTGGACTTTCTTTCAGAGATACTTTTGTAACCCTTTCCAGCTTTATGGAAGGCAGCAATTCTTAATCTTAGGTCTTCTGAGTTATTTTGTCCGAGGCATGGTTCACATCAGGCAATGCTTCTAGTGAATAGCAATTATTATTATTTTTTTAACGGGGCAGGGCAGCTCTAACCAAAATCTCCAATCTCGTCTCATTGATTCGACTCCAAGTTCATTGACTCCAATTAGCCTTTGGAGAAGTCATTAGCCTAGGGATTCACATTTTTTCCCAACCTACACTATGAATGTTTAAATTCAAAATAGACCAGAAAAATACAATTTGTGTGTTATTAGTTTAAGCACACTGAGTTTGTCTATTGTGACTTAGATGAAGATCAGATCAAATTTATGCAGAAACCCAGGTAATTCTAAAGGGTTCATACTTTTTCTTGCCACTGTACACAGAACATTTGCATTGTAACGTTATTCTACTAGCAACTAAATTTGAATGACGAACATACAGTACCAGTCAAAAGTTGACACCCCTACTCATTCAAGGGTTTATCTTTATTTTTACCATTTTCTACATCAAAACTATGAAATAACATACGGAATCATTTAGTAACCAAAATATATTTTATATTTCAGATTCTTCAAAGTAGCCACCCTTTGCACTCTTGGCATTCTCTCAAAGAGCTTCATGAGGTAGTCACCTGAAATGCATTTAAATTAAAGGGTGTGCCTTGTTAAAAGTTAATTTGTGGATTTTTTTCCCTTCTTAACGCATTTGAGCCAATCAGTTGGGTTGTGACAAGGTAAGTGGGTATACAGAATATCCAGAATATACAGGTGGGTATACAGGTATACAGGTATATCAAGTGCAGTCTCAAAAACCATCAAGCGCTATGATGAAACTGTCTCTCATGAGGACCGTCATGACTGCTGCAGAGGATAAGGTCATTAGAGAGTTACCAGCCTCAGAAATTGCAGACCAAATAAATGTTTACTGAGTTCAAGTAACATCAACTGTTCACTGGCTAATTGACCAAGGAGTGATGGAGTGCTGCATCAGATGAACTGGCCTTCACAATCACCCGACCTGAACCCAATTGAGATGGTTTGGGATGAGTTGGACCACAAAGTGACGGAAAAACAGTGCTCAGCATATGTGGGAACTCCTTCAAGATTGTTGGAAAAGCATTGCTCATGAAGCTGATTGAGAGAATGCCAAGAGTGTGCAAAGCTGTCATCAAGGCAAAGGGTGGCTACTTTGAAGAATCTAAAATATATTTTGATTTATTTAACACTTTTTTGGTTACTACATCATTCCATGTGTTATTTCATTGTTTTGATGTCTTCACTATTATTCTACAATGTAGAAAATAGTAAAAAAAAATAACTATAGGTGGTAATTAATATGGAGTTTTATTTTTTGAAAGTAATTGAATATATTATTTTAGATGTTGTACTAAATATGGGTTAAATAAAAATAAACTAGTTAAACATATTGTTCAATGTTTAAAAAAAATAAAGGCCAGTGGTTATTCTGTGACATTTTTTGCAACGGTATTGTTTCAGTGTCCTGATACTAAACCTGGTATCGATTTTAAAATGTTGGTATCGTGACAACACCACAGTGTGCGCAAATGAATGCGCCCCTGCTTGGTACCCACATGTGCCTTGACTCTGTCGTGCAGGAGGGACATGGGCAGCCTGCTCTGTTTCATCACCACGCGGTATGGGTCCTTCTTCACCGCACCCATCTCATCCTGGAACTTCTGTAGGGATGACTGCTTGATGACCCGAGTGTTTGCTGAGACGGCGGAGACCAGAGGGGAAGAATTAACCGGTGTGTGTGTGAGTTGAGGCTGCCATCTTATCTCTCCATACACAGATATTTAAAAATACATAAAACAGATTTATTCTTACAAATCAAGGGTTTGCTAGTCATTATTGACAATAACTCCACCATTCTGTATACAGTTTCAACTTGCTTTAACTAGCCAATCAATTGTTAGACAAATTGCCATTATACCTGTCCAATCAATAATATAAACAGACCCAAGAGAATTTGTGGATTAACCTGAGACAGTGTGGCAATTGCAGTTAACAGCACTACTCACCAAACCATTTGATGTTGGGCTCCACTCTGGCCTGTGTCCCATCAGCCACAGTGGACTGGTACGACAAACGCTTGATCACCTGGCCTCTGTTGTTGCTAATGGCAGAGGAAATAGTCAGTGGTCACAAAAGCAGGTGCATGGAAATTTTATTAGTCAAATATATTACAACACAATCATTAAAAAAATAAATGAAGAGGAGCAACATATAGAATACCAGGAACTGGTGTCAACCCCTGACCTGAGTTACACTAGCATTAAAGGAAAGAGTTCATATGGAAGTAAGTGTCACATGTTTTTTTATCTCCATCATTTACCATCTCTGCTTTTGTCTGTACATATTCAGACGCCTGACAGTTGCCCGGTCCCTCATGCTGTTGCCTGAACCTGCAGGAGTCTTTGGTCGGTCTGTAAAAGGTAGAGTCGTAAGGTTATGGTGATAACATTATATGCCACACAGTGTTAGAGATTATAGGTGTGTGTGGTGGTATTTTGGGTTAATTCATTGTCAGTGTCAGAACAATACTGGAAATCCATATAAAAAGTGTAGTTCTCAATTTTGTTATGAAAGTTACGTTACGTTGTGTTTTTGGCATAAAGTTAAACAGAATGTGTAGCTAAATTAGCTAGTTACTGAACTAATTATGTCAGTGCCAAACATATTGTATACGTTTTTATTTGTAGCTAACACGAATGTCACATATGGACCAAATGTGTCTGTGTAGTTAGACGAAACAAACAGATCTATCAGAGAGAAAGTCTATCGCGTTAGCTAGCTAACATTAACTGTAAACAAACAGTAACGTTACATAGAGCATGGACTGTAACTTACCAGGATTACTGCTGGCCGCCGATGTGTTTATCGTGCTTTTCCCCTTGAACCGTGGCTTCACCATCTTGACAGGTTATCTGACACAAGTAGAAAACACTCAAAATGTCAAGTTATAGCTTCAACTTCTTCTATGTACCCGAACCACGTGTCCTAAATCAGTCCCGCACATTCCGGAAAGACGTCATCAGAGAGCGACAATACATGTGTTCTTTATTATCTTTTTAATGTTTCTTTTTTAGTTTATATATATATATGTATACAAACAGGCAATGACACCATATGCTAGGGGGTAAAACAAATTACAGATTATACAAAGACCTTAAAATATACACACATATTGATTGTTTTAACAGCTTTCTTATTAGAAGAATGCAGAATGGTCTTAATGTACTTTTCAAATTCCTTACAGAAAACATGGAAGTGTTTTTTTATTAGTGAATTTAAATTTATGAATATGAAATTTTGCCATTAGCACAATTAGATTTATGAGGTAAAATTGTGAATGTATTTTTTGAGTTTCTTCAGGTAATGATTCGCAGGGTAATACTTATTGATCATTCTGAAAGAGACTTCTTTGACCTTGTTAACAAGCAGGTATTTGTGTGGTAATAACCAGACTTTTCCCCAACAGATATTTTAGACAGATGTATTCCAGTAAGTTGTGACATAAGGAATGGATACAATATCCCTTTGAAATAAAGCACGTATAGATCTGTTCTGAGGGAACAAGGAGAAACACATTTTTCCTACTGAAGAGTCAACTGGATTAAGCTGAGGGTAGGTCAAGAAGTTGAGGTCTGGTTACACCTCTAAACAACATGAGAGTTCCAGATGGAAGAGCATCAAAGACTATGGCAAACTCTCTAGGTGTAACAGGGATATTGTAACGAGATATAAATTCCTCATAATTGAGTAACAATCCTTCTGCATTATAAAGTTGACTCACCGGCAGGATATGATTATTAAACCAGTTCTTAAAAAATACTTTTTTCTATACAAAATATCCTTCCAAATGAAATACCTATGCAGGGGGAAAAAATCATGTTTATATATTAACGACCACGCCAAGAATACTTGTCTATGAAAAGCAGATAATTTTGTAGGAATCTTATCAATGTTATCCAGGCTGCATCACATCTGGCCGTGATTGGGAGTCCCATAGGGCGGCACACAATTGGCCCAGCGTCGTCCGGGTTTGGCCAGGGTAGGCCCTCATTGTAAATAAGAATTTGTTCTTTACTGGCTTGCCTAGTTAAATAAAGGTTCAATAAAAAATAAAAAAACAATAGTTACAAAGTAACATCAAATTGAAGCCACCAAAATGGGAGAAAATATAATGAGGGGTGAAATTCCAAATTGAAGTTGGATTCTATAAGAAATTTTTAGCCCAATTTATCTTAAGATCTTAAGATATAATAAGGGATGAAATTCAAAATGGAAGTTGGATTCTTTAAGAAATGTGTCACGTTCCTGACCTATTTATGTTAGTTGTTATGTGTGTTAGTTGGTCAGGACGTGAGGTTGGGTGGGCATTCTATGTTTTCTGTTTCTGTGTTGGTTTTGGGTTACCTGGTATGGCTCTTAATTAGAGGCAGGTGTTTGGCGTTCCTCTAATTAGGAGTCATATTTAGGTAGGCGTTGTCACAGTGTTCGTTGTGGGTGATTGTCTCCTGTGTCTGTATGTATGTTCGTACCACATGGGACTGTAGCGTTTGTTTGTTTCGTTTCGATGTCGTCTGTTTCCTGTACGTAAGTTTATGTTTAGTTATGTAAGTTTATGTTCAGGTTTTCGTCAACGTCGTTTTCTTGTTTTGTAGTTTGGAAAGTGTTTTGTTTCGTGTTGCCGTCGCATTTATAATAAAGATGGCTTATTTCCCAAATGCTGCGTATTGGTCTGAAGATCCTTCTCTCCTCACCTCATCCGAGGATGAGGAGAGCGTCAGCCGTTACAGAATCACCCACCACGCTAAGACCAAGCGGCAAGGGAAAATTAAACGGAGTAAGGGACAGGGGAGAAAGGAGCAATGGACATGGGATGATGTTTTGGACGGAAAGGGTTGCTACACTTGGGAGGAGATCCTGGCTGGGAGGGATCGCCTTCCATGGGAACAGGTGGAGGCACTGAGGAGAGCAGAGGCTACCGGGGAGAGGAACCGGAGCTATGAGGGAACGCGTCTGGCACGGAAGCCGAAAAAGCCCGTAAGTAATTCCCAAAAATTTCTTGGGGGGGGGCTAGGAGGTAGTGGGCCAAGGGCAGGTAGGAGACCTGCGCCCACTTCCCAGGCTTACCGTGGAGAGCGGGAGTACGGGCAGGCGCCGTGTTACGCAGTAGAGCGCACGGTGTCTCCTGTACGAGTGCATAGCCCAGTGCGGGTTATTCCACCTCCCCGCACTGGGAGGGCTAGATTGGGTATTGAGCCAGGTGTCATGAGGCCGGCTCAACGAGTCTGGTCTCCAGTGCGTCTCCTCGGGCCGGCATACATGGCACCTGCCTTACGCATGGTTTCTCCGGTTCGCCTACATAGGCCGGTGCGGGTTATTCCACCTCCCCGCACTGGTCGGGCAACCGGGAGCATTCAACCAGGTAAGGTTGGGCAGGCTCAATGCTCAAGAGTGCCAGTACGTCTCCACGGTCCGGTATTTCCGGCACCACCTCCCCGCCCCAGCCTAGTACCTACAGTGTCTACACTATGCACTAGGCTACCAGTGCGTATCCTGAGCCCTGTTCCTCCTCCACGCACTCTCCCTGTAGTGCGTGTATCTAGCCCGGTGCCTCCAGTTCGGGCACCACGCACTAAGCCACCTGTGCGTCTTCAGAGCCCTGAACATACTGTATCTTCTCCCCCTACTAATCCTGATGTGCTTGTCCTCAGCCCGGTGTCACCAGTGCCGGTATCTCGCATCAGGGATAGAGTAGGCTTTGAGAGTACAGTATGTCCTGTTCCTGCTCCCCGCACTAGTAGGAAGGTGCTTATCCTTAGCCCGGTGCCTCCAGTTCCGGCACCACGCACCAGGTCTACAGTGCACCGTATCCGGCCAGAGCCATCCGTCTCCCCAGCGCCATCTGAGCCATCCGTCTCCCCAGCGCCATCTGAGCCATCCGTCTCCCCAGCGCCATCTGAGCCATCCGTCTCCCCAGCGCCATCTGAGCCATCCGTCTCCCCAGCGCCGTCTGAGCCATCCGTCTGCCATGAGCCTGCAAAGCCGCCCGTCTGCCATGAGCCTGCAAAGCCGCCCGTCTGCCATGAGCCTACAGAGCCATCCGCCAGACAGGAGCCGCTAGAGCCGTCAGCCAGACAGGAGCCGCTAGAGCCGTCAGCCAGACAGGATCTGCCAGAGCCGCCAACCAGACAGGATCTGCCAGAGCCGCCAACCAGACAGGATCTGCCAGAGCCGCCAACCAGACAGGATCTGCCAGAGCTGCCAACCAGACAGGATCTGCCAGAGCCGCCAACCAGACAGGATCTGCCAGAGCCGCCAACCAGACAGGATCTGCCAGAGCCGCCAACCAGACAGGATCTGCCAGAGCCGCCAACCAGGCAGGATCTGCCAGAGCCGCCAGCGAGCCATGAGCAGCCAGAGCCGTCAGAGCGCCATGAGCGTCGAGAGCCGTCAGAGCGCCATGAGCGTCGAGAGCCGTCAGAGCGCCATGAGCGTCGAGAGCCGTCAGCCTGCCATGAGCGTCGAGAGCCGTCAGCCTGCCATGAGCGTCGAGAGCCGTCAGCCTGCCATGAGCGTCGAGAGCCGTCAGCCTGCCATGAGCGTCGAGAGCCGTCAGCCTGCCATGAGCGTCGAGAGCCGTCAGCCTGCCATGAGCGTCGAGAGCCGTCAGCCAGCCATGAGCGTCGAGATTCGTCAGTCAGCCATGAGCTGCCCTTCAGCCTAAAAAGGCTAGATACCCAGAACTGCCCATCAGTCCAGAGCTGTCTCTCTGTCCGGAGCTGCCTTTCAGTCCGGAGTTGCCCCTCTATCCTGATCTCCCTCTCTATCTTTATCTACCTCTATATTCTTATCTATCCCTCTGTATTGATTTATCTCTCTGTCCCGGTGTTGTCCTTATTGGGTATGTTATTAAGAGGATTTTGTGGGGGAGAAAAGAGGGTGGACATTCTTGGAGGGAGGAAGCTAGGATGGATTATGGTGGGGTGGGAACCGCGCCTGGAGCCTGAGCCACCACCGTGGTTAGATGCCCACCCAGACCCTCCCCTAGTCCTTGTGCTGGTGCGTCCGGAGTTCGCACCTTGTGGGGGGGGGTACTGTCACGTTCCTGACCTATTTATGTTAGTTGTTATGTGTGTTAGTTGGTCAGGACGTGAGGTTGGGTGGGCATTCTATCTTTTCTGTTTCTGTGTTGGTTTTGGGTTACCTGGTATGGCTCTTAATTAGAGCCAGGTGTTTGGCGTTCCTCTAATTAGGAGTCATATTTAGGTAGGCGTTGTCACAGTGTTCGTTGTGGGTGATTGTCTCCTGTGTCTGTATGTATGTTCGTACCACATGGGACTGTAGCGTTTGTTTGTTTCGTTTCGATGTCGTCTGTTTCCTGTACGTAAGTTTATGTTTAGTTATGTAAGTTTATGTTCAGGTTTTCGTCAACGTCGTTTTCTTGTTTTCTAGTTTGGAAAGTGTTTTGTTTCGTTTCGTGTTGCCGTCGCATTTATAATAAAGATGGCTTATTTCCCAAATGCTGCGTATTGGTCTGAAGATCCTTCTCTCCTCACCTCATCCGAGGATGAGGAGAGCGTCAGCCGTTACAAAATGTTTAGCCCAAGTTATCTTAAAGTATTATTCAAAGTAGGAAAATCCCAAAAATTGAGACCACCATATTCATATGTGTTCATAACGACAGATTTCCTCATATAATGTGTATGATTTTTCCAGATGAAGTTGAAAAGCATCTGGCCGACCGCTTTACCTATTTTTTTTGTCAAGATGTGGGGACTGGGCTGCATAAGTAAGTCTGGAGATACCTTCAGCTTTAGAAAGCAATGCTCAACCTTTCAAGGATAAATCACTTTGCAACCAATGGTTCAACTACTTTTAGTTTTTTTCAATAATATGAAATTTAATGAGCATATTTCCTGTTGATCCTTAGATATGGTAATGCCAAGGTATGTAACTTTTTCCCTGACTGGAATATTGCCTATTGAGGGTATCTCACTTTAGCAGCAAACAATTCACACTTATAGGTAAAGACCAGATGCTTTGTAAAAAAATATTTATCAGCTGCTCTAGGAATCTGGTCAGCATCTTTCAAAAAGTGGGTGGCGTCATCTGCAAGCTGACTTATGATAATATCTCTGTCAGCAATAGAGATCCCTTTTATATCGCTGGATTTAACAAAACTTATAAGAAGTTGGGTTGCAAGCAGGAAGAGGTAAGGCGAAATTGGCCAACCTTGCCTAATTCCTCTTTTCAAATAAAATCTAGGAGAAATGCCATGCTTTAATTTAATGGAACTGTTCCCATTTATATAAATAGTTTTAATAGTACTACAAAATAATTCCCCAAAGACAAATTTCTCAAGGGAGAGAAATAGAAACTCATGTTCCACTGTATAAAATGCTTTATAAAAGTCTAAGAAGACAATAAAACTCTCTTCGAAGATTAGATCAGAATAGTCAATAAGGTGTAACACAAGTCGGATATTATTAGATATATGTCTATTCCTCATGAAGGCAGATTGGGTCTCTTCTATAATTGAGTCCAATACTGCCTTCATTCTTTTTGCAACTATACAGGCTAATATTTTGTAGTCATTATTGAGCAGACAGATTGGACGCCAATTATCGAGGAGAAGCAAGTCTTCTTGGGCTTAGGGATTCTGGTAATCAGACCTTGAGTCAAACTGTAAGGGAGAGCATTATTTTCAATGCTTTCAGAAAAGACCTCCAACAGAAATGTGGCCAACTGTTGAGGAAACGTTTGGTAAAACTCAGCAGATATACCATCAGGAGACGTATTCTTTTTAAGGTGTTCAGCCTCCCCAATTGATTTCACATCCCCCAGAGAGTAAAACAAAGAGTTGAGGACATCTCACAATACTTAGAACTATATACATTCCTGTAGAAGTTGCAACTAAAGTTAGAGATTAATTTGGGATCATCTGTGATGAGACCATTAGTATTTCATTGTTGAATTGTATTATTTTTCGAGTGGTATTTTTCTAAAATGAAAAAATAAGATTAATTTTGTTCACCCTCCTCTAGCCACTTTTTCCTAGATCTGACAAAGGCTCCCTCTGCTTTCAGTTCATACATATCATCCAACTTGTGTTGTAGCTCAAAAAGAACAGATTTGTCCTCCTCTGAAAGACTTTCAACAGGCTTTTGAACAAGAGAGGTGATCTTTGTAATTACACTTTCTTCTTCAGCTCGTCTTGGCAAGAATACTCCCATATTTTCTGAAATATTTTACAACCACATGTTTAAAAAGCTCCCAGTTATTACTGTATGAATTGTCATTTATAGCTTTGTTCCAGAAGTGTGTAATTAAATTGTTTATCTCCATCTTGACCAACTCGTGTTTTAATATAGAGCGATTAAGCTTCCAGTAGGATTCTCTGCCAAGGCCATAATCAGAGATAAAAAGTTTAATGTCAATATAAATAGCTCTATGATCAGTAACGGGAGTGGCCCGGATGTTAACAGAAATACCCTGTTTATCAAAACATTTAGACAATCTATGCATGATTGTCTGGAGCGTGCGGTATTACTCCAAGTGAATGACTTGTCATTTGGAAACTTTACTCTCCAAATATCTATAATATTCAAACTTTCCATAAACTGCCTCAAACTTGTATTCATAGAAGTGGACTGTCCCGGAGGCCATCTATCAATTAAATGATTCATAAAAATATTAAAGTCCCCACCTACTATAAGTAAAGCATTAGGGAACTTGGTTAGCCAATGGAGAATACGCTTTTCCAAAGATTCAAGTAACTGATCACTTTCAAGTTTGGAATTGTACCCGTAAATGTTGCGAATAATAATAATAATGATGTTGTTACAGTTGATAACAAGACAAAGAATGTGACCAAAAGGGTCATATTGACAATACATGTACCAAAACACTGATCTGTATACAATGACGAAACGCATTAGGCTTATGCCGCATTCAAAACAACTGGGAACTTTGAAATCTCTGACTTCCAACTTCAGTGCATTCAAAACAAACAAAAAATTTAAAAAAGAGCTCCGAATGGGAAAACGAAATTCCAACTCGGGAAATCTGGCCTCTTCTAGAGTTCCGACTTTCCCACCTGAAGATCACTGATGTCATGATTTGACCTTGTATTTTCCGAGTTCCCTGTTGTTTTGAATGTGGCACAAGCTAACCGGGATCTCGGAAAACAACGAGGTCAAATCATGACGTCAGTGATCTTCAGGTGGGAAAGTTGGAGCTCTAGAAAGATGAAAGCGTTTCTGACTTGGAATTCCGAGTTGGATGCTGTTTAAAAACAATTTTTTCCAGTCGGAGCTCGTTTTTACTCAAAGTTCCCAGTTGTCTTGAACGCACTGATGTCGGAAATCTGAGATTTCCAAGTTCCGAGTTCCCAGTGACTTTGAACGTTGCATTATTTGGACAGATTTTAGTGATAGGTATGGTGCGTTCAAGACAACTGGGAACACTAAAAAAAACAAGGTGAAATCATGATGTCAGTGATCTTCAGGCCAGAAATTCGGAGCTCTAGAAAGATGGCAGAGTTTACGACTTGGAATTCTGAGTTGGAGGACCGCTCAAAATTATTTTTCCCAGTCTGAGCTAGTTTTTTCCTAGAGTACCCAGTTGTCTTGAACACACTAAAGTCGGAGATTTCCGAGTTCTCAGTTGTTTTGAACGCTACATGAAATCTCTGACCATGTGATGCTCAAGTAAGGGTCAGTGCTATCCGGGATCATTAGGACTTCTCCACCCTTACCTTAAACATAACTCTTAACCCATAGCCATATAGTTTCACTATTAAAGGACTATTAAAAGCGCAGTGCACTAAATCACATTTTTTAATTCAGATTTCTCAGGGGATGCTGTAGCGCCCTCCCGCGGCTATGCCCTAGCCCATCTATAGGGTTAGGGTTACTGTTCCCACACAGCCATACATCCATGTTACAGCATGTATTTACAGAAGACAGAGGGACCACCTGTGCTAATTAGTTATCTAGCATGCTAATGGATTAAGGCCGTCTGAAATATGTTGTCAGTGACCATGTTTACATGCACACCAATATCATGGTATTATTCAGGATACTCAAGTATTCTGTTTTTGAGTTGACACATACTGTATAAACCTCATATCTCGTTTACAATAAGCCAAAAAAGCTTGTATGCCGGTGTTAAAAAACCCGGATAAGATGCCTGGAATATGCTGATCTAAAACAGGATACTGTTGCATGTAAATATCTTATCCTGTTTACTGTTGTATTGCGGTCTGTGCAGGATCAGTTTCACATATCATGGATGTTGTGTGATGATGTTTTCATCTGATTGTCAAACAAATCACTTCAAAAAGCAGGTTACCTGCGCAGTTCGATCCACCATAATAATTTAGCCTACTATAATTAATTTACTATAAAATACTACTGGCTACTTTCACCCCTAATTTAGACAACTTTCTGCTTATAATTTCCAACATTTACTAGGCCATATTATAATTTCCGACATTTGGGAGGCCATTTGTTTGTCAACTATAGTTTGATACACGCAGCTTCTCTTCTATCAATACGTGTTCCCCCAGAAGACTAAATAATGTAGTGCTCACCTGAATTATGTCTTACATCGATAGAATTAATGCATTAGTAATCGATACTGAAGAAAAATATAAACGCAACAATTTCAAAGATTTTACTGAGTTACTGATCATATAAGGAAATCAGTCAATTGAAAAAAACGTGTTAGGCCCTAATCTATGGATTCCACATGACTGGGCAGGGGTGCAGCCATGGGTACCTTGGAGGGCATAGGCCCACCCACTTGTCAGCCAGGGCCCACCCACTGGCGAGCCAGGCCCAGCCAAGAATGAATCCCCCCCAGACTATCCAGCAGGTGAAGAAGCCGGATGTGGAGGTCCTGGGCTGGCGTGGTCACATATGGTCTGTGGTTGTGAGGCCGGTTGGACGTACTGCCAAGTTCTCTAAATTGTTGGAGGTGGCTTAGGGTAGAGAAATGAACATTAAATTATCTGGCAACAGCTCTGGTGAACATTCCTGCAGTCAGCATGCCAATTGCGCACTCCCTCAAAACCTACGAGATACAGTATGTGGCATTTTATTGTCTCCAGCATTAGGTGAATCTGTGTAATCATGCTGTTTAATCAGCTTCTTGATATGCCACACCTGTCAGGTGGATGGATTATCTTGGCAAAGGAGAAATGCTCACTAACAGGGATATAAACAAATGTGTGCACAAAATTTGAGAGAAATAAGCTTTTTGTATTTAAGGAACATTTCAGAGATTTTTTTTCTTCCGCTTATGAAACATGGGACCAACACTTTACATGTTGTGTTCATATTTTTGTTCAGTGTAGTTAACACTGGTTAAGGTTTCTGTTTCATTTAAGGAGCAGGGAGAAAACACAAGAACTCCAAAACAGTGCAAAGATTGGTCCTGTGCAAAATGGCAATGTCTCATCAGTTTGAACAGTTTTAAGGAAATTAAAAGCTGAGGAAACGATGAAACACGTATGGGTGCATATTTTATGTGGTTGAAATACTGTCTGCTTGCTTAACAGTGTCAAAGACAACACATTAAACGCGCATTTGCATTTTCTCAAGCGATGCTAAAAAAATATATTTATATTTCTTCACTCCTGTTCCCGAAACAAAATGAACATTTGTTGTATAATTTTGTTGCAATAAATGCATAATTCTGCAGGAATTAATATGATACTATACAAAAATATAAATGCAACATGTAACAGTTTCAAAGACTTTACTGAATTACAGTTTATTTCAGGAAATCAGTCAATTTAAATAAATTCATTAGGCCCTAATCTATGGATTTCACAGATATGCATCTGTTGGTCACAGATACCATAAAAAAATGGGCCTCAAAATGGGCCTCAGGATCTCGTCACACTATCTCTGTGCATTCAAATTTCCATCGATAAAATGCAATTGTGTTTGTTGTCCGTAGCTTATGCCTGCCCATACCATAACCCCACAGCCACAATGGGGCACTCTGTTCACAACGTTGACATCAGCAAACAGCTTGCACACAAGACGCCATGGACGTGGACGTACTGCTACATTTTCTAAAACAACGTTGGATGCGGCTTATGGTAGAGAAATTAACATTAAATTCTCTGGCAACAGTTCTGCTGGACATTCCTGCAGTCACTATGCCAATTGCACACTCTCTCAAAACTTGAGACATCTGTGGCATTGTGTTCTGTGACAAACTGCATATTTCAGAATGGCTTTTTATTGTCCTCGGCACAAGGGCACCAGTGTAATGATCACACTCTTTAATCAGCTTCTTGATATGCCACAGCTGTCAGGTGGATGGATTATCTTGGCAAAGGAGAAATGCTCACTAACAGGGATATAAACAAATTTGTGCACAACATTTGAGAGAAATAAGCTTTTTGTGCGTATGGAACATTTCTGGGATCTTTTCTTTCAGCTCATGAAACATGAGACCAACACTTTACATGTTTCGTTCAGTGTATATTACACTACAGGTGAAAGATTAAAGGCCTACAGTCAGAGTTCATATTTCAGTTACTATCCATTTAACCCATATATTTACATGAGGTAAATTCTGTTTATTCATAGATATAGGGATACTCATGAGCGGGATATCAAAGGTGCATGTAAACAGCTTATCCCGAATAACACCTTAAGCGGGATATGAGCTACTATCATGAATACTGTGCGCATGTAAACTTGATCAGTGAAAAATACTGTCTGCTGCAACTTTGATGAAGCCAGTTAAAACACTGCATAGTAAGTGTATATTTTTGCATTTGGGAAATAATTTTAATGTGACATGAAAGGAAAGGGCTTTATGTTTTGAGAAGCGTATAGCAATTGAGAATCAATTCACATTTAGATGGAGCTTTTGGCTGTTTTGACTGGCAGAGCCAGTTACCTATGAAAATACTATTTAATATCATCCTTGGATCTTAAGGAGTAGCGGTAGGCTCCTTAAGAGTAGACATACATCCTGGGCTATGTCCTATGCAGTTTTGTCCAAAAATCGTTTAGCTGGTGTTCTAAGGTCTTCTGCTTATTTTATATTCCCAAACAAATTCCCAAACAGGTGCTGTTTAGCCAAGCGAAATACTAACAATGCAAACCACGTACCAAAACGACCAATAAAATACATGTTCTGTCTTTTTCGAGGTGACCTCCCCCTCCCCAAACTAAATGTTCTGCTCTTTCACTTTTTTGTAGATTTTTTTTAATTTTTTTATCACCAATTGAGAAAGCAGTTTTTTTTATGTAGACCCTATTTATATAGTAGCTTGTACTGGTGATACTAGCTACTAAATGCTATAATTCTGCACATTGCTGCTTTTTCCAGAAGAGGGTGCAATACAGTTGTATTGGTTTGCTTGCCTGGGTCATAGAGGATTGTGCACAAAAGTGTACATTAAGCCTTTTACTGTCAATCCTATCCATCTATTCCTATTGCAACTGTTCTTTCAGGTTATAAATTGGGATTATAAATAGCCTTCCCATTTTAGTTTTACAGTTGCACTTTATTTAACCACATAACAATTTATTTTATACCCTACCCATGTGTGCCATCGATTTATATAGGCCTAACTACCAACTTTGGACTGTTTGTCATACATCGTACCTGTCTTTTTGCTGTTGTTTCCATTCTTAACTGAAAACGCTGTCATTCTGATTACTTATCCACTAACTTATTAAAAAGTTAGCCTAAATGCATCAGTTTAAGTTCAAATGCAAATGTTGGTTAGATTACATTGTTATTCTGCAACAATCTGTGCTCATAGTAGATAAGTTTATGAAAATGTGGTCTTCAAGGTATTTTTGTGTGTGACGGTACAGCCCTGACAAATATATGTGTTTTGCCTACAGTCTATAGGCTAATACACTTGAAACCTGTGCAGATACCTTGTGGAATGCATAGATAATGGCATCAAAGGCTTTGCACATTGCCAATAAGGAACAGGCATACCCAGCTTAATAATGGTCCTCTATATCCATTTTATATGACGTTTAAAGGAATTTAAAAGTGTTTTACCTTCACTGTGTGTTTAGAGGTATTTTACCCTGTCGGAAGAGACTTGTAAGGTTCCACTTTAACAGCCTACTGAGTATTTTTTACTTTCGTCATCAAGGTACACTACCGGTAAAAGGTTTTAGAACACCTACTCATTCAAGGGTTTTTCTTTATTTTGACTATTTTCTACATTGTAGAATAATAGTGAAGACCTCAAAAATATGAAATAACACATATGGAATCATGTAGTAACCAAAAAAGTGTTAAACAAATCAAAATATATTTTATATTTGAGATTCTTCAAATAGCCACCCTTTGCCTTGATGACAGCTTTGCACACTCTTGGCATTCCCTCAACCAACTTCACCTGGAATGCTTTTCCAACAGTCTTGAAGGAGTTCCTACATATGCTGAGCACTTGTTGGCTGCTTTTCCTTCACTGTGCAGTCCGACTCATCCCAAACCATCTCAATTTGGTTGAGGTTGGGGGATTGTGGAGGCCAGGTCATTAGATGCAAAACTCCATCACTCTCTCTCTTGGTAAAATAGCCCTTACACAGCCTGGAGGTGTGATGGGTCATTGTTCAGTTGAAAAACAAATGATAGTCCCACTAAGCGCAAACCAGATGGGATGGTGTATCACTGCCGAATGCTATGGTAGCCATGCTGGTTAAGTGTGCCTTGAATTGTAAATAAATCACAGACAGTGTCACCAGCAAAGCACGCCCACACCATAACACCTCCTCCTTCATGCTTTACGGTGGGAAATACACATGCGGAGATCATCCGTTCACCCACACATCGTCTCACAAAGACACTGCGGTTGGAACCAAAAATCTCCAATTTGGACTCCAGAACAAAGGACAAATTTCCACAGGTCTAATGTCCATTGCTCGTGTTTCTTGGCCCAAGCAAATCTCTTCTTATTATTGGTGTCCTTAAGTACTGGTTTCTTTGCAGCAATTCGACCATGAAGGCCTGATTCACACAGTCTCCTCTGAACAGTTGATGTTGAGATGTGTCTGTTACTTGAACTCTGTGAAGCATTTATTTGGGCTGCAATTTCTGAGGCTGGTAATTCTGCTGCAGAGGATACGTTCATTAGATGTAACTCTGGGTCTTCCATTCCTGTGGCGGTCCTCATGAGAGCCAGTTTCATCATAATGCTTGATGGTTTTTGCGACTGCACTTGAAGAAACTTTCAAAGTTCTTGAAATTTTCTGGATTGACTGACCTTCATGTCTTAAAGTAATGATGGACTGTCGTTTCTCTTTGCGTATTTGAGCTGTTCTTGCCATTATATGGACTTGGTATTTTACCAAATAGGGCTATCTTCTGTTTACCACCCCTACCTTGTCACAACACAACTGATTGTCTCAAATGCATTAAGAAGGAAGGAAATTCCACAAGGCACACCTGTTAATTTAAATGCATTCCAGGTGACTACCTCATGAAGCTGGTTGAGAGATTGCTAAGAGTGTGCAAAGCTGTCATCAAGGCAAAGGTTGGCTACTCTGAAGAACCTAAAATATATTTTGATTTGTTTAACACTTTTTTGGTTACTACATGATTCCATATGTGTTATTTCATAGTTTTGATGTCTTCACTATTATTCTACAACGTAGAAAATGGTAAAAAATTAAGGAAAACCCTTGAATGAGTAGGTATTCTAAAACTTTTGACCGGTAGTGTATACGACGCAATAACAATGTCACGTTCCTGACCTATTTATGTTAGTTGTTATGTGTGTTTTGGTCAGGACGTGAGGTTGGGTGGGCATTCTATGTTTTCTGTTTCTGTGTTGGTTTTGGGTTACCTGGTATGGCTCTTAATTAGAGGCAGGTGTTTGGCGTTCCTCTAATTAAGAGTCATATTTAGGTAGGCGTTGTCACAGTGTTCGTTGTGGGTGATTGTCTCCTGTGTTAGTATGTATGTTCGTGCCTCACGGGACTGTAGCGTTTGTTTGTTTCGTTTCGTTTCGATGTCGTCAGTTTCCTGTACGTAAGTTTATGTTTAGTTATGTAAGTTTATGTTCAGGTTTCGTCAACGTCGTTTTCTTGTTTTGTAGTTTTGAAAGTGTTTTGTTTCGTTTCATGTTGCCATCGTATTCATAATAAAGATGGCTTATTTCCCGCAAGCTGCGTTTTGGTCTGAAGATCCTTCTCTCCTCACCTCATCCGAGGATGAGGAGAGCACCAGACGTTACAGAATCACCCACCACGCTAAGACCAAGCGGCAAGGGAAAAATAAACGGAGTATGGGACAGGAGAAAAACAAGGATTTCTGGACATGGGAGCAGATAATGAATGGAGAAGGTCCCTGGGCTAAGGCAGGAGAAAATCGCCGTTCTCAGGAAGAGAGGGAGGCAGCTAAAGCCCAGGAGCGGTGGTTTGAGGAGGCAGCAAGGAGACGTGGCTGGAAGCCCGAAAAGCCATGGGAGCAGCTGGAGGCACTGGGGAGTGCAGAGGCTACCGGAGAGAGGAACCGGAGCTATGAGGGAACGCGTCTGGCACGGAAGCCCGAAAAGCCCGTAAGTAATTCCCAAAAATTTCTTCTAGGAGGTAGTGGGCCAAGGGCAGGTAGGAGACCTGCGCCCACTTCCCAGGCTTACCGTGGAGAGCGGGAGTACGGGCAGGCGCCGTGTTACGCAGTAGAGCGCACAGTGTCTCCTGTACGAGTGCATAGCCCAGTGCGGGTTATTCCACCTCCCCGCACTGGTAGGGCTAGATTGGGTATTGAGCCAGGTGTCATGAGGCCGGCTCAACGCGTCTGGTCTCCAGTGCGTCTCCTCGGGCCGGCATACATGGCACCGGCCTTACGCATGGTTTCCCCGGTTCGCCTACATAGGCCGGTGCGGGTTATTCCACCTCCCCGCACTGGTCGGGCGACCGGGAGCATTCAACCAGGTAAGGTTGGGCGGGTTCAATGCTCAAGAGTGCCAGTACGCCTCCACGGTCCGGTATTTCCGGTACCACCTCCCCGCCCCAGCCTAGTACCTACAGTGTCTACACTACACACTAGGCTACCAGTGCGTATCCTGAGCCCTGTTCCTCCTCCACGCACTCTCCCTGTAGTGCGTGTATCTAGCCCGGTGCCTCCAGTTCCGGCCCCACGCACTAAGCTACCAGTGCGTCTCCAGAGCCCTGTACAAACTGTATCTTCTCCCCCTACTAATCCTGATGTGCTTGTCCTCAGCCCGGCGTCACCAGTGCCGGTACCACGCATCAGTTATAGAGTGGGCTTTGAGAATACAGTGTGCCCTGTCCCTGCTCCCCGCACTAGTAGGAAGGTGCTTATCCTTAGTCCGGTGCCTCCAGTTCCGGCACCACGCACCAGGTCTACAGTGCACCATATCCGGCCAGAGCCATCCGTCTCCCTAGCGCCATCTGAGCCATCCGTCTCCCCAGCGCCATCTGAGCCATCCGTCTCCCCAGCGCCATCTGAGCCATCCGTCTCCCCAGCGCCATCTGAGCCATCCGTCTCCCCAGCGCCGTCTGAGCCATCCGTCTGCCAGGAGCCTGCAACGCCGCCCGTCTGCCATGAGCCTGCAAAGCCGCCCGTCTGCCATGAGCCTACAGAGCCGTCAGCCAGACAGGAGCCGCTAGAGCCGTCAGCCAGACAGGAGCCGCTAGAGCCGTCAGCCAGACAGGATCTGCCAGAGCCGCCAACCAGACAGGATCTGCCAGAGCCGCCAACCAGACAGGATCTGCCAGAGCCGCCAACCAGACAGGATCTGCCAGAGCCGCCAACCAGACAGGATCTGCCAGAGCCGCCAACCAGACAGGATCTGCCAGAGCCGCCAACCAGACAGGATCTGCCAGAGCCGCCAGCGAGCCATGAGCAGCCAGAGCCGTCAGAGAGCCATGAGCAGCCAGAGCCGTCAGAGAGCCATGAGCAGCCAGAGCCGTCAGAGCGCCATGAGCAGCCAGAGCCGTCAGAGCGCCATGAGCAGCCAGAGCCGTCAGCCTGCCATGAGCAGCCAGAGCCGTCAGCCTGCCATGAGCGTCGAGAGCCGTCAGCCTGCCATGAGCGTCGAGAGCCGTCAGCCTGCCATGAGCGTCGAGAGCCGTCAGCCTGCCATGAGCGTCGAGAGCCGTCAGCCTGCCATGAGCGTCGAGAGCCGTCAGCCTGCCATGAGCGTCGAGAGCCGTCAGCCTGCCATGAGCGTCATGAGCTGCCCTTCAGCCTGAAAAGGCTAGATACCCAGAACTGCCCATCAGTCCAGAGCTGTCTCTCTGTCCGGAGCTGCCTTTCAGTCCGGAGTTGCCCCTCTATCCTGATCTCCCTCTCTATCTTCATCTACCTCTATATTCTTATCTATCCCTCTGTCTTGATTTATCTCTCTGTCCCGGTGTTGTCCTTATTAGGTAGGTTATTAAGAGGATTTTGTGGGGGAAAAAAGAGGGTGGACATTCTTGGAGGGAGGAAGCTAGGATGGATTATGGTGGGGTGGGAACCGCGCCCGGAGCCTGAGCCACCACCGTGGTTAGATGCCCACCCAGACCCTCCCCTAGACTTTGTGCTGGTGCGTCCGGAGTTCGCACCTTGTGGGGGGGGTAATGTCACGTTCCTGACCTATTTATGTTAGTTGTTATGTGTGTTTTGGTCAGGACGTGAGGTTGGGTGGGCATTCTATGTTTTCTGTTTCTGTGTTGGTTTTGGGTTACCTGGTATGGCTCTTAATTAGAGGCAGGTGTTTGGCGTTCCTCTAATTAAGAGTCATATTTAGGTAGGCGTTGTCACAGTGTTCGTTGTGGGTGATTGTCTCCTGTGTTAGTATGTATGTTTGTGCCTCACGGGACTGTAGCGTTTGTTTGTTTCGTTTCGTTTCGATGTCGTCAGTTTCCTGTACGTAAGTTTATGTTTAGTTATGTAAGTTTATGTTCAGGTTTCGTCAACGTCGTTTTCTTGTTTTGTAGTTTTGAAAGTGTTTTGTTTCGTTTCATGTTGCCATCGTATTCATAATAAAGATGGCTTATTTCCCGCAAGCTGCGTTTTGGTCTGAAGATCCTTCTCTCCTCACCTCATCCGAGGATGAGGAGAGCACCAGACGTTACAAACATAAATTGCACTCAACTAAACACTTTATAGAAGTAAAGATAAGATTGTGTAGAGTTGGCTACTGTGGTAGTACTACATTATATGGCACAGTGCCATGCCGTAGCGTTCATTTTCGTTGCCTCTGATGGTGGCTCTGCCAGTGTTCAACTCCAGTAAGCTCGCAACAGCAGCAGGAGAAAAGTTCTGACCAAACCAAGTAATGTTCTCTGTTAATTTTCATACAGATGAAATTGGAACAGACGGCATCAGCAATGCACTGCAAATAAATAAATAAATTAAACACCCTCAGATCACAAAGCTGCGTTTTCCCTTCAAAATGTATTGAAATCTCAAGCAAAGGCTGGGGTCTTGTCAGGACAAACAAAGAGAGAACAGACAAATGCTCCTGAATTACTTTCAGCTTTTATACCTTTTGCCTTTTTGAGCTCATCTGTCTTTTTAACATTAGAGCTGTTGCTTCAAGACCACTTCACATTTTCCTAACCGTTTAGATTAGAGTGGGAGTGCAATTTAGGGTAATTTCTGAGTATTACTCTGGTCATATCATACGTCACAGATAATAAATACCCTATTCCTGTTTTATCTTTGTTAACATTTTGTTCTTTGAGCAATAAAGTGTTGTAAATGAATGTTGCAAAGTGTAACCAGTCATTACTACCATGTGGAACCAGCCATCTACAACATACGGAAAACATTTTGACTAAGACATTTGTTTTCATTGTAGTTGGTAGGAGACACTATACCGTCTAACAGAAGCAGAACAGTTCAACCGAGTACTAAACTGAATAGACAACAAAGACAGAATGCAATATGGAATTTTATTGAATAGTTTGGGGTATACTCATCAGAGCCAGATGCTGATGACAGGTAGCCCTATGCTGGGCAGCTGGCATCAAAACCCCTCGCTGGGGGAAAGGAGTTCCAGTGACTGGCCTTAAGGTTATTATGCTGGTGGCGGTGGGGAGGTGGATGGTTGTCGACAACTGCTGCTGAAAAACAGCAAGTGAGAGAACATGAGTAAGTTGACAAAAATACCTCCCAAGATTTATACCCCTTGGTTGAGAGAGTTGGTGATAATTGCAAGAGTGAGCCCATAGGTTGAACAGCAAGCATGAGGAATGTGCATTACTGTGCCTTG
This sequence comes from Salvelinus fontinalis, assembly GCF_029448725.1. NCBI lineage: Eukaryota > Metazoa > Chordata > Actinopteri > Salmoniformes > Salmonidae > Salvelinus > Salvelinus fontinalis. Next base: position 27,703,161 of record NC_074702.1, on the reverse strand, counting down.
CTTATAGGCTATGAGGTAAATAGGTGAATGACATTCCGCAAAGGAAAGAGGAGAAGAAGCGAGACGCTATGCTGATGATGATATGTTTGCAGTCATTCCCACTATGCCCATTTAATAGGAAACACAGTAAATTATGTTCTGAATACTTGATGAATTTAACAAGCATTGATTCAACTTTCGTAAACTATGTACTATGTCACTTTGTATCATAGGGGTTTTGCAAAGTATTTTACATTTTCAGTAGGTTGACTTTAAACAGACAAAGGGTACGTCCCAAATGAAACCCTGTTGCCTAGTTAGTGCTCTGCTTTTAACCAGGCCCCATAGGGCTTTGGTCAAAAGGAGTGTACTCTTTAGGGAGTAGGGTGCCATTTGGGACGCACCCAAAGTGATCCTGTTGATGTTTGCCATGTGAGATGGGTCTATATTCTCCTCCACTTGTGTGGTAAGGTTATTTATGCCCTACTCTTCAGGCAGGTTTACAAAAGCATGTATCAGTGCTCCCAGACTCTGGAGCGTCTAAGCCGTGTCTTGGAGGGAGAGTGAGGTCACAGTGCTCTCGTGCAGACAGAGCAAGCAGCGGCAGACACAGCTAAATTACACCACTGCAATAAATTGCAGATTTAGCAAGCAATCTTGTATTAAATTACAGGATTCTGCGTGTATTAGTTTTTATAGAACTATATAACAAAGTGGGCTAGCAAGTAGGGGAGCCCCATGTGCTCTGGCCACTCATCCAGGAGCCAGTGTGAGAAATATTTGACAGATGACTTGCAGAGTGCTTCTCTTCCCTTTCTTCTTCTTGGGTCCTCTTCTGGAGCCTCATGGGAAGGAGAACTTGTTTATTTTGTCTCTGCCTCTGCCCAGGGCCAACGAGCGAGGTCATGGCATCACTCTTGCGGGTTGGTATTGACTCATGCAAGTTCTTGGATGGATGCGGACTCCTCCGTGGTGCGTGTTCGTGACTGACGTCACAGAAGTAGGACGTGAGATCCAGACAACACCGTTTCCCAGCAGAGCTATCAGAGCTGATCATATGTTTTATAAATAAACACAACACTGTACCTCGTATTGTGCTAAGAGTCAAGGCGTCTCATAGTAAACTGTATTGTTAGGTAACACTTTACGTTAAGTTGCTCTTACACCTGTGGATACTGTAAACGTTGTCGTTAGGCCATCATTGCTTGGCTTTGAGATTATTCAGTTATGTCTTAAGTAACACGGCAGGGCTAATGATGTATTCACCTCTGATGTTGCTACACTTAGGCTACCATATAGAACAAGGTTCAGAGACTGCAGAGGTGGTGTCTTCAAGCTAACCTAAGTATACGAGGGTTCAGAAAGGCTGGTGCAGTTTAACGAATGAGAACCAATTCCCCTTGATGGCTTACCTGTACCTGGCAACATAGATGATATAAGACAGAGAAACCTGAGCTGCTCTATTGCTGTTCTATGGCTGTTGATGGAATGCAGGTCAAACTCAGGTCAGCGTTGTTTAGGTGTTCATCACAGGAACATGTAGTGTGTGGCCTCTGTCTTCATTTTGTCAGAGCAAAACAATAACTTCTTCAGAATCTGTAACTGAGGACAGATTTTGGCCTACAGGAATAATTCCAATTCCAAAACACAAAGGCAGGCGTTAAAAGCCCCCCTTCTGTACAGTGATGCCCTGAAAAATCTCAAAAGGCCACAGCAGCATCAAATTAAAGCTGGTATAAAACCGCAGTGACCGAAAAGCACAATGATTCGTCACAAGCAATGCAATTAGGCAATTCCTCCCTCGCTATTGTTTGGCTGGGCACTAATACGCTGTGGCAGGCATTATAAACATTTTCTTTTCGTTGAAAACATTTGTTCTCTCTATGCACTAGCTAGACAAATGCCAGATGCAGAAGATACAACGGGGCTAAAAGGTACAATTGCCTTTTTAAAATCGACAGCATGCAGCGAGAGGGGATGATCAAAACAGGCTAGGCCTAGTGAGTTATTCCACTTCGGCTCGCCGTGGCGTCGCATTGAAGTAAGCTCCTAATTGACTGAGTATGTACATTTGTAGATAATATCTCAGTGTGGTTAATTAGAAGGGTCTCGAAGCAGCTCTGCTTTGAGTCAAAATGGGATACGTGGCCCTGGTGAGGGAGTACAGCCTTCGACCGGCCTGACTAAACAAAAAGAGATGAATTGCTGATGGTCTAAGCTCTCTCTCGCACTCTGAGCGCTGTGCTGTGGAGACCCTGCTGTAGAATACCTGCTCTCATGACAAGGGGGTTTCAGAGCTGGACTGAAGTGCTTCCGAAGTGCTGACGGAGCCACTGCTGCTTTGAGCCATTTCATCGAAATAATCCAGACGTTTGCCACCACATTCGAATGGGATCACCCATCGATGGAGAGAAGGTGTAGATGCAGTTGTGGGTTGGAAACGCAGAGAAACGAGATTCCATCTACTTTGGGTGGTAGCATGTTCAGCAGAGCTAACCCCAATTGTTAAGGCAGTTCCAACATTCCCACTTTGTGTCATTATATATCATTTGAAGATCCTCTTGAGGGCTTGTGGTTTTTGCTATGAGGCAGCGGCTATCACAGCTCCTCGATCTCCATCTACCCACACTCGGCTAACAGGCCAAAGCAGTTACCCAGCAGCACTGTCTGCAGATCACTCATACCCGCCTACACCTCATTAAATATGTGGACAGACTATTGCCAGTTTAATATGGGATTAGACCGGTTTGAAATTCACGGTAGGGGATCGAACAAGAGAAAGATGGAAAGACGGGAACAAACGGTGAATCACTAAAACTAATGAAAACAATGTTGGAAAAACCCAGCTGGAATGGAATTACGGCACTTCTTGTATTTTCTTCTTTAAGGAGATATGTTTTACTAATGGGTTTTATCCTCTGTTTATTTTTGCCCCACTTCCCCAGCTTGCCGTGGCCACAATTTTCACACCACATAAATCATGGCATTATATGCTGGCAGGGGCTTTGGGAGGCATTCTCTGCGCCCACTCTTTTAATGAATGGTGTTTATGGGGCCTAATCTACGGCATATAAACTACTGTTTGGGCTATATGTCTCCGTCAATAGGGTTAGGCCGAGTGTATGTAGTACATTAGCTGAACCTTTGCCTAGATTGTTGGTAGGATCCAATCTGCTAACCTGGCTAGAATCCAAACTGATATACTCTGTTTCACCATTGTTTAACTTCATGAGTTAATTCCATGCTACCAATTTACAGTCAGTCCTTCAGTGACCTTTCCTCTGCATTGGAATCATATTGGGAGCAACCCACTGGGCAAAAACTGGATGAATCAACTTTGTTTCCACGTCATATCAACAAAAACATTTCATCTGACGACGCTGAATAAATGGGGAAAACTGATTGGATTTGAAAAAAGTTCAACACAAGGGAATTTCGTATTTTTTTCCCACCCAACTTTGAACCTAAATCCAGTTAAAGGGTGATAGTTCGTTGAACTGACGTCTGTGCCCAATGGGAAGTGATGTAGGCCTCACAGTAGTGATGGGCGCTAATTCGCCACCTACATAGTCTCTCTTTGCCACAAATCACAAGTGAGCATCACAGTTAGTGGAAATTTGTGCATGGCCACTGAGAATAAAACAGCCTCTGTTGTCACCTTTGTCACCTCTGAAGGAAGAAATTTTCTTCGCATTGAGCCTGTGATTGAAAGTGTTTTATAGCGAGTCAGGGGTTTTACAAGTCATTTTCTACATTGAAAGGCATTTATTAGTTAGCCTGAAAATAGTTTTCCACTTTTGTTTAGTGTTTTATCTGATCAGATAGCGATCTCCAATGAAACATGTGGGAGCAATTAAGAGCAAAGCCCAAAAAGTCAAAATAACTATACTTTCAAGAGTCTTTTGATGAAACAATATCAAGGACTACAAAATCTGTAAAACAGGGTGCATGACTGAACTAACAGAGAGAGACTTGTGTCTTGGAACAACCAAGGCAACAGGACATCAAGGAAACTGCTCTCCCACAGCCCTTTAGGACCAAAAAGATTCAAAGCTTGCTCTCCTTTTTTATTCTACACCGCTTGTTTCTTTATGTGACTGAAAACACACTCATCTGTTTCTTACGGGCCTAGTATTTCAAATGAAACACACTAAGGAAGGCAAGTATGCAAACTATCCCAGAGTGTTTAAAGTAACAATAAAAGAATGACCTTCTGATAAGAAAAATATGTGCAGCCGAGGTTTTCTCGGAAACCCGACGCTAATCTGAAGTGAAACGCGAAAACGATTCCCCGCCCGCAATCTCAGTTTCCCGAGCCATTTGCTTTCTGCCAGAGCACTTGCTCAGAGAAGCTGGCAGATGTAGGTCTGTCTATAGTCGGTCCAAAACAAACACGCTCGGACGCTCCTCACTCTCCAAAGTCCAACGATGAGCTCTCATGGAGTTCAGGCCTCTCCTCCGCACCACGTCTGTGTATCTGGGGTGTTCGTGCAAATGTAAAGAGCTTGGACTGCGGGCTATAGTTTGAATGTCAGTAACTGGATTGCGGTCATGCTGTGATGTAAAACTGGAGGGGAAGGCTAAAAATATGTTTTGCATGGTAAGTTTAAAGAGGGCATTAAGCCATGCTTGCTCCCTGCCAATAATTCTCTCCAGTTGAATCGAAACAGTGCTGTGTTCCCCAGTGGGCACCTCCACTCTCTCCTACTCCTCTAGTTTTTCTGTGGCGGGCGCTACCCGCTGTGCCACCTTGTCTCCACTGTTTATCTGGTGCCCTTTGCATTAGATAGAGACAACAGAGAAGACCATTGTGCCCAAGGTTCGTGGCACCCTTAAGCTTTGAGGGGGGAACCACTGAGGTCATGCAGTGAGATGTATCTACAGCACAGATGATTACAACGACTCTCTGCCCTCTCCAAAGAGTCATGGTCCGGTGTGGATCAAAGAGAACCAAGAAACGACTTCTTCTCACTTTTCTTGCCAGGAGAGAGGGCCTGGGGAGGAAGGGAAATGGTCTGGGACTCTGGGCAGAGGGACTATGGCACCATACATCACATTTCCATCTTGAACTTTGTGAGAAAAGTGAAACGCCTGTGATACTAAAAACCACAAGATGCTTCAATTAGGGGCTCTTTATTTCGTTATCTTGTGCTTTTTACCCAGTAAAACAAATGGTTGGCTGATAACCTCAATCTATGAGGTAAAATATTACAAATATTTTTAAAATACCTCTCCTGCTCAAGCACATTTGCAGAACTTTCTATGCGATACAGAGGCCTTTCAGTAACTACCTACTGGGCACAAGCTGTGTAAATCAATGTTGTTTTAACATAATTTGTCAATGTATTCTGTTGTGGAATCTATGTAGAAAATACAGTGGATTTGAAAAAGTCAGCAACTGTTGTTTTGAGGGTAAAATTTAAACCACAAGATTATGTCATCATGATAACCAATTTTCTATGGGATAATGATAACGGAAGCCCATGAGTTTGTATTTTGAATTTTGTGGTCACACATTGAGATTCCTGGTTGCAAATACAATTCGCAAATGTGTAATTTCATTTCGCAAGCTTGTATCATGATGTGTGAAAAATGTAACAATCGTCGCAAACTTGTAACTTGACATTTAAATACATTCAATAGGATTTTTGGTCCATTTAAGACTATAAATATTCTGCTGTGAATCAAAAAATACACCTGCAGTGTCACGTTCTGACCTTAGTTCCTTTGTTTTGACTTTTGTTTTAGTATGGTCAGGGCGTGAGTTGGGTGGGTTGTCTATGTTAGTTTTTCTATGATTTTCTATTTCTGTGTTTGGCCTGATATGGTTCTCAATCAAAGGCATCTGTCAATCGTTGTCCCTGATTGGGAACCATATTTAGGTAGTCTGTTTTCTGTTGGGTTTTGTGGGTGGTTATTTTCAGTCTTTGTGTGTCTGCACCAGACAGAACTGTTTTCGGTTGTTTCTTTGTTATTTTGTTATTCAGTGTTCTGTTTTGATGATTATTGAACACTTACCACGCTGCACCTTGGTCCTCACCTTCTTCCACCGACGACAGCCGTTACATGCAGATTTTGAATCTGTGCACGCTCAGAGTTCTATCACTTTACTAAAAGATTCGTAAGCTTGTTGAACGTTTTTTAAGTTTGTAGAAAGAGATTTGCAATTAAAACCGAGGTTTGAGCTGCTCTAGGGGTAGGACCTTTTACTCCTGACCATTCAGCCAAAAACACAGCTGCCTATTACTGCAACTATTGCTAGATTGATCCATCAATCAAATTTCAGGAAGTATCTTGAAGAGGAGAACATCAGTAATTTCTACAAAGTAATGCTATGAATGTTACTCCTCGGCCTGAAGTACTAGAATAAAATGATCTACTTGACGGTACTATTCTCTTTTATATGTGTACATCGATTTTTGGTGTAGTTTGTTTATCATGTGAAATATAATGGTACATTTCAGATGAACTCCATTGACAGCAGCTAACGTTAGCTAGCTACTGTAGCTGACACCTGACATTCATCATAGCTTTACTATCAACTGGCTAGCTTAATCAGCCAGGTTTAGTTGCGAGTGGAAAACATATATAATATTTGCTTGTTAACCGTCTGATTGATAAACGTCGATATGAATGCCATTTTTTTGTATTTGTTTATTTGGATCCCCATGAGCTTTTGCAGAAGCAGCAGCTACTCTTCCTGGGGTCCACAAAAAAACACAATACAAGTAACACAAAACAAGTAACAAACCACTGATAAAATACGATATACAAATAATACAACAGATAATAATACAAACAATACAACAACACAAAATAAGGTGTGTGTTAGTGTGTCCCCTCACAGTCCCCACCGTTCAATGAGTTGTTGTTTAATCTGTTTTTAAAGGTCATTTTGCTGGAGATGGAAGGGAGTTCCATGTGATCAGGGTTCTGTATAATACTGTGCATTGCCGTTCATTTGTTTTGGACTCGGGGACTGTGAAGAGACCCCTGGTGGCATGTCTTGTAGGGTATGTATGAGTGTCTGAGGTAAATGTTATTTGATTATGCAGACAACCTGGAATTTTCATCACAGTAATATTTCTCGAAGCGAAGCAGATAATCTCTCGTCAACTCTCAACCCGGAAAGACTGGCATGTTGTTGATGTTAGTTCTGTATGTGTAATTAAGGGCAAGGCGTGCTGCTCTGTTTTGAGCCAGCTGCAGCTTTGCTAGGTCTCTCTTTGCTGCACTTGACCATATTATGGCGCAGTAATCAAAATGGGACAAGACCAGAGCATGAACAACCACTACAGTTGATTTTTGTGTAAAAAACGCAGAACATCTTTTTTATAACATAAACACCCCTCCCCATCTTCACAACAACTTTGTTAATATGACTTGACCGTGATAATTGACCATCCAATGTTATACCTAGAGTTTAGCTTCCTCAACTTGCTCAATGGTCACACTCTTTATTCATAACTCCTATTGAGGTTTAGGTCTTACAGAATGGTTTGAACCAAATACAATGCTTTAAGTTTCAGATGTATAAAACTAAAATATAAACGCAACATGTAAAGTGTTGGTCCCATGTTTCATGAGCTGAAATAAAAGATCCCCCAAATTTCCATACGCATAAAACTAGTATTTCTCTCAAATTTTCTGCATAAATTAGTTTACATCCCTGTTAGTGAGTATTTCTCCATTGCCAAGATAATCCATCCACCTGAAAGGTGTGGTATATCAAGAAGCTGATTAAACAGTATGATCATTTCACAGGTGCACCTTGTTCTGGGGACAATAAAAGGCCGAAAATGTGCAGTTTTGTCACACAATGCAGCAGATGTGTCAAATTTTGAGGGAGTGTGCAATTGGCATGCTGACTGCAGGAATGTCCACCAGAGCTGTTACCAGAAAATGTTATGTTAATTTCTCTACCATAAGCCGCATCCAACGTTGTTTTAGAGAATGTGGCAGTACGTCCAACCAACCCAACAACTGCAGACCAAGCTTAACTACGGCAGCCCAGGACCTCCACATCCGGCTTCTTCACCTGCGGGATCATCTGAGGCCAGCCACCCAGACAGCTGATGATACTGTGCGTTTGCACAACCAAAGAATTTCTGCACAAACTGTAAGAAACCGTCTCAGGGAGCTCATCTGCATGCTCATCGTCCTCACCAAGGTCTTGACCTGACTGCAGTTCGGCGTCGTAACCGACTTCAGTGGGCAACAGGTGTTGTTTAAATTCAGCCCAGGATTCAACAAAAAATACACAATACATATACAGTAGGGGGGCGTCGCTGGGAGGTGACCAAGAACCCGATGATCACTCTGACAGAGCTGCAGAGTTCCTTTGTGGAGATGGTTGTCCTTCTGGAAGGTTCTTCCATCTCTGCAGCACTCCGCCAACCAGGCCCTTATAGTAGAGTGGCCAGACGGAAGCCTCTCCTCAGTAAAAGGCACATGACATCCCGCTTGGAGTTTACCAAAAGGATTTTCAGACCATGAGAAATAAGATTCTCTGGTCTGATGAAACTAAGATTTAAATGATGAAACCAAGATTTAAATTTGGCCTGAATGCCAAGCGTCATGTCTGGAGAAAACCTGGCACCATCTCTACGGTGAAGCATGGTGGCAGCATCATACTGTTGGCATGTTTTTCATCGGCAGGGACTGAGAGACTAGTCACGATCGAGGCAAAGATAACAGAGCAAATTACAGAGAGATTCTTGATGAAAACCTGCTCCAGAGCACTCAGGACCTCAGACTGGGGCGAAGGTTCACCTTCCAACAGGACAACGACCCTAAGCCCGCAGCCAAGAGAATGCAGGAGTGGCTTCGGGACATGTCTCTGAATGTTCTCGAGTGGCCCAGCCAGAGCCCAGACTTTAACACAATCTAACATCTCTGGAAAGAGACCTGATAATAGCTGTGCAGCGACGCTCCCCATTCAACCAAACAGAGCTTGAGAGGATCTGCAGAGTAGAATGGGAGAAACTCCCCAAATACAGATGTGCCAAGCTTGTAGTGACATACCCAAGAAGACTCAAGGCTGTAATCGTTGCCAAAGGTGCTTCAACAAAGTACTGAGTAAAGGGTCTGAATACTTATGTAAATGTCATATTGCATAAAAAATGTATTTTAAAAATGTCTAACAACCTGTTTTTGCTTTGGCATTATGGGGTATTGTGCGTAGATTGGTGAGTATTTGATGAGTATAATTTTTTTGATCCATTTTTAGAATAAGGCTGTAATTGTCACGCCATGACCATAGTTTGCTTTGTAAGTTTCTATGTTTTATTTGGTCAGGGTGTGATCTGAGTGGGCATTCTATGTTGTATGTCTAGTTTGTCTGTTTCTGTGTTTGGCCTGATATGGTTCTCAATCAGAGGCAGGTGTTAGTCGTTGTCTCTGATTGGAAACCACATTTAGGTAGCCTGTTTTGTCATTGTGGGTTGTGGGTGATTGTCTATGTTAGTTGCTTGTGTCAGCACATTTCTTATATAGCTCCACGTTCGTTGTTTGTTTATTGTTTTGTATAGTTTGTTCAGTGTTCTCTGTTTATTAAATTCATGATGAACACATACCACGCTGCATTTTGGTCCTCCGATCCTTCCAACTACTCCTACTCAGACGAGGAGGACGACGAGCGTGACAGAATCACCCACCACAACCGGACCAAGCAGCGTGGTATCGGGCAGCAGCGAGTTCTGGACTCGTGGACATGGGAGGAGATTTTGGATGGTAAAGGACCCTGGGCACAGGCTGGGGAATATCGCCGCCCCAAGGCAGAGCTGGAGGCAGCGAAAGCTGAGCGGCGGCGATATGAGGAGGCAGCACGGCAGCGCGACAGGTACGAGAGGCAGCCCCCAAATTCTTTTGGGGAGGCACACGGGGAGTGTGGCAGAGTCAGGTTGGAGACCTGAGCTCACTCCTCGTGCTTATTATAAGCAGCGCGTTACTGGTCAGGCACCGTGTTATGCGGTTAAGCGCACGGTGTCGCCAGTACGTGCCCATAGCCCGGTGCGCTATAGGGCAGCCCCCCGAAAGTGTCATGTGAGTGTGGGTATCCAGCCAGGGCGTATTGTGCCTGCTCAGCGTGTCTGGTCTCCGGTACGCCGTTTCCGTCCAGGGTATCCTGCGCCGGCTCTGCGTGCTGTGTCTCCGGGGCGCTGGGAGGGTGCAGTGCGTCCTATGCCTGCACTCCGCTCGTGCCGTGCGAATGTGGGAGTGGAGCCCAAGGGATAAGTGTGCGTAGTAGGCACTAGATCTCCAGTGCTCACCCACATCCCGGTTCAACCTGTGCCTGCACTCTGGAGGGTCCGGGCTAGAGTAGTTATCCAGCCTGGGGGAGTGGTGCCAAGGCTGCGCACCAGAGCTCCAGTGCTCCCCCACAGCCCGGTCCTTCCGGTGCCTCCTCCAAACACCAGGCCTCCTGTAGGTCTCCCCAGTCTGGTGGGTCCTGTGGCAGCCCCACGCACCAGGCAGTCTCTCTGTCTCCTCCCTACAGGTGCGCCTGTCTGTCCAGCGCCGCCTGAGCCGCCCGTCTGTCCAGCGCCGTCTGAGCCGCCCGTCTGTCCAGCGCCGTCAGAGCCGCCCGTCTGTACTGAGCCGTCAGAGCCGCCCGTCTGTACTGAGCCGCTAGAGCCGTCCGTCAGCCAGGAGCCGCCAGAGCCGTCCGTCAGTCAGGAGCCGCCAGAGCCGTCCGTCAGCCAGGAGCCGCCAGAGCCGTCCGTCAGCCAGGAGCCGCCAGAGCCGTCCGTCAGCCAGGAGCCGCAAGAGCCGTCCGTCAGCCAGGAACCGCCAGAGCCGTCCGTCAGCCAGGAGCCGCCAAAGCCGTCCGTCAGCCAGGAGCCGCCAGAGCCGTCCGTCAGCCAGGAGCCGCCAGTGCCGTCCGTCAGCCAGGAGCCGCCAGAGCCGTCCGTCAGCCAGGAGCCGCCAGAGCCACCCTTCAGTCCGGAGCTGTCCCTCAGTCCTGAGCTACCCCTCAGTCCTGAGCTGCCCCTCAGTCCTGAGCTGCCCCTCAGTCCTGAGCTGCCCCTCAGTCCTGAGCTGCCCCTCAGTCCGGAGTTGCCCTCAGTCCGGAACTGCCCCTCAGTCCGGAGCTGCACCTCAGTCCGGAGCTGCCCCTTAGTCCGGAGCTGCCCCTCAGTCCGGAGCTGCCCCTCCGTCCAGAGCTGCCCCTCAGTCCAGTGGAGCCCTTTAGTAGGGTTGCCAGTCCTAGGTCGGCGGCAAGGGTTGCCGCTCAAAGGACGCTACTAAAGTGGACTAAGACTATGGTGGAGTGGGGTCCACGTCCAGCGCCAGAGCCGCCATCGCGGACAGATGCCCACCCAGACCCTCCCCTATAGGGGGGGGGGGGGGGGGGGGGGGGTTACTGTCACGCCCTGACCATAGTTTGCCTTATATGTTTCTATGTTTTGTTTGGTCAGGGTGTGATCTGAGCGGGCATTCTATGTTGTATGTCTAGTTTGTCTGTTTCTGTGTTTGGACTGATATGGTTCTCAATCAGAGGCAGGTGTTAGTCGTTGTGTCTGATTGGGAACCACATTTAGGTAGCCTGTTTTGTCATTGTGGGTTGTGGGTGATTGTCTATGTTAGTTGCTTGTGTCAGCACATTTCTTATATAGCTTCACGTTCGTTGTTTGTTTATTGTTTTGTATAGTTTGTTCAGTGTTCTCTGTTTATTAAATTCATGATGAACACATACCACGCTACATTTTGGTCCTCCGATCCGTCCAACTACTCCTCCTCAGACGAGGAGGACGAAGAGCGTGACAGTAATGTAACAATGTGGAAAAAGTGAAGGGATCTGAATACTTACCCAATGCACTGTACATCTCCTTTAAATGTTGATATTTGCTTGCATTGTTCAATACTACTTTTGTAAGACAATAAATCGTGTAATGTTAAGGCTATCTTAAAAACTAATGTAACAGCATTTATTCAAATTAGTAACACATCCACGGTCACATGTTGAGGTTACTGTATACAATACATGTATTCTTATGTAATCATAGAAAGAGTGCATGTTCGGGTTCACAGGTCTGTGGAAATCTTCACAATTGCTATAATAATAATAAGTGCACCATGCACTTTATTGTAAACTCAACTGCAATCCAGGTCATTTGGTTGTGCTATTAGATGAAGCATGGTGATAACACATTGTATTCCCATTTGAACTGTGTTGTGCTTTTTTAAATGTTTTTTTAAATGGTTGAAAGCATAGTGATAACACATTGGGAATTCAACAAACTTCAAATCAAATGTTATTTGTCACATGCACCGAATACAATAGTGAAGTGCTTACTTACAAGCCCTTTAACCAACAACGCAATTTTAAGAAAAATAAGTGTTAAGTAAAAAATAGATAAGTAAAAAATAAAAGGAACATATATGTGTTATAGCGGTACAGAGTCAATGTGTGGGGGCACCGGTTAGTTGAGGTAATTTAGGTAATATGTACAGTACATGTAGGTAGAGTAAAAGTGACTATGCATAGATAATAAACAGATAGTAGCAGCAGCGTAAAAGGGGGGGGAAAGGGGGGAAGCAAATAGTCTGGGTAGCCATTTGATTAGCTGTCTTATGTCTTAAGTCTTATGGCTTGGGGGTAGAAGCTGTTAAGAAGCCTTTTGGACCTAGACTTGGTGCTCCGATACCTCTTGCAGTGTGGTAGCAGAGAGAACAGTCTATGACTAGGGTGGCTGGAGTCTTTGACAATTTTCAGGGCCTTCCTCTGACAGTGCCTGGTATAGAGGTCCTGGATGACATGAAGCTTGGCCCCAGTGATGTACTGGGCCGTACGCACTACCCTCTGTAGTGTCTTGTGGTCGGAGGCCGAGCAGTTGCCAAACCAGGCAGTGATGCAACCAGTCAGGATGCTCTCGATGATGCAGTTATAGAACGTTTTGAGGATCTGAGGACCCATGCCAAATATTTTCAGTCTCCTGAGGGAGAATAGGCATTGTTGTGTCCTCTTCACGACTGTTTTGGTGTGTTTGGACCACAATAGGTTGTTGGTGATATAGACACCAAGGAACTTGAAGCTCTCAACCTGGTCCACTACAGCCCCGTCGATGAGAATGGGTGTATGCTCGGTCCTCCTTTTCCTGTAGTCCACAATCATCTCCATTGTCTTGATCACGTTGAGGGAGAGGTTGTTATCCTGGCACCACACGGCCAGGTCTCGGACCTCCTCCCTATAGGCCGTCTCATCGTTGTCGGCAAACTTAATGATGGTGTTGGAGTCGTGCATGACCATGCAGTCATGAGTGAACAGGGAGTACAGGAAGGGACTGAGCACGCACTCCCGAGGGGACCCCGTGTTGAGGATCAGTGTGGCGGATGTGTTGTTACCTACCCTTACCACCTGGGGGCAGCCCGTCAGGAAGTCCAGGATCCAATTGCAGAGGGATGTGTTTAGTCCCAGGGTCCTTAGCTTAGTGATGAGCTTTGAGGGCACTATGGTGTTGAATGCTGAGCTGTAGTTAATGAATAACATTATCACATCTGTGTTCCTTTTGTCCAGGTGGGAAAGGGCAGTGTGGAGTGCAATAGAGATTGCATCATCCAGCCAACTTTTGGCTGTCTTTTTGAGTCGGTGAAAATAGGTTGGAATCTCATTGATCAACGTATCTACCAAATATTACCCAATTCTCCACATTGAAATGACATGGGACTGGCCTTGGTAAGCCACATATTTATTCTGTAACAACGTGGTAGAGGATGTCAGGTGAAGAGGGGAAGCGCAGACTCCCAGCATGCCTCTGCTGTTTGTCCTGACCCTCCCTGTGTAAAGCTGTCTGTCTGACAGGGCCAGTCACAGCAAGGGCACCAGTCAGACACCACACAGAGAACAACTCTCCCAGAGACACAGAAGAGTCCTTTCCTTTATATTCTTCCGAGGCAGTCGTTTAAACGTTTGGTGTATTAGTAACATGGTTCCATACAATTTGAAATGCACTCTTAGAAAAAAGGGTTCTAAAAGGGTTATTCGGTTGTCGCAATAGGATAACCCTTTTTGGTTTGAGGTAAAACCCCATTTCGGTTCCATGTAGAACCAGTTCCTGTAATGCCCGGGGTGTAGTGGATGAAGGAGTCAGACGCAGGAGACAGAGAGTTCAGAGTAGCGTTCCAATTTAATACCCAACACGGGTGAACACGACGCCACTCTAAATGTAATGCTCCACCACATACAGTGAGAACACGAAATTACAAGACACAACGTACACGAACCGTGACACACAAGAATGTACTACCTGTACACACAACAATCCCGCACACCCAGCCCGCACACCCAGGCCGGGCTGCTGGGTAATATAGCCCCACAAATCACCCTAACCACAAACAGGTGGCAATAATCACAAAAAGCGAGGGGGAGGAAAAGTCAGTAGCAGCTAGTAGGCCGGTGACGACGACCGCCGAGCACCACCCGAACAGGAAGGGGAGCCACCTTCGGTGGGAGTCGTTACAGTTCCACAGATGGTTCTCTGAAACGAAAAGGGTTCTACCTGGAATCAAAAAGGGTTCCTCAAAGGGTTCTCGTATGGGGACAGCTGAATAACCCTTTTAGCCCGGGGTCTGAAAATACTCTATACATGACCAGGAAAAATCTATGTTGTGTGTCATACAGGGGTCGTATCAAACCGCCAAACTACATACTGCATGTGTATCATAATGGTGCTTTTATAATGTGGGTTGCTTTTTCACTTCAATATAATGGAGAATGGCTTGAGTTTTGCATCCTTTAGACCTGAGCTCCAATTCAACCAGAATTGCTAGAAGAGGTCTTTATTCGTTTTGCCCGTATGCACAAGTCTCACAGTACATTTGCTGATCCAGGATACATTTAGCCTTTTAGATCATAATCAAAAACATCATATGGACAGCGGGGACCTGATCCTCGGTCAGCAGTACCACTCTGAAGCGCTTTTTGAATTCGGCTAGAGGACAATGCCGGATAGAAACCTTTTAGAGATCACAGTAAATAGGGAAATTTGATTGGACAATTCTGCCACAGGCCTGTAATGACTCAAGCGAGATCAGTCTGGGAAGATTGCGGGCACACATCCAGGAAATGTTCATTAAACACAAATCTCATCAGACCGTTCTGACCTCCTGCGTTTGTTAGCTTCTGTTTTCATCAAGCTCGTGAGACTATGTTGGTGTTCATCCAGACCACTTATGACGACCTCCTAGGTGGCCAGGTGAAGCTATCGTATCCGTCTCACTTTAAATATTTGCGGAAGTGAACGCTTACAGTGCCTTTAAGTGGATCTTTGGAAGGGACAAATGGAAGAAATCATTTTCTTTCTAGGTATCGTGATACAACCTTTTGGGTGCTTACAGGATGGGGACCATCGCAACTATGTGTCCCGGGGGAGCAACAACAGAATATCACTATGGTGCAAGTGTTACCTTTAAAGGACAGAGATAGAGACAGTGACACCCCTGGCAGCCGTGTGTGTTTCTTTGTGTCTGTGTTTCCACCCAACCTCTTCCAGACACTGGTCTCCACATCTAACCTGCAACGACCTCCGCCAGAGAACATAAAAAACAGCTCTGGTTTAACGGCGCCCTTCTATTTTGCTTCAAGACATGTTTACCTAAGGTCTGTCACGGTCCCCGCAAACCACAATGCTTCTGGCTTCTTTTAATGACCCCGGCAAACGTGGTTATAAAATAGGTGAAAATCATCCCCTTGTCCTGCTCTCCTATGTGGAGTGCATTTCCTTTTTTCTTCTCTAATGCTATTGGAGTGCCTTTTCTCCCCTCTTCATCCAGCTGATCAAATAACAAGATTTATAGTAGAAGTTGCTATTCCCCTCCACACACAAACACACTTTGACCTCTCTATGTCTATTTTCTCCCTTTTCGTTTTGGCCAGATGTGTAAAATGTGGAATGAGCACGGATTGCTTTGTCAGGGAAAGGCTGGAAGACCAAATACAGCACAGAATTGTGGAATGGCAGTCTATCAATAACCAGTATTCAGTGTGCACATACTGGAGTGTGAAGACTAAGGACACACACAGACACCGGTTGTGGAATGTTAATCTCTGATGAAACGTTTTGCTGTCACATAGAGAGAAACAGAGCTTTTAAGGAGCTTTATTTACGTAAAATGCTGACTGAGGCAAAGTAGTCTAGGGGGAAACGCGAGGGAATAGAGGTGTGGGCTGCAGCTGCTATCCAGGCCTGATGGGGATCTCTCGCTCTCTCTCTGTATGTCCAATGAAACAGAAGCATCGCTGTAAATTAAGTTTCACTTTGCCATGATGGAATTCACATCACCCCTGTCTAGCACTAGCTGTGGAATGGCTGCTAAAGCTTGATGCTGTCCGGCCTAGAGTCAGGGATGCCACAGCTACTCCCCAGCCTCCTCTCGTCTTTACAGACCATGATGATGGGAGGGGTGACTTGTAATATATAACAATCGCTCCGCATGCTTCAGCTAGTGCTCCAAGTATGTCCACAAATATGCAAAAACAATGATTTATATGATTTGCATATCTTTGAATTGGATCCAGGATCAAAAAAGTATTCTGGCAGAGTGACAAAGGTTGGGAGGGCTGTAACAAGACAGAGTAGTATGATTGACCTGCCATGGCACATGTTACTGTATATGCCTATGTGATATTTTGCACTCCATAGAGAGAGATTATGGACTAAAATGAATCAGTAGTCAAAGACAAATCAAATGGATTTTCTGTAACAATTCTTTAAGTTGTGTAACTATTACAGTGATGCAGAGTCTGACCTTGATACTTAAAAAGCTATTACAAAGAGGCATGAAGGGTGAGTCAGACGTTTTTCCCTCCGACCCCCAACCTTGTGCTATATGGACCCGGGGAAAGATCAGAGATATTGGCTTCTACGGGGGAGTGGGAAAAGGTGCCGTTTCCCGGAGGAACTAAACCTGGGTTGGGAATAATGTGCGGGACCAGGGAGAGCCACCATGGTGCGGATCAGAACCTTCATGCCTGGGGCCATTGTGTATGGATTATTAGTTCCCAGATGATTAGTTCCCATGTAGTCCGTCTGCACACATGCTGTCTCTCCTCTTGTCTTTTTAACACTTGTCTGCTCGCTTGGCTTCCCCGAGGTGGGAAATTATTCAGTGTTCAAGAAAAGCCACATCATACAGCCACATGACTCAGCACCTATAGGTTTAGTGACTGGGAGCTTGCTAATGTCAGAGACATAGAGTTCTATATATTTTCAATTTCTTTGTGTCAGCAACTTTCAGGTTGTTTTTCTTATTCAAACTTTTTCTGAGGGCAGCTCTGCCACGAGGGCAGAAACAAATGTGATTGGTGAAGTTTAGGGAAGATTGGTTAAAGACGTCCACCAGCAATATTTTTTACTTTTACTGTTGAAAAGCGACATCCCAAGTATAAATACAGTAAAGTACTCACAGTAAAAGGTAAAAAACAAAAACTGTTTTGCAAACATCAAGGAGTTCAGTAGGGCATTCAAGGAGTTGGTCTGATGGGAATCCGTGACGTCAACGGCCTCCCCCTGTGCTTGAGGAACATTAGAAGAGCAATAGAGAACAATAGAGAACTTGTGCTATGTTATGACTAACCTGAACCACCTATTGAGATGTGCCTTTTGTTCAGTAAATCAGCTGTTAAATGAGGTGAAAAGGAGACCGGAGTGCCACATTAAATTTAGGGAAGTAATCCTAATTGTTTAGGGATTGGGCTAAATATAGGCAAGACGTGATTGGTTAAGTTCAGGATAAGGTGTTGGGGGTGGGAATCGAATCAGCGACCTTGTGTATGGCAACCTGCTTGTTACCGTTATACACAATACATAGCACATTCATATTCTGTAGTCATACATATGAAGTGCCACGATATCATCTTGTCTAAACAGCACAATCCTCATTTTATTACTTTCATTACCACGTTTCTAGTCCATAAAAAGAAACTGGTAACATTCTACTAAAAGCCTTCGGGTATAATGCTTTATAAACTTCTTATAAGCATGTACTGTATGCGCCTTTGTAACAACCCTTTGCCCGTCTCCTTTAATGGTTTCCCTCTGACCTGACTGACTCGAGAACTAGATCTGGAGCAGTAGCACTGGCATCCTTGGGCAACCACAACACTCCCTTCGTGGTGAACCCGAGGACCTGTAAATTAGAACCAAGGTTCCCCCAAGATCCCTTTTAATAAATGGGTTTGCGGCGGCTAGCGGTGTTTTTCAACCAGGCAGTGCAGAGCGTTTGGCATCACCACGACTGTCTCGCAGTGCTGAACCCCATTAATTTAGCTTCGCAAGGCATTTTGGTGTTAGTGTGGTCGTTCAGCCCTGGTTCTCTCCCTGTCTGTCTGGAGAAGAACAGAGAGAACGAGAGAGAGGGAAGAGAAGAGAGGCAGAGGGAGAGGGATGCCCTGCTTCACCCTGAGTTGTGTTTATCAGACCTGGGTTCAAGTACTATTTGAAATCTTTGAAATACTTTTGAGCATTTGCTTTGGTCTGCTAGGAGTGCCAGGTGGGCGTGGTCTGCACCTTGGGGACAGGCAAGCAGGCAAGCACAATCAAGCACAGCTGAAGTATTTGAAAATATTTCAAATAGTATTTGAACCCAGGTGTGGTGCTTATTCTACAGAACGTTGTGACAGAGCCATATTGTGTTGGACTTCAGCAAAGCCCAGGCCCTGGTAGCCTATTCATGGGCTCTTTCATGCCTCACCTACTTTCTCAAACATTCCATCATTTTTGCACCATTAACTTTGGTGGTTCCAGTCGCTCAATCTTGGACACCATTTTGACACGTTTAAATGTTTCTGCTTCCCTGTCATGTGATTGAAGAGTAAAAAGCAAGATCAGCAAGATATGGTAGATGATGTCGATTTGGAGGTACATTTCGATATCAGGACATACAGTGCATTCGGAAAGTATTCAGACCCCTTGACTTTTTACACATTTTGTTACGGTACAGCCTTATTGTAAAATGGATAAAATATTTTTTTCCATCAATCTACACACAATACCCCATAATGACAAAGTGAAAACAAGTTGTTAGAAATTTTGCAAAAAAAATCTTTATAAAATAAATATACCTTATTTAAATAAGTATTCAGACTCTTGCCACGAGACTCGGAATTGAGCTCAGGTTCATCCTGTTCCATTGATAATCCTTGAGATGTTTCTACAACTTGATTGGAGTCAACCTGTGGTAAATTCAATTGACTGTACATGATTTGGAAAGGCACACACCAGTCTATATAAGGTCTGTCACACCCTGATCTGTTTCACCTGTCCTTGTGCTTGTCTCCACACCCCCTCCAGATTTTGCCCATCTTCCCCATTATCCCCTGTATATTTATACCTGTGTTTTCTGTCTGTCTGTGCCAGTTTGTCTTGTTTGCCAAGTCAACCGGCGTTTTTCTCCTAGCTCCTGTTTTTTCCCAGTCTCTGTTTTTCTCATCCTCCTGGTTCTGACCCTTGCCTGTCCTGACTCTGAGCTCGCCTGCCTGACCCTTCTGCCTGGCCTTGACCTCGAGCCTGCCTGCTGCCCTGTACCGTTTTGGACTCTGACCTGGTTATTGACTCTTGCCTGTCCCCGACCTGCCTTTTGTCTACCCCTTTGATTATAATAAATATCAGAGCTCAAACCATCTGCTTTCCATGTCTGTATCTGGGTCATGCCTTGTGTCGTTATAGTACGAACTGACCACGACTGACCCAGCAGACTTGGACCAGCTCCGTCACGCTGTCTCCCTGTATGGAGCTACCATTAAGAGACAGGAGGAGCTACTTCAGAACCTGATGGAGGGGTTCTGATCTCTGGCGAAACACCACAACCAGGTGATCAAGGCGTTAATGGAGCAATTCCGTGAATTAGCTCGCAGACAGCACGCCACATCTGAGACCTTCCAGCCACTCAGTAACTTCCCTACTAGTGGTGGGTTTGTTCAGCCTACCCTGGCTCCCCGAGAACCCCGCTTACCTCCTCCGGAGCGATATGCTGGCAATCCTAGAACCTGCCGGGTGTTTTTTTCCCAGTACTCCCTCATTTTTGAGCTTCAGCCATCTTCATTCCCTTCGGCTCAATCGAAGATAGTTTATCTAATTACGCTAATGTCCAGAAGGACGCTCTCCTGGGTGACGGCTGTTCGGGAGCAATAATCCACCGTTTGCCATAACCTGGAAGATTTCATGGTGGAGGTGAGGAAGGTATTCAATTATGCGATGCCCAGGAGAGAGAGGGCCCGAAAAAGACTAAAGGGAAGTCAGAACTCCCGTAGTGTGGCAGACTACGTGGTAGATTTTCGCACATTGGCCGCCGAGAGTGCCTGGAATCCAGAGCCTCTGTTCGATACCTTCCTTCACGGACTATCGGAGGAAATAAAAGACGAGCTCGCAGCTCAGGAGTTACCATTGGAGCTCGATTCCCTCATCGCCCTTACAATTACGATTGATGGACATCTACGAGAACGCAGGAGAGAGAGGTCGGGTCTCGGGAACATTCGTCCATCCGCTGCTGTTTGCTCACCTCCGAAGGAATCCGGAAATCCCTGAAGTGTGCATTTCTGTGAAAAACCGAAGCCACCCGAGTTCCCTCAAGAATCATCGGCGACAGGGGAGTCGGATACTCCTGAGCCTTTGCAACTGGGCAGAGCTAGATTATCGCCTTGGGAATGTTCACCTAGGGTGAGCTCCAACTGTTGTCTGTACTGGACATTATATAGCCACCTGCCCTGTTAAGAGACCTATTTCTTTAGTAGGTACAAGTACTCTGGCGAGCCAGACTGGGAATCCTCTAATTCCCATCACCCACATACTGCTGTGGGGAGACCAGTCTAAGTCTCTCTGGGTGCTCATTGATTCTGGGGCAGATTAAAGTTTTATGGATTGCTACCCTAGTTTCTGAATTAGGTATCCCCACTCAACTCCTCTCTGTTCCCATGGATGCTAGAGCACTGGACGGCTGCTCCATTGGAAGAGTTACCCACAGCACTGTTTCCATTCATCTGTGGGTTTCAGGAAATCACAGTGAGTCAATAGAGCTTCTCCTCATTGATTCCCCCATGTTCCTGTTGTTTTGAGATTTTCTTGGCTCCAAAAACACAACACCGTTATCGACTGGACCACAAGTTCAATCCTGGGTTGGAGCCCATTCTGTCATTCCTATTGCCATAAAGCGGCGCAGCCTTCCCCAAGACGTCCTCCTCTGGGCTTAAGGAAAGCCTCGGATTTCTCTGAGGTTCCCGCAGAGTACCATGACCTCCTGGAGGTCTTCAGCAAGGCATGGGCTACTTCTCTTCCCCCTCATCGTCCCTACGATTGTGGCATTGACTTTCTCCCAGGCACCACACCGCCTTTGTAGTCGGCTATATTCCCTATTTGGCCCGGAGACCAAGGCCACGGAGGAGTATATTGAGGACTCTCTGGCTAATGGAAGCATCCGTCATTCTGCATCCCCTGCCGGCGCAGGGTTTTTCTTTGTGGAAAAGAAGGACAAGACCCTGCGTCAATGCATTGACTACCGGGATCTTAATGACATAAAGATCAAGATTTGTTACCCTCTACCACTCCTCTCCTCGGCTTTGGAACCTCTCCAGGGGGCTACCATCTTTTCCAAGCTGGACCTACGGAATGCCTACCACCTGGTTCGGATTTGTGAAGGAGATGAGTGGAAGACCGCTTTCAACACTGTCAGTAGACATTATGAGTACTTGGTCATGTCGTTTGGTCTCACCAACGCCCCCGCTGTCTTCCAGGCTCCGGGACATGTGAAATCGTTTAGTGTTCGTCAACCTCAACGATATCCAGTTTTTTCCCCGTTCTACCCAAGAACACGTCCTCCATGTTCGACAAGTCCTTCAGCGCCTCCTGGAGAACCAGCTATTTGTGAAAGCGGACAGTGAGATTCCACCGTTCTACAATCTCCTTTCTGGGATATGTCATCACTGAGAGAAATGTCCAGATGGACCCTGAAAATGTGAAAGCAGTAGTGGATTGGCCCCAACCTATGTCCAAGGTGCAGCTACAACGTTTCTTGGGGTTTACCAATTTCTACCGCTGTTTCATTCGAGGCTACAGCACCCTGGCGGCCCCCCTCTCTGCACTCACCTCTACCAAGGTACCATTCATCTGGTCCCCAGCTGTTGACAGAGACTTTGTTGACCTGAAGCATCGGTTCACTACAGCCGCCATCCTCGTCCATCCGGACCCATCCCGTCAGTTTGTGGTTGAGGTCGATGTTTCTGACATTGGAGGGAGGGCTATCCTGTCCCAGCGGTCTGCTCAGGACCAAAAAGCTCCATCCCTGTGCCTTCCTGTCCCATCGTCTCAATTCTGCAGAAAGAAACTACGACGTAGACTACCTTTCAAAAGTTTGGGGTCACTTAGAAATGTCCTTGTTTTTGAAAGAAAAGCTAATTTTTTGTCCATTAAAATAAAATAAAATTGATCATAAATACAGTGTAGACATTGTTAATGTTGTAAATGATTATTGTAGCTGGAAACGAATGATTTTTAATGAATATCTACATAGGCGTACAGAGGCACATTATCAGCAACTATCACTCCTGTGTTCCAATGGCATGTTGTGTTAGCTAATCCAAGTTGATCATTTTAAAAGTCTAATTGATCATTAGAAAACCCTTTTGCAATTATGTTAGCACAGCTGAAAACTGTTGTTCTGATTAAAGAAGCAATAAAACTGGCCATCTTTAGACTAGTTGAGTATCTGGAGCATCAGCATTTGTGGGTTCGATTACAGGCTCAAAACGGCCAGAAACAAATTACTTTTTTCTGAAACTCATCAGTCTATTCTTGTTCTGAGAAATTAAGGCTATTCCATGCAAGAAATTGCCAAGAAACTGAAGATCTCGTACAACGCTGTGTACTACTCCCTTCACAGAACAGCGCAAACTGGCTCTAACCAGAATAGAAAGAGGAGTGGGAGGCCCCGGTGTACAACTGAGCAAGAGGACAAGTACATTAGAGTGTCTAGTTTGAGAAACAGACGTCTCACAAGTCCTCAACTGGCAGCTTCATTAAATAGTACCCGCAAAACACCAGTCTCAACGTCAAATGGCCGCCCAATGAAAACAACTCTAGATTTATTTGAAGCCCATGTGTGTGTAGCTGCTGTGTAGCTGCTGGTTCTCAACTTCTTACCATACCCTCTACACAAATAGGGCCCCTCGGAAGACCATTTGGAATAAATGTTTTTCTAACTCTGTTCTGGATTAGCCTGGTCTTTTTTTGTGATTGGTCCAGATATGGCATGTCTGCATTTGTCCTGACAGTGATTGGCCCAACAGTCTGCGGTTAATTGCTTGATGTAAGAAACATTTTCTTATTTCCATTTTGTGCTTTTTAATCAAGTTTATCTACGACTCCCACAAAATTATGAGGAAAACATTTGACATCAACAAAGCGATCTACCCACAGCAAAATAACATCTCAATTCAAATTCTTGAGTTGTTTTTTTCCATTTCCCACAACCATGCAATGTTTTCTTGTAATGCCTGTTATCCATTGGAAATACTTATGACAGTTACCTGACTCAACATAAAACAAGATCAATTACAGCAGAAAAAAAGAGAAAAGAAAAGGTCAGATGAAGCCTGTGAGCTTGTGTTTGTTGGTGTGCGTGTGTGTGTTTAAATTATAGTGATTAAATGATACCGAGAGAAAGAGAAAGAGAGACACAGAAGGAGAGAGAGAAAGAGAGACAGAGAGAGAGACACTCACCTCACAGATGAACCACATCTGGAATGGATCATCTGGGAGGGCTGAAGACTGTAAAAAATTAAGAAGCACTTTAAACACAGCAAAATATTTAAATTGAGTGGGCAGATAGGATGTGTGAACTACACCTCCTTGCACTACAGGAATGCAGCATTGGTGAGTGTCTGGAATATACCTCCCTCTTCCCCATTTCTCCCTTTATGTCCTCCTCCTCTTCCTTGATGGCTTGGTTTATGTGTCTTGCTAATCAATAGATCAAATATATTTGTAATAAATTCCATAAGAGTGAAGGTCGATATAAGTTCACAATTTGATCAGAAGACTACGGAGATCCAGACCAGGGCTTATGATATTCAACAGGAATAGGTAAACGAGCAAGCTTTCTTCCCATGCTTATTTTAAAACACGTCATGCACACGCACACACATAAACACATACAGATCAGTTGTGGTTGGTGCCTTTTTTTTATGAGCACGACCTTAATTCTATTAAAGCATAATGGATGACTGTCATTCAAATTCCATTAACTCAGCTCAATGTAACATTGCTAGGTTCAGGCGACTACATGATACTCAAATTTTCCCTATACCCATCATCAGTGACACATTCAATACCGTCTTGGACACTCTTGCCTGCATCTAGCTGATCTAGGATGTAATCATTAGTCCAATAGTTGCAAACTAGAATTTCTATTGGACAAATTCAGGTATGTTTATCCTCATTTCATTCCGTTTACTTCCGTTTATGATTTTTTTTTCAATGGAATCGGCAGAATGAATACACTCCTGATCACACGCAAACACTGTTCACTTTCATAGCAGCCACATACAAACAGCATGATCACTTTGCTCGTTGTATAATCCCTTCTCGCATCTACGCGCTCTCCTCCTCTCACCTTTTCCCTTCACTTGTGGACGGCAGTGCACAACAAATCAGCTGTCTATAACCAGGCGAAAAAACCTTTTCAAGCTAAACCTTCAAATCATAACCGATAACCGCTACACACAGCCTGCAGCGTTGTCACCATATTAGCTAATGTCATAATCAACATGCTGCAGCTACTAAAACTAATGCGTTAGTAAACCCGCTACAATAATGCAGTACAGTATACAGACAGCAAGCAGTTTAGCAGTTACACCGGCGGGCCACGGTGGAAATAAATGAATAAAACCAAAAGCTTACCTTGACTTAGAAAAGTTCCAGTGTTGGATAGCCATAGCCAGCTAGCTGACATAGCATCCCTCTCTGTTTGAGCCGGGTGTTTGAGTAGGCTAAACTAGCTAATTGCATTCGCGAGCTAAGTGAATGTGAAAATAAATAATAATATATATATATATTATATATATAGCTAGCTCTCTCTTGTTTCTCCTTCATTTTTCAAGAAATACATTTTTTCAAAACTGTTCAACTACTGTCTTTCTCTCTCTTTGAGTCAACTACTCACCACATTTTATTCACTGCAGTGCTAGCTAGCTGTAGCTTATGCTTTCAGTACTAGATTCGTTCTTTGATCCTTTGATTGGGTTGACAACATTTAAGATCTCTGATAGGTTGGAGGATGTCCTCTGGAAGTTGTCATAATTACTGTGTAAGTCTATGGAAGGGGATAGGGGAGGGTTTGGCCAGGGAGCTTTACAAGTAGGCCGTCATTGTAAATAACAATTTGTTCTTAACTGACTTGCCTAGTTAAATAAAGGTTAACATTTTTTTTTCAACAAATACTATACCTAATTTGAGCCGGTTTGCTACAGCAGGAAAAGAACCTTGCAGCAACAGAAAATGTGTATTATAGTTATTGGACATTTTTGTAGGGGTCTATACATTTTTTGTTATGGCAAATCATGTTCGAAGCATTTTGAAAACTCAAATAAATTAAAATGTTACATTTGTTAATTCCCATTAACAAAAGAGTGAACAAATTAAGATCCTACATCTGTACAGGCTAAACTGTCTCAATTCTCTCCACCACATATCTCTCACACACACTCAACTGTGCACACACACACAAATACGCACACAGCCCTATCAATTTACTTGTTTCCAGACTAGGAACTTAGGGGTCCTCTAAAATCCATATAATAGCCATCTATAGCAAGAATGCATAATAAATCTCACTTTATAGCTGTCAATTAGTTTATAGGTCCAAAGAGGAAGGGCCTTTGAATTAGTCAAAGTGGACATTAAGGAGTTTACAAACATGACCCGAGCCAGACCACCCATCATTTAAATGCAACAGAAAACACAGAGCCAACACTTTCTTTGGGCTGTATCTTAATGTAAGAATGCATTTGCTGTCTATCAAAATCATATAACAGTGGATTAAATATCGTCGTCTTTCGAAACAAAACCTTGCTGTAATTGAGACAGCTGGGATGAATTTGGAGGAGAGGGGGCAAGATCACAGCCTTATTTGTTGTTCTTCCTTTGTGTGCAGATCTTGTTTTTTCTGTGACATGGCTGTTGCTGGTTACCAGTCTGCTTCGTTTACTGCATTGGGTTCAAATGCTATTTGAAATCATTTTGAATACTTTATTTGTGCCTAGTTGTGATTGCCTGGCATAATGGAGCCAATAGAATAGTCCCAAAATGGCAATCCCCTGCCCATCTGGCACTTCAGGCAGACGAAAGCAAATGCTCAAAGTATTTGAAAGATTCAAATAGTATTTGAAGCCATGTCTACTGTATTGGCTAATTGGCTAGATGGAGCTTGTCTTCTCCCCTCCATGACACAGAGTGAATTAAAATGCCCTCTATAGTCCTCAGATGCAAATCAAAGGCATTTATTTGTGCATGAGAATTCTAATCTCTGGGAAAATATGCCCTCTCCAGCGGAAACTTTTCAGGGGATTTTATTTGATGCAAATCTTTCCATTCTGGACTGCATTTTCAACCGCCATAGTTTGGCTGTACTGCTTTGCTTGCATTACTGAATTCTTCTTGACTTGGTATGGATGGGTTTATTCTGTACGCTTACATTGTGGTTGTAATGATCACATTTAAATGATCACATTTAAGTTCTTACTCAATGTACTCAATGTCTACTGACTCTATTGTGTTTTTATTACAGAAGTAATATCCTACACACCGTTAGTGGATGTCAGTATGATGTCAGTATAATGTGGGGGAAAAGAGCTTATCGCAACTTTTGATCCCCTTTTGATCTGTTGGTAAGATCCAGTAACTGACAAAAAAATGACGAGAAAGTCGAAATGTCAGAATAAGACAAAAAAACGGCAACATAAAGTTTAGAGAAACTGCTCTTTGCTCTGAGTTTTGATTGGGGCAAGTCATTGACATCATCCCTGTCTTTTCGAAGACTTTCCTCTTATTAAATATTTAACCTCAACAGAGACGGTCTCCCACTGGAGCACTCCGAGATGAACTCAATGTTTGGGCTGTGAGCAACATGCCAGGAGCTCAACTGACATTTACACTCCCAGTGGTAATTTACTTTGGTGTGTGATTGTGTGTGTGTGTGTCTGTGTGTGTCTGTGTGTGTGAGTGAGCGCATGTGCACACAGACTACATATGACCATCAGTATGTACATGAGTAATAGTAGAGGGTTAAAGGCTTAAATATTATCAAACCCTCTTGATGAGTACTGTGTTATCACGTTTATTGTTCTAACAGTGTCATCCAAAACACCAGTTATAGTATTTTATTGCATAACAAAAACAATCAATGGCCAAATACAACTTCTGTGCTCTCTGTCCCTTTGAACTCCAATCAGATGGAGTTTGAGTCTCTGTGTATTGATACTGGCCTGCCTTTAGTTTCAACAAGAAGTATATGACATATGTGTACATCACCCTTGCCTGGAGTGTGTACATCAACATTTGTGATCACTCCTGATTTTTTAGATGGCAAGAAGCCATATTTCTTGTCACATACTGAGCAGCACTACTGGGGCTGGGAAGCTCGATTTGACTCATGATGTTTATCACACAGTGACAGACTAATCACAAGCACATTCACGTTTCCAATACATGGTCTCTCTCGTGTTTGATTTCTGCAGATGTGATACTTCTCTCGTAATCCGCAGCCTCCACCAAAGGGTTTGTTCAAAGGGTTTGTCTTCGCAACATGGGTGATTGACTTTATTTGAGAACACACACGCTTGTAACGCAGGTATGCAACCAATGCAAGCACACACCTACTGCATGTATTTAAACACATGCACTCACGAACGCACGCACCCACCTACGCATTCAAATACACAAATGCACACACACACACACATCACACAAACCTGAAGATACATAGTAAAAAGGATAGCATGCAAAGGAAGGAAATTCCATCATTCATGTTCCTCTTTGATGGCAACATTTCGCATAAAATAAATAAATGACCCAGTTACCAGATACACAATCTTGCATACTACTTTTCTTTTATCTGTAGTTGTCTAGTTTATCTTTATTTGAGGTAGAGCTTAAATAAATCTAGCATAACATTAATAACTGCTCTCACTCTTGACATGTCCAATTCAGCTCCAGATAGAACTTTCCTGATCTATGGTCTGAATGTGCAATGTCACACTGGTTGGAGAGGGAATGACATGTGAATGTCAGAGTGCCTAATGTAAATAGTTTAAAGCCACTGGTCGCCAAACATTAATTTTAAACCACAAATAGAGTTAGGCCACCAGGGATGGACGGCAGCATTTGTCTGTTTGACGCCTCTGTTTGACACCTACATGGCGGAGAGGGTGCGAGACCGTGAGTGAAAAACTCCACATAGTGAGATATGATGCAAATAAAAGAGAGAAGATCTCAATTCTTGTAAAACTCTTCCTTCTGTGAGGAAACACAGCCCCAAGCCTCTCTTTGTTGAACTGCTTGTGAGGAAATAGCTACTCTGGATGCCACCTTGGCCATCAGGGCCCCATGGCATGGGTCTTTGTGTGGAGAAGTGGATCTGCGTTAATAATGTGGGACAAAAATAGGGCCAACTATGTAAATGGGATTTGTGGCAATATAAAAAAATATATATTGTGAAATCAAGTGAATACAACTGTTGACTGTTATGGTGAAACCTTTATGGAATTATAAAAAACTTATGGCAAACATACTTACCCTCTCCCTCAGATTCAGGGCCTGTATTCATAAAGTGTCTCAAGGTTGGAGTGCTGATATAGGATCAGGTCCCTCGTCTATTCATTATAATATAAAAAGCTGATCCTAGATCGGCACTCCTACTCTGAGACACTTTGTGAATATAGACCCTGATCTCAGTAGCCTACCTGTGACTCAGCCCCATGACAGCGCTGCTCTGTAACAGGTTACATTGGAAAACCTGTTTCTTCTTCTTCACCTTTTTCTGTTTAACTAACACTAAACGTGTTGAAAGATATATTTATTGAAGTTAGACTGTGAGAGTTGATTCAGATGGTTTCAATTCATCAGCCAGATCGGACATCTGTTCCTGGCTCTCAGACAAGAGAGAGGGAGAAAAAAGAGGCTTAACTTGCAACAAAAAAGTGTTTATTTTGGATAACTTTTTCAATAGCTTCTCCAAGCCTAACAAGTTGTCAAGTATGTCCAACAGGCAGGTAGGCTACATTATATAGGGCTGCCTGTGACATCACCATTTATTATAAAATTAAATGAAATGATAAAATGATTTTTGCATTTCAAATCGTTTCAGATTGTGGAGAAGAGTGATTAGAGAATATAAGCCTTGGTTTTATATAAAAGTTTGTTTAATATAAAAAAGATAACGTTTTTCCGATCTGGGTTTCGATCTGAACAGGTTGTCTGCGTGATTACTTTGCATTAGGCATTAGCTTGTGAAGCAAACACTGTTCTTCAGGTTGCTTTTGTAGTTTGCTGAACCGTCTCTGTTACACTTCGTCCACCATTGAACTTGATTATTCTGCTGTCAGGACCATTAATGCATCACATGCAGTGGTGTAGAGGAGGGTAAATGCACGTAAACCCCGTTCACCTACTTTATTCACCGCGAATGGAGATCAGCGCTTATCCAACTATTTTTTTCACCACTATATAACCGATTACATGAGTATAGTTCACCAAACCAAACCACCTCATTGATGTGCTACAAAGG
The DNA here is from genome assembly GCF_029448725.1 of Salvelinus fontinalis. Lineage (NCBI taxonomy): Eukaryota > Metazoa > Chordata > Actinopteri > Salmoniformes > Salmonidae > Salvelinus > Salvelinus fontinalis. The sequence goes on along the minus strand of NC_074702.1, from coordinate 27,673,410 downwards.
TCTTTAATTCATTTGAATCACATAATGATCATATCTAAGGGTGACTGAAAGACAGATGTATTGCTTTTGTCATTACCAGACAAGAAAGAAAACCTGGGCACAATTTGGCTTTTGCTAAAGCACCAATTTTCTGCTTGTCCAGAGCTGAAAACTGTTGTTCCGTGCAATAATTGACAGCCCTTTTTAAATTCCACTATTATTCATTCCTGAGCCCGCCATTAGTGACCAGGGGAGTACAGGGGAAGTTATTTCAATGATTAACGGCTTAGTTTACAAATGAATAAAAATGCTCTGGTTTGCCTTTTCCCAAAAACCCTGTTCCAATTTTCCTTGAAGCCTGAAATATAAATGAAAATTCATCCACGTGAACATTTTCCAAAAGGTAAAAGGTGTTATGGATATTACACTTAATAGAAATGTCAAGTAAACAGTGAAAAATGTTGAATGATCGGGATGCGTCCCATATTCCATTTTTGAAATCCCATATTATTTCTTGAGCAGACAAATGATTGAATCTGTGGCACAGGATTGGGGATATATTGCACTGGATATGTGTCACGATCGTGTGGCGGATTAACGGACCAAAACGCAGCAGTTGGAAAATAAGCCATCTTCCTTTTATTATGAAGAAGGCAAGAAACGAAACAAAACACTGACACACTATACAAAACAAGAAAACGACCGTGAAGCTACTAACGTTGTGCACATACAGGCTACAAACGTTTACATAGACAATTACCCACCACCAATGAGAGCCTATGGCTACCCTAAATAAGGCTCCCAATCAGAGACAACCGAAATCAGCTGTCTCTAATTGGGAACTCATTCAGGCAACCATAGACTCTCCTAGACAACTAAACATACATAGACAACACTAGAAACATGTACTCCACACAAACCCATATACTATACACAACCCCTTTACCATAAACACCCAAAACCAACAAAACATAAACATTCCCCATGTCACACCCTGACCTAACTAAAATAATAAAGAAAACAAAGAATACTAAGGCCAGGGCGTGACATAACCCCCCCCTTGAGGCGCGAACTCCGGGCGCACCATACACAGTCTAGGGGAGGGTCTGGGTGGGCTTCCCTCCACGGTGGCGGCTCCGGCTCTGGTCGTGGTCCCCACTTCACCACAGTCCCTAACCACCTCCTTAGCTTCTTCAAAATGACCCCTCTCCACATTAACCCCATTGCATTAAGGGGCAGTTCTGGACTAAGGGGCAGCTCCGGACTAAGGGGCAGTACCAGGGTAAGGGGCAGTACCAGGGTCAGGGGCAGTACCAGGGTAAGGGGCAGTACCAGGGTAAGGGGCAGCACCAGGGTAAGGGGCAGCACCAGGGTAAGGGGCAGCACCAGGATAAGGGGCAGCTCCGGACTGAAGAATGGCAGCTCCGGACTGAGGGACTGCAGCTCCGGACTGAGGGACTGCAGCTCCGGACTGAGGGATGGCCCATGGCTGGCTGACGGATCTGGCTGCTCATGGCTAGCTGACGGATCTGGCTGCTCATGGCTAGCTGACGGATCTGGCTGCTCATGGCTGGCTGACGGATCTGGCTGCTCATGGCTAGCTGACGGATCTGGCTGCTCATGGCTAGCTGACGGATCTGGCTGCTCATGGCTAGCTGACGGATCTGGCTGCTCATGGCTGGCTGACGGATCTGGCTGCTCATGGCTAGCTGACGGATCTGGCTGCTCATGGCTAGCTGACGGATCTGGCTGCTCATGGCTAGCTGACGGATCTGGCTGCTCATGGCTGGCTAACGGATCTGGCTGCTCATGGCTGGCTGACGGATCTGGCTGCTCATGGCTAGCTGACGGATCTGGCTGCTCATGGCTAGCTGACGGATCTGGCTGCTCATGGCTAGCTGACGGATCTGGCTGCTCATGGCTGGCTGACGGATCTGGCTGCTCATGGCTAGCTGACGGATCTGGCTGCTCATGGCTGGCTGACGGATCTGGCTGCTCATGGCTAGCTGACTGATCTGGCTGCTCCTGTCTGGTTGGCGGCTCTGGCAGATCCTGTCTGATTGGCGGCTCTGGCAGATCCTGTCTGGTTGGCGGCTCTGGCAGATCCTGTCTGGTTGGCGGCTCTGGCAGATCCTGTCTGACGGACGGCTCTAGCGGCTCCTGTCTGGCTGGCGGCTCTAGCGGCTCCTGTCTGGCGGACGGCTCAGTAGGCTCATGGCAGACGGGCGGCTTTGCAGGCTCATGGCAGACGGGCGGCTTTGCAGGCTCATGGCAGACGGATGGCTCAGATGGCGCTGGGGAGACGGATGGCTCAGATGGCGCTGGGGAGACGGATGGCTCAGATGGCGCTGGGGAGACGGATGGCTCAGATGGCGCTGGGGAGACGGGCAGTTCAGTCATCGCTGTGCAGACGGCAGACTCCTGCCGGCTGAGGCGTACTGTCGGCCTGGTGCGTGGTGCCGGGACTGGTGGCACCGGGCTGGGAACACGCATCTCAGGGCTAGTGCGGGGAGAAGGAACAGGGCATACTGGACCCTGGGAGCGCACATTAGGCCTAGTGCGTGGTGCCGGAACTGGTGGTACCGGGCTGGGGACACGCATCTCAGGGCTAGTGCGGGGAGCAGGAACAGGGCATACTGGACCCTGGGGACGCACATTAGGCCTAGTGCGTGGGGCCGGAACTGGTGGTACCGGACTGGGGACACGCATCTCAGGGCTAATGCGGGGAGCAGCAACAGGACGCACATTTGGCCTAGTGCGTGGGGCCGGAACTGGTGGTACCGGACTGGGGACACGCATCTCAGGGCTAATGCGGGGAGCAGCAACAGGGCACTCTGGACTCTCAAGGCGTACTATAGGCCTTGTGCGTGGTACCGGTACTGGTGGTACCGGGCTGAGGACCCGCACATCAGGTCGAGTACGGGGAGAAGGAACAGTGCGTACAGGACTCTGGAAACACACAGAGGGCTTGGTGCGTGGTGTAGGCACTGGTGGTAATGTGCTGGAGACACGCACCACAGGGCTAGTACGTGGAGGAACAACAGGGCTCTGGAGACACCCAGGAAGCTTGATGCGTGGTGTAGGCACTGGTGGTAATGGGCTGGAAACACGCACCTCAAAGCTAGTGCGGGGAGCAGGAACAGTGCGTAAAGGGCTCTGGAGACGCACCTTAGACCTAGTGCTTGGTGCCGGAACTAGTGGTACAGGGCTGGGGACATGCATCTCAGGATGAGTGCAAAAAGTAGGAACAGGACACACCGGGTTGTGAAGGTGTACTGGAGACCTGGTGTGTATAGCCGGCATCAAATCTTCCGGAACTTTAACACGAGTTTCAGGCTGAGTACGAGGAACTGACACAGGTGGCATCGAACAGCTAATACGCTCCTCAGGAAGAATGCATTGCATACTCTGCCAAACCAACAGCTCTCTCTCTTCACTCTCCTCCAATTTCGTCAACAACTCTTCGAATGTCTCATAATCTCCCCTTCGTTCACTCTCCTCCAATCTGTCCAATAACTCCTCGATACACTCCGACTCACCCCTCAACTTCGCCGACTGCTCCAAGTGCCCCCCTCCAAAAAAAATTTTGTGCTGTCTCTTGGGCTTCCTCCCGTGTCGCCGTGCTGCCTCTATCTCTGCCTTGGGGCAGTGATATTCCCCTGGCTGTGACCAGGGTCCTCTCCCGTCTAGAATTTCCTCCCAACTCCAGAAATCCTTTGTAGGTAGGTCCTGTTGCCGCCTTCCATGCCGCTTGGTCCTATGGTGGGTAATTCTGTCACGATCGTGTGGCGGATTGACGGACCAAAATGCAGCAGTTGGAAAATAAGCCATCTTCTTTTATTTAACAACACGAAGATGAACACGACACAAAACTCTATACAAACTAACAAAACAACAAAACGACCGTGAAGCTACAAACGTTGTGCACATACATACAGGCTACAAACGTTTTACATAGACAATTACCCACCACCAATGAGAGCCTATGGCTACCCTAAATAAGGCTCCCAATCAGAGACAACCGAAATCAGCTGTCTCTAATTGGGAACTCATTCAGGCAACCATAGACTCTCCTAGACAACTAAACATACATAGACAACACTAGAAACATGTACTCCACACAAACCCATATACTATACACAACCCCTTTACCATAAACACCCAAAACCAACAAAACATAAACATTCCCCATGTCACACCCTGACCTAACTAAAATAATAAAGAAAACAAAGAATACTAAGGCCAGGGCGTGACAATATGAGAAACAGCAAACAGTTGTAAATTCTCCTCATCATGGGTGACCCTTCACTGCGCTTTAATGAACCTTGTCTGAGGAGACAATATGTCTGGGGCTGCATTCTCTCATGTTGGATGAGTTTTTGCTTTTATTGTTTTTGGCTCAGATATAGAAATTAGGATCATAAATGCCCTGTGAATTGGAGGCAGACATCTCAAACAGTCTGCATATTATTTGACTACAATGGTATCTGATTTCAGAATCGATTCATGGTGCAGACTCTGCTCTTAAGAAAATGATGACAATTATAACTCTTGACAACATGTTTTTGATACCTGGGTGTTGAAAGGTGAACTTCAAGAAACTGTTTGGTGAGAAACATTTTAGCTTCGAAGATCATTCCTGCCACAACCAAAATAAGCCCAAGGCCCCTGCCATGGTTGATTTTCTATTACAATGCACAACAAGCTAAGTACTACAGCTTAAGAGGGCTCCAGTCCCCTTCTGTAGTTACTTACTGTGTGGGATGCAAACAAAATGTGGGACATTTGGTACATTTCTGTGTACCCAGACTATTTTCTTAGGGTCATACTTGAGAAAGGGGGTCGCTTAAGGATAGATCTCAGTGGGGAAGTCATGAAGTTCAGAATCTCCTATTGGCTCTGAATTACTGCACTCCTTTGACATCCCTAGAGCAGGAGAGCAGTCCAAGTTTTCTTCCTCAATGTGGTGCGTACTGGAGTGATTCTACCCATGAGCTTTCCCTAGCAGAGGCAGTTCTAAATGCAGTCAGTATCAAATAGAACCTCAAGAAAATCCAACTTTATCCTTCATTTGGACCCCAATAGCTGACGCCTTGGTGACCACTAGTCTTCATGGAGTCGTCCAACTCCTGTTCTCTATCAGATATCACAGACATGAAGAAAGTTACATATGCCATTTGAGAAGCAGGATTACTATTGGGCAGGATTAGGCAGGAATGCGATTGTAATGAGGTCTGTGTGTAGCTGGTGTATAGGAGTCAGGCACAGGACAGCAGATATGAGTAAATAAACGTACTTTACTCAACATAATACAAATGCACTACAAAAGAGAGCCCACATAAACGGACCTTACTACATACAAACAATAACTCATAAACAAACATGGGGGAACAGAGGGTTAAATAATAAACAAGTAATTGGGTGAGTGAAGCCAGGTGTGTAATACAAAGACAAAACAAATGGAAAATGAAAAGTGGATCGGCGGTGGCTAGAAGGCAGGTGACGTCGACCGCCGCAGGGACAAGGAGAGGGACCGACTTCGGCGGAAGTCGTGACAGTGATTATGGTGAACAGTCTTTAATTGAGACTGTGGATATCTTTATAAGGTATTTTATCTGAAATGTTTAGATGTAGGCAAAGGTGTTAACTGACCTAAACATTCTCAAAACTTTCTGACGCTGGTCAGTTAAGGACAAATCGTAATTTGAGATCTGCATGCCTAACTCAAATTGTCGTGCAAATATCACATTTTGAATCTGACCTTCATTATGAGCATTGCAGAATAACAGAATGAGTGATAGTCATTGAAATCTGTTTGGTTGAGATCATTTCCAAATTGACACTCCGGGTGATATCGTCATAGTTTCACAAGTTCGTTCAATGACTAGCAGAACTGTGTTTTTTAGGGAAACGCGTTTTGTAGCCAGCTGTCTAGCTTTTGAAGACGTGCATTTGCTCATTTTACATAGTGTGATCTATCAGGAATGGATAGCTTCTGATTGAGTCTCGGATCAGGTGTGATATTGCCATTGAGTGATTGTGCAGACATCGGGGCTTTGATAGTGAACGGTCACGTTCTATCCCTATGTGGATGAGCTACTAATGAGCTATTGAGTGTCAACAGCTTTTAAAGGATTTGATGATAAGTGTAAATGTGCGAAACATGCTCCGCAGCTGACTTCAAAGCACTGCATGTCTTCAGAGTTCATCTTTGAGAACAATAAACAGCGTTAATAGCTGTGAAATAACACAGCTCATTGTCCGTGTGCTACAAAATTGTAAACTCTGGCTGGACCCTCTCTGGACTGCAATTAGTCAACATCTGGTAAAATTATGCCACCATTTAACACAGAACAAACAAGTGTCACACTCTTCTTTGAAACGCCTGAAATATTGCAGAACATTTGAGGAATCACATGTGATGATATTACTGTCAACATAACAGTCTGCTCAGATATACATGTGCTTTTTTACATTCAGAGACCAGCATAGCAACACGTGTACTGTATAATGCGTTGTATTGTGAGTTTAAATGGATAGTTCACCCAAATTACTAAATGGCAGTCTATGGACAAGGTCATTTAGGTGAACAACCACCTTTAAGTAATTTTAAGAGGATTATAATTTTATGGCAGCCAATTCAATCAGTTTACCAAGTGGATTCTCACATTTCTTCAAGCACCTGGTAAGGCACGTTAACTTTCAAAAATATAAATAAATTGTATGATTGTTATAAAGTCAGAAGGATCAAAGAAACAAAATATGGTGATGTTATCTTGGAGTACGTCCAGATTCTTCAAATGTGAAAATATTTTGAAACATCGGTATTACTTAGACCCTCTTGAACATACTCTGGGAGAGACAACCAAACAACGACCATAAATGGAAGTAAAGCTGATTTTAATAAAATTTCCTTCGTAATATGGTGTTTTGATTTCATAACTGGATGTCTCCTTTCATGTCTGTCACAGTCAAAGATCACTTTTGAATCCAGCGTTTCTCGTCTAAAGCGTTGGCAGCTGAGGGTGTCTTCCAACAAATCAGAAACCAAATCTGACATCTGAGTTCTGGCCTCAATGTTCCAAACTCACGGTTCAAACCCAATCAGAACATCTCTCCCTGAAATGCCTCCCCAAAAACCCATGGAAAGCATCAAACCTGTGGCTTTTGGTTGCCATTCAAGCTAACAGACAGCTGGGAGCTTATATAATTTAAGAAAATTTCACAAAGTCACGCGAAGCAATCTAATGTCCTTGCTCTAACATTGCCGGGGCCAGGCCGAAATCAGATTTTCAAACAAAATCTGTTTCCCCCTCCCTTCTCGTTTTTGTCCCTATTCCGTTTTTGTCCTGCCTCTGCTTCTAAGTTTGTCTGTGTTTATCTCTAGTCAAAACAATGTTTTGTAAGTATTAAAGGTAGACTCAGCATTATGCGATGAGCGCGATGCAAGACTTTTCTCTCACACAGTACAGAGTATCTGGGGCATGTGCACGGGTTTGGGGTCACGCTGCTACAACGTGGTAGCTACAGGACCAAAACAGCAGAGAAGTTTAGCCTCGCTCTTAGTTGTTGTAGAAATTGACCTGTTGTTGTTACTGCTGTTTACTTTGTGCATCTACGTCATCTTGCTGAGTCTACCTTTAAGATCTGTCCATATTACCACAGCAGCAGGTGTCTTTTAGGGATGGAATTGTCTTTTAAATAGTCTGAACAGAATCCCTGACCATTTACCTAGAATCTCTAAGGTGCTGAGATAACTGCCCTTGGTTATATTCCCCAAATGTCTCAGAGGACATGCAGCCTACTGTACATCCTGAGAAGTGACACAATGGGGATATAGTGTAGTAGTGTGTGACAGCCATAAGGTTAGCCTAGTCGCTATGACTGACAGATCAAGAGCTCAGGGAGTTGAACTTTTCCTTGCCTCCCTGTACTGTGATAAGTGCTTGGTTTTTTATTGGATAGACTTGCTATTATTTGCAGTTGTTTACGGGGGATTTGCTGTGTGGTTTGATAATTAAATTAGGTTGAAGAACGAGGGTAAACGCACCAACAACTCTGACCTTTAGTTTGCCAAATCATTTCTTCCTGGATAGATACCATGGTATTTAAGAGGGGAGAAGATGAGCAATGCGCTCCCTTGGAGTTTTCCCGTAATAACACAATTACCCATGGCTTTATTGAGGCACATTATCGAAATAGAATACCACAAAATACTCAATTTTCTATTAACATATCAATCTTTTTAAAAATATGAAATATTATAGTGAAGGACCACACATAATACCTGCCTTGATGTAAGTTCAGAGTATGATTTTTCATTTCAAATGTAAACAAGTACCATATGTTCATTCAAAAGCAGATAAAGCTCACACAATGACATGGCATGGTTACTTTAGAGCCAAAGAGATTGTGAGCAATATTTATGGCTCGGTGCTACTAATGATTCTGCAAAATTCAATTTTCTAAATTTGTCTAAGGAACTGCAGACTTCTACAGGCTACAGCCATGCCATTAAAAGCCAATATCATCCAACAAACCCAGGCATACATTTTAGGCTGTGTATGTGAGAAAACAGTAATATTCAATATGTGTGAAAGATGTTAGGGATCAAGATATAAAACGTAGACAGACACTGCACACACATGATTTACATATATATAGATAGACTAGTAACAACTGGCACTTCTATTGAAAGAGTAGCCTTGTACAGTGTAAGAACCAAATCATTACAAATCTGTGAACAAAGTGAATGGAAAGCATGATGAAAACATGTTCTTGAAACCATGGAAACATGACCCATACAATTAGCGTGTGGAGTTAATTTGGTAGCTACGCCTAAAATGAGACAACAATAAAAATATAATTGAAAAAACTCACCAATAATGTAAATTACAAGACCAGGAGATCTGCCTAAATACAGGGATTTGACAGGTTCATCATGAACACCTGTCATGTTCAAATCATGCAACATTCCCGCAAACAGGTGCCAGAAAAAACTAATTGTTATTATTGCCACTTCTTATTTAAATGAATGGCAAAAACTATATTGCAAAAATAACAAATGACCAGCCATAACTAATATGTCATTTTAGTGACATACAGTGGGGCAAAAAAGTATTTAGTCAGCCATAATTTGCAAATAAATTCATTAAAAATCCTACAATGTGATTTTCTGGATTTGCACAATTGGTGGCTGACTAAATACTTTTTTGCCCCACTGTATATGTAATATGTCACCAGAAGTGACATACTGTATTACTAATATGTCAGCTTGGGTGACATTTAACTACAATGGTTAAAATGTGACTATTTTGACATGAGACCGTTGCTAACACTAAGGTAAATATATGCAGACTAAGTTTCCTTACCAGGATATTCTCAGTTTGGAAGGCCACAATACAGAGAAAATAGTATACCAGACAATTAATCCCAGATACATGTTTTAATAGCTCACGCAAAAATATGAATTGAGAAGCTAAGTGCCCATCCAAACGTTGAGCACAGTCAGCATCGTTGCTTGAGGGCTCCTGTCTGTGCTCTAAGCAGTAAGTGTTGATGAACTCACTAGCCTTCCTATGAGAAAAGCACAAGAGCCATTGCTCCAGAGAAGGGAGGGCGAGAGGGAAGGGAGAATGGGAAAGATTGAAAGAGGGTCAGGGCTACTTTACACCATGGAGGACATTACCTGTGATTAACACCCAGAACAGTTCCAGAACATCTGTGTGGGATGAGAATTCTGCTCAGGCAAAACATAAACAACGTTGGTCAGGGGAGAGGAGCATGGGCTGGCCGTTGTCGAATCCATGCACCATGCGGGGCGAGGGAGAAGGTTTGTTTTTTAACAGGTCTCGTACAATTGAGATCTGAATATTTTAAACTTTAATTAATCACTCCCCCTTATGTGTCTCGGTTGGCCGTTAAAATATAGCCGTGGAAGACGATTGTTAACTTCTCAAAATCCTATACAAAGAGTGAAATAATTATCCACAGATGGCTTACAGTTGTTTGGACAGCAGGTTAATTTACACGTTAATGAATAAAATATTAATGCTGGTGACTCCTCGCATAGCTTCTGGGTCCCTGAGCTGAAGCAATTTGAGGACTTTTTGCAACGTTGGGGATGCAAGCTATCAAACTTACAGTACTAGTTTGTCAGGGTTGTTAAACCAACATTATTTGGGGCGTAGAATCCATGATGAGGTTGCTACAGGTGATTGAGTTCCTGCTATGCAGTGTTTACCTAGTACACTTACTCTTTTATACTTGTCCCATAAGTAATAGCCACCTGTAATCAATCCATTGGCCTTTCATTTTTCTAAAATGGAGGGCAGTTAAAGTTATTTCCCAGTGACTGATACGCTGTTGTTTGCAGCTCCCATTTTAAACTACTTTAGTTTGAAGCTGGCAGACCATACCGTTGTAATAACGGTACTTTGGAAATGTTAAGTAGTCCATAACTTAATCATTGCAGCACTATCCATGTATCATAGCCAATCAAAATATGTTTATAGAACAATGTCTTGTTACTGCCTGTCTTGATGACAGGGAACATAATACAGTATGTAATGATCGTCTAAGGGAGGAGACCAAAACGCAGCGTGGTAAATGTTCATGCCTTTAGAAAAGTGAAAAGTGTTAGAAGAGTGAAGTGAACACTATTAGAAAAGTGAACACTATGACAAAAATAACAAAGAGATAAACGAAAATCGAACAACACGAAACAGTTCTGTCTGGTACAGACACAAAGACAGAAAACAACTACCCACAAAACACAGGTGGGAAAAGGCTACCTTAGTATGGTTCTCAATCAGAGACAACGATAGACAGCTGCCTCTGATTGAGAACCACACCCGGCCAAACACACAGAAATAAAAAACATAGAACACAAAACATAGAATGCCCACCCCAACTCACGCCCTGACCAAACCAAAATAGAGATAAAAAGGATCTCTAAGGTCAGGGCGTGACACAGTATGAGAGTGGAAAACAAAGTTATTTTTGAAGTATCAAAAACATTTATTTCTGCAATATGTGGTTCACATGGACTATTTCAAATCCCTTCTCATGTTGACCTAATTATCGAATAATTATCGAATAATAATGTGATGAAATTCGCACATTTGCACTATTTTATCACTCCCCCCTTTTACACAACCTCTTCCTCCATTGAGTTTCTTTATTTTTTTCAGTCAGTCTTCTCTTAATACCTCTGAGTTCGCTGTGGATCCCGTAATAATGAAATGGCTTAGATACAGATGACATGAACTATACCCTTGGGGGATTGCCATGGGTGTAGTTTATGTGAACATAAAAGCACACGCAGTGTTTCTCTCTTAGAGGGAATCAGAGTAGGGAGATGCTAGACAGTCAATATATGAGATCAGGGCACATAGTGGAGAGATGTCGCTTGCCAGGGTAAATTCTTTTTAAATTGCAATGCCAGTACATGAATTAAAAACTGGTTGAGGGAATAAACAGTTCATAAACAAATTGTATAAAGGCAATAACTATTTGGAGAACATCGGTTCTGCGGGATACTGACTACTAGCAAAGTTGACTACGATCTAAGTGTAGGGGGTCTTGCTTAAATTAGTCAAAAGGTCTTACCAAATCTCTTGATGAAAAGGTCAAATCTCTTGATGAAAAGGTCAAATCGATCAGTCTAAAATGTATCTTAAGTGTTTCAAATGTCAAGGGTTTGTATCACTGTTATTCTGTATCTGCCATTTCCTTGGGCTACAGTAACTGTGACAAAGACAGGTGTATACGGTGTCCATATTAGGACATAGTAACACATTCATAGAAGTTGAGTCCTAATATGGACACCCTGCTCATGGAATACACCTTAAAAACAATAATTTAAAAAAGAACTTAAGGGTACATTTTGTCTTTCACTGTTTCTGCTTTACTCTATTTTTTCTCCCTCTGGCATTCAGATTCCATGCCACATTGGTTTAGCCCTATAAATATTTATCAGACCAGAGCTGTTTTCCGACACACTTGACAAGCGTTAAGATTCTCAGTCTGATCCTCTGAAAAGCCCTCTCTAAGACATCTCCAGTGTGGTGAAGAGTTCAAATAGAGCCACGCATGAGGGGAAGTCCAACGAACCTGGGCCCGTGTTGACATTGCACAGACACTACAACCTGGTCCAATGGGCTTAACTCATCTACTTTTTTGGCTCATTTTCAGTGGCGTGTCCAGAAAATGTTTTATGGAGTGGCCAAGGTGTGGCACAGATGCAGTTTAGGGATGCCATAACATGTTTTACCTTAACTGATGCAAGGTGGATCTTTTTCAATATTCAGTAATTATGATGGTTCCACGCATTTAATGCTTCAGCATAGGTTTAGTCCATTTCCCTTTTAAAATCATAAATCATAAATCAAATCCAAAAGCCTAAGGGTATTAGCATATAGCAGTAAATTCATTTGAAAGTGCCATCCTAAATGTGAATTATACCGTGACATTCGGGGGGGTCAGATTTTCTTTTACGGGACTTCCCCCAGAAATTTTGGGGGGGGCCTTTATATTAAAGATATGTAATTTAACTGTAAAAATGTATTACCTTTTAACCTGTCATGAACACAACCAGTCATATTGTTTTCATCTGATTGTCAAACTGATCACTTCAAAAAGTAGGTTAAAGTTGCACTATGCAGAAATCGCTCCTGGTTGCTAAAATGCTAATAGTTTGCCTAATTTCAGTTTATGTGACAAAATAAGATAGTACAATGATTCTCTACAGTATACTATCTAAACCACTGTGAAATATCTTTTCCAATATCAAAAACATTGTTGTTTCAGCTGTTTGAAGCTGGTGTACAAAACCAAAAGTAAAAGATGCAAAAACAAAACTTAAGAATGGAATAGAACAGATTTACCGCTTCTTAGACTTGCTGTCAAGTATAATGATAGATCTATAACACACATTTCTATGTGAATTTGGTCGTGTCGCCCAAAAAGTTACATATTGCCACTTTAAGTCTGTTAACTGCGCACATTCGTCTACTCCAAAATAAGTCAAAAATCCAAACAGTGCACTGTCCACCCGCTATTTGAATGTAATGATATTCATCCAACAAAGTGGTGCGTATTCATGGATGCCAAGGGAAGCCAGGCTTCCCCAAAACAATTTCCAAATAAAAAATGAATAAACGTATCAAATATTTCTCATTCGTGTCAATCCGTGTTTCATAACTTTCCTTCAATTTGCAAGAGGTTGAATCTACTTCACCAGAGAAAGCAACCGAGCAAGGCAAACAGCACCCCTCTGTCTTAGTATCTGTAGCCCATGTATCTGATCATGTCTCTTTTTGGCCAGACAGCATCATATACTGTACATGGCCTACAGATACTAAGACAGAGGAGCGTTGTTTGCCTCGCTCGGATGCTCTCTCCGGTGAGATTGATGAGTCTTGCTGTCGGTGTGCATCTTGTCAAACGTATCAATATATTCAGAGACGACCTATCAGATCTCAGAATTCCTGGGTGCGGGGGGCACTGGGGTGGCCAATCAGATTTCAAGGGGGGCCGTGGCCGCTGTTCATTGTCTCAATGAAATGAGGGATAGTTCCTTGCATCCTTATAGGATGGTTAAAATTATCTGACGCTATGTTGGGGAAAATAAAACATCTGACAACCTCCGATATTCGGATGGATGTCATAATTATTGGATGTCATAAGCACCATAACATTTTAGTAGAATCTTGAGGATTCATGGCAAAGCATACAATAAAATAAACAAATTCATAAAACATATTTTTGGAAAGTTTTACTGCACTGCTTTTCTGGAGGGTATCTGAAAATTAAACGGGATTTACAGATATGAGACCATCTTGGAATCTCGGCAGCGGCCAACTTGTTAGTTCACCAGCCCTATGCGTGTGTCTGTCTATGATCAATGAGGTCTTGCTGTTATGGTTGTCTGCGCCTTCATCAAATTGGCATAAAACCCCTGAGAAGTATTTTTTTATGTTCCACCAACTAATATAGATCATCCGCTTGTACATCTGCCAAGCACTATTGCAGGTTTATGGTACTGGTTTTCATGGCCGGCTTCACCTTAGGATGCCTTTGCCCTCACGATGGAGGCACTGGTGCAGTGAAATGAGGGCAAACACTGCACTACCAGTGCTTCATACCATGTGAGGTAATACATCTTCCTCCTTTACTAAATATGTGAATGTGTCAGAAAAGAGAGTCAAGACCAACGATCTTACAAACAAATTCATTAACTTAGAGGCTGAAGTTATGAATCTAACAACACCGTTTAAGGAAAGAACCTCAACCACAATCCTTCATGTGAATTGTCACGTCAGAACCACAAAAACCTGCAGCAGTGCTTGGCTTCTCTGTCTCATATGTTCGCTAGCCTTTTATACCTTCTGGCTCTGACACTTGCTCCAATATCATGGCTTATTTCTTTGCTGCACTGTACTGTCTTTAACCTGGTCTGGGCTGTAACCTTGGCCTTGGAATCCGAAAATACCACTTAAGCGTTAACTCAATTAAAATGATGTAAATTGAAATTGCTGAAAGGTATGGAGAATATTGAATTTGTACCTAATTGCTTTGAGGTTTTTCAGTCAAAATTGTTTTCCTAAGTTTTGAAACCTTGGAGCATTTCACTCACCTGTTTGAAATTGTCGGGGAATAAAACAGAAAATGTCTCAACATTTCCAAACATAAGCACCAGGAAGAATTTAAAAGAAATCCCACTATGTTCTACTGCATTATAAAACAGAGGATTTATTCTTTACAAGACATCAGATAACAAAGCATTCACTGTCCTCACTTTCAAAAGGGCATCTTAAATCACTCCCCATCTCTAGCTGCCCTCAAGAGTAAAATGTTATACTGTGTACTTTGCTGTACTTTGAGTCATCTTTTGCACAGTCTGGGATGCCATATATTCAGAAAATACCGTAATTCCTAAAACCAGTTACAATAGGACAACTAAGTGATACCTGACATAATTAAGCAATAAGGCACGAGGGCTAAGAGCTGTTCTTATGTACGACGAATCCCAGCGATGCCTTTGCTATTATAAACTGGTTACTAAAGTCAATAGAGCAGTAAAAATAAATGTTTTGTCACACCCGCGGTAAACGGTCTGATATACCATGGCAGTCAGCCAATCAGCATTCAGGGCTCAAACCACCCAGTTTATAATTCAGTTTATACCATGGCATTGAATACTTGTTTCTGATTGGCTTGAAGGGAATTCTAGAGCATGCATTATTTACCTATAATGCACGGTATATTTGCAGTGTAGAATTCAATGGCTATAGTTCATTCTTACATGTTCTATGTTTGAGCTGCGTTTGAAAGCAAAATCAAAAACATTATTAGCACTGTTGATTTCGAATTTCATAATAGCAAGCTACGACTGATGGTTTGGTTAGCTAAACTGGCAAGTCTGTTTGTTTGATTACCACAGCAACTACTGTAGCTATCTAGTAAACTTGCTAGCAACTTCAGTGCATGTTAAATACATTTCTACCAGTAAATTAACACATTTCTTGCGGCAAATGTGTTAAATTATAGCCATGGTATAAAAGGGATAATCAACTCGGGGCTGTATGCATTCTCTGTTAATAATACAACTCCGTGGAAGGTCGTTCATTTTTTCCCAAAGAACGCATAACCCCTCGTTGATTATCCCAATGCATGTCTTGTCTGTCTCTTGTTAAGGAGAAGAGTGACAGTATACATCACAATAACACAAAGATGACATTTTCCCATGCAGGGGATTTTATGAGACAAAGAGAACTCAGGTGATTAGTGTGAGAGATAGATCACATGCTTTTTGGCAGAGAAGAGGGTGGCGTTTGCCAAAACCTATTGAACTGAATTGATTACCTGTGAGAGACTGTAGATCTCTGTAGAAGGTGTCATACCTATTTAGCATCTCTGACACAATTTTGTCTGTTGGTGGTATAGGATAGTCCGCTTGCTACATCCTTATGATGAAACTACTGGCACAGATGCATGAAATTAAGGTGATATTCTGCCTGTTCTTTTGAGGACCAATATGGCAAACACATGTTGGCAGCTGCAAATGTTCTGGGCACATTGTTTCCAGTGTGATCAATCGTTAGTTTGAAGCAGTGGGAAGAGTTTCAAAGAAAAGCTTCCCATAACATTCTTGTCTTCCACATACATCTATTCAGATGACAGGATAGCTTTTATTTGAGTGTTCTCGATAGAAATGAATAAATTGGGTTGATAAATTACTGTGTGGGCCTATGCTCATCACAGGTGGTTACAGAGTGATTCCTCACGAAAACCATGAAAAATACCATGAATTGGGGGATTTTCACAAAATGCAATCCGTAGAATAGTCCTTTCGAAGAATGATTGTTGACATTAGAGGTCGACCGATTCTGATTTTTCAACGCCGATACCGTTACCAATTATTGGAGGACCAAAAAAGCCGATACCGATTAATCAGCCAATTTGTCACGATCGTCTTGCTGTGAGAGAGAGGACCAAGGCGCAGCGTGTGCAAAATACATATTATTTTATTAAAGAAGAGAGAAAAAACAAGAAACGAACAACTATACACAAACTAACAAAATAACAAACTGACGACCGTGAAGCTATAAAGACAGATAGTGCTGACACAAACACTACACATAGACAATACAAAAAACACATACCTTCCCCATGTCACACCCTGACCTAACTAAAATAATAAATGAAACAAAGAATACTAAGGCCAGGGCGTGACAGTACCCCCCCCCCCCCCCCCCCCCCCCAAAGATGCGGACTCCGGCCGCAGAACCTGAAACAGAAGGGGAGGGTCCGGGGTGGCCGATCCTGTCTGGCGGAAGGCTCTGGCTGATCCTGTCTGGCGGAAGGCTCTGGATGATCCTGTCTGGCGGAAGGCTCTAGCGGCTCCTGTCTGGCGGAAGGCTCTGGCGGCTCCTGTCTGGCGGAAGGCTCTGGCGGCTCCTGTCTGGCGGACGGCTCTGAAGGCTCATGGCAGACGGGCGGCTTTGAAGACTCAGTACAGACGGGCAGTTCATACGGCGCTTGGCAGACAGACAGTTCAGACAGCGTTGGGCAGACGGGCAGTTCATGCGCCGTTGGGCAGACGGGCAGTTCAGGCGCCGTTGGGCAGACGGGCAGTTCAGGCGCCGTAGGGCAGACGGCAGACTCTGGCCGGCTGAGACGCACTGTAGGCCTGGTGCGTGGTGCCGGAAACTGGAGGTACCGGGCTAAATACACGCACCTTCAGGCTAGTGCGGGGATAAGGAACAGGGCATGCTGGACCCTGGGGGCGCACATTAGGCCTAGTGCGTGGTGCCGGAACTGGTGGTACCGGACTGGGGACACACATCTCAGGCCTAGTGCGGGGAGCAGCAACAGGACGCACAGGACTCTGGGGACACACAGGAGGCTTGGTGCGTGGTGTCGGCACTGGTGGTAAAGGGCTGGAGACACGCACCATAGGGCTAGTGCGTGGAGGAGGCACTGGTGGTACTGGGCTGGAGACACGCACCATAGAGCTAGTGCGTGGAGGAGGCACAGGGCTCTGAAGACGCACAGGAAGCCTGGTGCGTGGTGTAGGCACTGGTGGTACTGGGTTGGGGCGGGGAGGTGGCGCCGGAAATACCGGACCGGGCAGGCGTACTGGCTCCCTTGAGCACTGAGCCTGCCCAACCTTACCTGGTTGTATGCTCCCCGTCGCCCGACCAGTGCGGGAAGGTGGAATAACCCGCACCGGGCTATGTAGGCGAACCGGGGACACCATGCGTAAGGCTGGTGCCATGTAAGCCGGCCCGAGGAGACGCACTGGTGGCCAGATGCGTTGGGCCGGCTTCATGACATCCGGCTCAACGCTCAATCTAGCCCGGCCGATACGTGGAGTTGGAATGTATCGAACCGGGCTATGCACGCGTACAGGAGACACCATGCACTCTACTGCGTAACACGGTGTCTGCCCGTACTCTCACTCTCCACGGTAAGTACAGGGAGTAGGCGCAGGTCTCCTACCTGACTTCGCCACACTCCCTTTAAGGCCCCCCCCAATAAATTTTTGGGTTGTACTCACGGGCTTCCAGCCTTGCTTCCGTGCTGCCTCCTCATATCGCCTCCTCTCGGCTTTAGCTGCCTCCAGCTCTTCACGAGGGAGGTGATATTCTCCCGGTTGTGCCCAAGGTCCCTTTCCATCCAGTATCTCCTCCCATGTCCATGAATCCTGTGTAGGTGGTTCCTGTTGCCGCTTGACACGCCGCTTGGTCCTGGATTGGTGGGTAATTCTGTCACGATCGTCTTGCTGTGAGAGAGAGGACCAAGGCGCAGCGTGTGCAAAATACATCTTCTTTTATTAAAGAAGAGAGAAAAAACAAGAAACAAACAACTATACACAAACTAACTAAATAACAAACTGACGACCGTGAAGCTATAAAGACAGATAGTGCTGACACAAACACTACACATAGACAATACAAAAAACACATACCTTCTCCATGTCACACCCTGACCTAACTAAAATAATAAATGAAACAAAGAATACTAAGGCCAGGGCGTGACACAATTTTTATTTATGTATTTGTAATAATGACAATTACAACAATACTGAATTAACACTTATTTTAACTTAATATAATACATCAATAAAATCATTTTAGCCTCAAATAAATAATGAAACATGTTCAATTTGGTTAAATAATGCAAAAACCAAATGTTGGAGAAGAAAGTATAAGGGCAATATGTGCCAGGTAAGAAAGCTAACATTTAAGGTCCTTGCTCAGAACATGAGAACATATGAAAGCTGGTGGTTCCTTTTAACATGAGTCTTCAATATTCCCAGGTAAGAAGTTTTAGGTTGTAGTTATTATAGGAATTATAGGACTATTTCTCTCTATACCATTTGTATTTCATTAACCTTTGACTATTGGATGTTCTTATAGGCACTTTAGCATTGCCAGTGTAACAGTATAGCTTCCATCCCTTTCCTCACTCCTACCTGGGCTCGAACCAGGAACACAACGACAACAGCCACCCTCGAAGCAGCGTTACCCATGCAGAGCAAGGGGAATAACTACTCCAAGACTCAGAGCGAGTGACGTTTAAAACGCTATTAGCGCGCACCCCGCTAACTAGCTAGCCATTTCACATCTGTTACACCAGCCTAATCTCGGGAGTTGATAGGCTTGAAGCACAGCGAAGAGCTTCAGGCAAAACGCAGGAAAGTGCTGTTTGAATGAATGCTTACGAGCCTGCTGCTGCCTACCACTGCTCAGTCAGACTGCTCTATCAAATCATAGACTTAGCTATAACATAATAACACACAGAAATACGAGCCTTAGGTCATTATTATGGTCGAATCCGGAAACTATCATCTCGAAAACAAGACGTTTATTCTTTCAGTGAAATACGGAACCGTTCCGTATTTTATCTAACGGATGGCATCCATAAGTCTAAATATTACTGTTACATTGCACAACCTTCAATGTTATGGCATAATTACGTAAAATTCTGGCAAATTAGGCGGCCCAAACTGTTGCATATACACTGACTCTGCGTGCAATGAACGCAAGAGAAGTGACACAATTTCACCTGGTTAATATTGCCTGCTAACCTGGATTTCTGTGTATTGATTTGATGAAAGGCATTGATGTTTATGGTTAGGTACACATTGGAGCAACGATACGCACCGCATCGATTATATGCAACACGGGACACGCTAGATAAACTAGTAATATCATCAACCATGTGTAGTTAACTAGTGATTATGATTGATTGATTGTTTTTTATAAGATAAGTTTAATGCTAGCTAGCAACTTACCTTGGCTTCTACTGCATTCGCGTAACAGGCAGGCTCCTCGTGGAGTGCAATGTAATCAGGTGGTTAGAGCATTGGACTAGTTAACTGTAAGGTTGCAAGATTGAATCCCCTGCGCTGACAAGGTAAAAATCTGTCGTTCTGCCCCTGAACGAGGCAGTTAACCCACCGTTCCTAGGCCATCATTGAAAATAAGAATGTGTTCTTAACTGACTTGCCTAGTTAAATAAAGATTAAATAAAGGTGTAAAAAAAATATTATAATAATCGGCCAAATCGGTGTCCAAAAATATAGATTTCCGATTGTTATGAAAACTTGAAATCGGCACTAATTAATCAGCCATTCCGAGTAATCGGTCAACCTCTAGTTGACATATTTGACATTTGTATCTAAAAGCATAACTGAGAAATAATTAATCAAAGTTGGCATATTTATGAAATGTTGACCTTAACCAGGCCTCTTTAAGACTTCATAATATTTAATCTGAAGACACTACAAAGCAAAAATGTGTATCATATGAAGCTTTACCACTTTCTTTGTAATATGAGTGGTATTATGATTTCAAGTTTGAAAAAAATTGACTTTAATTTATAAATATTGAAAAAAATAAAAATGAAAATTGAATTTTTAAAATGTTGGATTTGGCAAATGTGTCTTTATATTGTTAAATATAATATACTCTACGGTAAGTTTGAGTGGTATCCAGATTTCCATCCCTTCATTGTCACAATCGTTATATGGTAGAAGAGAGGAGGACCAAGGAGCAGCGTGATAACAATACATCTTCTATTTATTGAAGGCAAAAATGAAGAACACTTAAACAAACTACAAAACAACAAAGAACGAACGTGATGTTAAACAAATAGTGCAGACACAGGCAACTAACATAGACATAGACAATAACCCACGAACTACCCAATGGATATGGCTGCCTAAATATGGTTCCCAATCAGAGACAACGATAGAATTGAGAACCAATCTAGGCAACCATAGACATACATACACCTAGACTAGACACTGCCCCATAAACATACAAAACCCCTAGACAATACAAAACACATACATCCCCCATGTCACACCCTGACCTAACTAAAATAATAAAGAAAACAAAGATAACTAAGGCCAGGCCGTGACATTCATACAGTTCCCATACCACTCCGGGGGAATACGGTATTACCGGCAGTGCACACATAGGGTGCTATTTTTTTTTTTATGCTAACAGGGTACTAGCGAATTCTTATAGCGGACACTAGCTTGAAAATCATTCTGGCGGTACTTCAAAATACCCCGGTATACGGTATATACAGCATACAGGCCAACCATGTTTTAAAGTTATGGCCCATTATATACAGAGAAATTGGCATATTAAGCAATGTAACCAATCACAGCCCTCCTTTAATTTGTATCGTTGCACATCCTGCAAATCACCAGCAGAGGGTGACCATTTTGAATCCATTTTCACATTCACTCTGTTGGTAACACTTAGAAATTGGAATCATAACATTAAAACTAGCAGAGATCCCACTCTGGAACTTTGACATGCCCGTAGAGTATATTATGTTCAACAATATTGAAACATTTGTCAAAATTCTAAAATGGTATATTTTCAATATTCATGTTTATGTTTTTCTATATTCATATATTTTTTTTAAGTTCCTTAAATAAATATACTACTCATATTACAGAGCAATCGGTAAATCTTTATATGACACCAATGTTTGCTTTGTAGCACCTTCAGATTAAACATCATGGAGTAACAATCCTTCCTCAAAAGGACTATTCTATATACACTGCTGGAGGTCATTTTGCGGGGCTCTGGCAGTGCACCTCCTTGCACAAAGGCAGAGGTAGCGGTCCTGCTGCTGGGTTGTTGCCCTCCTACGGCCTCCTCCACGTCTCCTGATGTACTGGCCTATCTCCTGGTAGCGCCTCCATGCTCTGGACACTACGCTGACAGACACAGCAAACCTTTTTGCCACAGCTCGCATTGATGTGCCATCCTGGATGAACTGCACTACCTGAGCCACTTGTGTGGGTTGTAGACTCCGTCTCATGCTACCACTAGAGTGAAAGCACCGCCAGCATTCAAAAGTGACCAAAACATCAGCCAGGAAGCATAGGAACTGAGAAGTGGTCTGTGGTCACCACCTGCAGAACCATTCCTTTATTGGGGGTGTCTTGCTAATTGCCTATAATTTCCACCTTTTGTCTATTCCATTTGCACAACAGCATGTGAAATTTATTGTCAATCAGTGTTGCTTCCTAAGTGGACAGTTTGATTTCACAGAAGTGTGATTGACTTGGAGTTACATTGTGTTGTTTAAGTGTTCCCTTTATTTTTTTGAGCAGTGTAGATAAAATTTGGTGAAAATCGCCCAAATCAGGATATTTTTTCTGGCTTTCGTGAGGAATCAATCTACAACCTAATATGAAAACATATGGAGCAGAGCAGAAAGTCGGAAGTGTGTAAAAAGCACTAGGGAATTCTTGTCTGAACCCAACACGGTCAACCACAAATTTACTGAGTAAATATGGTCTGCAGTAACGTAATGACAGGTTGTAGGTTTGGAAAATTATTATCTGGGATATTTTGTACGTTACATGTTTTCAGGGAGAATTGGAGCATAGAAATCAATGTATGCCATCTAAATAGCTGATTATGACTTATCACAAAAGAATGTGATCATATGTGAATCAGTCACCTTTTGATGGAAGTCATGTAACCTTATACTTGAGATCATGCTAATGTTACTGTTAAGTTGTTAAGTTAAATTCGCTGATGACACTGCCTTGATCAGCCTGTTGCATGATGACGAGGAACACCATGGCCCGATCCTAAATGACTTCGTAGAGTGGTGTGACGAATCACACTCAATACCAACAAGACCAAAGAGATGTGCATAGACTTCAGGAAGCGTACAACACCTACCTCTGCAACATCTATCAGAGGTCAGAACATGGAGATTGTAGAGGAATACAAAATATATGGGTGTCATCTTGGACAATAAGCTTCAGTGGAGTAAATTTATAGACCTGATCAACAAAAAGAGTGAACAGAGGCTTTCTCAAAAAGCTGGGATATTTTGATGTTAATTGTACTATACTGACTCTGTTTTACAAATCTTTAATTGAGAGTATTTTAACTTTTTATATTGTTTGTTGGTTTGGCAATTCCACTGTCAGCCAGAGAAATATGCTGAGAAGGATTATCACCACAGCAAGCAAGGTACTTTGGAGTCAAACAGACAGGCCTGGATGAGATCTTCAAGGTCCCTCCGCAAGGCTCACAAAATCATTTTAGACCCAAGCCACCCCCTGTACCCGGACTTTGAACTACTCCCCTCTGGGCGCAGGTATAGGGCACCCCTCGGCAGGAAAAACAGAACTAGACAATCATTTGTGCCAGGTGTGATATCCCTCCTAAATAGCTCGGGCTAATGTTCCTATCGACCCAGTAAGGCCAGCAGGTTAGTCTCTTTTTATTGGTATGTAACTGTTATGAAAGTTGTATTGTTAATTTGTTTTGTTATGTAAACGGCGCTTTAAACGTGTACATGACACTGCAACAAAAATTCCCCATGGGGACAATAAAGTCAGTAAAGTAAAGTAAACCATAGCTGTAACGGCGGTCCTCCTCCTCTTCGACCGAAAAGGAGGAGTATTGAGGGAACCAAGGCGCAGCGGAGTTTGAACACATAAAATTTATTAAAGAAAACACGAACTTGACTAAACTAACAAAAACAACAAACGGTGTAGACAGACCTAGACGACGAACTTACATAAAACAAGAAGAACGCACGAATAGGAAACATAGGCTACACAAATGAACGAGGAACAAACAAACCGAAAACAGTCCCGCGTGGTGTACAGACACAGACACGGAAGACAATCACCCACAACGAACACTGTGAAAACGCCTACCTAAATATGACTCTTAATTAGAGGAACGCCAAACACCTGCCTCTAATTAAGAGCCATACCAGGCAACCCATAAACCAACATAGAAACAGAAAACATAGAATGCCCACCCAACCTCACGTCCTGACCAACTAACACACATAACAAACTAACAGAAATAGGTCAGGAACGTGACGTAACCCCCCCCATAAGGTGCGAACTCCGGGCGCACCAGCACAAAGTCTAGGGGAGGGTCTGGGTGGGCATCTGACCACGGTGGTGGCTCAGGCTCCGGGCGAGGTCCCCACCCCACCATAGTCAATCCCAGCCTCCATCTCCCCCTAAGAATGTCCACCCTCATTTTACCCCCACAAAATCCTCTTGGTAACATCAATGACAGGGACAGCACCGGGACAGAGGGATAGCACAAGACAGAGGGATAGCACAAGACAGAGGGATAGATCAGAATATAGAGGTAGCTCAGGATAGAGAGGGAGATCAGGATAGAGGGGCAACTCCGGACTGAAAGGCAGCTCCGGACAGAGAGACAGCTCTGGACTGAGGGGCAGTTCTGGGTATATAGCCGTTTCTGGCTGAGGGGCAGCTCATGGCTGACTGACGGATCTGGACGCTCATGGCAGGCTGACGGCTCTGGACGCTCATGGCAGGCTGACGGCTCTGGACGCTCATGGCAGGCTGACGGCTCTGGACGCTCATGGCTGGCTGACGGCTCTGGACGCTCATGGCAGGCTGACGGCTCTGGACGCTCATGGCAGGCTGACGGCTCTGGACGCTCATGGCTCGCTGGCGGCTCTGGCTGCTCATGGATCGCTGGCGGCTCTGGCTGCTCATGGATCGCTGGCGGCTCTGGCAGATCCTGTCTGGCTGGCGGCTCTGGCAGATCCTGTCTGGTTGGCGGCTCTGGCAGATCCTGTCTGGTTGGCGGCTCTGGCAGATCCTGTCTGGTTGGCGGCTCTGGCAGATCCTGTCTGGTTGGCGGCTCTGGCAGATCCTGTCTGACGGACGGCTCTAGCGGCTCCTGTCTGGCGGGCGGCTCTAGCGGCTCCTGTCTGGCGGACGGCTCTGTAGGCTCATGGCAGACGGGCGGCTTTGCAGGCTCATGGCAGACGGGCGGCTTTGCAGGCTCATTGCAGACGGATGGCTCAGACGGCGCTGGGGAAACGGATGGCTCAGATTGCGCTGGGGAGACGGATGGCTCAGATGGCGCTGGGGAGACGAATGGCTCAGATGGCGCTGGGGAGACGGATGGCTCAGATGGCGCTGGGGAGACGGATGGCTCTGGCCGGATAAGGCGCACTGTAGACCTGGTGCGTGGTGCCGGAACTGGAGGCACCGGGCTAAGGACACGCACCTTCATGCTCGTGCGGGGAGCAGGGACAGGGCACACTCGACTCTCAAAGCCTACTCTATACCTGGTGCGTGGTACCGGCACTGGTGGCACCGGGCTGAGGGCAAGCACATCAGGATTAGTACGGGGAGAAGAAACAGTGTGTACAGGGCTCTGGAGACGCACAGGTGGCTTAGTGCGTGGTGCCGGAACTGGAGGCACCGAACTGGATACACGCACTACAGGGAGAGTGCGTGGAGGAGGAACAGGGCTCTGGAAACGCACTGGTAGCCTAGTGCGTAGTGTAGGCACTGTAGGTACTAGGCTGGGGCGGGGAGGTGGCGCCGGAAATACCGGACCGTGCAGGCGTACTGGCTCTCTTGAGCATTGAGCCTGCCCAACCTTACCTGGTTGAATGCTCCAGGTCGCCCGACCAGTGCGGGGAGGTGGAATAACCCGCACCGGGCTATGTAGGCGAACCGGGGAAACCATGCGTAAGGCAGGTGCCATGTATGCCGGCCCGAGGAGACGCGCTGGAGACCAGACCCGTTGAGCCGGCCTCATGACACCTGGCTCAATGCCCAGTCTAGCCCTACCAGTGCGGGGAGATGGAATAACCCGCACTGGGCTATGCACTCGTACAGGAGACACCGTGCGCTCTACTGCGTAACACGGCGCCTGCCCGTACTCCCGCTCTCCACGGTAAGCCTGGGAAGTGGGCGCAGGTCTCCTACCTGCCCTTGGCCCACTACCTCTTAGCCCCCCCCCCAAGAAATTTTTGGGTGTTACTCACGGGCTTTTTGGGCTTCCGTGCAAGACGCACTCCGGTTCCCTTCTCCGGTTGCCTCTGCTCTCCTCAGTGCCTCCAGCTGTTCCCATGGGAGGCGATCCCTACCAGCCAGGATCTCCTCCCATGTGTAGCAACCTTTCCCGTCCAATACATCGTCCCAAGTCCATTCCTCCTTCTTTTTCTGTCCGTTACTCCGTTTACTCCGCTGCTTGGTTCTGGATATTTTGTGGGTGATTCTGTAACGGCGGTCCTCCTCCTCTTCGACCGAAAAGGAGGAGTATTGAGGGAACCAAGGCGCAGCGGAGTTTGAACACATAAAATTTATTAAAGAAAACACGAACTTGACTAAACTAACAAAAACAACAAACGGTGTAGACAGACCTAGACGACGAACTTACATAAAACAAGAAGAACGCACGAATAGGAAACATAGGCTACACAAATGAAGAGGAACAAACAAACCGAAAACAGTCCCGCGTGGTGTACAGACACAGACACGGAAGACAATCACCCACAACGAACACTGTGAAAACGCCTACCTAAATATGACTCTTAATTAGAGGAACGCCAAACACCTGCCTCTAATTAAGAGCCATACCAGGCAACCCATAAACCAACATAGAAACAGAAAACATAGAATGCCCACCCAACCTCACGTCCTGACCAACTAACACACATAACAAACTAACAGAAATAGGTCAGGAACGTGACAATAGCGTAATCCCAGCAAGTCTGAGAAACTGATTAATTTGTGGGAAGTGTGGATTTCCGATGAAATACATATGGGTTGAGTCAACATAATATTATTTCATGCCAAAGGTGTGCACTATATACCATCCATAATAAAGGCTTAGACGTGGGAAAGAGGAAGAGATCCATCAATACTAAATCCCTTGAATCATCACCCTCCAACTCTCTCCAGCATTACTAAGTGAAACTCTCCTGTGACCAGATTCTTGTCTGCCTAGCTCTATGAATTAGGTAATGGACCGAAGTGTTCCTGTTTAGGGAGCGGGGGGAGGTGTTATGGGAAGAGAAAAAAAAGATGAACTTTTCTGCAAATGCTGCAGACCTCGGTTGATCTACTAACGCCACTGTAGACAATGTGCATGCCCCCGGAGGATTAGGGTGTCTGCCACTATACCATTCAGGATGATGTCAGCCCATTCAGCGCTGCAGAATCAGTCAAGAGACAGGGCCTGTACTCACAAAGAGTCTCAAGTGCTGATATAGCATCCGTTTTAGGTTTTAGATCAACATCAATAAGATTATATGGACAGGGTGGGACCTGATCCTAGATCAGTACTCTTACTCTGAGATATTTTTGAATATGAGCCCTCGGCCCTGGTCACAGAATCAACGGCAAGCAGTCTTCCACACAGAATGGAGGATGTCCTCTCTGCAATCGATTATAGCAGGGTACACTCTGTCAGCACATACACAATTATTCTTCTCTGTGTCAGAATCAGGCATAAAAGCAATCCCGAGACTGTTGTTTCAAAATAATAAAGTCTGAATTCCATAATTGTATTATTTTTTGCAAATCCATAATTATACGATTTCAATGATGTATAATATTCTGGCAAAGTAGTCATGCTGAAACGGCTGCAGACAAAGAGAACATGACAAAATACAGACCAGCTGATTCATTTTTCATCAGTCACACAATGCTTGTTTTGTCTTTTTTAAGCTCCCTAACATTGTAGATGGTGTCCTTCACTCCTTTTTATTCACTTATAGCCCTGCACCTCCTTTCAATCTGCCCATGACCAAATATGATATTGGGCTGTGGAATGAAGGAAGGAAGGACAGAAACTTTAGGACTCGATAAGATTAGGAGGAAGAAAAAGACACAAACATGTCACCGAGTATTATACGGGTAATCGTTAAGATAAACAGACAGCCTAGGAATCGAGAAGGGGAAAAATAAACCAATGATACTGGAGCCAAACTGGTCTAGTGCTCAGCTCTAATAAAAAGGCATTTTATGGACTCACTGGAGAGACATTCAGAGATTCAATCAGATGGATATCTCAATCATTATTACACCTAAAACACCAGTAGCCTGTGTCTCTTTCTATCTCTAGGTAAATCAGATATGCAGGAAGTGTGTTGGCATCTCTGACTCACAGTGGACCTGTCTGCTTCAAGACTCCTAGGCTGGGATTTAATCTGAGGTGTGCTATAGAGCAGCACACTATAACATACTTTTAAAGGTAAATTACACCTCAGCTGGAATGCGCAGTGTGAATGATACTCTGCCCTAATCACTGATCAATGTCGATATTTGTTTACTCAAATCTATCTAGTCATGTATAAACAAATCCATCACCGAAACCCAATTGATTATATGCTCATTACTTTTTTCTTTTTTTTAACCAATCCACACAATAGCCAGCATCTCCCTTTCACAGTCACACCTATCTTTGAAATAGCGAGCGGTGTAAATAGGCTGTACTGTGAGAACGAGAACCTTCCCTCCTACAAAGACCATGGCAATACCAGTGCATGGTGTAGTGTCTAATCCAGCCAGTTCAGTACTGCATCTGTGTAATTCAAAGTGAGCATGGCAACTGAGGTACTGTTTGTGTGCACTCTGGATATGATAACATGGGGTCATGAAGATTTTTGCACAGATGACTGGGCAGATAGCTAGCTAGCGTCACAGTAAGCCTCAGCTGTAGTTTTTTCTGTAAATAGGAGACATAAGCAAATAATTGATTACTGACAAAATAATGTTGATCTCTTGGGAAGAAGACTGTAAGGGACCTAAAATCATGCAAGGCATACATTTAACACTTTGCCAGTCAAATGCAGAATAACATCACACGTGGGTAAACCATCAAACTCATGTGCCACATTGGAGGGTACAGTGTAGGCTAAGGCAGGCCACTATGGTAAAATGGTTACAGCTCTGAAGGAGTTAAATAATGTATCCAGTCAAGCATGCACTCATCATGTGGATGAATGAGCTACTAAGATATTGAACAGGGTTGGCAAGAAGTGTGAGCTAGGATTAGACTTTTGAAGAGACGTGCATGTTCACATTACTTATGCTTTATTGGTCCCCATTCTCAATAAATTGCCTCGTGTATTGTCTACCAAGCTGTCTTTGTCGCAGTTTGAAATATTTCCCAGCCAATACAAACCCTCTAAACTCCAGCAGCAGTAAGTGTGATGTCACCTACGGTGGAGAGTTGAAAGCCCAGTTTGTGTCTGATTGAATGAGAGCTGTGTGTTCATTGCATGCGGCAGTGGAAAAGCACATAACTCATTTCAGAGGGCCTTGAGCAAATTTAAAGTGGCTGCAAGTGTAGTAAGTGTGCCTGACTGAGATTTTAAAAAAGACTCCACTGAACTCATTAGTTCAATCAGACAAGAATGAGACATTCTGGAAGATAGCATTTAAGTAAAGACTTTATCCCAAAATATTTTTTTCCCCCACCCAAATAAAAACATCACAATTTCTTCCCAATTATATTGACTTCCATCTAGATTGTTAACTGCTGTATACAATTTCAGCCAACATAAACTTGGGATGTTCTGACTTATTGAGCAACATCTCATATGAACAGAATATGTAAAACCAACCCTCTCTGTTTTCAGTTTTTTGGGCAAAAATATCTACTTAACTGCAGCCAGTAGAACATTTATCCATCTACAGTATCTGTGTTTTATATGACCTTCAACAATTATTCCCAGCCAGTCCCATCTATTATTTTTGAAGTGCTCATGATCAAGCAAGGCTTTGTACATGCCCAAAAGGTTAAAGTACTTATGTTAGCACAGTAGTCTGAGAACGGCTGTTCTTATATTCTGCATGCTAGGAACTATGCATGTTTTTGCTATTACGTGGTGAACAACAGGGATTGTGCTTTATTTCATGAATTTAAAAAAATGTCTTTCCTCTTTTTGGCAACTTAAGTTGATATTATATTCCTTTGTGTGTGATGGATTTGAAGCACATTGATATATTTTATTTTGACATTCATGTCCCGCTGTTCCAAACAGTCCGATTTTGGAGTCATAAACCTATCATTAGGCATCATTAATCCCCAGGCCCCTCGTTAAACTGGCTCTGCTGCACTCTACCCTGGAGGTATTACGACGACCTTAACTACCGTTGGCTGATAGACTTTGACAGAAATTATGACCTTAATAAAGTCTATTTTGTAACATTTGCATGCATAAAAATCTCATATCTGACACCAAAAAGACTGTCTGACTTGGTTTTAGGGCTCCCTCAGGACGTCTCTTGGCAGGCGGAGCGATATGTGGCACTCCAACTTCGAGAGGGATTGCAGTGGATGTGCGTATGACTAAATGACCATTACGGTTGTTAACAGCGACTTATAAAGTGCTTAGGGATCTCCGGTCAAACTGGCCCCATCACACATGGTTTGTGCTGCTTGTTATTTGCTTTATTTTTCTGTTATACTGTGAAAATAACAGTGTTAACTGTAGAAAGTGGTAACATTCCTTCTGATGTTCCAACTGAGATCTTAAATATATGGCTTATAGAGACTGTGTTGTCACCAAATTTAGTGCTCAAGAAAAACACTGTGGTCACATCAAGAATATATAGACAGCCGGGTTGGTGGGTTCAAATGACGGCATTAACATATTATAATCTTTGACATGTTACAATTTGACATAGAAGGTGCCAAATTAAAGTAAAATGAAAAGTTGGCTTTGAATATGTCGAATAAACGATTAGAAGCTGATCAAGATGGTTGTTTGTTACTAGTGCTCTGCTATACAGTGTCACTATGTATGCTTTTGTTCATTATAGATTAACCTATTACAAAAACAGACAAACTAAAATCAAACGACTTGTAAATAAGGTCCAAAAAGCCATAGGCATGCCATTTAGGACCAAATGTATGTAAATTGAAGAATCTTTAAAGTTTTCTCCCAAGGCTCCTAATAAGAATTTTCTCGTTTTCCAAAGAGTTCTCGTTTTCCAAATTTAGACGTTTAATAGAACGACTGTAAAGAAAGTACAACAATAAAGCTAGGCTGATGCTGTAAAACAGAACATGAGGGTGCCCCATGCTGTCTATATACACTAACTGAGTAGTTACAGGCAACTTAAGTTGATTACCAAGCCAAAACAATAGCAAAAACAAAATCCCACTTAAATCATAAAAAGGGTTATAAACCCAACAAATTGCCCAGCATGTTGTGAAGACATGCTACTGTAATTCTGATATCTAGTCCATCAATCAAACAGACTTGCATCATCTTCAACTTGTGTCTGCATCCAAAACATATAAATCACGAACAAATGTGTGGCAGACAGTACATACAATCAATCTACTACATGGCCGATCATTGGTCGCCACCACAGTGCATACTGTCCCTACCACATGATAATCCCCCTGGTAACTAAAGCTCAGCTCGTTACGGTTTATATAGTGAGGGAAGGAAGACAAGCCAAGTAGAGGCCTGAGGATAAACATGCATAGATGCTCCCTCAAACTCAAACCACATGTCACAAATCACAAATAAGCAAAGCTCACTCTGAATATTAGATTATGCTCACTGTTTTTGATATTTCAAACTGATTACCCCAAATGTATTTGCTACTGTACTTTCTATATCATTGACATGTTACAAAACTACCATCTGCCTGTCCATCTACTTTTGTGTTTACCCTCTTGAAATGATGCGCAGGACACATTAATAAAGAGATGGCTAGTGGGGAAGATGACTGTATTAAAGTTGTCCTTGGGGAGAATGTTGCTGTTACTGTTTAAAGCTGCAATATGTACTTTTTTGGCGACCTGACCAAATTCACATAGAAATATGGATTATAGATCTGTCATTTTCCTTGGAAGCAAGTCTAAGAAGCGATAGATCTGTTCTATGTGCATTGTTTCTAGGCTTCCTGTTTTTAAGTTTAGTTTTAGTGTCTTTAACTTTTGGTTTTGTTACATCAGCTTCAAATAACTGAAAATATAATATTTTTGATGATGGAAAAGATATTTCACAGCGGTTTAGATGGTACAATGATTCTTTACACTATACATTGCTTGTTTTGTCACATTGACTGAAATTAAGTGAACTATTAGAAGTTAAGCAACCAGGAATTGGCGAAGCGATTTGTGCATAATGCACCTTTAATGTTTTGTGCAAGGCCTCTTTTATTGGTTATAAAGCAATTATTCTGTTTGGCATCAGTTCAGCTTTTGAACTCCAGTCTTCTCTCAGACAACATGAAGGGTCACTACTATCTTGCAGCAACTGTGAATACCATTAATATGTAAACTCATGCTGTAGGACAACCATATGTTCCTCAACATAATAATGGCCACTGTTGCTATACTCTTTTTTCAGAATGCATTGGATTAAACACCTGGGGGGTGGATTTCAGCAATCACAGATTATTAATTTCCTCATAACTGACTGAAAAGAATAGCCTGGTCCAGGACACTTTCTTCAGGCTTGCTTCTGCAAGAGTCATTACTGTGTGCAGTTCTTATACAAAACGGTATTAAAAGAAAATTCATATTTTTTAACTGTTCGCCTTCTTCAAAGACTGCTCCCCTTATTGGGATCTCTCCATGCTTATTTTTTATTTTTTAAATTTTATTTCACCTTTATTTAACCAGGTAGGCTAGTTGAGAACAAGTTCTCATTTACAACTGCGACCTGGCCAAAATAAAGCAAAGCAGTTCGACACAAACAACAACACAGAGTTACACATGGAATAAACAAACATACAGTCAATAATAATGTAGAAAAAGTGTATATACAGTCTGTGCAAATGAGGTAAGATAAGGGAGGTAAGGCAATAAATAGGCCATGGTGGCGAAGTAATTACAATATAGCAATTAAACACTGGAGTGATAGATGTGCAGAAGATGAATGTGCAAGTAGAGATACTGGGGTGCAAAGGAGCAAGATAAATAAATACAGTATGGAGATGAGGTAGTTGGATGGGCTATTTACAGATGGTCTATGTACAGGTGCAGTGATCTGTGAGCTGCTCTGACAGCTGGTGCTTAAAGTTAGTGAGGGAGATATGAGTCTCCAGCTTCAGTGATTTTTGCAGTTTGTTCCAGTCATTGGCAGCAGAGAACTGGAAGGAAAGGCGGCCAAAGGAGGAATTGGCTTTGGGGGTGACAAGTGAAATATACCTGCTTTAGCGTGTGCTACGGGTGGCTGCTCCTATGGTGACCATTGAGCTGAGATAAGGCAGGGCTTTACATAGCAGAGACTTGTAGATGACCTGGAGCCAGGGGTTTGGTGACAATACAAATTATTACTGAATTGTATATTTTACATGTAAACTTTTTTGTCTAATACAGATTTGGAGAACTACATAATGAAAAATGTATGCCTGTAAACTAGAAACATAAAAAAGTATATATACTCCAATGTACTACTATGATGATGACTATTATGATTTTACTTAACAGTACATTTTTTAAACATTTGATATTAACAAGATCAGAGATGTACTGTATGTAACAAATCAAATCAAAGTGTATTGGTCGTGTACACAGATTAGCAAATGTTACAACAGGTGCAGCTAAATGCTTTTGTTTCTTGCTCCTACAGTGCAGTAATACAATATCAATAGAATACAGGACCGATACGCAAATAATCGAGAAAGTTCAAAACAAGAAAGAAATGTATCCCCTATATACAGTAAACATGTTTTACTAAAATTGCATTGGCCAATACAGTACAGTAATACCGTAATAAACACCATTTATGGAGCAGAGACTTTTATCCAAAGTGACAACAGTCCACACATTTTGGTATGTGACCCCAGTGCGAATCAAACCCGCAACTCTGGTGTTGCTAGTGACATGTTCTTATGAACTGAGCCACATACAGGACCACTACGATACATAGGAACAATACAATACTGTAAATTACAATACACGATTCTACATCCGATTGCTTGCTCTCTGGGGTTTAAGCTCGGTCTCTGTATAAACACTTGGTGACAACTGCTGATGTAAAACGAGCTTTATAAATACATTTGATTGATTGTATTGAGTGATTTAAAAAAACAGGTGGAAAATGTATGATTGCCGTCCCCATGAGCATACCACTCTCCTTCAGGCCATCGATGAGGCATGAAATGATTTCAATCCAGACCTATGTTAGGCTTGGATTCACCGTGCCAAAAGGTTTTTCCCCTGGTGCATGAACAATGAGGATATGTACCGCAATTTCGATGAGAACCTAATGCCAAATGCTCAAGACATTCCCTATGAGCGTACCACCCTCCTCCAGGGTCCATTTTAATGATAGTGTAAGTCTATTGCCAAATGTGAAAACAGTGTAATGTACTGTAATTTACAGTATTGTAGCATAGAACATTCAAAGGGTAATTTTTAAATGTATCTTAATTTTTTTTGCTATTGGATTAACTGGTTGTTAAAATAACTACATTGAGAAGATATGATTATGTTGTGTTTTGGCGATTAAACCAATGTACTCATTATATTTCACAGTATATTTTGGATCAATGGTGACTTACATTTTGGATCAATGGTTGTGTGCTGAAAGATGCCTACAAACAAAATGAATGCACAATGAAAGGTTTTGAATGTAAGACTGTGTTACAAGTGTTACCAGTTTGGAGTTTTTTACTAAGAGTATAGAAAATTCACCACATACTTGTGAAAATAGTACCAACGCGATTTATAAACTGTAAGTTGTCTCACATATTGTGGTTTGAGCTAGAGGAGACTGGGAACCTCTAGCCCAAAATTCACAGTTTACAAGGATCACTGCTCTGAAGAATCTCCAGGAATTGCTGTTTATGGCCCCCTGTTGGATTATGAGGAAATGGAAACTGTGTTGAGATTGATGTTAATTTAACATACACTGAGTGTACAAAACATTAAGAATACCTCCTCTTTCCATGACATAAACTGACCAGATGAATCCAGGTGAAAGCTATGATCCCTTATTGAGCTTACCTGTCAAATGTACTTCAATCAGTGTATCAGGTATTCCCAAACTGGGGTACGCGCAGTATAAATGTGATTCACATTTTTTTCCTTCTTATATATATATATATAAAATATATATATATAAAAAAATATTTTTCAAACAGTACATTTATATTTTCCAACGGTGCTATTACATTTGAGTGAGTTTTTTTTCCACCACAGTAGCAATGTTTCACTGCCCAAAATAAAGTATAACCATCTAGTGTTCAGTGAAATAACAACACAATGTCAAATACAGGTAGCCTAGTCAAATAATTAACATCAAATCACAGGAACCATTACTCTCTCGCGGGAAACCTTCACTCTTGCGCAGAAATTTTTTAACGAAACATGACAATTTGAAAAATAATCCACGGGAGTTTTTTGAGTGAGAATAAAGACGACTTTCGAGTAGAAGACATGTATAAAAGCAACAGATACCATTAATAAGAAGGGGCTAGAAGCGTCTTATATGGTGAGCTACCGAGTGGCTAGGACAGGCAAGCCCCATACTATTTTGGAGGACTTAATTATTCCTTCTGCCGCGTATATGGCTGGGACAATGCTGGGGAAAAGGCCAAAAAAACTATACAGACAATGCATTCATCAAACAACACTGTTTCACGATGCATCAGTGACAGGCAGGAGATATTTTGAAACAATTACAGCTTCGCATACAAGCCAGTGAATTCTATGAGTTACACCTGGATGAGTCAACAGACGTGGTGGGCCTGGCACAGCTCCTGGTATATGTCCGTTACTTTTATGGGGGGGTCAATTAAGGAAGACATCCTCTTCTGCAAACCACTAGAAACCAGGACAACATGAGAGGATATTTTAAAGTACTGGACAGCTTTGTGACATCAAATGGACTTTGGTGGTCAAGATGTGTTGGTATCTGTACTGATGGTGCAAAAGCCATGACAGGGAGACATAGTGGAGTGGTACTGCAAGCAGTTGCTCCCGACGCCACTTGGATACACTGCAGCATCCACCAAGAGGCTCTTGCTGCCAAGGGAATGCCTGACAGCTTGAAATACGTTATGGACACTACAGTGAAAATGGTTAACTTTGTTAAAGCAAGGCCCCTGAACTCTCGTATATTTTCTGCATTATGCAATGATATGGGCAGCGACCATGTAACGCTTTTACAACATACAGAAGTGCGCTGGTTATTAAGGGGCAAAGTATTGACAAGTTTTGTTTTTTAAATTGAGAGACAAGCTTAAAATTTTCTTCACTGACCATCATTTTCACTTGTCTGACCGCTTGCATGATGACGAGTTTCTCACACGACTGGCCTATCTGGGTGATGTTTTTTCTCGCCTGAATGATCTGAATCTAGGATTACAGGGACTCTGCAACTATATTCAATGTGCGGGACAAAGTTGAGGCTATGATTAAGAATTTGGAGCTCTTCTCTGTCTACATTAACAAGGACAACACAAAGGTCTTTCCATCATTGTATGATTTTTTGTGTGCAAATGAACTCAAGCTTACGGACAATGTCAAATGGGATATAGCGAAGCACCTGAGTGAGCTGGGTGCGCAATTACGCAGGTACTTTCCCGAAACGGACGACACAAACAACTAGAATCGTTATCCTTTCATGCACTGCCTCCAGTCCACTTACTGATATCTGAACAAGAGAGCCTCATCGAAACTGCAAGATGCGGTTCTGT
Source organism: Salvelinus fontinalis (assembly GCF_029448725.1). Taxonomy (NCBI): domain Eukaryota; kingdom Metazoa; phylum Chordata; class Actinopteri; order Salmoniformes; family Salmonidae; genus Salvelinus; species Salvelinus fontinalis. Next base: position 27,636,956 of record NC_074702.1, on the reverse strand, counting down.
GAAAATGTAATTTAATCAGAAAACACTGCTAGAATTCTGGATAGGGCTGCACTCAGAGTTTCTTGCCTTGGAAAATCGTGCTGTTAAGACACTGATGCCCTTTGCAACCACTTACCTACGTGAGAGTGGATTCTCGGCCTTCACTAGCATGAAAACTAAATACAGGCACAGACTGTGTGTGGAAAATGATTTAAGACTGAGACTCTCTCCAATACAACCCAACATTGCAGAGATGTGCATCATTCAAGCACACCCTTCTCATTAACCTGTGGTGAGTTATTCACAATTTTTGATGAACAAATAAGGTTTTATATGTAAGATGGCTAAATAAAGAGCAAAATTATTGATTATTATTATATTATTATTTGTGCCCTGGTCCTATAAAAGCTCTTTGTCACTTCCCACGAGCCGGGTTGTGACAAAAACTCACTCATTCTTATGTTTAATAAATGTATCGTATTGTGTGTGTATGGCAGGCTTACAATGATGGCAAAAAACAACATTTGAGAGTGCTCTGACCCTGGTGCTACAGGGGGTACGCAGCTGGAGGTTGAATGTATGAAGGGATACGGGAATATAAAAAGTTTGGGAACCACTGGTGTAGATGAAGGGGAGGAGACAGGTTAAAGAATACATTTTAAGCCTTGAGACAAGTGAGACATGGATTGTGTATGTGCCATTCAGAGGGTGAATGGGCAAGACAAAATATTTAAGTGCCTTCGAACGTGGCAATAAGTGCAACGCAGAATTACAGTAAGTGCCAGGCGCATTGGTTTGTGTCAAGAACTGCAACGCTGCTGGGTTTTTCACGCTCAACAGTTTCCCATGTTTATCAAGAATGGTCCACCACCCAAAGGACATCCAGCTAACTTGACACAACTGTGGGAAGCATTGGAGTCAACATGGGGGTGGGTGGGGGGGGGCAACTCAATATTTGGAAGGTGTTCTTCATGTTTTCTACACAATGTATACTGTCAGTGCAGAAGCTTACTAACCTTGTCATTTCTTCTACGCTTGTCATTTCTCTCTATCTTCTCTCACTCTCATCCTCTTATTCTATTGGGACAAATACTCTGGTTGATTTGATGGGTATCTAAACATTCTGCAACACTTTAAGCAAGAGAAACAAGTGTGCTAACTGTTATTCATCACTGGGAAAGAGAGGAGAGCAAGAGCGAGAGAGATTGATGGAACTATGAGTTTCCGATTACTAAACAACACTTTAAGCATGATCATTCCATGTCATGCAAGATTGGTTTATATGAGGCCAGTTCTGGTGTAAATAATACATAATCTCTTTTAGGTTGATTGGTGGGCCAAAACTCATTAGAAAACTTTCCTGCTCCTTATTAGTGAATAGCACGCACTCTCAACCTTGCCCCTCTGCAAAATGGAGAGGTGGTAGGAAGGAAATATGTGGGGAGCGTTAAGAGATACATGACCGAAGTACACCATATTAGTTTAAAAGGGCCCAGGGTTTTAGAGGTAGATATAATATTTGCAACTTTTCTGTCGAAATTGTGTTTATTTTGCTCTCTGACTGGATAAATGATTGTTCATGGCAATAAGTGCAACATTTTGGGAACTCAATGGCTTATTCAACCACTTGCCATGACTCCAGGACCACGTTGCCTACTAGAATACACAGCATACCCTACATTTAATAATGCCCCTTCTGTCACAGTTCTATAATCTTATGCAAAACAGGTGGTTTTAAATACGTTATTGAACATTAAACATTAAACATCCGCTACAAGACCATGGTGCTTGCCTACGGAGCTGTGAGGGGAACGGCACCTCCGTACCTTCAGGCTCTGATCAGGCCCTACACCCAAACAAGGGCACTGCGTTCATCCACCTCTGGCCTGCTCGCCTCCCTACCTCTGAGGAAGTACAGTTCCCGCTCAGCCCAGTCAAAACTGTTCGCTGCTCCTGCACCCCAATGGTGGAACAAACTCCCTCACGACGCCAGGTCAGCGGAGTCAATCACCACCTTCCGGAGACACCTGAGACCCCACCTCTTTAAGGAATACCTAGGATAGGATAAAGTAATCCTTCTAACCCCCCCCCCCCCCTTAAAAGAGTTAGATGCACTATTGTAAAGTGGTTGTTCCACTGGATATCATAAGGTGAATGCACCAATTTGTAAGTCGCTCTGGATAAGAGCGTCTGCTAAATGACTTAAATGTAAATGTAAACATTAGAAAATGTAGTACTTTTATACCATATTATAGAGGGCAGATAATTTGAATTGTATTTTATTTATTTATTTAACTAGGCAAGTCAGTTAAGAATAAATTCTTATTTACAATGACGGCCTACACCGGCTAAACCCGGACGACGCTGGGCCAATTGTGCTCCGCCTTATGGGACTCCTAATCACAGACAGGCTATCAATTGAGACAAATGAACTAACCTTGCTCTTCGAAGTCATACTGTATGTCCTAGTCATGCTCATTTAACAGTTTCTTTCATCCTTCTGATTGCCTTTCTTTTCTACCTAAAGACAAGGACAGTTCTTTTAAAATAATGATTGTCAATCAGTGGTGTAAAGTACTTATGTAAAAATACTTTAACCTACTACTTAAGTAGTTTTTTTGTGGTATCTGTACTTTACTATCAATATGTTTGACTACTTTTACTTTTACTTCACTACATTCCTAAATAAAATAATGTACTTTTTACTCCATAAATTTTCCATGACACCCAAAAGTACTCGTTACATTTCGAATGCTTAGCAATACAAGAAAATTGTCAAATTCACACACTTATCAAGAGAAAATCCCTGATCATCTCTACTGTATCTGATCTGGCAGACTCACTAAACACAAACGCTTAGTTTGTAAATTACGTCTGAGTGTTGGAGTGTGCCTCTGGCTATCCTTAAATGAAATAAAACAAGAATATAGTGCAGTCTGGTTTGCTTAATATAAGGAATGTGAAATTATTTATACTTTTACTTTTGATAGTTAAGTATATGTTGGCAATTACATTTACTTTTGATACTTAAGTATATTTAAAACCAAATACTTTTAGACTTTTACTCAAGTAGTATTATACTGGGTGACTTTCACTTTTACTAGAGTCATTTTCTATTAAGGTATCTTTACTTTTACTCAAGTATGACAATTGGGTACTTTTTCCAACACTGTTGGCAATCAATATTACTTTAGCAAAACTGGACACTTCAAAAGAATCAAACATACTTAGATATATAAAAGACAACATTCATTTGGCATTTTTCACCTTGTTCGCACATGGCGCCAAAACGTCCAGTTCTCGTGGCAAACACCTGTCAAGGACAGTGAAGTGTTATCAGCTACTGCAAATAAAATGACAGATGCACAACTACCGTGGACGATATATTTTGGCTACTATCCTAAATAATAAGAGAAAGGTAGCACTTTCGGGAAATTACAACTTTTGTATCCTGTATAGCCTTTGGCTATGAGTAGAAAACGTTGCCCCTCAAATTCATACAATATGTACTCTAGGATGATAGCATGGTAATGACATAGCCTAGCTAACAACCAAACGTTTTACCTCAAGTCAATACTATTTCATTTAGCAAATCCAGTTGGCAGTTAATATTAGCCAACGACAAATATGGCCAATTCTAAAAAAGAAACCACAAATATGGCCAATTCTAAAAAAAGAAACGAACAGCTACCTCAACAGTTGAATGGTGATTTCGATGTGGGCAAAGTCTACATTTCTTTTGCATTCTTTGCACCGTCCTTACCCTGCGCCAAAACGGCATCTTCGCGCGCTGGCAGAAAACACACGTCAAGGAGAGATATAAATCATCAAATTGATTCAATAGTCTTATTAGTGTGGGCCCCCGCACAGCCACTAAGGATTATGTATTTAAATGTAAAGTCAAAATATATTATCTTTTCAGGAATTAAAATATTATCATTACAAAATTCTATCTGGGCGAGGCTTGATGGCCGAACGTTACGGATATTTTTTCGTGCTTCATTATAACACAGATTAGCACTAATGATATTTTCCAAACGGCACACTCCAACTGTGTTCCACCTCTGGTTTTTCGTCTCGCAGTCTGTGTGAGTTTGAGGGGTGGGGCCAACTCAACTTCATGCATGCGGAGACTCTTGCAGTAGATGGGGTTGGATGCAAATAACGCAGAATTATGAGTGACTTGTCTGAGTTGGAAGGTTTCCGACGCTTAAAAGTGGATTTATGTGGAAATTGCATTAATAGAGTGACTTACTAGCAAGAGCCTTCTTATAAATAACTGCGCTGACTGAAAGAAATAGCAAAAGATATACAAAAACATTCAGTGGATTGCATTTGAAAGATTACTTTCTCATTTTATTTGAAATGAGTTGCAGATTTTTGAATTGCCATAAATAATGCACATGGAGAGTCCAAATGTTTTATGGCAACATAAATTGCCAACTGATAAAATACAACAAAGGGAATGATTTGTCTCTCTATGATGATGATGGATCTCTTTCCCATCTCATGTGGAGGTGTCATGTAGGAGGAGTTCTTTGAAACCAAACAAGTTACGAATTTTCCCTTATAAAAAAGGAAATTGAGACCCGACAACTCACTGGATCTCACCATAAGAGGTTCGCTATGCACAGGTAGGTGGAATATTCCAAGCTGTTATTCTGCTGTGTATTCTGTATGACTGGAAACTGATAATGCATTTTGGAATAGTTTAGATCTCTGTAATTATGGGAAATATTATGGGATCTCTAAGTAATATGGGAAATAAATTATATCATCACCTAAATTACATATTTATTAGGCTAGCTTATTAGCTTACTATGGCTTAATTATATTTTAATTAATGACGAATAATAGGCCTACCTCTAATTAACAACCCTCATTTAATTGTCAAAATGAAAGTATTTTTGAAGTGTTATTATTATTATGTTTTTTCATTATGGCAATCATTTTAGTATTCAACTTTTTAAATGTCAGTGACATTGAATTTGATCTTGTTTTATTTTGTGAAATGCTGCAACACTATGGAATTTGCTGTTATTATGCAGAACCAGGTCAGGTGTAAGGAAAACTAGTGTTTGTCTGAACAATATATAACTGTTATTAACACTCAAAAATGCATGTTCGAAAGAGGAATCATCTGATTTTCAGGAACCTATGTGCATGAGGAACCCCATGATATTTAAACAAATAGATTATTCTCACTTTTTCTGGAAATAAATCTGAAATTTGAGACATCCTAAATGCCTTTGTTTGTATCCATTAGGGTTGCCCTGATTGTATGAAGGCATGCTTTTGGTTCTGCTGGTCGCCTTTCAAGCATATTTAGGGAATAGAGTGCGCAGAAATTGAGCATTTATTTTGGCACTCCACATGTGGCAGCAGCAATTTGGCAGTTAATTAAAACAGCACTGGCTCCATTTATCTCCCCCTCTCTCCTTCTTGCTCGCTCTCCTTCTTGCTCTCCTCGTTCTCGCTTTCTTTCTTTCTCTCCATTTTTTTGTATCTATCTGTCTGTCTGCTTCTCCACCAGTCTTACATAAACACTGACCCCTTGAGTTTCGCTTCAAAAAAGAGAGTGATAGGAAAGGTGGGAGACAGACAATTGGAGACTGAGATTATGGGAGAGAGAGATGCTGGAGTGGACTGGGGCAGGTGGAGATCTCCAATAGATTTTATTTTCTCCTTAGAAGACCATTGTAGGCAGCTGAAAGTCACCATGTGCTAGCATGTGCAGCATGCAGACACACAGTGCAGCTAACCCTGACTGCTGGCGCCCCATAGACTATGGGTGCACTTGAAAGGGCAGGGTGGTGCTGGTAACACAGAGGAATTCTCCTCCTTGTAGATCTCAGTGAGAGCTACCAGACAAGGAGTTGGAGGAGGAAGGAAAGAAGGAAAGAGAGAGATCTACTGTACTGTACAGAGCAGGCAGTCCTGTAGTGTTATAGTCAACATCTGTAGCACATTTTACCCAGCTTTCCCTGTACAGGAAGTGATTACCCAAATGGGCTGTGGAGGCTCATAGCCAGGTGTTTTTCGGCACACGTGCACATGCAGATGCCCTGCATGGTGCTACTACTACCTGCTGTTTTAGATTAGAGACTGTTGATGGTGCTGAGCAGTCTGTGGGGCCTAGAACATGAAGGAGAGTGACTACTGATAACAATTTCCTACCACCTACAGTTGAAGTCAGAATTTTACATATACTGTATATCACAAAAGTGAGTACACCCCTCACATTTTTGTAAATATTTGAGTATATCTTTTCATGTGACAACACTGAAGAAATGACACTTTGCTACAATGTAAAGTAGTGAGTGTACAGCTTGTATAACAGTGTAAATTTGCTGTCCCCTCAAAATAACTCAACACACAGCCATTAATGTCTAAACCGCTGGCAACAAAAGTGAGTACACCCCTAAGTGAAAATGTCCAAATTGGGCCCAAAGTGTCAATTTTTTGTGTGGCCACCATCATTTTCCAGCACTGCCTTAACCCTCTTGGGCATGGAGTTCACCAGAGCTTCACAGGTTGCCACTGGAGTCCTCTTCCACTCCTCCATGACGACATCACGGAGCTGGTGGATGTTAGAGACCTTGCACTCCTCCACCTTCCGTTTGAGGATGCCCCACAGATGCTCAATAGGGTTTAGGTCTGGAGACATGCTTGGCCAGTCCATCACCTTTACCCTCAGCTTCTTTAGCAAGGCAGTGGTCGTCTTGGAGGTGTGTTTGGGGTCGTTATCATGTTGGAATAATGCCCTGCGGCCCAGTCTCCGAAGAGAGTATGTCACAGTACATGTTGGCATTCATGGTTCCCTCAATGAACTGTAGCTCCCCAGTGCCGGAAGCACTCATGCAGCCCCAGACCATGACACTCCCACCACCATGCTTGACTGTAGGCAAGACAGTCATTAAAACTGTTTTTTCAACCACTCCACAAATTTCTTGTTAACAACTATAGTTTTGGCAAGTCGGTTAAGACATCTACTTTGTGCATGACACAAGTAATTTTTCTAACAATTGTTTACAGACAGATTATTACACTTATAATTCACTGTATCACAATTCCAGTGGGTTAGAAGTTTACATACACTAAGTTGACTGTGCCTTTAAACAGCTTGGACAATTCTAGAAAATTATGTCATGGCTTTAGAAGCTTCTGATAGGCTAATTGACATCATTTAAGATAATTGGAGGTGTACCTGTGGATGTACTTCAAGGCCTACCTTCAAACTCGGTGCCTCTTTGCTTGACATCATGGGAAAATCAAAACAAATCAGCCAAGACCTCCACAAGTCTGGTTCATCCTTGGGGACACTTTCCAAACACCTGAAGGTACCACGTTTATCTGTACAAACAATAGTACGCAAGTATAAACATCATGGGACCACGCAGCCATCATACCGCTCAGGAAGGAGATGTGTTCTGTCTCCTAGAGATTAACGTACTTTGGTGTGAAAAGTGCAAATCAATCCCAAAACAACAACAACGGACCTTGTGAAGAAGCTGGAGGAAACAGGTGCAAAAGTGTCTATATCCACAGTAAAACAAGTCCTATATTGACATAACCTGAAAGGCCGCTCAGCTAGGAAGAAGCCACTGCTCCAAAACCGCCATAAAAAAGCAAGACTACGGTTTGCAAAGATCATATTTTTTTGAGAAATGTCCTCTGGTCTGATGAAAAAAAAATAGAACTGTTTGGCCATAATGACCATCGTTATGTTTGGAGGAAAAAGGGGAAGGCTTGCAAGCCGAAGAATACCATCCCAACCACGAAGCACGGGGGTGGCAGCATCATGTTGTGGGGGGTGCTTTGCTGCAGGAGGGACTGGTGCACCTCACAAAATAGATGGCATCATGAGGGAGGAGAATTATGTGGATATATTGAAGCAACATCTCAAGACATCAGTCAGGAAGTTATAGCTTGGTCGCAAATGGTTCTTCCAAATGGACAATGACCCCAAGCACACTTCCAAATTTGTAGCAAAATGGCTTAAGGTCAACAAAGTCAAGGTATTGGATTGGCCATCACAAAGTCCTGACCTCAAATTTGTGGGCAGAACTGAAAAACTGTGTGCGAGCAAGGAGGCCTACAAACCTGATTCAGTTACACCAGCTCTGTCAGGAGGAATGGGCCAAAATTCCCCCAACTTATTGTGGGAAGCTTTTGGAAAGCTACCCAAAATGTTTGACCTAAGTTAAACAATTTAAAGGCAATGCTACCAAATACTAATTGAGTGTATGTAAACTTCTGACCCACTGGGAATGTGATGAAAGAAATAAAAGCTGAAATAAATCATTCTCTCTACTATTACTGTGACATTTCACATTCTTAAAATAAAGTGGTTATCCTAACTGACCCATTGTTACTAGGATTAAATGTCAGGAATTGTGAAAAACTGAGTTTAAATGTATTTGGCTAAGGTGTACATAAACTTCAGACTTCAACTGTATATCCTCACTATCATTGCCTCTCTCCCTCTCTTCCTTTCTCTCTACTCTCCACACTCATTCACTCACTCCCTCACTCACTCCCTCCCTCACTCACTCACTCACTCAATCACTCACTCACTCACTCACTCACTCACTCACTCACTCACTCACTCACTAAATTAAATTCAAAGGGCTTTATTAGCATGGGAAACATATGTTTACATTGCCAAAGCAAGTAAACATATGTTTTCCACGTTTTGTCACCAAAGCCCCATATACCACCCACCACTGTGACCTGTATGCTCTCGTTGGCTAACCCTCGCTACATATTCATCGCCAAACCTACTGGCTCCAGGTCATCTATACGTCTTTGCTAGGTAAAGCTCCGCCTTATCTCAGCTCACTGGTCACCATAGAAACACACACCCTTAGCACGCGCTCCAGCAGATATATCTCACCGGTGATCCCCAAAGCCAACACTTCCTTTGGCCGCCTTTCCTTCCAGTTCTCTGCTGCCAATGACTCGAACCAATTGCAAAAATCGCTGAAGTTGGAGACTTATATCTCCCTCTCTAACTTTGAGCATCAGCTGTCAGAGCAGCTTAACGATCGCTGCACCTGTACACAGCCCATCTGTAAATAGCCCATCCAACTACCTACTTCATCGCCATATTGTTTTTATTGACTTTTTTTGTTGCTCTTTTGAACACCAGTATTTCTACTTGCACATCATCTGCACATTTATCACTCCAGTGTTAATTTGCTAAATTGTAATTACTTCGCTACTATGGCCTATTTATTGCCTTACCTCCTTACTCCATTTGCACACACTGTATATAGGATTTTCTATTGTGTTATTGACTGTACGTTTGTTTATTCCACGTGTAACTCTGTGTTGTTGTTTTTTGCTTTGCTTTATCTTGGCCAGGTTGCAGTTTTAAATGAGAACTTGTTCTCATCTTGTCTACCTGGTTAAATAAAGGTGAAATAAAAAAAAACATTAAAAAAAAAAGTATAAACAAATGTGACATAAACAATAAAAAACGAACAGCAAACATTACACTCATAAGAGTTTAAAAGGAATAGAGACATTTCAAATGTCTTATTATGGCTATGTACAGTGTTATAACTATGTGCAAATAGTTAAAGTACAAAAGGGAAAATAAATAAACATGAATATGGGTTGTATTTACAGTGGTGTTTGTTCTTCACCGGTTGCTCTTTTCTTTTGGCAACAGGTCACAAATCTTGCTCCTGTGATGGCACACTGTGGTATTTCACCCAGTAGATATGGGAGTTTATCAAATTTGAATTCGTTTTTAAATTATTTGTGGGTCTGTGTAATCTGAGGGAAATACAGCGCCTTCGGAAAGTATTCAGATCCCTTGACTTTTTTCACATTTTGTTAGGTTACAGCCTTATTGTAAAATTGAGGAAGTTGTTTTTCCCCCCTCATTAATCTACACACAATACCCCATAATGACAAAGCAAAAAATCAACAACTGACATATCAAATGTACATAAATATTCAGACCCTTTACTCAGTACTTGAAGCACCTTTGGCGGCGATTACAGTCTTGAGTCTTCTTGGGTATGACTCTACAAGCTTGGCACACCAGTATTTGGGGAGTCTCTACCATTCTTCTCTGCAGATCTTCTCAAGCTCTGTCCGGCTGAATGAGTCAGATATTATGCCTTCGAGAAGAGTTCTCACCTTTGTCACAATAGAATAAAACAATATAAAAACAATTCGATATTATTGAAAGTTCCACCACTAGCCAATTTTAAAATGTTTGCTTTCTCCTTACAGTTTTCCTGACCAAGTTGTAACCTAAAAGCACTAACACTGAACATGCTTTCTTATAAAGGTACAGAAATTTTCACAGCTATTTTCTAGGTCTCTCCAGAGATGTTCGATCGGGTTTAAGGCCAGGCTCTGGCTGGGCCACTCAAGGACATTCAGAGACATGTCCCGAAGCCCCTCCTGCGTTGTCTTGTCTCTGTGCTTTGGGTCGATGTCCTGTTGGAAGGTGAACCTTCTCCCCGGTCAGAGATCCTGAGCGCTCTGGAGCAGGTTTTTATCAAGGATCTCTCTGTAATTTGCTCCGTTCATCTTTGCCTCGATCGTGACTAGTCTCCCAGTCCCTGCTGCTGAAAAACATGGTTACAGGTTTCGTCCAGACAGTGTTGTAAAGTACTTAAGTAAAAATACTTTAAAGTACTACCTAAGTCGTTTTTTTGGTATCTTTACTTTACTCTACTATTTTTATTTTTGACTTTGGCTTTTTAAAATAATGTACTTTTTACTCCATACATTTTCCCTGACACCCAAAAGTACTTGTTACATTTTGAATACTTAGCAGGACAGGAAAATTGTCCAATTCACACGCTTATCAAGAGAACATCCCTGGTCATCCCTACTACCTGATCTGGCAGATTCACTAAACACAAGTGCTTTGTTTGTAAATTATGTCTGAGTGTTGAGGTGTGCCCCTGGCTATCCATAAATTAAAAAAAACAAGAAAAACATGCCGCCTGGTTTATGTAATATAAGGAATTTGAAATTATTTATACTTTTACTTTCACTTTTGAAACTTAAGTATATTTTATCGATTACATTTACTTTTTATACTTAAGTATATTTAAAACCAAATACTTTTAGACTTTTACTCAAGCAGTATTTTACTGGTTGATTTTCACTTTTACATGAGTCATTTTCTATTAAGGTATCTTTACTTTTACTCAAGTATGACAATTGGGTACTTTTTCCACCACTGCCTCCAGACGTGACGCTTGGCATTCAGCCCAAAGAGTTCAATCTTGGTTTCATCAGACCAGAGAATCTTGTTTCTCATGGTCTGAGAGTCTTTAGGTGCCTTTTGTCAAACTCCTAGCGGGCTGTCATGTGCCTTTTACTGAGGAGTGGCTTCATTCTGGCCACTCTACCATACAGGCCTGATTGGTGGAGTGTTGCAGAGATTGTCCTTCTGGAAGGTTCTCTCTTCTCCACAGAGGGACTCTAGAGCTCTGTCAGAGTGACCATCGGGCTCTTGATCATCTCCCTGACCAAGGCCCTTCTCACCCAATTGCTCAGTTTGGCCGGGCGGTCAGCTCCAGGGAGAATCTTGGTGCTTCCAAGCTTCTTCCATTAAAAAATGATGGAGGCCACTGTGTTCTTGGTGACCTTCAATGCTACAGAAATGTTTTGGTACCCTTCCCAAGATCTGTGCCTGGACACAATCCTGTCTCGGAGCTCTACGGACTATTCCTTCGACCTCATGGCTTGGTTTTTGCTCTGACATACACTGTCAACTGTGGGACCTTATATAGAGAGGTGTGTGCCTTTCCAAATCATGTCCAATCAATTTACCACAGGTGGACTCCAATTTGTATAAACGTCTCAAGGATGATCAATAGAAACAGGATGCACCTGAGCTCAATTTCGAGTCTCATAGCAAAGGGTCTGAATACTTACGTAAATAACGTATTTCTGTTTTTTGTTTTTAATAAATTTGCTAATTTTTCACTTTGTTTTTCTACATTTTTCTAAAAACCTGTTTCACTTTGTCATTATGGGGTTTTGTGTGTAGATTGCTGAATAAATTGTTTTATTTAATCAATTTTAGAATAAGGCTGTAATGTAACTAAATGTGGAAAAGTCAAGGGGTCTGAATACTTTCCGAAGGCACTGTATGTGTCTCTAATATGGCCATACATTTGACAGGAGGTTAGGAAGTTTCCACCTCATTTTGTGGGCAGTGTGCACATAGCCTGTCTTCTCTTGAGTGCCAGGTCTGCCAATGGCAGCCTATCTCAATAGCAAGGCTATGCTCACTGAGTCTGTACATAGTCAAAGCTTTCCTCAATTTTGGGTCAGTCACAGTGGTCAGCTATTCTGCCACTTTGTACTCTCTGTTTAGGGCCAAATAGCATTCCAGTTTGCTTTGCTTTTTGGTCAATTCTTTCCAATGTGTCAAGTAATTATCATTTTTAATTTTTGTTATGGTTCGGTTGGGTCTAATTGTGTTGCTGTCCTGGGGCTCTCTGGGGTCTGCTTGTGTTTGTGAACAGAGCTTGCTTAGGAGACACTTCTCTATGTTCATCTCTCTGTAGGTGATGGCTTTGTTATGGAAGGTTTGGGAATCGCTTCCTTTTAGGTGGTTGTAAAATGTAACAGCTCTTTTCTGGATTTTAATAATTAGTGGATATTGGCCTAATTCAAATGTTATGTTCGTTTTGATGGTGTGGTGTAGAAGGCCCTTCTTGCCTTGTGTCTCAGATCGTTCACATGTTTGTGGAAGTTATCTGTGGTGCTGATGTTTAGATCGAGGTAAGTATATATTTTTGTGTGTTCTAGGGCAATGTTATCTAGATGGAATTTTGTATTTGTTGTCCTGGCAAGTGGACCTTTTTTGGAACACCATTATTTTTGTCTTACTGAGATTTACTGTCAGGGGCCAGGTCTGACAGAATCTGTGCAGAAGATCTGGGTGCTGCTGTAGGCCCTCCTTGGTTGGGGACAGAAGCACCAGATTATTAGCAAACAGTGGACTCTCTCTCTCTCCCTCTCTCTCTCTCTCTTTCTCTCTCTCTCTCTCTCTCTCTCTCTCTCTCTCTCTCTCTCTTTCTCCTTTTCTCTCTCTCTCTCTCTCTCTCGCTCTCTCTACCCCCTCTGTTTATGCTGGACTGTTGTCTCGAGGCAGCTGGCCATTGTGTTTGTCTCCCCTATCATCGGCCTGTGGGCGGGTTTGGCTAATGCGATGAGAGCTTACAGCTCGGAGGCAGAGATGGGAGTATAATAAAATAAAAGTAAATCAAACATTGATGTACTGTATGCCTGGGTGAAAGTGCACATAACCTCCCTGTTTCTTCGCTGCCTGCAGTTGTTGAACCAAATAATCTGGATCTGAATCGAAATAAAAAGGCTCAGTTAAAAGCCCTTACACTGGAGCCAATCTCTCCATTCGGTGCCCATGTGGCAGGCACCACCTAGCAGTAATTTCATTATATTACAAAAATAGGAGGTGTGTTGGAGTCCATAAGTAGCACCAGAGGAGGCTCTGTTGGCTGCCACAGTTTTTAGTTGTTTCCCTGTGCCTGTGTGGAAGCAGAGGAAGGCAAGGCAGCTTGTGGCGGTACTGGGGCGGACAGGGCCTGAAATTTGGGAGTGGAACGAAACGCTTGTGTGTACTCCTATTTTATTCAGTGCTTTAACACCGGTTGTATTTATGGCCTGTTTACTGCTCGGCTCTTTTTCATTGTCTCACACACTTGCTGCTGATTGCAACTGCCAGAGTTATCTTTCCCTCATAAAGTAGTGTCTAGTGTTCTGGGTTTAAAGGCACACTATGTAGAAATCTCTCTGCCATTTCCTTGTTGGTAAAATTCTAATAGTTTACCTAATTTCAGTTTATGTGACAAAACAAGCAAGTGTAGAGAATCATTGTACCATCTAAACCGCTGTGAAATATATTTTCCAGAACCACAAATATTGTATTTTCAGCTATCTGAAGTCAAAGATGCAAAAACGAAACTTAAGAACAGGAAGCATAGAAATGGCGCACATAGAACAGTTCCACCGCTTCTTAGACTTGCTTTTAATGAGAATGATAGCTAGAACTCATATTTCTATGTGAATTTGGTTGAGTAGCCCAAAAGGTTACATATTGCAGCTTTAAAATGGCAAAATATGATAAAGAGCTAAAGACAGCTTTTTAAAATATTGTTGGATTTAGGTGCAGTTTAGGGAGTTTTATTTACATAGAAGTTGACAGTGGAGATGGCTGTTTTGGCTTCAGGATTCTACAGTATAAGCAGTGCTTGATTTGGGCAGGAGCTCACCGGAACTTAGTACCTGCACCTCTGATTTTCTATTGCTTGAGTTCTTGCACCTGTTATAGAATAATATTATTAGCTCAAAATTATTGCTGAGTTCCTGAACCGAATTCAGTCCAAGTCAAACACTCAGCATAAGTATGTGTCTGATTTTAGGACCCCAAAATGTACAATGTTCTGGGAGTCACAATCAGAACATTGGTTTTGGCTAACCATAATAATCAGGACTATTTGAATGCACTTTTGGTCTCTTGAATGTTGTTGAATTAACTAAATTTACATTATGCAATAGAGTATGATACAGTGTCACTCCATTACTGCTTTACTGAGCTCACATTTTCTTGTACTGCTCCTACCACATCAGCCAGTGAATTAGGCCTCTGAGATCTAAATTACGTTATTTTGACAGGTTTATCAGTAGGCTAGGTTTCTGACTCTGAGCTCTGTGTAGTGGCACTTTCTCAGTTTCGACAAATTCCCAGAGGGCGGGTGCTCCCTTTCACTGGAGCCTGCCTGATTTAATAATTGATTCATCAAAAGGACTTACAAAGCAGGGCAATTGAATCTCCTGACTATTTGATGAGGGAGTTCAGTTCCATTCAGATGAATGGAGCCGGCTGTGAAGAAGGGGACACAGTGCTTGTGTCTGTTTAATGGATGAGGGAACCGAGACAGAGCACATAGAAAACTGTCAAGAAGTGGAACTGTGGCCCCAGAGTAGTTCAGTGAGATGTTCCTCATATCCAGAGAACAGGTCAGCTGTCATGTGGAAGGATGACTCTCATGTTGTCATGTTGTGAGTTTTGTCTCCATCTTGCTCTTGATCTGTCTTACCGTCTTATCACTCGACGTATTTTCAACCATTTAGTTTTTCGTCATCATATCTCCCTCGCTCTCTCACACACTGCACGCTCTCTCTTTATCTCTTTATCTCTCTCTCTTCTCTAGCACCCCCTTCTCTCTCTATCTGAGTACCAGTAGTCCGTTGCCACTTCTAGGCGTATCGCCGTAATATAAAGGTTGGATACGGATGGATGGGACAGAGTGGGCTCCATTGGCAGGTAGTAAAGAGTTGTAGGCGGAGTGTGGTGTGAAAGCGTCTCTGACACATCTCCTAAATGACTCAGCCCTGGTCTGTACGTGTTGCTCTGGGTTATTCATTTCCCTGGTCCAGGCATGTCCCCTTCGCTCTCCAAGCATTCCTCTCAATTAACAAACCTTATCGTTTTTGGCTCTGGACGGTAAATATAGGGGGAGTTGTTGAAGAAATGTGTCTAATATTCACCTCAAAAGGCAAATAAACCCGGGCAACAGCAGCGGAGAAAGCTGGGATGCAGGTGGGTGTTTTTGGAGATCATTAAAAAAAAAAAAAAATCCTTAAGCTGGTTAACTGAGATCTTTGACATGGCTTGGCAAGGCAGTCTGCCTAAAAGAGTATTTAGCGTGTCAAACTGTTTGTCCGTATGCATGTGGACCACAGTATGTGCAGTTGCCTACATACTGTGTGCTGCTGTGGTGTGTTAGTGTGTGCGCTTGTTGTTGTTCTGTTTCAGCTTCTTTACTGTGTGTGTGTGTGTGTGTTTCGAGTTTCAAGTTCTATTAGTCGTATGTACAGGATACTCATGGTATACGCCGTCCAACGAAATTCATACTTACAGGTTCCTTCTCAACAATGCAACAACAATAAGAACTAATAGAATATAAGGATATGAACATAAAGTAAATGGCTCAGTAGAATATAATACATATTTTAGCATAAGTATAATACAGGAGGGCACAATTTATAGTCCAATATTTACACGTGTTTTGGGGAGCAAGTATTTAAATTGTGCAGTATATAGCATACATAATAAGGGTCTGGTAGCAGTAGTTGTGATGTGTGTGTGTGTGTGTGTGTGTGTGTATAGCATGAATGTGTGTGTTTGTGTGTGTGTATGTGACTTCTTCTCATACTAACTCGCTGCAACCGAGTGACTCAGTCAGCGGCCCTTAATCTCAGAGACTCCCCTCGGAGAGACACTCTTATTCATCATGATGGACGAGACCCCGTAATTAAATACTGTCCCTGCTCACATTAATATTGTTTTACAATAGCAAGACATTTTTACACAAATGGCCTCACTGGGGAGGGGCTGTCTGGTCGATCTCAGCCACACTGGCTATCAATCTGGATTAATGTTCTGCCGTGTAGTTCAGATCAGATCAAATCACATTTTATTTGTCACATACCACAGATGGTTAGCAGATGTTAATGCGAGTGTAGCGAAATGCTTGTGCTTCTAGATCCGACCGTGCAGTAATATCTAACAAGTAATTTAACAATTTCACAACAACTACCTTATACACACAAGTATAAAGGAATGAATAAGAATATGTACATAAAAATATATGGATGAGCGATGGCCGAACGACATAGGTAAGATGCAGTAGGTGGTATAGAGTACAGTATATACATATGAGATGAGTAATGTAGGAGATGTAAACATTATATAAAGTGTCATTGTTTAAAGTGACGAGTGATACATTTATTACATCCAATTTTTATTATTAAAGTGGCTCGAGATTTGAGTCAGTATGTTGGCAGTAGCCACTCATTGTTAGTGATGGCTGTTTAACAGTCTGATGGCCTTGAGATAGAAGCTGTTTTTCAGTCTCTCGGTCCCCGCTTTGATGCACCTGTACATGATCTCGCCTTCTGGATGATAGCGGGGTGAGGTAGTTTTCCCCCGGTGATGTGTTGTGCAGACCTCACTACCCTCTGGAGAGCCTTACGGTTGTGTGCGGAGCAGTTGCCGTACCAGGCGGTGATACAGCCCGACAGGATGCTCTCGATTGTGCATCTGTAAAAGTTAGTGAGTGTTTTTGGTGACAAGCCGAACTTCTTCAACCTCCTAAGGTTGAAGAGGCGCTGCTACGCCTTCTTCACCACGCTGTCTGTGTGGGTGGACCATTTCAGTTTGTCCGTGATGTGTACGTCAAGGAACGCAAAACTTTCCACCTTCTCCACTACTGTCCCGTCAATGTAGATAGGAGGCTGCTCCCTCTGCTGTTTCCTGAAGTCCACGATCATCTCCTTTGTTTTGTTGACATTGAGTGTGAGGTTACTTTCCCGACACCACACTCCGAGGGCCCTCACCTCCTCCCTGTAGGCCGTTGTTGGTAATCAAGCCTACCACTGTAGTGTCGTCTGCAAACTTGATGATTGAGTTGGAGGCGTGCATGGCCACGCAGTCATGGGTGAACAGGGAGTACAGGAGAGGGCTGAGAACGCACCCTTGTGGGGCCCCAGTGTTGAGGATCAGCGGGGTGGAGAGGTTGTTTCCTACCCTCACCACCTGGGGGCGGCCTGTCAGGAAGTCCAAGACCCAGTTGCATTAATGCCACGTGGATGTATGCTTTGTTATTTTTCATTGCAGTCCTCCTTAGTTTATTACAGAGTTCACTGGGTTACTATCTGTGTTTTAGTTTATCTGGATTCTTTGCACAGCCACTTGAGATGAGGGTCAGAATTGGAGGCTAAACTGCCTGGCGGGGTTATGGCAGTAATGTAAGAAAAGCATGGTAAGATCTAACTGGGATTCTTGCAGGTTTGATTCAAACTTTCTTTAGGGACGCTATAGTGCATTTTAGGGACATTATAGTGTATTGTATGGACATTATAGGTCCTTTTGGAATGTTAAAGGGTTTCTGCACTTCCTGATTTGGCCTCGTTTTAGATTTTGTTCATTAAGAAATGCTAGCGGCCATGACTGAAGTTGGTTTTGTGGTGTGGATTGATGTGCATGTCTCGTGTTTGTTTGCAGGTGGGAAGAGATAGCTCAATTATTTAGACAATTAGCTTCAGTTGGCTGGTGTGAAACTGTGGCAAAGTTGGTTTGACTTTGGATAGCCTATCTCTGAGGCTATTTAGGGACCGTCAATAAATTACACAATGTTAATGAGACAATATTTTCATGTTGCACATGTTGCACATACAATTTATAGTTGGTTTGAGGTTTTTAAGTCATTGGAATTTGGAGCTATTGGAATTTTAACATTTTGTCCTATGCACATTTTGTAATTGACCCTATTGTTCCTAACTAGCCCCATAGGGATATCCAAAGTTAACCATGCAGCTAGCTGCACTCCGAATTGATGATTGTGCTGCCAGCTGTCGGCATGTGACCAGGATTGAAACAAATCCAACTTTCATTTACATTGTGATGCAGTCACAGCCACAAGTAAAAAATAACAAACTATGTTTTGGTCGAGACTGACTATGACCAAAATGATCCTATTTACACTTTGTAGTACATTATGACAGTAGAATAAATGTTTCTGACTCATATCTATGCCACATAGGCTGTTTTCTGAATGAGAAGTTGTTTTTTTAGGGGCAATTCCTCTTTAAGAACTCATCCAAAATGTCTTTGTCGGCTTACTCTGTATGATTCACAAGCCACAATAAGTACAACAGCCAAATATGGCCCTGTTTTGCTGTTTCACCCTTGGGGTAGGAGACCCTGTTTGCACTGTTCCAGACAAGCTATGCCTTATGTTTTCTGTATATGCAAGAGCTGTAAATATAGCTTGACACTATCCAAGAACATCTCTGCACCACTTGTCCATTCCAAGTGTTTGTAGAAGGACTATTATGTGTTTTTTCAGTATTATATTTTAAGAATGGAGCAAACACATTTTTCAAATGAACTCTCTTCTCCAAAGGCAACTGGAAGTGTAGCAAATGACCCAAAAACTATTTGTGGTATTTTGTTTCATTGTGCCATAGCTGCTAATACTTTGAATGAATCTGCATCGATTTCAAAGTTTGGAAATGACTGCAGTCCATTTAAATCTGGAATGAAAGTGCATTATCTTGTGCTTTGATTTCAGGTCAAAAGACAAATGGACACTGATTGCACTAAACAAGTATTTTACTTATCAGATGTAATACTGTGTACTTTGGAAATGTTTCAATACATTTTCCCTCAAAGTAGTTAAAAGAACGGAGGAATCAAGTTACTGTTTTTGAATTCCAGTACTTATCATTGCTTCACTGTTGGTTGACATGGTTGGAATTGATATAATTTCCATTCTTGTTACAAAATCTTGTATCTGTTTCAGTCTTGGCCAAGAGGTGGATTTTCTCTTGACATGCTAACTTAATGGCTTGGTGTTTTAGAGCTCATGTCTCATTATTTCTCTCTCCCCATCACACACACCCCTTCCCATTTCCCATTTTCCTCTCTGTCTGTCTGTCTGTCTGTCTGTCTGTCTGTCTGTCTGTCTGTCTGTCTGTCTGTCTGTCTGTCTGTCTGTCTCTGTCTGTGTCTGTCGGTCTCTGTCTGTCTGTCTGTCTGTCTGTCTGTCTGTCTGTCTGTCTGTCTGTCTCTCTGTCTCTCTGTCTCTCTGTCTGTCTGTCTGTCTGTCTGTCTGTCTGTCTGTCTGTCTGTCTGTCTGTCTGTCTGTCTCTCTGTCTGTCTGTCTGTCTGTCTGTCTCTCTGTCTGTCTGTCTGTCTGTCTGTCTGTCTGTCTGTCTGTCTGTCTCTCTGTCTCTCTGTCTCTCTGTCTCTCTGTCTCTCTGTCTCTCTAGCAGGTCCTGGCACAGACAGATGCGTTGTCACGTGTAGGAGTCTCCAGCTTTTTTTAGCAGCCCCACTCCTGTCCCTCCCTCCACCCCTCCTCAGAGCATCTTTAATAAGACACATGCTCCTGGGCTCGGGTGCTCATTCACACCAAACGCTCCTTGGCGATCCTCCAACAGGCTGCCTGCTCCCCTGCTAGCCCCGCCGAGTCTTCATGGGTTGAACCAACAGGAGTGCCACACTCTCCTCTTCTCCTTTTTCCACCTCTCCTCTCCTCTCATACTCCACGCATCGCTCCTCCATTACATCGTCAACCGACCCCCCCCCCCCCCCACACCACCATTATGGCTTGTGCCCTGGGCATGTTTGGATTTGCAGCCGCAGCAGCATAATCCTCCGCTGAAGGGAGTTGCGGACACAGCAGCCCTTAGAGAGAGAGAGAGAGATAGAGAGAGCGAGTGAGAGAGAGAGACCCAGCGGACAGCAGCAGCGGAGGGAGGGAAGCTGCAGGGAGGAGCAGCAACAGCAGCAGCGGCGGCAGAGTGATCCACCTGTCACAGAGTGGAAGGGGCCCCCCGCCTTATCCGTCTGCCTGCAGGGGGGACCCCGCTTGGCCGGTCAGCACCAGGGACTATGCAGCTGGGACTGGTGACTCTGGCGATGGTCTTTCTCGTATCCAATGGTCACAGCGACAGCGGCCTCAAGCTCTCAAAGGGACAGAGGCAGAGACGGAGTGAGTTACCAAATCCTCAAATCCCTTCCTCTCTTTCACTCTCTCTCTTTCTCTGGTTTCCATGCAGCCACTGAGAGCCACAATGGTACATTTCTTATAAACATTTAACGGCCGCAGTAAAGATTACATGTTGTTTATTTTTCTTCATCCTCATTATTTGTTTTGCCAAGATGGATTATGGTAGCCTCAGCTGTCTTTGAATGACCCTCTTTTCTTCCTATTTTTATGATTACGCCTCTCTTGATTTATGTTGCGCTTTTATGGGTATTAAGAATGTTTACAGTCGGGTTTTAGGCGGATTCACCCTGGGTTTTACGGCTAGAGCTTCAGCACCACTGTTCTCTCCATGTCTGCCTCTGAGGCACTGAGTGGAACAACTCTCTGACACTTCAGCTCATGGTTGTTGGACCATGTTGCATTGTTTGGTTTTCAAGCAGTTTTATAAACACTTTTCTGACCTCATGCACCCACAAATACAGAGCTTACTCTCAGCCTCAGTGTCTGCCCTCAGAGCGGGGTGAATCTCAGTGCAAGGCCTTACCACTGGTTTTAATATAATGCCTTTTCCCTCAGAAGAGCTTTTAGAGGATACCAGCCTTTGCCCCCCTACACCCCCACCTCACAAAAACACCCAAGCAGTCAGGAGAGGTCAGAATTTTATTGAGCTTGGCGTTTGGTAAATGAAGCTTGGCTTCGGCATGGCAATAGATGTCCAGAGGAAAGGCTACAGGCTTATCAGATGTGTCTTGTTAGAATTGTTATGTCTTTTCAATTGCACAATAAATACATATTTCTGATGAGCAAAGTGTGTTTTACCGTACTGTAAAAGGCAAGATAGCAATGACCTATGAATCATGTGTCAATTATCACTGAAGAGGTTTATCCTTGGTGAACAGTGTTCCCCCTGAATTTTGAAGTGAATTTTGAAGTTTATTTTCCTGGTTATTTAAAATGTACTAGAACGCCCTCTATAGAGACTGAGACACAAAGTGAGATTGACACGGCATGGAACCTTCCATTGGTTTAACCCACAGACTATGTTACCAAGTGCTGTTGGCTGGCAGGTAGATAATCATGTTGTTGATGTGTATGATTTAGTGTTCTTCATCTTGTTGGAGTTAGGTTCAGGGAAACAGGTGCTCCAACTCTGCCGTGCGCAACAGGCTTTACATGTTAAGACCGAAGCTGTTCATAGATTAGAAATGAGACATTGACATATCTGCATTGAATTTACAGAACATATTTTCATCACATCATCTCTGTATGTTCTGTGCCGGTCTTTCCTGGTTCGACAACACCTCATCCAGAGGAGTGAAATGGCTGCTCACGCTCTAGTACATGACCTCTAGCAGCAGGGTCAAAAACTGTCCCAACATACTGTCCGAAAATATCTTACCTCTGGTTAACTATTGCACAGTGTGATTATTACTTTTTTTATCATTATTAAAGTGTTAAGATTCTGGCTATGTGACAGCTACTTTGGCTGCATCCCCATGCGAGGTCACCATGACCCAACCATGGCGTAATTGATTTGCGGGGAGAACATTTTTAAAGCTTTTACCATCCCAACTTATCTCTGGGAGACAGGGATGGCAGATTGATTGCAGTGGGAGTGTGTATATATTTAGATGCTGATACCACATAGGCCTGTAAATCAACCGTGATGTCCGCCATTTTGGCTCCAAATGGCCCCTAGAAACAGGATGTGCATATTGACACGCTTTTTGAGCAATCATTTAAATTACTGGCTGCAGCAGAGCAGAGTCTCCGAGTTCAAGCCTTTTTGGAAGATGAACGAATAGGGATATGAAGATATGAAGTATGATCATGGGATTATATGTGGATGAGAGCCAAATGCAGATGGGGTGCTTTGACACAGAGTTTTGTGGCTTAGTACAATTCTTAGATTGTTATATTCAGTTTCATGGGCGGATGGTTAATAAACCAAAAGACGTTCGGCTCTGTATAGAAGTGTTGGGAACAGACTTAACGCATTTGTGCGCATTTCCCTTTTTGGCCGGCACGCTCGTGTAATTGGCGAGATCCCGATGGCTGAGTCACTTTTCGTTGACCCCAGGGGGGCCCCTGCTGTGTGATGTCATGGCATGATGTGGAATCGATCATCGCAGGATGTCAGTCCGAAACACTCGGGCTTCTCCAACTAAAATCTGTTTAGGATCTCCGGCGAGCAGTTTCAAGTAAACAGTGAGAAAACTGTTCAAACAAAGATGTTTGGCATGGCCCCTGGTTAGATGATCTGCAACATGAACTACTGCCAGGTTTATGGCTATGTGGTGCAAAAATAGACAAGGGCCATGTCCTCACTGATATTGCCAGTGTTGAATGTAGTGTTTGTCTCCAACAGATAAATACTTATTCACTTTGTGGTAACTAGACCTTATATGCTGGTTTTTAATGACGGTTCTCTTTCTCCCTCTCTTTCTCTCTTTCCCCATATATTTCCACAGTTAGCACTGAGGGGCCACCATCTTGCTCAAATGGCTGTGAGCGATGTTCCGAATACAATGGCTGTATAAAATGTAAGCCCAAACTCTTCATTCTCCTGGAGCGCAACGACATCCGCCAGATAGGCGTGTGCCTCGCCTCGTGCCCACAGGGATACTTCGGCATGCGGACTCCCGATACCAACAGATGCATCCGTGAGTTTGGATTCTTGGACTTCATTGTTCGTTTTTGAAATGCATTGTGTCATAAATAGGGCGAGGCGTTTTTCGTGACTATGATGTGAACTGACCAGGAAAGCCCCAGTAAGAAGGTTTCCTATATTTGTATTGACATTTTTCAGTGTTGGACAAAAGAAACCACATCCAGTGATGTTCAAGATATTCCCCAGTACAACATTCATATCATCACAATGTGTCACCATAATGGTAAACACACAATGGGCACTAATGTGGTCCAGTGGTAAGTGAGGTGTAATTTCCACTTTGAACTGCTGTGCCATGTGTGGAAGGAGCTGTCTTCACCACATGACCGCAGCCATAGCAATGACATGCAACACAACAACACACTCATAAAGACCAGCAAATAGTATCTGTCAAGCTGGAGATGGGCCTTGAACTGAGACATGGCCGGAACATTATTGTTCTGTTGCAGTAATATTTAGACAGTTTAAAGCTAGACTCAGCGGTATGACACAGATACAGAAAGTAAACAGCGAAGTGGGTCAGTTTCCACGACAACTAAGAGCGTTGAATCGTGAGGCTCAACCTCCGCTGTTTTGGTGCCCTGGCTACCACACTGTGAACAGCGTGAAGAGAAACTGTGCACATGCGCAGATACTGTGTGTGACTGTGTGAGAGCGAAGTCCTGCATCTCGCTCGTCGCAATATCTGTGCTGCTGCATGTGGTAACGTCATTTTGCTGAGTCTACCTTTAAAGACCAACTGAATCAAAAAATGACCTTCTATTGTCAAAATGGACTACAACGTGTAATCATAAAGTCAGTCTGAGAAATAAAACATGAAAATATTTCAAATTACATTGTGTAATTTATTAATGATCCCTAACTAGCCCATGACATAGGCTATCCAGTCAAACCATTTTTTCAACCGTCGCACACCTGAAGCTAATTGGCCAAAGAAGTTGACTAGCACTAGCTAGCCTTGCCTAATTCCAGACACAATACCTGGTTAGACTTTTTCAAGTTATCTAGAATAGTGAGTGACTGTAACTGTGTACTGTTTTGGCAGAGTAAGTGTACTAACGCTTCCCACATGCGAATACACATCCACATTATACCACACCCGTAAGACAACTCTCATTTGGCTTCAGTCATGGCAGCTGCATTTCTTAATGAGCAAGCGAAAAAAATGAGAACCAATAATTAGGTCCAGCCCTCCTTTAAGGGGTGTGGGGTGAAGTAGGGTGGAATAGGGTTGGTATACATGTGTACATGTGTAATGTTTACAAAACTCCTCCATGTTGGTTCTGGTGGCACAAACACCTTTTTTCTGAACCGGGGGTGCCAAGATCCCGGCTCGTGGTCTGTTTTCTCTTACTTGTGGGTGGAAAATAGGAATGGAAGAAACTCACACACAAAAACATTTCTGATGCACTGCTGTTTGTCTGTTTTTTTCAAGGATGTCTATGTTTTTTTTTTTTTTTTGTCTCGCGAGCCAGGCGTTCATGCCAGTTCACAGTCCATATTCGTTGAGTTTTACCGTTTATGTATCAAAACATCCACGTATATTTTCTGGACACAACAGAGTGATTCATTTTGCAAGTTCTCTTGTGAATCATACAACTAAACTTGCCTCTCCAATGGTAAATTAGATCAACTTCTTCTTTTTGAGGGAAGTACGTATGATGATAGGCAATTAGAGCGCAAGGCAGCTTGTAGTCATTATATTTTGTTACAGGAAGAACACGCAGGCTGTTTGGTGTATGCAAGTTGTTGTTTTGTTAGATAGGTTGTTGCAACATCATTTAACACCAGATGTCTGTAATGTTTCGTTTTTTCTATGACAAACAAACTTCCTAAAAGCTGAACTCATGATGCAATACAAATATGGAACTGAAATGGTTCAGGGGTATTTCCCTTTAGTTTTTCTCCATCAGTCATAAGGTACGTGTCTTTAAAACAGAATCATGTCAAATTTGTCACCAAACTGAAGAAATGTGACTGAAAATGGGAGGGAATACCTGCACCAATAAGAAACACTCCTTTTAGTTTTCTGTTGCAAAACATAAACAAATAAAAAAAACATTACCAAGATTTACTAGTAGTCTTGAAACAAACAGTAGTGTTTTGTGGTTCTCCAGTCATATGTTTGGACACACCTACTCATTCCAGGGTTTTCCTTTATTTTTACTATTTTCTACATTGTAGAATAATAGTGAAGACATCAAAACTATGAAATAACACATGTGAAATGAGGGTTAAACAATTCAGATCATATTTTCTATTTGAGATTCTTCAAATTAGCCACCCTTTGCCTTGATAACAGCATTGCACACTCTTGGCATTCTCTTAACAAGCTTCATGAGGTAGTCACCTGGAATGCATTTCAATTAACAGTTGTGCCTTGTTAAAAGTTCCTTTGTGGAATTTCTTTCCTTCTTAATGCATTTGAGCCAATCAGTTGTGTTGTGACAAGGTAGGGCTGGTATACAGAAGATAGCCCTGTTTGGTAAAAGACCAAGTCCATAAGCTCAAATAAGCAAAGAGAAATGACAGTCCATCATTACTTTAAGACATGAACGTCAGTCAATCCAGAACATTTCCAGAACTTTTAAAGTTTCTTCAAGTACAGTCGCAAAAACCATCAAGCCCTATGATGAAACTGGCTCTCATGAGGACAGCCACAGGAAAGGAAGATCCAGAGTTACCTGCAGAGGATAAGTTCATTAGAGTTACCAGCCTCAGAAATTGCAGCCCAAGTAAATGCTTCACAGAGTTCAAGTAACAGACACATCTCAACATCAACTGTTCAGAGGAGACTGTGTGAATCAGGCCTTCATGGTCGAATTGCTGCAAAGAAACCACTGGTAATGGACACCAATAAGAAGAAGAGACTTGCTTGGGCCAAGAAACACGAGCAATGGACATTAGACCGGTGGAAATTTTTCCTTTGTTCTGGAGTCCAAATGTGAGATTTTTGGTTCCAACCGCCGTGTCTTTGTGAGACGATGTGTGGGTGAACGGATGATCTCCGCATGTGTATTTCCCACTGTAAAGCATGAAGGAGGGGGTGTGATGGTGTGGGGGTGCTTTGCTGGTGACACTGTGATTTATTTAGAATTCAAGGCACACAATCAGCATGGCTACCACAGCAATCTGCAGCGATACGCAATTCCATCTGGTTTGCGCTTAGTGGGACTACTATTTGTGTTTCAACAGGACAATGACCCAACACTTCTACAGGCTGTGTAAGGGCTATATGACCAAGAAGGAGAGTGATGGAGTACTGCATCAGATGACCTGGCCTCCACAATCACCTGACCTCAACCCAATTGAGATGGTTTGGGATGAGTTGGACCACAGAGTGAAGGAAAAGCAGATGACAAGTGCTCAGCAGGTGTGGGAAGTCCTTCAAGACTGTTGGAAAAGCATTCCAGGTGAAGCTGGTTGAGAGAATGCCAAGAGTGTGCAAAGCTGTCATCAAGACAAAGGTTGGCTACTCTGAAGAATCTCAAATATAAAATATATTTTGATTTGTTCAACACTTTTTTGGTTACTATATGATTCCATATGTGTTATTTCATAGTATTGATTTCTTCACTAGTATTCTACAATGTAGAAAATAGTAAAAATAAAGAAAAACCCTGGAAAGAGTAGGTGTGTCCAAACTTTTGACTGGTACTGTACATACTGAGGCATAAGAAGCACGTATTGGTTTCTTTTAAACAGTGTTTCCCTACTCTTTAACCCTGGTATTTTATAGCCCTTACATTGAGAGGAAGGTGAGATAGCATACAGATTTACACCGCTCCTCCTGGACGAGTTGTAACTGTCCAGATGCCTTCGCAGCAGAGAAGCTTACTGTCAATCAGCAGAAGAAGTTTCAGGTTGGAATAAGGAGGGCTAGTATGTGTGATACTCCTCATACCAGCAACATGGACCGATATAGGGGCCTGTTCAATGAAACAAGAGTTATTACCCCACATAGCGATGTTTACACGTGTAGCTACCTGAAATCACAAAACAAGATACATAATGAGGATCTACCTGAACATATTGGCCTCAGTGTAACTTTGTAATATAGTGCAACATTGAGCGTACTGTGCTTCAAGATATTTATTTGAAATAGCCTGACAAACTTTGTACATGTACAATATGTGAACATAAACACTGGGGCATAACCTCAGAGCATGTCTGTCTGCTAGGTACTCAGGAAGAAGGTTTTGGATGTGAACATAAACACAGGGGCATAACCTCAGAGCATGTCTGTCTGCTAGGTACTCAGGAAGAAGGTTTTGGATGTGAACATAAACACAGGGGCATAACCTCAGAGCATGTCTGTCTGCTAGGTACTCAGGAAGAAGGTTTTGGATGTGAACATAAACACAGGGGCATAACCTCAGAGCATGTCTGTCTGCTAGGTACTCAGGAAGAAGGTTTTGGATGTGAACATAAACACAGGGGCATAACCTCAGAGCATGTCTGTCTGCTAGGTACTCAGGAAGAAGGTTTTGGATGTGAACATAAACACAGGGGCATAACCTCAGAGCATGTCTGTCTGCTAGGTACTCAGGAAGAAGGTTTTGGATGTGAACATAAACACAGGGGCATAACCTCAGAGCATGTCTGTCTGCTAGGTACTCAGGAAGAAGGTTTTGGATGTGAACATAAACACAGGGGCATAACCTCAGAGCATGTCTGTCTGCTAGGTACTCAGGAAGAAGGTTTTCGAAAATAGTCCAATTTGGATAAAAACAACAAAAGTTCTGGCTCACTAATCCCCACATTTTTGTTAATGTTTTACTGTCACTTGAAATTAACTTAACCTTAGCCGTTATTGTTTCAATGTTGTCCACTGCAGCCTGAGAGGCCGCTGAGCATGCTGGTTAGTCTCCTCAACCTCCTCCTCAAGCCTCTCCGTGGCTAACCTGCTGTTATTATCCAGTCAGCCGCTTCAATTTCGGACATATCGAAATCCCCAAGATGTCTTGTTAGCCACATGTATTTTACATTAGGGCTACATTTGTCAAAGTATTTGCTCCAAACATCAGTAACGTCAAATTTAGCTGTCAAGAGCTTAAAGTAATAATTGAGGTTAGGGCATTAAAATCCCAACGAGGATTCTTCCCTTTGGCTTGTTTTGAACTCCTGGCAAGACTCCAGCCGACTAGACATTCTTTATTTTTGTTGTTTATGGAAAGATGTCTAGTGTTTTGTGACTGGATATTCACAGATATTCCAACCCAGAGATGTAAGGATTACATCTGTGACCTTCGCTTAGCGTGCCTCTGTTTCTACACTGGTTTTGGCAGAGGAAATGTTACTATTTCAGAATAAGATAATGATGGAAATGAAAAGGGGGGGGGGGGTTTGGAGAAGGGTTGGGATGAGAAAGGGGGGCTCTTGGTAGTCCTCTAAGGTGTCTGTTTTTCATTCTCCCGCGCCCATAATTACCCTCAATTTAAAGTAGTTGTTTGTTTGACTGGAGAAGCTGTGTTTTTAACGAGGCAAAGGTGCGTGGAAATCCGCTGACGTGCTCTCTACTCTTGGCCCGTACCCGGCCACCCGCTTTCCAAAAAATATAGCCGTGGTATGCATATGCTTTTAAGACATGGGTGTTATTCATGCAAATTCCCCCCGAAGAGTCTCTCCCCATTGTTTTATCACTAATAAATCTCTCATAGGAAATACAAATCAGGCTACATTCTTGTCCTCCCCGAGGAGAAGAGGATCCTTTAGTGCAGTAGAAAGGCTTCACATTTTTTAAACATACTTTGCTGTTTTTGTATTGTAATACTGTATTATTCTGTATTAATGCGGAAGCTTGAAGCCAGAACAATGAACAGTGATGTGTTATGCTGTCAGTTAATGCAAAGTGTACGTGTATACTATGTTAACACAATGAATATGAACTAAACTAAGTGTGATTTGATTTTCTCATTCTCTCCTCTCTTTGACTCATGTTTTTTTCTCCCCTTTTCCTTTCAGAATGTAAAATAGAGAATTGTGAGGAGTGTTTCAATCGAAATTTTTGCACAAAATGTAAGGAGGGCTTATATTCACACAGAGGGCGATGTTACCCCAGCTGCCCTGAAGGCCTCAGCACCACCAACGGGACCATGGAGTGCGTAGGTGAGTGACCTCTCACCTCTGACCTCTCTTCCTTTTACCCACTGCCACAGCTTCACTCACAGCTGACTCTGAACTGGATTATGAACAATGAGTTTAAGGGCATATAACCTTTTGACACATCAACTTTTGAATAAGATAATATTACTGTAAGTCCCACACTACCCATGCATTGAGTATTAAGCATATGAAGTTGAGTATGATGAGTTTTTTTGGTGAGAGCCTGTCACAAAGTCTTGAATGTTTCTCAGGTGTGGGCTGCATATTTGATCCCATAACATACCCCGTTCACCCTAACCCATCACACATGGTATACTAAATACCCTTCAGGTATCAGCAGCCAAGTATGTTCTGCCTGTCGGATGAATATCGCCTGCCATATGAGAGTTCAGTTCAAGACTTCAGTGACACGGAGAAGCTGTGTTCTGTTGATCTCTCTTCCTCCTCTGTTCCTTTTTTCTTCCTTCTCTTTCGGCTGTTTCTCAATCGCCAGCGAGCCAGCTGAACTTCGGAGGGAGGCCTGCAGGATAATTGTATTGATTTCTTTTGAAATTATTTCTGTCACAAGTAAGCAAATAGAGCACTAATGGCATTACTCTTCAAGTCTAGTGCTAGCTGGCTGCTCCAGGCCACTTGACTCCTCAGAGAGGAGCTCTCAACCCCCAGGTTGACATTCTGGCATTGCCCCTGCTCCCTTACCTTACAAAAAGTGCTCATTCCAGCCGCTCTTGTTATATATTCTCTAATTTCCCTGTTGTTGTTTTTGGCAGTATCAAGTTTGCTTGCTTCACCCCCTCCCACCCCCCAACCTTTAACAAAAAAGTCCAAATATTTTCCCAGAAAAAGTTTGACATTTTCCCCACAATGAAAACCAGCTCTTGACAGATAGAGTCATGACTTAAGCTCAACAGCATGTCACTAGCGGTAAAACAGTTGAGGTCTCTTGATAAACTGGACAGACTTGGTAACATAGAGGCTTTGCGCTTGACAAGGCCAAATGAGTGATGTCTGATTTGGGCTGGATGAGTTCCTCTGCATTGCTTTCTCACTGTGAACATGTAAGACCTGTTGAAATCTAAAGCTTAATTGGTTTCAATTTGGGCTTGTTGCATGTGTGTTCTATGTGTGTGCATCTAGAACTGTATTTAACTTCTGTCCTCTTTTCTATCCCATCTGTAGAATGTGAACTGGGCGAATGGAGCCCATGGGGTCCCTGTATGAAGAAGAACAAGACGTGTGGCTTTAAGAAAGGGACACAGACCAGAGTGCAAGAGCTTCTTCAGGCCCCCAGCCCTGACACGGTCTCTGCGTCCTCCCCCCGGCCCTGTGCTCCACAGACTGAGAGACAGAAGTGCACAGTGCAGAAGGCACCATGTGGAAAAGGAGGTGAGGACTAGCACATACCTACATTAGGAGAGTGGCAATGAGAGGAAATAGAGTGAAACCGATAATGAATATATGGATGGATAAAAGACAGGAATGAGACAGTAGATGAAAGATGACAAAACAACAGTTCAACAAAACTACAGAGTCAATAATATTGTGACCTTTTCTGATGAAGTCATAAACTCCCTGCACTAAATTTAAAAAATTCTCGTCAATATTATAAATGTCCAAGGCAATACACAACACCAAAAGCGTTTGTTCAGTAAGGACACGGAGTCTCTGACTGGGAACCATGTAAACAAACATTCCAAAAGAGCCAAACAGGCAAGACAGATGGGAGAGTGCCATGCAGTGCACTGCAGTGTTGGATGACGATAAGAGCTGGAGTTGGACTGTTTGTTTTGAAGCTCTGCGAGGCGTTAGTTTTACACGGCTCTGACATGTTTGCTCTAGCTCTTATCATTCGTCTGCCGTCTTGTTTCAGAGCTGGCTAATGTTGCTAAGCTAGCAATCTGCCCGGTAACACTCAATTTGATAACAGCTTAATCATGCTGTAATTAGTACTACTCCGTTGTTGTTCATTGGCCCATAACACATTTCTAGTAGTAGTTGGTATTGTAAGATGGAGTTTATTCAAGTAGTTGAGAAACCAAAAGGCCTCTCCTTTGGTCAGTAAGTGTTTTTATTTTATTATTTTTGTATTTTACCCCCCTTTTTCTCCCCAATTTCGCTCTTGTCTCATCGCTGCAACTACTCAATGGGCTCGGGAGACCCGAAGTGGTCATGCGTCCTCCGAAACATGACCCGCTTAACCGCGCTCCTAAACACCCGCCAGCTTAGCTCGGAAGCTAGCCTCACCAATGTGTCGGAGGAAACACCATTCAACTGGCAACGGGGGTCAGCCTGCAGGCACCCGGCCCGCCACAAGGAGTCACTAGAGCGTGATGAGCCAAGTAAAGCTCCCCTGGCCAAACCCTTCCCCAAACCGGACGACGCTGGGCTAATTGTTTGCCGTCCTGTGGGACTCCCAGCCACGGCTGGTTGTGGCACAGCCAGGGAAGGAACCTGGGTCTGTAGTGACGCCTCTAGCTCTGCAATGCAGTGCCTTAGACCGCTGTGCCACTTGGGAGGCCCGGTCAGTAAGTTTTAATGAACTCTGCCTTATAAAATAAAACGGACCAGTCAAACTTTATTGACCAGCATGGCTGGGATGCTTAGCTTTGTGATCGACCCAATAAAAAGGTAGAGAAAGGTTTGGAGTCGATTTGTTAATGTTCATTTGAAGTGAAAGGAGTTGTTTTGTATGGCTGACAACAGTGGGCCCATATCTCCTACTTTTCCCACTGTAATTCCTGGTTTTAATCCATGTGAATCTTTTATTTGGCAGCTAATTAATGTACATGTTGAATCAAAGTTGGAAGCTTCCATTTCTTTACAAGGACTTAGTGTGTAGTAAACAAGCAATATTCCCAAACTTTATGAGCGGGTGGTACGCTTATTGGATTTCAGGGCTGCTACTATTTTGAGTAACAGCTTTCAACGAACGTCAGTTTACCAATTGTAAAGAATCAATGAAGAATCATGTCAGTTATGCAATATGTAACAGATGGAATATGTAAAAATGCACACAGAAACAGGATTATACAACATTAGATGAAGAAATCCTTAGAGGGAGGATATATATGAGCTCTTGCTTGTAATTCTTCAGGGAGGAGTGGACTTGCTTCACACTGGACAGGACCAGGACACCACTGTTTGATAAATGAGAGGCAAATTTACACTGCATGACGCCTGCATCCTGGAAAGAATTTCCACCACGGATTGAGAAGAATAATTAACGGTGAAATATTATAAACTGCCCCATAAATGTGTAGTGCCGAATGCCAAATTTCTAAACTTAGCGAGCGGTGTTGTGAAAGGAGGGAAAATGAGGGAACGGGATGCCGTGTTGGAACGACACGTGTAGTGTAGTGTGTCAGGACTCAGCAGCCACCCGTATCTTGAAGGAGATTGAGACGTATGATGTGACTCCAGTTGTGAAATGTTGACAGTTTGACTTTGAGAGATGATAGCCATTAGCGTCAACTTATTTTCCTTATTCTGGTGTCAGAATACACTGTTGTGAAAATTAGTAAGGATCTCCTGTCAAGGCACATAACAAATACATTTTCTTCTCATGTGAATTAACTCATAGGCGATGGTTATCGTGACCTTGTCTAAGCCCTTTTTCATGTGCTTAAAAAAACTTGCCATGTGCTAAATTAGCGAGGCCGCGAATCCATCTGCAAGACTTGGCCGACGGGGCCGCTGTAAAAAAACACAGGGGGCAGTGCTTGTATAACACAAGTGATTTACTGGTCTGCAGATCTCACGCTTTGTGTCGATTTGGCCAAGCTCTCCCTTTTTCTTCCTGTAGCTTTTTACAAATGCATGAAAACAGAATTTGCTAAATGCGTGATTGCCTTTGTCAGGCCACAGTTGTTTAGCTTGGATGGAGTGGAGCTGCAATCATGGCTGTCATAAATTGATGGAGTCCCCCTCGGTCCATTAGCGGGCTTGTCAGGGGACTAATTAAGTCCTTACACAGTGAGAGAATCAGCCCAGGTCCTGCTGTGCACACTCAACAAATGGCCCTTACTGTAACTCCCCAGGTTCACTGACTAAAGCACATTACTCTAAAGAGAAACAAATGTCTTCCAAATTCAAATGGTCTCCATTTTGTTTTCATTAGTGGGAGAAATTAATCCCCCAGAAATTGTTTATTTACTCAAGGCAGGCAACACATGCATACTTTACAAAGCTAGTAATCAAGTCTTGTCAACACTCCCCTAAGAAATGTGACACAGCCCCCAATGTCAGGAGCCAACTGGCCAATAGGGGCCTACAGTGACAGATGCTTTAATGACTTTGGCCCCTCGTGTCTCAAGAAAAGTTACATCAACTACTTCTAGTTAGTGGACTACTGTATTGGGTCTGCCTCTGCCTGTTTTCTACCAAACAAAGGGAAAGATACTGCACACCTGTGCTCCTGCCAGGTCCTCGTTAAATAAATGATAGGAATGCTTATTGAAACTCATTTAGTTTCAGGGGTCTCTTTATTCAAAATATGCGCCATTAAATACGTAAATGTTTGCAGGTTTACTGCCAAATAGGTATTTTCATTGGTTTATACTGAGATACTGTTATGCTGGTGAATGAGGACCCAAAAGCGACTTAATAGAAACAGAGTCTTTATTCCAGTCTTAAACAAAAACCGATACTCCTGGATATTATCTTAGGTAAATCCAAAACAGGAAAACTGAAATCCTCTCGTCAGTAGAGAGGAACGACTGGAGACGCGGCCACAGACTGCAGGTCGCTTCGGGAAGGCACAGGCCGTAGCTGACATAGACACCTGCTCACACGCAGCATCTGAAGAAGGCAAAAACACGACAGGGCGGAACAAGGACACAGAACAGCAAACATCAAACAAGGATCCGACAAGGACAGAAGCGGAAAACAGAGGGAGAAATAGGGACTCTAATCAGAGGGCAAAATAGGGGACAGGTGTGAAAGAGTAAATGAGGTAGTTAGGAGAATGAGGAACAGCTGGGAGCAGGAACGGAACGATAGAGAGAGAGAGCGAGAGAGGGAGAGAGGGAGGGAGAGAGAGGGATAGAAAGAGGGAAAGAACCTAATAAGACCAGCAGAGGGAAACGAATAGAAGGGAAGCACAGAGACAAGACATGATAATCAATGACAAAACATGACAGTACCCCCCCACTCACCGAGCGCCTCCTGGCGCACTCGAGGAGGAACCCTGGCGGCAACGGAGGAAATCATCAATCAACGAACGGTCCAGCACGTCCCGAGATGGAACCCAACTCCTCTCCTCAGGACCGTAACCCTCCCAATCCACTAAGTACTGGTGACCACGTCCCCGAGAACGCATGTCCATGATCTTCCGTACCTTGTAAATAGGTGCGCCCTCGACAAGGACGGGGGGGGGGGAGGGAAGACGAACGGGGGCGCGAAGAAAAGGTTTGACACAGGAGACATGGAAGACAGGGTGGACGCGACGAAGATGTCCCGGAAGAAGCAGTCGCACAGCGACAGGATTGACGACCTGAGAGACACGGAACGGACCAATGAACCGCGGAGTCAACTTGCGAGAAGCTGTCGTAAGGGGAAGGTTACGAGTGGAAAGCCACACTCTCTGACCGCGACAATACCTAGGACTCTTAATCCTACGTTTATTGGCGGCTCTCACAGTCTGCGCCCTGTAACGGCAAAGTGCAGACCTGACCCTCCTCCAGGTGCGCTCACAACGTTGGACAAAAGCCTGAGCGGAGGGAACGCTGGACTCGGCGAGCTGGGACGAGAACAGAGGAGGCTGGTACCCAAGACTACTCTGAAACGGAGATAGCCCGGTAGCAGACGAAGGAAGCGAGTTGTGAGCGTATTCTGCCCAGGGGAGCTGTTCTGCCCAAGACGCAGGGTTTCGAAAAGAAAGGCTGCGTAATATGCGACCAATCGACTGATTGGCCCTTTCTGCTTGACCGTTAGACTGGGGATGAAACCCGGAAGAGAGACTGACGGAAGCACCAATCAAACGACAGAACTCCCTCCAAAACTGTGACGTGAATTGCGGGCCTCTGTCTGAAACGGCGTCTAACGGGAGGCCATGAATTCTGAACACATTCTCAATGATGATTTGTGCCGTCTCCTTAGCGGAAGGAAGCTTAGCGAGGGGAATGAAATGTGCCGCCTTAGAGAACCTATCGACAACCGTAAGAATCACAGTCTTCCCCGCAGACGAAGGCAGACCGGTAATAAAGTCTAAGGCGATGTGAGACCATGGTCGAGAAGGAATGGGAAGCGGTCTGAGACGACCGGCAGGAGGAGAGTTACCTGACTTAGTCTGCGCGCAGTCCGAACAAGCAGCCACGAAACGGCGCGTGTCACGCTCCTGAGTAGGCCACCAAAACCGCTGGCGAATAGAAGCAAGCGTACCCCGAACGCCGGGGTGGCCAGCTAACTTGGCAGAGTGAGCCCACTGAAGAACAGCCAGACGAGTAGAGACAGGAACGAACAGAAGGTTACTAGGACAAGCGCGCGGCGACGCAGTGTGAGTGAGTGCTTGCTTTACCTGTCTCTCAATTCCCCAGACAGTCAACCCGACAACACGCCCTTCAGGGAGAATCCCCTCGGAGTCGGTAGAAGCCACAGAAGAACTAAAGAGACGGGATAAGGCATCAGGCTTGGTGTTCTTATTTCCCGGGCGATAAGAAATCACGAACTCGAAACGAGCGAAAAACAACGCCCAACGAGCTTGACGTGCATTAAGTCGTTTGGCAGAACGGATGTACTCAAGGTTCTTATGGTCAGTCCAAACGACAAAAGGAACGGTCGCCCCCTCCAACCACTGTCGCCATTCGCCTATGGCTAAGCGGATGGCGAGCAGTTCGCGGTTACCCACATCATAGTTGCGTTCCGATGGCGACAGGCGATGAGAAAAATAAGCGCAAGGATGGACCTTATCGTCAGAATGGAAGCGCTGGGACAGAATGGCTCCCACGCCCACCTCTGAAGCGTCAACCTCGACAATGAATTGTTTAGTGACGTCAGGAGTAACAAGGATAGGAGCGGATGTAAAACGCTTCTTGAGGAGATCAAAAGCTCCCTGGGCGGAACCGGACCACTTAAAGCACGTCTTGACAGAAGTCAGAGCTGTGAGAGGGGCAGCCACTTGACCGAAATTACGAATGAAACGCCGATAGAAATGAGCGAAACCGAGAAAGCGCTGCAACTCGACACGTGACTTAGGAACGGGCCAATCGCTGACAGCCTGGACCTTAGCGGGATCCATCTGAATGCCCTCAGCGGAAATAACAGAACCGAGAAATGTGACAGAGGAGACATGAAAGGCGCACTTCTCAGCCTTCACGTAGAGACAATTCTCTAAAAGGCGCTGGAGTACACGTCGAACGTGCTGAACATGAATCTCGAGTGACGGTGAAAAAATCAGGATATCGTCAAGGTAAACGAAAACAAAGATGTTCAGCATGTCTCTCAGTACATCATTAACTAATGCCTGAAAGACAGCTGGAGCATTAGCGAGACCGAACGGCAGAACCCGGTATTCAAAATGCCCTAACGGAGTGTTAAACGCCGTTTTCCACTCGTCCCCCTCTCTGATGCGCACGAGATGGTAAGCGTTACGAAGGTCCAACTTAGTAAAGAACCTGGCTCCCTGCAGAATCTCGAAGGCTGACGACATAAGGGGAAGCGGATAACGATTCTTAACCGTTATGTCATTCAGCCCTCGATAATCCACGCAGGGGCGCAGAGTACCGTCCTTCTTCTTAACAAAAAAAAACCCCGCTCCGGCGGGAGAGGAAGAAGGCACCACGGTACCGGTGTCGAGAGAAACAGACAGATAATCCTCGAGAGCCTTACGTTCGGGAGCCGACAGAGAGTATAGTCTACCCCGAGGGGGAGTGGTCCCCGGAAGGAGATCAATACAACAATCATACGACCGGTGAGGAGGAAGAGAGTTGGCTCTGGACCGACTGAAGACCGTGCGCAGATCATGATATTCCTCCGGCACTCCTGTCAAATCACCAGGTTCCTCCTGAGAAGAGGGGACAGAAGAAACAGGAGGGATAGCAGACATTAAACACTTCACATGACAAGAAACGTTCCAGGATAGGATAGAATTACTAGACCAATTAATAGAAGGATTATGACATACTAGCCAGGGATGACCCAAAACAACAGGTGTAAAAGGTGAATGAAAAATCAAAAAGGAAATGGTCTCACTGTGGTTACCAGATACTGTGAGGGTTAAAGGTAGTGTCTCACATCTGATACTGGGGAGAAGACTACCATCTAAGGCGAACATGGGCGTGGGCTTCCCTAACTGTCTGAGAGGAATGTCATGTTTCCGAGCCCATGCTTCGTCCATAAAACAACCCTCAGCCCCAGAGTCTATCAAGGCACTGCAGGAAGCAGCCGAACCGGTCCAGCGTAGATGGACCGACAAGGTAGTACAGGATCTTGATGGAGAGACCTGAGTAGTAGCGCTCACCAGTAGCCCTCCGCTTACTGATGAGCTCTGGCTTTTACTGGACATGACATGACAAAATGTCCAGCAGAACCGCAATAGAGGCAAAGGCGGTTGGTGATTCTCCGTTCCCTCTCCTTAGTCGAGATGCGAATACCTCCCAGCTGCATGGGCTCAGTCTCTGAGCCGGTGGGAGGAGATGGTTGAGATGCGGAGAGGGGGAACACCGTTAACGCGAGCTCTCTTCCACGAGCTCGGTGACGAAGATCTACCCGTCGTTCTATGCGGATGGCGAGTGCAATCAAAGAGTCCACGCTGGAAGGAACCTCCCGGGAGAGAATCTCATCCTTAACCTCAGCGTGGAGTCCCTCCAGAAAACGAGCGAGCAACGCCGGCTCGTTCCAGTCACTGGAGGCAGCAAGAGTGCGAAACTCTATAGAGTAATCCGTTATGGATCGATCACCTTGACATAGGGAAGCCAGGGCCCTGGAAGCCTCCTTCCCAAAAACTGAACGATCAAAAACCCGTATCATCTCCTCTTTAAAGTTCTGATAATCGTTAGAACACTCAGCCCTTGCCTCCCAGATAGCTGTGCCCCACTCCCGAGCCCGACCAGTAAGGAGTGATATGACGTAAGCGATCCGAGCTCTCTCTCTTGAGTATGTGTTGGGCTGGAGAGAGAACACAATATCACACTGGGTGAGAAAGGAGCGACACTCAGTGGGCTGCCCAGAGTAACATGGTGGGTTATTAACCCTAGGTTCCGGAGACTCGGAAGACCAGGAAGTAGCTGGTGGCACGAGACGAAGACTCTGAAACTGTCCTGAGAGGTCGGAGACCTGAGCGGCCAGGGTCTCAACGGCATGACGAGCAGCAGACAATTCCTGCTCGTGTCTGCCGAGCATTGCTCCCTGGAACTCGACGGCAGTGTTGCGAGAATCCGTAGTCGCTGGGTCCATTCTTGGTCGGATCCTTCTGTTATGCTGGTGAATGAGGACCCAAAAGCGAC
The DNA here is from genome assembly GCF_029448725.1 of Salvelinus fontinalis. NCBI lineage: Eukaryota > Metazoa > Chordata > Actinopteri > Salmoniformes > Salmonidae > Salvelinus > Salvelinus fontinalis. The sequence continues at coordinate 27,598,194 of NC_074702.1, read as the reverse complement.
TTAATAGAAACAGAGTCTTTATTCCAGTCTTAAACAAAAACCGATACTCCTGGATATTATCTTAGGTAAATCCAAAACAGGAAAACTGAAATCCTCTCGTCAGTAGAGAGGAACGACTGGAGACGCGGCCACAGACTGCAGGTCGCTTCGGGAAGGCACAGGCCGTAGCTGACATAGACACCTGCTCACACGCAGCATCTGAAGAAGGCAAAAACACGACAGGGCGGAACAAGGACACAGAACAGCAAACATCAAACAAGGATCCGACAAGGACAGAAGCGGAAAACAGAGGGAGAAATAGGGACTCTAATCAGAGGGCAAAATAGGGGACAGGTGTGAAAGAGTAAATGAGGTAGTTAGGAGAATGAGGAACAGCTGGGAGCAGGAACGGAACGATAGAGAGAGAGAGCGAGAGAGGGAGAGAGGGAGGGAGAGAGAGGGATAGAAAGAGGGAAAGAACCTAATAAGACCAGCAGAGGGAAACGAATAGAAGGGAAGCACAGAGACAAGACATGATAATCAATGACAAAACATGACAGATACATGTCTATGGAGCAAATGTGAGTAATAACAAGGCTTTTTGTCTTCGCGTACTTTCAAATACACTCAAATAACAAAGAAATTACTTAGAAAACAAGCTAAAAGGAGCACGTGGTGCAGAATGGAGTAAATAGGCGTAGGCCTATTACAACAGTTATATAATTAAGCAATAAGACACGAGGAGGTGTTGTATATGGACAATATACCACGGCTAAGGGCTGTTCTTAGGCACTACGCATCGCTGAGTGCCCGGACACAACCCTTAGCCGTGGTATATTGGCCATATATCACAAACCCCCGAGGTGCCTTATTGCCATTTTAAACTGGCTACCAACGTAATTAGATCAGTAAAAATAACTGTTTTGTCATACCCGTGGTATACGTTCTGATATACCATGGCTGTCAGCCAATCAGCATTCAGGGCTTGACGCATTGCGTTGTGCATAAGCCATGGTACAGTATATTTGCCATGTACCACACACCCTTGTGCCTTATTGCTTAATTATAAACTGGGTGGTTCAATCCCTAATTGATGATTGGCTGACAGTCATGGTATATCAGACCATTTTACTGCTAAAATTACGTTGATAACCAGTTTATAATAGCAATAAGGGTTTGTGGTATATCGCCAATATACCACGGCAAAGGGCTGTAATCAGGGCAATCCGCGTTACGTTGTGCATAAGAACTGCCCTTAGCCGTGGTATATTGGCTGTATAACACACCCCCTCCGGGCCTTATTGCTTAAATTTTATATTATTAAAGCAAACGAACAAGAATGCTCCATGAGCCTCCTGTTGTCAAACAGTTAGCCTTAGCGAATGCTCTCCAGCCCCCTTAGTGAGTGTTTTGAGTCTCTGTTTCTAGGGAACATGGAGACTCAACACACAAGTTCATAGCAAACATTCCTCAGCCTAACTTCCCAGTTTCCTCTCATCGTGGGAGCACTCATCAGTCCAGTATAAACAACCACTGTCTGACACCTGACACAAACATCCATTCCCATTTATGTGCGTGAAAGGTTGTTCACACCCGCGCCTGTGTGACCACACGAGCAAGCCACACACGCACACACACAGACACACACGCACACACGCTGTCATTAGAGCTCCGACGTGTTAACCTCATTGTGGCTTAGCGGTGTAGTGGCGTAGCGCAATTTACATCAACAATGTCAAGAGGATGTCAATGAGTGCTCGTATGTTGAACAATCTATAGCTGTATGTACAGGACATGAAGGACTCTTGCACTCCACTTCAACAGTGTTGATTTACTTTCATTCCTCTGTTTTATCCTTTCCTGAACGGTTTTTCCATCCCGAGATCCTGGAAAGCTACTCTTAATGGATGTTTGTATTTAGGGAGCAATTATGCACTTAAACTGTGTGACAGGTGGAAGTCCAGACAACAGCCTACAGCGACTGAGAGGAAGAGGAGGGGAAGAGGAGGGTGTGGGGGGAGGTAGAGTGGAGAGGGAAGGCAGACATTGAGAAAGGAGCTCACCTCGACCGGTTCCCAACTGTTTACATGAACTATTATGTTCCATCAGCCGTTGTCTCTGCGAGTGTTAAGACGTGTCCGGCTCAGAGTCGCGGCCACACTCCTCACAAAGGCTTGATTACTGTTTTCCGGCCTGTCGTTATGGCACTGCTGTGTGTTTCCTGTCAGCCCAATGCAGCACTGTGTTGCATCATGGTGGCATTTATGAAAGGCTCTGGATCCTGAGCTGCATGTCTGGGGCTTAGCGGCAATTAGCCAGTATTAAAAGAGCCTGTTAGGAAGCTAGAAACCGGGGTATCCACACAATGCCACTGAGGAACATGTTGTGAATATGGGGTAATGGGCTAATTACAAGGTCTACCAAGCTCATTCTGACTCTACTGTACTTAAAACACACACCAAAGCCATCAAACCCTGTTTATAAAAGCTAAGCCCAACTACCCTGTTATTTTGGTGTCGTAGTCGTGTAATAATGCATTTCAATCTGTTATTTTCCTCTCTCTATCCAGATGGGAATAAGAATAAGGGCGAGCGACGAGACCCGCAGAGGAGGCAAGACAAAGAAAACGTCCGTGGCCATGGCCACGAGGGCAAAGAGGGTGGCAAAGAGGGTGGCAAGAAGGGGGGCAAAGAGGGAGGAAAAGAAGGAAGCAGAGAGGGTGGCAAAGAGGGAGGGAAAGGAGGCAGAGAGGGTGGCAAGGGAGGCGGCAGGAGGAAAAAGGGCCAAAACCAGGCCACCACCACACCCAGCCTTACCCCTAGCACTGTAGCCTAGGCCTTACTCACGCTGGGACTTGGTGGGGACAAGGAGGGACAAAAACTAGGCAACACCCACCTGCATTGGCCATTTTGAAGAGACAGACAGTGGACAGAGGTGACAATATCAAACTGATGAAGAAAAGGATTAATGCTGCTATGCATTCTAGAAGATGCTGTAAGAGAACTGGAGGATTGCTGCAATAAATGAGGAACAGGACTTGGACTTATCAGACTTGGAGGGAAGAGGGGGAATGTGCACTGTGGAGGGTTCCACTGTAAGCCTTGCAGTAGGGTCAACATGTTTCATTTCACCGCTTCCAAGTTTATCTTAGAGTTGGCAGATGGAGATCCCAGTGGCTGAACAGTGGAAGACACTGAATATGAATATGAGCATTTCAAGATGGAGGCTTCACAATGATCAAGGATCTCTTCAATCCATTAGAATCCCTGATGTGCTTTTCAAAATCTATTTTTCATTGTTGACTTGACTTATGTTTTGTGAACGGTAGCAAGTAGATATTTCTAAGGAGATGTTGTTGTAAGTGATATAAAGAAAATGAACAGTATTAAGATTCTTTATTTTAATTATATTTTATGATGAAACAAAAGAAAGGCACTGGAACAAATGTGTGGTTTTGAAGGAAAACATATTTTAATAAATTTTTTGGTTTGAAGGGAATCCGCTCCAAAACAAACCAGCAACAATATAGAGAAAGTTTAGACGGCTTTAGTTCAAATCCTGATCTGGTGTTAGACAAAGGTTACCCACTTAATAGCTTAGTTCTTAATTTCAAGTAGAATAATGTTTTGGTATCTTCAGCATAAAACGTTTAGATTTGAAAACTGGGTGTGTTGTGTATGTGTGTTGTGAGTGTATATGTGTGTGTGTCTGTGTGTGCATTCGTGCCTGTCTGTATGTTTACAAAATTTCAACAAAATATTTTTGTGAAGTAGTGGTCACACAAGTCTATGTATATTTGTGTGGGTGTGGGTATATTGTATGTGTTTCTGCACGTAATTTGATATAGATGATGAGAGAGACCATTGTAAAGGCACAGTTATATATCAACGCATCAATATTTCCATAATCATATGGCTCTGGTTACATGTAAACCATCTACAGCTGCTCAGTAATCAAGTATGTTTCCAACAGGGTTCGACATATCTGTGTTCTGTACTATATACAGCTCTGTCAGTGGAAAGAATCATTGCATTATACAACTAGTCAGCCTGATACGACAGAGCAACTAAAGTTTTTGTACCATTTGACACTAATCTTTGAGCAATCATTGTCACGTTTTGTTTAGCTTTACCTGGGTCTATTTGCTTTACACAAAAAAATATTAGCTTCATGAGAAGGTATACGTTAAATACGCGTTCGTATTGTGGATAGTGGTACTGAAAATGTCGACATCAGTATATCATTGATATATCTTATTACTTCTGTGAAAGCTTGAATAAAATGCAGATGCAGTAAACATGGCAGACACACTAGCATGATCATTGTATATTTTACAGTAGTCAGTCTCTTCCTGTGTAATCAAATATTATTGTAGTCTTTCCGTTTCCATGTTTCCATTCCCTTTTTGTTCTCCCGTGGTCTCTCAGTGGTTTTTACTTGTCACACATACAGTAGTTGGCCTGTATATGCCATAGATATACAGTACGGTAGCCTACATTTATACCAATGATCTGTATTTGTGTACTAATAATTGACACACATATTAAGACTGCCTTTCACAGGCTCTTTAAATGTATAATGACAGCACCTGAGGAACTCAACATTCACGGCATATGTTTGTCATTGCTGTAGGAAGTGCACAAATCTCATGTGATGTCTCCATAAAAACTGAACCACAATGCACAAGCCCAAATTAAAATGACATAAATCTGACAACATTGCGCAGTCCCCTCAGTCAATCTCTCCGACCGCTCTATGATGTCTCCATTATGTCTCCATTATAATGTTGATCTCATTCAGTATCACAATAAGAGTAGAGCAACGGCAGGGATGGGCAACTGGCAGCCCACGGCCTGAGGATCAATTTCCCAGAATGTTTTACGGGAAATCAAGTCGAGTCTCAATTTACTGTTGAGAGTTAGAATAGTAAAATACACAAGGTGCAATTCCAAAATGTGGTTGTGCATCAGCAGTTTTTCTCTTATGTCAGTCACTGACAGTCACTCAATTAGTCTATGTCAGCTAAAATGTTTTAGATTTGTAAGTTACTCTAGACAGCTATCTAAACTTGTAATAATCATGGTGGAATTACCGATCGGGGGCCCCCACTGATTTTCTTAGTCACTTTCACTCAGATATATTAAAGACTGCAAACATTTCTCGCCGCCCCATGGCAAAATGAGTAGAATTGCATGAAATTGGTTGTAAAATTGCTAAATCTTTTCCGCATTATGGCTACATTTGTAGCATTGCAGCAAACTTGCTTAAAAACTGCAACATTTTCTCTACGGCCCAGGCAAAATGTGTAGAATTGCAGGAAAAAAAGTTCTGCTGTCAAGAGGGAGACCCCTAACAAAATTTCACTTTGGGCCCCCAAAAGGCTAGGACCAGCTCTGACTGCATGTGTGGATATGGATGTGGGTATGCAGCCCCTCATGATGATTTCAGATATTTTTTGTGGCCCCCACCCCCATCAAAGTTGCCCAAAACTGATATAAAGTATAATCATGCTGGGCTGTGTTGGTGGTACATTCAGTGCTGGGCCGTTAACATGGGCTGTATAAAATGGCTGTGAATGGCCAAATGGATACAATACTGTATTTCTTCCATTGAAGCATGGGAAAACTGCTTGAAATGTGGGGCAGGTTGGGGAATTTCGGTTAATCCAGGTGATGGCGGTTTGGAGCAACAGTATGGGAAGTCAGCTTCCGCGCTGCATGCCGCTGGGAGCGACGGGAGGCCATCTTGGGAGGTGGAACGGGAATGGCCCAGCTGGCGCAAGTGGGGCGGCAGTCTCCGAGCGCTGGGCCAAATGCTGGCGCCTGGGCAGGGGCTGTAAAAGCAGGGACAGAAATAAAAACTAATGATGTGTCATAGCCAGGGGGATGGGTCTACTCTGGTCTAATCTACCAGGACTTCGCCCTGTGCAACAAAAACAGCCGTTTCTCATTACAAGAGGGGAGGGCAGGGGAACGGTAGAGTTTAGACTGTAAATTACACTTTCATCCCTCTTCCTGACCATAAATTCTCAACTCCGGCTCCATGGGACTGAGCTCTCTATCACATTCAAGCTCCAACTCTCTTTTTTCATTCTCCCTCCCTCCGTCCTTTCCAGGGAGAGAAATTGATGGTAAGTCTCAAGAGCATATAGGTGCACTCGCTTTTCCAGGATCATAAACACTTGATCTCATTACTTTTGCTTAGCTTTTATGACACAGTCTCTGTGTGTGAAACCTCATCGCCACGTCTGTGCTTGCTCACTTTCCCTTGTTTGTACTGTACCTGTCACCCCTATTAGGCCCTGCTTGCCAAACCAATCCCCTGCAAATAATAGAGATGGGAATCCTTCCTGTTGTCATTTTCATCATTCACTGAAAAAATAGGCCCCGGAGCCATGGTTAGTTCCCATAGACTGAAGCAAGAGACCGGGGGCTTTTCTGAGCCACTGCCGCCCCCATCCCCCTGTCAGTGGGGGTGATCGGGGGGTTGGGGCCACATGAGGCCACTGCACTGCTAGAGTCACAGGCTCAGTCACAGCAGCAACTCCAACAGCGGTGCACTACATTAGGGTTTACACTGTTTTTACGAATTACCCATTGCTATTCTCCATTCAAAGCCTCTCCCAAAATCCAGTGGAGCTCACGGCTTCCATCCAGCTCTCCTAAGATGAACCCACTGAGACTTCCCCCCAGAGACTACACTGATCCATGGTTTCCATCTCTGGAGCACAGCAGTCTCTCTCTCTCATGGCTACAGATCTGAGAGGTAGACCAGTAGGGGCCAGTGGGAACATTCAAAGGGAGGCCTCGATTACTCCAAAAGATATAGTGGGAAATGTGTCAAGCCAGAAAGTGACTGACAGGCCACACTTTTGATCTTGAGATGGCCATCCATTGATAGGGAATCCACGCTATTGGAGCTGAGGGACAGTATCACAGAGAGAGCATAATGTCTGTGATCATTAAAGGCCATCAATGCCAATGCCTTAGCCCTACTCACAGCGCGTACTCTCATTGATTGAAGAAACTGACTGACAACATTACATAGTACACATATGTATCTGACGACAATTACAATTGAGACTGTAAGGCCAGTTGGCCTGTATTGTTGATGAGTCACTTATGCTAAGGGTTGAAGACTGAAAACCCCAAAGTCTTGAATACATCCTCGTTGCTTTATGTACTATACTGCCCCCCTTTGGGGTAAACCAATATCGCATCAATATTGATACAGTAACTACAGTAACTACAGGTAACTGCTAAAATAAAGGAAACACCAACATAAAGTGTCTTAATAGGGCCTTGAGCCATCATGGGCCAGAACAGCTCCAGTGCGCCTTGGCATAGGTTCTACAAGTGTCTGGAACTCTTTTGGAGGGATGCGACACCATTCTTCCATATGAAATTCCATAATTTGATGTTTTGGTGATGGTGGTGGAAAACGCTGCTTCAGAATCTCCCATAAATGTTCAATTTGCTTGAGATCTGACAACTGAGACACACACACACACTTTAAACCCTCTATGCCCCTTTGAGAGCCCCCTTTCAAAGTAATTGAGATCTCTTCTTCTACCCATGGTAGCCAAAAATAATGGCCAACTCCGCATTTTTATACATTAAACTATAGATGGTGGGCCAAAGCCTTAAAACGTGAAGTTGATCGTTCCCCATCGAGGGAGTAGCTGATTTTTTTGTATATGACAGTAAAACATTCTTACTATAAAATGTGTTGGCACCATCAATTCTTGCACATTTTTAAAATAAAAAGTGCATTTCAACACACGGCTGTTCAGGCAAATTTGCCGAACTACTAAACTTCAAACCAATCAAACTCCCGTACATACCCCTCGTGGGTATGATGAAGGCAGCCTATGGCCTGCTTCTATGTGCGATGTAAACACAGCCTCATGAAAACACCCAGCTGCAGTCTGATGAAGAGGAACAGATACAGCTGGCTAGATCCCAGCCTGAAATTAGATAAATATCTGTTTTCGAGTCCACTATAAATGTGCATCATGCAATACGAATTGTCTTGATCACATGAAGAGGTAACTCCATTGGCCATTTACCCAATTTATTGAAAGCTAGCCAATGTCACAGACTAGCCTAGCCAGCTACTGTAAATATCAGTTTGTGTTTCGTTAGCTACCTCTGTCAGTTAATTCAATTGTTGAATCATGTTTTGGCATGATTATATGTCTCATTTAAAGTAACTAGCTGCAGGCTTAAAGAAACATTCAATCATATACTTTACATGGAAACCCAATAAAGGCATGCAGATAGAAGGATGTGTGTGTGTCATGTGTGCAAGAATGAAGGTTTAAAAACAACAGCTGCAAATGCCTATTAGCCAATACATAGCCCACACATAAAACATAATACAATATTTTTCTAAAAACAGTTGTATAATGTGCTCTGCAATAAGATAACTAATCTGGTTTAGAAATCAAACTCTGGTTATCAAATAACAGCTGCCCAATACCATGGTGGACATGCATAATGTTGGATGCATTGGAAAATAAGGTATGGAGAATTATATAAACAGCAGTTGGGAAATAAATGTTTGAGCTTCAAATCCTAAATGTTCAGTGAGTGTGAGTATATTTAGGTGGTTTAAATGATTCACCTTCCTACAAACCTTCTAAAAGTTAGGTGCCAAAATCTCGCCAATGCATTCATTATTCTACAAACTATGACAGTGTGAGACATTTTTGTCCAGAATGTACGTTTAATGCATGTACTGTACATACGAATAAAAAACACCATCACAAATAGTTTCACCATTTATTGAGTACAGAGACAAATAGCAAAGGTGTTTCAGGCAATATTTGGAGTATCTACAGTACATTACATTTGTCATTTAGCAGACACTCTTATCCAGAGCGACTTACAGAAGAAACTAGGGTTGAAGAACTAGCGTTAAGTGCCTTGCTCGAGGACACGTCAACAGGTTTTTTTAACTAGTCGGCTCGGGATTCAAACAAGCAAACTTTAAGTTACTGGCCCAAAGCTCTTCAAAAAAAGATAAAGACAACAGATAAATGCATTTGTGGTCTCAATGTCCAAATAGAACGGCAGGGCTAGTTCAAACTGCAGGACTTGGTGAATAGATCATGGGAGACAATGCTCAAACAAGCACATGTATCTGTAGTGGGTGTTCTTCAACTATAAAATGCACTAGACTGTAAGACAAAATCCAGAAAAGACAACAGGCAAATGCGTACAATATGCGGTCCCAATGTCTAAATTATGATGGCAGGGCCAATTCAAACTGCAGTAGGATGGTTCTCCTCACAGGTGAGTGAATCAGTCCATGCTTGGTGAATTGAGTATCACAGTATGAGTCATAATACTCATGAAACCTAGCGGTAAAATCCGGAAATTGTTCCAACCGTTTTCCACCATTCATTTTTCCGTAGGGGATTTTAGAACTACTTCATATAAGGTCTGTGTTTCGTGTAGGCTTACCCTGGCGTGACATTTTGATAATTGCGCGAATCTCTCTCGGACAAGGTAACTTTCATCAATATTTGCCTGTAATTATCCCCTAAAAATGAAATGCTAATTCGCCGCCAATGTGGCTATAATACAGAACTACACATCCTGTCACAAGCTTTGACGTCGTCACTCAAAGCGCAGGGTGGGGAAAAACACATTTCTCCATGCAAACTCTCGACAAGTAGTTTATTAAAGCACTATATATATAAAGGCGGGACGAAGCCCAAAGCGCAAAATAATAAAGAACTCAGGAAATAGTAGGAGATTCTCTCTCATGACTACAGATCTGAGAGGTAGACCAGTAGGGGCCAGTGGGAACATTCAAAGGGAGGCCTCGATTACTCCGACCACGTACACAGCACCTAAAGTACAATAAATAACCGACAAATCCAAATGACAGAGGGAGTATATATACAGTGATAGAGTGGGGATTGGAACCAGGTGTGTGTAATGATGACGAGATAGTCCGGGGTTGATGAGGGAAGGGTGTTTGCCAGTATCAGGTTCGGCAGCAGCTACATAGAAGGCCGACGACGCCGGACGCCAGGGATGGACTGTTATAGGTCAATTTCTATTTTGCCCTGTTCATCAAAAGTGTTGGAAAAACTTGGCAATAATCAACTGACTGGCTTTCTTGGTGTCTATAGTATTCTATGGTATGCAATCTGGTTTACCCTCAGGTTATGGATGTCACTGCAACCTTAAAGGTCCTAAATAATGCCACCATTGCCCTTGATTCTAAGCAATGTTGTGCTGCTCTTTTTATTGACTTGGCCAAAGCTTTTGATACGGTAGACCATTTCATTCTTGTGGCCCTGCTAAGGAGTATTGGTGTCTCTGAGGGGCCTTTGGCCTGGTTTGCTAACTACCTCTCTCAAAGACTGCAGTGTATAAAGTGAGAACATCTGCTGTCTCAGCCGCTGCCTGTCACCAAGGGAGTACCCCAAGGCTCGATCCTAGGTTCCACGCTTTTCTCAATTTACATCAACAACATAGCTCAGGCAGTAGGAAGCTCTCTCATCAATTCATATGCAGATGATAAAGTCATACTCAGCTGGCCCCTCCCGGATTTTGTGTTAAATCAGTGTTGCTTCCTAAGTGGACAGTTTGATTTCACAGAAGTGTGATTGACTTGGAGTTACATTGTGTTGTTTAAGTGTTCCCTTTATTTTTTTGAGCAGTGTATATATATAGTACCAGTTAAAAGTTTGGATAGACCTACTCATTCAAGGGTTTTTCTTTATTTGTACTATTTTCTACATTGTAGAATAATAGTGGGACATCAAAACTATGAAATAGCACATATGGAATCATTTTAGTCAGCAAAAAAGTGTTAAACAAATCAAAATACATGTTATATTTTAGATTATTCAAGGTAGCCACCCTTTGTCTTGATGACAGCTTTGCACACTCTTGGCATTCTCTCAACCAGCTTCACCTGGAATGCTTTTCCAACAGTCTTGCAGGACTTCCCACATATGTTGAGCACTTGTTGGAAGCTTTTCCTTCACTCTGCGGTCCAACTCATCCCAAACCATCTCAATTGGGTTGAGGTCGGGTGATTGTGGAGGCCAGGTCATCTGATCCAGCACGCCATCACTCTCCTTCTTGGTCAAATAGCCCTTACACAGCCTGGAGGTGTGTTGGGTCATTGTCCTGTTGAAAAACAAATGATAGTCCCACTAAGCGCAAACCAGATGGGATGGTGTATTACTACAGAATGCTGTGGTAGCCATGCTGGTTAAGTGTGCCTTGAATTCTAAATAAATCACAGACAGTGTCACCAGCAAAGTACAACATACCATCACACCTCCTCCACCATGCTTCATGGTGATAACCACACATGCGGAGATCATCTGTTCACCTACTCTGCGTCTCACAAAGACACGGCGGTTGTAACCAAAAATCTCACATTTGGACTCATCAGACCAAAGGGCAGATTTCCACCGTTCTAATGTCCATTTCTCGTGTTTCTTGGCCCAAACAAGTCTCTTCTTATTATTGGTATCCTTTAGTAGAGGTTTCTTTGCAGCAATTCGACCATGAAGGCCTGATTCACACAGTCTCCTCTGAACAGATGATGTTGAGATGCGTCTGTTACTTGAACTCTGTAAAGCCTTTATTTGGGCTGCAATTTCTGAGGCTGGTAACTCTAATGAACTTATCGTCTGCAGCAGAGGTAACTCTGGGTCTTCCTTTCCTGTGGCGGTCCTCGTCATAGGTCTTGATGGTTTTTGCGACTACACTTGAAGAAACTTTCAAAGTTCTTGAAATGTTCTGTATTGAATGACCTTCATGTCTTAAAGTAATGATGGACTGTCATTTCTCTTTGCTTATTTGAGCTGTTCTTGCCATAATATGGACCTGGTCTTTTACCAAATAGGGCTATCTTCTGTATACCACTCCTACCTTGTCACAACACAACTAAAACACATTAAGAAGGAAAGTAATTTCACAAATTAACTTTTAACAAGGCACACTTGTTAATTGAAATGCATTTCAGGTGACTACCTCATGAAGCTGGTTGAGAGAATGCCAAGAGTGTGCAAAGCTGTCATCAAGGCAAAGGGTGGCTACTTTGAAGTGTCTCAAATATCAAATATATTTTGATTTGTTTAACACTTTTGTGGTTACTACATGATTCCATGTGTTATTTCATAGTTTTGTTGATTTCACTATTCTTCTACAATGTAGAAAATTGTAAAAATAAATAATAACCCTGGAATGAGTAGGTGTGTCCAAACTTTTGACTGGTATTGTGTGTATATATATATATATATGTGTGTGTGTATAGATGATGATGTGCAAGTAGAAATACTGTTGTGCAAAAGAGCAGAAAAGTAAATAAAAACAATATGGGGGATGAGGTAGGTAGATTGGGTGGGCTATTTACAGATGGGCTATGTACAGCTGCAGCGATCGGTAGCTGTTCAGATAGCTGATGTTTAAAGTTAGTTAGAGAAATATAAGTCTCCAGCTTCAGCGATTTTTGAAATTCGTTCCAGTCATTGGCAGCAGAGAACTGGAAGGAAAGGCGGCCAAAGGAGGTGTTGGCTTTGGGGATGACCAGTGAGATATACCTGCTGGAGCGCGTGCTATGGGTGGGTGTTGTTATCGTGACCAGTGAGCTGAGATAAGGCAGAGCTTTACCTAGCATAGACTTATAGATGACCTGGAGCCAGTGGGTCTGGCGACGAATATGTAGCGAAGGCCAGCCGACTAGAGCATACAGGTCGCAGTGGTGGGTGGTATAAGGGGCTTTGGTGACAAAACGGATGGCCCTGTGATAAACTGCATCCAGTTTGCTGAGTAGAGTGTTGGAAGCTATTTTGTAAATTACATCTCCGAAGTCGAGGATCGGTAGGATAGTCAGTTTTACGAGGGTATGTTTAGCGGCGTGAGTGAAGGAGGCTTTGTTGTGAAATAGGAAGCCGATTCTAGATTTAATTTTGGATTGGAGATGTTTAATATGAGTCTGGAAGGAGAGTTTACAGTCTAGCCAGACACCTAGGTATTTGTAGTTGTCCACATATTCTAAGTCAGATCTGTCCAGAGTAGTGATGCTAGTCGGGCGTGCGGGTGCGGTCAGCGAACGGTTGAAAAGCATGCATTTGGTTTTACTAGCATTTAAGAGCAGTTGCAGACCACGGGTGGCGTGTTGTATGGCATTGAAGCTCGTTTGGAGGTTAGTTAACACAGTGTCCAAAGAAGGGCCAGATGTATACAGAATGGTGTTGTCTGCGTAGAGGTGGATCAGGGAATCACCCGGAGCAAGAGCGACATCGTTGATATATACAGAGAAAAGAGTCGGCCCGAGAATTGAACCCTGTGGTACCCCCATAGAGACTGCCAGAGGTCCGGACAACAGGCCCTCCGATTTGACACACTGAACTCTGTCTGAGAAGTAGTTGGTGAACCAGGCGAGGCAGTCATTTGAGAATCCAAGGCTGTTGAGTCTGCCGAAAAGAATACGGTGATTGACAGAGGTTATGATATCATTTAGTTACTTGAGCGTGGCTGAGGTGCACCAGTGACCAGCTCGGAAACCGGATTGCACAGCGGAGAAGGTACGGTGGGATTCAAAATGGTCAGTGATCTGTTTATTAACTTGGCTTTTGAAGACTTTAGAAAGGCATGGCAGGATGGATATAGGTCTATAACAGTTTGGGTCTAGAGTGTCACCCCCTTTGAAGAGGGGGTTGACCGCGGCAGCTTTCCAATCTTTAGGGATCTTGGACGAAACGAAAGAGAGGTTGAACAGACTGCTAATAGGGGTTGCAACAATGGTGGCGGATAATTTTAGAAGGAGAGGGTCCAGATAGTCTAGCCCAGCTGATTTGTACGGGTCCTGGTTTTGCTGCAGCTCTTTCAGAACATCAGCTATCTGGATTTGGGTGAAGGAGAAGCTGGGGAGGCTTGGGCAAGTAGCTACGGGAGGTGCAGAGCTGTTGGCCGGGGTTGGGGTCTATGATCGTTATTCATTGTTCACTTATTTTTCAACATTGTCAGGTACGGGAAGGGATGACTGGGGCCTTCAGCAAGTAAGACATAGGATGTAATAAATAATTTGATCATCACAGATATACCTTCCCACTGTACACATGATAAAGTTAACTACGTTACTTAGTTGGCTGCTTTGAGCAAAACCTGTATGTAATATAACCTATTCTGGGAGCCTAGTGTGTGTGTGTATGAACTATGTGGAATATTTTTGGACCATTGGCTTCACTGAAAACAGGTACTGACAGGAGGAGCAATAGAAGTCTGTCGGAGGTCATCACACTGGATTGGGATAGTGATGGAAGCTTTGGTGGTCCACACAATGAAGAAGCAGGTGTCCCTCCCAGTGATGTGGAGCTGATCTTGGACCTGATGCCAGTAAGGATGGTAAGACCTTCAAGACCCTCCCTCCTTGATATAGAAATCCTTTGATTTCACTGCCTCTTCAGTGGTAAGGTCCCTTGCACCATATGGTCACTTGACCTCCACTGCTGCTATGGTGCCACCAGACCCAGGAACCCAGACTCCGTGACTCAAAGCTCTGACTCCTGCACATGTCTCACCCTGATCTGTTTCACCATCACACTGTGTATGGCTCACCTGCTTGTCTCTACCCCCCCCCCCCCCCCCCCCCCCCCTCCAGGTGTCGCCCATTTTCCCCTTTAGCTCCTGTGCATTTATACCTGTGTTTTCGGTTTGTCTGTTGCTAGTTTGTCTTGTCTCGTTCAAGCCTACCAGCATTTTCCCCGTGCTCCTTTCTCGTTAGTTCCTGTTTTCTAGTTCTCCCGGTTTTTGACCATTCTGCCTGCCCTGACCCCGAGCCTGCCTGCCGTTCTGTACCTTCGGACTCTGCCCTGGATTACTGACCTCTGCCTGCCTTTGACCTGTCGTTTGCCTGTCCCCTGTTATTTCGAACTGTTTGCATCTGGGTCTTATCCTGAAGTCTGATAGCACGTCCATCCCTTTAGCAATTTTGAATGCTTTGATGCCCTCCTCTTCATTATATATGCCCCACTTTACTGACAACACCCCATCCAATGACTGATCTGAGGACCCTTTTTGGCAGAGATGAAGTAATGCACTTGGCCCTAATCACTTCTCCAAAATTGCTGGCCGTCAGCCTCCCTCTGTGCTCTGTCCAACTGTTGCCTGCCATATAGCCTCCTGCTGTGCCAGGATGCCTGCATGCCCCAGGTGCCCTTGTTTTTTAACAATGTCCGGTACAGACAGGGATGGTAGCAGTTGTTCTGGCTCAGGTTCAAGGAGACATGCCATTCCACTGAACCTGCTCCGGAGATGGTTCCTTGGCCACTGAAGATCCTTCTCTGTGGGCTCTCGGGACAGAGGGTTGTAGTTGGCTTCCTCTACTCGCATTCCATATCCGTATGGCCAATATTGTGAACCACAGAAGTAGGCTGTATGGGTCCACGGAGTCATTTGCATGTGGAGGAGAGAATCCCCTGGTCACTTATAGAGAGACCTGCCAAGAGGAAGGATGTTAAGTGACACATGCCTTTCAATGCATGAAATTTTGAACACCTTGAAATGTATTTGTTGTAAGAAATGTGCTTTAGAAATCATGTTTGATTTGATTGCTGAAATTTCAGCTGTATGATATTTAATAAACTGTAATTTTCACACGAGGACAAAGTGCGGCGTTTCCATAAACTTTTTATTGATAATTTGGGATTTTATCACTTGACTTGACATATTAATCATATAGTGGGAAGGATCCTATAAATTAAGATTGTGTGAATGCATGTACCACTCCGAATAAATGAATACTGTGCCTTTGAAGACGTGTTTCTGATCATGTAACTACCATACAGGATGTCTAAACAAAGTCAATTGATTTTTAGATTCATTGTCATCATTGACAACATTCTAGAACTGAGTTATCGCTCATTCAGTGGCAATTTTAGGATGTAAATCTTGGTTCGGCAAACAAAAAAAAACACAGATTCCTTCCACTCATTGTTGAATTTGCGATTTCCAACTTGTGTAATGTTTATGTCCAATGAGCACCGATAAGTTTGATCTATAATTTATCTTCATTATTTCTCATCATATGACAAGGATCAAAAAGCATTTGCCAGTAGATTGTCGACTTCATTCATGAGGATGACTGCTAGCTTGCTGGATAAGATCAGTCCAATCAAAGCTACTGTAGATATAACGTGATTTGACGTCATTTTATCTGTGGCCAATGACCTTGAGCCTTCTTGGATGGGCACTTCTAATGTAACTCTCTGTCAGCACCCAAGAACCATGAATTTTCGAGCTCTACCCTTAGATTTGGCAGTGGCGTAATGCCCCCATGAGTGATAGAACACTGAACCAATCAGGGCGCAACTAGAGAACATTACCCAATCACGGCGCAACTAGAGAACATTACCAAACTCTACGCTCCTTATTTTCCGCTGGCTGCCCCACCACCACAGAAAGCACTAAGCTAGGCTGAAACACCTGCATTTTGGAGCTGCCTTAAGAAAGCAAATAAGAGACCAAGTTTGTAAGCGGCTTTATTAACTCAATTATTATTTATTTTTTACACAGTTTGCAAACTGATATGTGACACGCATTAATGTCAAAATAATATGCAAAAAAGGGCCTGCCCTGAATGACGAGCCGCCACTGCTCATCTAGGTCTGGTGTGTGGGGTAATCTGCTTAATGATTATGTAATTCATTCAGTGTCTCTTTCCTTGTAGAATGTTGACAGCGGTGTAGAACACATTTTATTGCTGAGAAATTCAAACTTAACTTAGTAGCTACAATTACTGACACGGGATAAACTATCCCTCATGCTGGCCCTGACCAACCCAGTAAATTGCCCCTCACTATAGCTGCATGAACAGACTTATAGTGGTCTCCCCTTTCAATGCTCTTATGCTCATCCTTGAAAAATGCCATTAGGTCTGAAATAGGCACCAATGTCGACATACTGTGCAAACAATTATCTAGGCTAAGTAATAACCTTATTTATTTTTTTATTTATTTTTGGGGGGGGGGGGGGGGGGGATCTACTGCTCTGCTAAGTAGCTAACTAAAGAGGAGCCAGTGGGTAGCTAAGACTGGGAAAGGGGACGAAAGAAGTTTATTCAGTTCATTTCAATACAGCACATGGATTCATCATGGATTGGACACAGGTCTCTGATCGCGCTGGTGAACGGTAGCTGACAGTGTCGGCTAGAGGTGACGTGCCGGAGCTTCCTACATGAATTTGTAGTCTTGCTGAGGTCTTCTCTGTTGCTAATTAGCATTTAGAATTATATTGAGTACATTGTTCAAATCAAATGTTATTTGTCACATGCGCCGAATACAGTGAAATGCTTACTTACAAGCCCTTAACCAACAATGCAGTTAAGAAAAAAAAGTAAGTAGAAAAATAGATAAGTAAAAATTAAAGAGCAGCAGTAAAATGACAGTAGCTAGGCTATAAACAGGGGGTACCGGTACAGAGTCATTGTTTGTGGGCACAGGTGGGTTGAGGTAATTGAGGTAATTTGTACATAGATAGAGTTAAAGTGACTATGCATAGATTACCAGAGAGTAGCAGCAGTGTAAAAGAGGGGTTGGGGGGATGCAAGTAGTCTGGATAGCCATTTGATTAGCTGTTCAGGATTCTTATGAGTTGAGGGTAGAAGCTGTTAAGAAGCCTTTTGGACCTAGACTTGGCACTCCGGTACCGCTTGCCATGCGGTAGCTGAGAGAACAATCTATAACTAGGGTGGCTGGAGTCTTGTACAATTTTCAGGGCCTTCCTCTGCCACTGCCTGGTATAGAGGTCCTGAATGGCAGGAAGCTTGGCCCCAGTGATGTACTAGGCCATACGCACTACCCTCTGTAGTGCCTTGAGGTCGGAGGCCGAGCAGTTGCCATACCAGGCAGTGATGCAACCAGTCAGGATGCTCTCAATGGTGCAGCTGTAGAACTTTTTGAGGATTTGAGGACCCATGATAAATCTTTTCAATCTCCTGTGGGGGAATAGGCTTTGTCACGCTCTCTTCACGACTGTGATGGTGTGTTTGGACCATGATAGTTTGTTGGTGATGTGGACACCAAGGAACTTGAAGCTCTCAACCTGCTCCACTACAGCACCATTGATGAGAATGAGGGTGTGCTCGGTCCTCCTTTTCCTGTAGTCCACAATTATCTCATTTGTCTTGATCACATTGAGGCAGAGGTTGTATATGTTACGTTATCAAGGGAAATATATTGATTAAAACTCACATTGTCCGAGAGAGAATAACATGGTTATCTAAGCCTTGCTATTGACATTGCCAACAAACTGAAATGTGTTCAGAATAAATATACACAAGATGTAAAAACCAGCTGCTCCCGCAACAGAGATCGATTATGGAATGGATGGAATGATGGAATGTTAATTGCTTAATTAACTCAGGAACCACACCTGTGTGGAAGCACCAGCTTTCAATATACTTCGTATCCCTCGTTTACTCGTTTTCTTTATTTTGGCAGTTACCTGTATATTGAAGAAGTAATGTTTGCCTCTGAATTAGGCATAGGAAACCCTATTATAGTAACAATATGATAGATAAATAATCTGTCTCCAAGTTAATTATAGGCAAGCAAGTTATATTCAGAAAAACTGACTAGAAAACACCCCCAATTGTATCACTTTGATGACCTGGCATAAATTATTGAAATTACACAGGCCTATAGCACCCCCTGTTGGTTGTCAACTGAATAATCAATTAATTGGTCCCGTGTGGCTCAGTTGGTAGAGCATGGCGCTTGCAACGCCAGGGTTGTGGGTTCATTCCCCACGGGGGGACCAGGATGAATATGTATGAACTTTCCAATTTGTAAGTCGCTCTGGATAAGAGCGTCTGCTAAATGACTTAAATGTAAATGTAAATGTAATTAATTGCACACAGAAGACTACATCACTGTGGCTTTGTTCATGTTTTGTGCTTTACAGTGGCATTAGCCCTATAGTTTCTCTGTACATTTTAATGCATAGGCCTTGGCATAATTGCAATAATTATACAAAACAAAACGTTGGCATGCATTGCCTAGAGTCGCCTACTGTAGGCCTATTATCTGCGCTATAGCCTTCCAGAGAGGAAGAGGCGAAGAAAGAGGTTTCACTCTTGCCAAAATCGTTCCAAAATAAGCCCAATGCGTTTCTATGGGCTTATTTTGGACCTATGCTTGTCACCTGCTCTTGGGACAACGACTCCCATTGTTAGGGTGGAGACATAAGCATCTCGTCATTACATACAGATCTCTGAGCCTACCCAATTCCCAGTGCTGCTGGTCTATAGGCTGCTGTACATAGGATCCATACTGTTGTGCTCCATGTGACTTTGCGTCAACACCCTGCAATATGGGGAAGAGAACGACGGAGGCCTCTAGTGGCCAAAAGGCCGTGTTCACAAGGGCATTGCAATTGAGGGCCCTTGGAGTCATGTCGGGGTTGTCAAGAGGGATCAGTCAATCGTGAAGAATAAAATAAAGAATTGAGATAAAAAAATCTATGAAAAATTGCATTTGTAATTTGCGTGCATTAATTATTGCCTAGATTCAAGCAGATCAAGTGTTAACTGGCATCAGCCTAGCTGATGTTTTGGGGGTGTCTACGTTTGCGCTATCAAATCAGTGAGCAGCAGCTCTTGTTCAAAACTAGAGCTCACATATTGTGGAGGATATTATGTACATGCGCACATGGTTTATAAATGAGCCCCTGCCCATCTGAGCAAAATGTCTTGGTCAAGGGGGTTGGGATTTCAAGGGGAAGCAGGAGAAACAAGCCAGCTTAAGGAGGGTTGCTGATGTTTATCAGATAATAAGAACAAAATGTAGTGTTTGCTATTATATGTTAGCTTTGCAAATACTATCTGAAAGATGGGGCGAAAGAAGTTGGAAGGTTCAGACGATATGCTCGAGGTTTAAGGCCGGCTGGCTACAATGGCTGAGAAAATAATATTTTAACTTTTTTTAAAGTTTTATAGTGTGAATATGGATAGTGAGGAAGAGAAAGTTGAGTTCTGAGGGAGGTGGGTGGGTGTGTGAGGGGTGTCAAGTACAAGTGGGGTGAGCAGTACTCCAGTAGCTCTGAAGGTGAATTGGATGATAGTGAGGATTAATTACTTAGGAAGGAAGGTGTGGCGAGTGCTACTGAGCCCGAGCCTCATAACGGTAGTCATGAGGCGGATGGTTCTGGTCCAGTGGGAGTGACATTTTTGGAGAAGGTAGACCCATTCCTTTTGGCTGATCCATATGTCGTTTCAGGATCTGGGAAAACGGAGTTGAGTGCTGTTGAATCTGTGAAGGTAACCCAAAGTGGATTTGTGATAATTTGCGACGCAGACAAGATGGTGAGCATAGTGAAACTGAAGAGTCACTGTCTGTTCTATTGAGTTTTGATGTTGAGTCTTTACCCGAAAAGGTAATGTTGGGATATATCAGTTATCCCTTACAGGCTTTTGTGCCGAACCCATTATAGTGTTTCAGGTACCAAGCTTATGGGCATGAGGCAGCGTCTGTAGGACAGAGGTTCATAGATGTGAGAAGTGCATGAGACAAAGGAATGTGTAGTATCGGTGAAAGAAGCAGTATGTGTTAATTGTAGGGGTGCCCATGTTGCTGGGGATCAGAGGTGTCCGGTGCAAGAGAGGCACGTTGAGGATTCCAGGGTTAAAGTGGTACAGAAGGTGTCATGTGAAAAAAGTAGAGTAAGATGGGATAATGGGGAGGGATCCTAAGAGGCACCTGGTGAATAATAGAATTGTGCCAGTACAAAGTTGTTGGCTTAGCGTTCATTGCTACAGTTATCAACCGTACTGCAGGTATGGAGCGTAAGTCACAGAAAATAGCTGTTATGGTACTTGGGTTTACGAAATTTTACTGCAGAAGAGTTACAGGGAGTGTTGAGAGGTGGTGTTCCATCCTCCCAGGCCATTGGCCTGGAGTAGGACCAGATAGGTTTAAAAATTGTAATAGGGTGGTGGGTTTTTAATGAGTGTAGGGTTACAAAACATAATGGATTTATACTCCAGTCTAGTTGGTGGCGGTAATGCAACATATGTTGGATGCCAACCGCCATTAAACCTCATCGAAGAAGAATCTGCGCAACACGCTTGAAATAACGACGACCTTGAACGTGCCCACATGTTGACACTGACATCACGGGGTAGAGAAGAAGGTCAGTGCAAAATCTAGACATGAGCGATTGAACTTTGTTCTCAAGGTATCCGTACCCCAAGGGTATTTATTACTAGCTTGTCACGGCTGTCTTCGGGTGAAAGAGAGGAGGACCAAAATGCAGCGTGATGATAATCCATATTTTAATAGGCTACTTATTAAACAACGAACAAAAACAACAAACTGACAGAAATAACCGAAGACGCTACAGTCCCGAACTAGTGAACACAGAACATATGAACACACGAACAGGAACAATCACCCACAAAACACACTACAAAACAGGCTACCTAAATATGGTTCCCAATCAGAGACAATGACTAACACCTGCCTCTGATTGAGAACCATATCAGGCCAAACAAGAAACCCCACATAGAAACAGAAAACATAGACTATACCCACCCAACTCACGTACTGACCAACTAAATAAAGACTAAACAAAGGAAAATAAGGTCAGAAACGTGACATAGCTACAGATTGTTACAAAATATGTGATTTAGTTAGATTTTTGGTATCTATTACTGGTTTGCCTATGCAAAATATCGGCAGAGATTTTTCAATTGACCTGGTTTTGGCGATACTATCTTCGTTCTCGAAAATGTCGTTGTCCAGTTGCAGGTGGTGAGTCTGAATTTAGCAAAAAGCTCCATTATTAATAAATAAATAAATCCATGATGTAATCCAACAAAGTGTATGCTGCAATCTTGTCTATTTAAATCTCTCATTGATTGAGACAAGTGTGTCCACCCCAAAGTGCCGCATGCGTGACAACACCTAACATCTTTGCTGAACTCCACTGGCTACATGTCAACTATAGGGTTGACTTTAAAATTCCCCTAGTGTTTCATAAGAGTAGATGTCCGTGGCCCTGCAGAAATCGAATTGGCATTAGAAAAAAATCTGCATAAAAAAACATCAGTTAACCCTCCTGTTGTGTTCGTTTCATGTTAATTAATTCTGTGTGCCCAGTCCAAAATGACCACCCCATTATAGCTGATTATAATTCCATAATAATACATATATTATCACCTAATGTTGTGTTAGATCTTTTTATCAAATTAAGTTCTTGTGAACATTACAAGTTTTGAATTTCTATTTGCTATTTATGGCCTGTAGGCCTCATTTACCTGAGCTCATACAACTCGTTTTTTCAGTAAAAAAAAACAATGTATGGATTATTTTTATTATAAAATACTCAGATGAAACATATTGTGCTATTTATCACACACTACTTTGGGTCAAAGTTTAACAAGGACTATCTCCTCCTCAAAGATATGATCAAGAGCCTCACATACAGTATATCGTTTGGTCATTGTGCTGCCACAGAATGAATTGTGAGCAAGGCCTCAAAAAAGCTTATACCAGAGCTGCAAGAAAAGTTCTATATATTATTGAAACAATGTTGTGATTGCTTGTGAGAATGCCAACAGGTGTGGTTCCTGTGGGGGAAAGATTATATTGGGGAAAGATTCCCTGGGGGTTGCCATGGAAGCCAAGAAGGGGAGTGAGGTGTGTGTGTGTGTGTGTGTGTGTGTGTGTGTGTGTGTGTGTGTGTGTGTGTGTGTGTGTGTGTGTGTGTGTGTGTGTGTGTGTGTGTGTGTGTGTGTGTGTGTGTGTGTGTGTGTGTGTGTGTGTGTGTGTGTGTGCTCAAACACACATGCATGTGGGAGTCTGGGAGAAGAAGGGTGTCCATCTGATGAATGGGCATGTGCCTGAACAAAATGTTATACACTAATTGTAGTCTCAACCATTCCTTTCTAATGACCGGTCATTTTTGATGACCGGGAACACCACAGGTGTACAAAAGTTAAATAAAACACCCAAAATGTAATGTAAATTATCAAAATGTATTTTGTGTGTTCAGATGCCCTGTGTGGACAAAGTCATGGAACCTTATGACAATCAGATTAAATAAAGTACATTTTCAGAGAGAATTGGCATTAGAAAAAAATCTGCATAAAAAAACATCAGTTAACCCTCCTGTTGTGTTCGTTTCATGTTAATTAATTCTGTGTGCCCAGTCCAAAATGACCACCCCATTATAGCTGATTATAATTCCATAATAATACATATATTATCACCTAATGTTGTGTTAGATCTTTTTATCAAATTAAGTTCTTGTGAACATTACAAGTTTTGAATTTCTATTTGCTATTTATGGCCTGTAGGCCTCATTTACCTGAGCTCATACAACTCGTTTTTTCAGTAAAAAAAAACAATGTATGGATTATTTTTATTATAAAATACTCAGATGAAACATATTGTGCTATTTATCACACACTACTTTGGGTCAAAGTTTAACAAGGACTATCTCCTCCTCAAAGATATGATCAAGAGCCTCACATACAGTATATCGTTTGGTCATTGTGCTGCCACAGAATGAATTGTGAGCAAGGCCTCAAAAAAGCTTATACCAGAGCTGCAAGAAAAGTTCTATATATTATTGAAACAATGTTGTGATTGCTTGTGAGAATGCCAACAGGTGTGGTTCCTGTGGGGGAAAGATTATATTGGGGAAAGATTCCCTGGGGGTTGCCATGGAAGCCAAGAAGGGGAGTGAGGTGTGTGTGTGTGTGTGTGTGTGTGTGTGTGTGTGTGTGTGTGTGTGTGTGTGTGTGTGTGTGTGTGTGTGTGTGTGTGTGTGTGTGTGTGTGTGTGTGTGTGTGTGTGTGTGTGTGTGTGTGTGTGTGTGTGTGTGTGTGTGCTCAAACACACATGCATGTGGGAGTCTGGGAGAAGAAGGGTGTCCATCTGATGAATGGGCATGTGCCTGAACAAAATGTTATACACTAATTGTAGTCTCAACCATTCCTTTCTAATGACCGGTCATTTTTGATGACCGGGAACACCACAGGTGTACAAAAGTTAAATAAAACACCCAAAATGTAATGTAAATTATCAAAATGTATTTTGTGTGTTCAGATGCCCTGTGTGGACAAAGTCATGGAACCTTATGACAATCAGATTAAATAAAGTACATTTTCAGAGAGAAAACTTGTAAATCGGTCCAATTCGACCAGAACACAGCAGGAGGGTTAAAGCTAGAGATATCTGTTTTTTGCATGGGCTGCGTCTTAATCCACTGCATCTGCTGATGTCGCCCTTCCGCATCTGCAGTGAAAGATGGCAGAGCTAGAGAGGTGTTTGTCAGATCAAGAGACATCCCGAAAATTGGTCTTCTCACAAAGATGTCTGTAACGCCGAACGGTTTGTCCTACAAAACTGTTTTGACCCATCTATAGTGGTGTAAAGTACTTACGTAAAAATACATTTATGTACTTAAGTAGTTTTTTTAAGTATCTGTATATTAATATTAATATTTTTGACAATTTTAACTTTTATTCCTGTCACGACTTCCGCCGAAGTCGGTCCCTCTCCTTGTTCGGGCGGCGTTTGGTGGTCGACGTCACCGGCCTTCTTGCCATCGCGATCCACTTTTCATTTTCCATTTGTTTTGTCTTTGTTTTACACACCTGGTTTCAATTCCACAATGACATGTTCATTATTTAACCCTCTGTTTTCCGCATGGTTTTTGTGCGTGATTGTTTGATGTATGTTCGGTCCGTTATTGTGGGCTCGGTATTACAACATGTTATTGGAATATTTGAGTAAAGTTACTTGTGTTTCTCATCTCTGCTGTCCTGCGCCTGACTCCTCTGCACCAGCTACACCCAGACCACTACAATTCCACTACATTCGTAAAGAATATGTACTTTTTACTCCCATACATTTTCCCTGATACCAAAAAGCACTCGTTACATTTCGAATGCTCAGGCAGGACAGAATTATGGTCCAAATCACACACCTATCAATATAACATGTCATCCCTACTACCTCTGATCACTAAACACAAATAATACGTTTGTAAATTATGTCTTAGTGTTGGAGTGTGCCCTTGTCTGTCCATAAATAAAATTAAATAATAATATTGTGCTGTCTGGTTTGCTTATTATAAGGAATTTGATGTATAGCATTTACTTTTTATTTCCAACTTTTACTCAAGTATGACAATTGAGTACTTTTCCCACCCCTGTACTTAAGTGCATTTAAAACCAGATACTTTTAGACTTTTACTCAAGTAGTATTTCTCTGGGTGACTTTTCTTTTACTTGAGTCATTTTCTATTAAGGTATCTTTACTTATACACATGACAATTGACTACTTTTTCCACCACTGCCCATCTATGGAACGATGAGACTCTACATGAACACGATGGTGTTCTCCAGATGGTGTTCACGATGGTGTTCTCCACAAGCTGGCACATCCGATCTGTCTAGCACGCACACACACTTTTACTATCTGTTTATCCGTGTACGAAGCTGTTATTCAATGTTTTTCTATGGGTTAATAGCAGTAAGATCAAATTCAATGTTTCATCAAATAATTGTTAGATTTTTTGGGGGATAGCTTAAGGGGTCCTAAAACTCAAAATCAAATAGCTAAATGATCCTTAGTATGACCATCTTAAAACAATTCCATATGTTAGCTTAGTAGATCCAAACCCCACAACAAAATAGGAAAAACCGCTAAATACAATAGTTGCTGACCAAATTGTCAGAGAGAAAAAAAAATCTATTTCAAAATGGCTTTTTATTCACTGATGGATATGCCAGTCGATGGGCTTAAACTTCAAAGGAAAATATTCTTCATAGGCTAATAAATCCTTGAAGTGCTTGGAAATTAGTGTCGTTGTGTTTCTATTTTTACTTCTGTAAAAGACTTGAGGTCCTCGTAAGGGACTTCAGCTAAGTGTACCCCGACTGGGCAAAATTGGCAAAGATTGTTTTGGTTATCCCCATATACAGTGTGCCCATCAAGAAGGGATTCTTTCTCCAAAACAGAGTCAAGATGGCCACAAGATCGCTCCTTCTTGAGGACAAAGTAATGTGGTCGATGCACATCACAAGCTGCTCTAAGGAGTTGGACAGTTTTGACTTCCCAACAGCAGTGACTCACTTTGAGCAGGCCAAGGTCCACTGCAAACACAAGTAAATTAGAGCCAAATTATTGTGTTTGTCAGGTCTGGTCCTAGCAGTTCTGCTGCCACCCTAGACAAGATGAACATATTTTGTCATGTATAGTACACTGAACAAAATATAAATGCAACATGCAACAATACAGGTATTCATCTGTTGGTCACAGATACCGTAAAAAAAAGGTAGGGGCGTGGACCAGAAAACCAGAGTATCTGGTGTGATCACTATTTGCCTCATTCAGTGCGACACATCTCCTTCGCATAGAGTTGAACAGACTGCTGATTGTGGCCTGTGGAATGTTGTCCCACTCCTATTCAAGTTGCTGGATATTGGCGGGAACTGGAACACACTGTCATACACGTCGATCCAGAGCATCCAAAAGATGCTCAATGGGTGACATGTCTGGTGAGTATGGAGGCCATGGAAGAACTGAGACATTTTCAGCTTCCAGGAATTGTGTACAGATTCTTGCGACATGCTGAAACATGAGATGGCGGTGAATGAATGGCACGACAATGGGCCTTAGGATGTCATTATGGTATCTCTGTGCATTCAATTTGCCATCAATAAAATGCAACTGTGTTCGTTGTCCGTAGCTTATGTCTGCCCATACCATAACCCCACTGCCACCATGGGGCACTCTGTTCACAACGTTGGCAGCAGCAAACCACTCGCCCGCAAGACGCCATACGCCATTCATCCGTGAAGAGCACACTTCTCCAGCATGCCAGTGGCCATCGGAGGTGAGCATTTGCCCACTGATGTTGGTTACGACGCCGAACTGCAAACTGCAGTCAGGTCAAGACCCTGGTAAGGTAGACGAGCATGTAGATGAGCTTCCCTGAAACGGTTTCTGACAGTTTGTGCTGAAATTCTTCAGCTGTCCAAACCCAGTTTCATCAGCTGTCCGGGTGGCTGGTCTCAGACGATCCCACAGGTGAAGAAACCTGATGTGGAGGTCCTGGGCTTGCGTGGCAACAGATCTGGTGGACATTCCTGCAGTCAGCATGCCAATTGCATGCTCCCTCAAAACTTGAGACATCTGTAGCATTGTGTTGTGTGACAAAACCGCACATTTTAGAGTGTCTTTTTATTGTCCCCAGCACAAGGTGCACTTGTGTAATGATCATGCTGTTTAATCAGCTGCTTGATATGCCACACCTGTCAGGTGGATGGATTATCTTGGCAAATGAGAAATGCTCACAAACGGAGATATAAACAAATTTGTCCACAAGATTTTAGAAAAATAAGCTTTTGAAACATGGGATCAACACTTTACATGTTGCGTTTATATTTTTGTTCAGTATATAAAGATTTGGAATGGATTGATAAACTAGAGTATAGTAATGGTGTGTATCATGCGCAATCGGTGCATTTCAGTTGAGCTAAGTCAGTAGCACTTGGAAACGAAACATCGAATTTTGGTCTCAGTCGAG
Organism: Salvelinus fontinalis; assembly: GCF_029448725.1. Classification (NCBI taxonomy): domain Eukaryota; kingdom Metazoa; phylum Chordata; class Actinopteri; order Salmoniformes; family Salmonidae; genus Salvelinus; species Salvelinus fontinalis. The sequence continues at coordinate 27,570,637 of NC_074702.1, read as the reverse complement.
CTCCTTAACGTATATATTTCCTTTGTACTTCCTCATTTTCACTGTTTGTTTGCCGTGCGCCCTTGGTAATAAAACAATTGACTTTATTCCAACGCATAAGATTTATCCGTTGATTTAGCATTGTTTTCTGTTGTCAGTCAGCTGTTTAGAGCGCTCATTGCTCTGTTTTTCAGGTGCGCTCGGTACTGGTGTTATCTGTGCCATCTGTGGCTCTCCGACATTTGCAACATTCTTTCAATATTTAAACGATCTCCAGGTGTTCCATAGTAATGAACGTGTCAGGAGTCGGGATGAGACAGACAGGCTGGCAGCATTTCTCAGCCAAGTCGAAATCATAAATCAGCATAATTTTTATGGATATATACAAAGACCTATCAATAGAAAACAGTGAGTGGAAACGCCAAGCGGATGCTTCACATCCGGTGAAATATCTGTCTCATTGTTCTGTCTGTGATATTACTGTATGGCTGTCAGGAAAGTCCTACTGTCATGAGTGTAAAGTTACAGTTAACCACTAGAGTGTCCCACACCACATGGAATCATTACAGTCACTACGAATTGTTACTCAATGGTTGCTACGATAAATGCTGGTAGACTTGAATTACACAGTATAAAGACATATTTGTGCAGAATATATATGACATACATTGTTCAGTGTATCATTGCTACAAACAGATTACATGGTCAGTAATGCAGAAATCACTTACCCTGGGTAGGCAGGGTAAGTGAATATAATAAAAAAATTTGTGAACCTTTTTGTTGTTCTGAGATTCATATTGATGACCATGCAACTGTATTTTCATTAACTAATGAGCTTTTTTCATGTCCATATCACCACCTGCTGTGCTTTTTGGTAGTCTAGTCCCTTCACCATTTCTACCCCTCATACAAGAAGGTAAACAGAACGGCAGAGGAAGATGCAGTATCAGTAGGATGCATCTTATTCTTTCCATCTGTGGAAGATCTGGTGTTGGCCCCCTGTTTAGCAACATGACAACACTGAGACTTGATCATACGTCAGGGTGACCTCTTTCCAGGTCACAATGTGATGGATTATTCTCTGTGTGTGACGACACCATCGCCCCGCCACACTCGCCCCTGTCATCATGAAGTACTTTGAGAGGCTGGTCATGGCCCACATCAAAGCCAGCACACTGGACCAAATCCAATTTGCCTACCACTCCAACAGATCCACGGAAGATTCCATTTCCATTGCTTTTCACACGGCCCTAACACATCTGGACAAGAGGAACACCTATGTGAGAATGCTATTCATTGACTACAGTTCAGCATTCACCACAAGCTCAGAGCAACTGGATCCTGGACTTCCAGACGGGCAGACCCACAGGCTGTGAGGATTGGCAACAACACCTCCTCCACACTGACTCTTAACACAGTGGCCCCCAGGGGTGAGTCCTAAGCCCTCTGCTGTATTCCCTGTTCACCCACGACAGCTTGGTTTTGCACGACACCAACTCTATCATCAAGTTTGCTGACGACACCACAGCTGTAGGCTGATAATCAACAACGATGAGCCAGCCTATAGGGAGAAGGTAAGTGAACTGGCATTGTGGTGCCAGGATGACAACCTCTCCCTCAACATCAGCAAAACAAAGGAGTTGATTTTTGACTTCAGGAAGCAGAGGAGGGAACACAGCCCAATCCACATCAACTGGACCGCAGTAGAGAGTCGGCAGTTTTAAGTTCCTCGGCATTACACAGATGAAGTGCTTGTCTAGCTCTCATTTACATACATTAGATCCTGCTAACAAGGGGATTTCACAGAGTCAACGGACTGAGTAACATTTAATTTAATCCTCCGTGTGTGACCACGATGTGTCACCTGGTTAGCGGTCAAATGTACCTACATTTTTATCTCCTTATACGGTATGTCCTAGAAACAAATGTACTGCTTCGATAAAAAGGGCTAAGTCAAACTCTTTCATTAATCCCATTTCTGACCCTTGTGGTGATCCGCTAAGTTTTGGTAGGATATTAAATCACTAAAAAGAAGCAGCCACACCTCTCTGCCCAATGAGGTTCTATTTAACTCCAGTACTATAAAAGGCTAAACTGAAATAACTGACTCATTCAACCAACATTATATTGCAGCAGGCCATTTATTTGAAAGGGGAAATAGCAGCAATAAGGACAACTCTGAAAAGACTTCATGACAGAAACACGTCTCTTATGCACCCCTGTTCAATCACAGACTTGCTTGCTACTGTAAATGGTGACCCATTGTTCTCTCTTCAGCAAGTCACAACTAGGGAAGTTCTGGACACTCTCTTTGTCATTGATGTTAAAAAGCCCAATGGGGCAGACTTGCTTGACCTGTGTCTTCTACGGCTTACTGCACCTCTGATTGTGGAGCCCTTGACACAACTTTTTTTCATCTGTCCATTCTATTGGGTATTGTTCCTAAGGTGTGGAAGTCGGCCCTTGTTTTGATCCGTAAAGGTGGTGATCCCTGTGATCTTAATAATTATCGCCCAATTTCAAAACTTTCAGGTCAAGTGAAAATATTAGAACTCTTGGTAAATTTTCAGCTGCGGTCCTTTTTAGAATATTTGTTTATTTATTCTGAACTCTCACCAGTCAGGCCTTTGGGCCAGGACACAGCACCATCTCAGCTGCTTCTCTAGTCATACATGACATAAAGTAGTTAAAAACACCAGCATTGCGCTGCCCTTTTATGTTGATCTGTAGAAAGTATTTGATACGGTTGATCGTACACTCTTGCTACGTAGGTCTAGACCAAGCAGCCTGCGTCTGGTTAAACAATGACCTATATGACAGAACTCAATGTATATCTGCTGATGGAGCTCAGTCTAATTTTCTTAACATAACCAAAGGAGTGCCACAAGGCTCAATACTAGGCCATTTACTGTTCACTTTTTACATGAATAATGTTGGTTTCCCTGAAAACCTCTAGATTTCTCGTAAAATTGATCCTAAAGACCTGCGTGCATATCTGTGCCTTGAGAGGAACCTAAATTGAGCTAGTCCCCCATTAAACGTATCTAGGTATTTGGGTTGACAATAAGCTGTACTTGAAAACACACATTAATAAGCTGACTAAAAAGTTACGAGTAAAGATTGGTTTGCAGTATAGAAACACATCCTGTCTCACTTTTGAAAATAGGAGGAAGACTGTTCAAGCAACACTCCTCCCAGTAAACGACTACTGCGACTCAATCTACATGCACGCGACAGCCTCTGTGCTAAAACCTATAGATTCAGTCTGCTACTCAGCTTTGTGCTTTATCACTGGTGATAATTTCTATATGCATCATTATTTCATGTAGTTCTGTTGGCTGGTAGTCTCTGACTACACAACATTGGCTATTATTTGTATGTACAGTAAAGCACTTCTCCAGAAACTCCCATACTACCTCACCTCACTTTTAAATTGAAAATCTAGCAACTATAAGACTCGCTCTCAAGACTGGTTAGTTCTAGAGGGTCTGCAGGTCTCCTCTGATTTAGGGAAATCTGCTTTCAGTTACTATGCTCCTCAGACTCCTACAGGTCACTCTAAAACTTGATTCTGTGGTCACAAAAGGTGAATTTAGGGATCTGATAAAAGAAAAATTAAAAAGTGTTTTCATTGATTGTATATATTTGTTTCTAATACCCTTTTGAATGTAACGTGGTTTATTTAATATGTTGTAACTGTAATTTTGTAATGATCATGCTTAAATTGTTGCTTATATTGCTTGAACTGTTCTTCTCAGGGCACCATTGGAAATGACACCCTGGTCTCAATGGGTTCCCCTGGTTAAATAAAGGTTATTAAAAATGTCTTAATTTGTGTCACAGGCACTCGAAGAAACACTGTTACTCTTGGACCTAATGTTCCTTCATGCCTCAAAAATGAGATATAGGTTGACTTATTCCAAATGTTGTTGTGTTACAGCCTGAATTCAACATGGATTGGACACCCATCTGCACACAATACCACATAAATGAAAACATGTTTTTTGAAATTTTTGCAAATGCATTGAAAATGAAACACAGACATATCTATTTAAATAAGTATTCACACCCCTGAGTCAATACATGTTAGAATCACCTTTGGCAGTGATTACGGCAGTGAGTCTTTCTGGGCACGTCTCTAAGAGCTTTGCACACCTGGAATGTGCAACATTTGCCCATTATTCTTTTCAAAAATCTTCAAGCTCTGTCAAATTGGTTGTTGATTATTGCCAGACAACAATCTTCCCTCAGGAACATTCAATGTTGTCTTGGTAAGCAACTCCAGTGTACATTTGGTGTTGTGTTTAGATTATTGTACTGCTGAAAGCTGAATTCATCTCCCAGTGTCTGGTGGAAAGCAGACTGAACCAGGTTTTCCTCTATGATTTTGCCTGTGCTTAGCTCTATTGCTTTTCTTTTTATCCTAAAAAACTCCCTAGTCCTTGCCAATGACAAACATACCCATAACATGATGTAGCCACCACCATGGTTGAAAATATAAAGAGTGGTACTCAATGATGTGTTAAATTTTCCCCAAACATAACACTTTGTACTCATGACATGTAGTTAATTTCTTTGCCACATTTTTGGCAATTTTACTTTAGTGTCTTATTGCAAACAGGATGCATGTTTAGAAATATTTTTTGTTCTGTACATGCTTCATTCTTTTCACTTTGCCATTTAGTTTAGTATTGTGGAGTAAATACAATGTTGTTGATCTATCCTCAGTTTTCTCCTATCACAGCCATTAATCTGTAACTGTTTTAAAGTCACTATTGGCCACACGGTGAAATCCCTGAGCGGTTTCCTTCCTCTCTGGCAACTGAGTTAGGAAGGACGCATGTATCTTTGTAGTGACTGTGTGTATTGAAACACCATCCAAAGTGTAATTAATAACTTCACCATGTTCAAAGGGATATTCAATATCTGCTTTTATCTTTTTTACCCATCTACCAATAGGTGCCCTTCTTTGCGAGACATTGAAGATCATCCCTGGTCTTTGTGGTTGAATCTGTGTTTGAAATTCACTGCACGACTGAGGAACCTCGACTGTGGGGTACAGTGATGAGGTAGTCATAAAACATTTTTAAACACTATTATTGCACACCATGCAACTTATTATGTGACTTGTTAAGCACATTTTTACTCCTGAACATATTTAGGCTCGCCATAACAAAGGGGTTGAATACTTATTCACTCGAGACATTTCAGCTTTTCATTTTGAATTAATTTGTAAGCATTTCTGAAAACATAACTGCACTTTGACATTATGGGGTAATGTGTGTGTAGGCCAGTGACACAGAATCTCAATTTAAGCCTTTTTCAATTCAGGCTGTAGCACAACAAAATATGGAAAACGTCAAAGGGTGTGAAGACCACAGACCAATCAAACACCCTCCCCAAAATTGTTTCAGGTTGATAATGTTTCATGTTCAAAGTCTCGCTGGCCTTAATTTGATGTACACATTTTTGTTGTTGAGGAAACTCAATACTGGAGAGATCAAAGACATTGTGGGTAAACTTGGGTCGTTGAAAAAAAGGGATTCGGTAGTAAAACAAGACAAGGAGCAAAGTTAGCTTTGTATGTGGCTAAAAACGCTAATACACAAGGAAATAAGGGTTCCTCAAGAGTTCATTGGAAAGGGTGATGTTTCTATGTGGAACCATAATGACACATAGAAACCCTTTGAGTCATACACTTTTTGAGTTCACAAAAGGGTTCTTTGCTCTTTTGGTGATAATTGAAATGTAGGGGAGGTGGCTCATTTGAATATTTGGGGGCATGGTTGGCTCATAGGTCTTTTTGTGCAATCGTGAGTGAGAGTGTCATTCCAGTTGATCAAATGTGTTGTGTTATGCCATTAAAATGATATATGACTATGGCCAAACAGTGATGGTGTCTTGTAAAAGACTTGCGTATGAACAGTTGACTAAATCAGTCAGTGGTTCTCAATTCTCTCGTCAGAGACCCCCAGCTGTCCAGAGGTAGTTCACTTGACTCAACTTGTCAATTAACACAATATTAACACCCCTATGGAATTTTAACAATATTATATAGCTGACCAGAATAAGAAACCCTGTACTGTTCTTCAAAATGATCTACAAATAACCTTTCAGATTGAGAAAGGTTCCTTATAGAACCATTCTCCATAAAGGTTCTATTAAGAACCATACAAAAGGGGTTATAACCTTAGCGGAACCATTTTTTCATGCTATATAGAACCTTCTTTTAATGGTTCTTTACAGAACCTTAGGAAAGGGGTCTTTATAGCACCATACAGGTTCCATTCAGAACCTTATGAGCATGGTTCTTTATTGAACCTTCAAAAAAGGGTTCTATAAAGCACCAAAAAGGGTTCCGCTATGGTTACAAGCCAAAGAACCCCTATCTGGTACTAATTAGACACATTTGTTTTTATTGTGTAGAGCATTTACTTGGAAAATCCTGCATACATAGCCTAGTCCCAGATCTGTTTGTGCGGTGTTGTCAACTTGCGTGACAATCACCATAGACGTTGCCAAGACAGTATAAACAGCTCGGAGACCAGGCTATTGCATACTTCGAAGTCTGCATAATGTATGAAATGCAGTGGGATGGGACGGTAACAAAGCAACACGTGTGAACAGTTACTCAAACAGTATTCAAACGTTCTGATGCCATTATCTAAAAGCTCCTATACTTGGTCTGTGAGTAATTTAAACAAATTGATTATGGAATCTGAGTATTTGTAATTGTTCCACCTTCTTCTCATATGTTAAACATTTGCATTCTTCAAGGATGATTTTACTTAATTACTTATTTTACATTGTGCTTTTTCCTTCGAATCTATAGTTCCCATATGCTTTCAGATCATGTGAGGTTTACTGGACCTTTTTGCAGTGACTCATTCCCATAAACATACAGTGGAGGATTAGTATGATAGGATCAGGGTGAATAGATGCCTCTATCTGGGGTTTTGGCTGTCTGGACCCAAGGCTGCATCCATCCGTCCCTGCCTCTGGAAAAACAAGGCCTAGTCTTCCCCACAGAGAGAACTCATTATGGGATAGTCTGTCTGTCTGTCTGTCTGTCTATCTGTCTGTCTGTCTGTCTGTCTGTCTGTCTGTCTGTCTGTCTGTCTGTCTGTCTGTCTGTCTGTCTGTCTGTCTGTCTGTCTGTCTGTCCGTCCGTCCGTCCGTCCGTCCGTCCGTCCGTCCGTCCGTCCGTCCGTCCGTCCGTCCGTCCGTCCGTCCGTCCGTCCGTCCGTCCGTCCGTCCGTCCGTCCGTCCGTCCGTCCGTCCGTCCGTCCGTCCGTCTGTCTGTCTGTCTGTCAATTAATATGACTGTGTTGTTTTGAGGACAATGCTACCACTCGGAATGTAGCCATTTACTGACACAACAAAGTGCCTCTGTCTGGAGGTTTGGATGTCTGTCTGTCTGTCTGTCTGTCTGTCTGTCTGTCAATTAATATGACTGTGTTGTTTTGAGGACAATGCTACCACTCGGAATGTAGCCATTTACTGACACAACAAAGTGCCTCTGTCTGGAGGTTTGGATGTCTGGACCCAAGGCTGCATCCATCCGTCCCTGCCTCTGGGAAAATAATGCCTAGTCTTCCCCACAGAGAGAACTCATTATGGGACAGTACGGAAGCTTCCCACACCACAGCCGAGGATCTGCAAGGAAGCCCAACTCCTTAACCTCAGACGGGAGTGAATGGAGAAGACGGGAGCTATCAACATCAGGCACGGCCGGGAGTGTCAGTTTGAGGCTAGGAAAGATTGTGTTTTTCTCCATACAATTATACATTGACTTACTGTAGCTCCCTTTTAATGTTTCTGGTAGCACTATTTTAATGTTTCTGGTAGCTCTATTTAAATGTATCTTGTAGCTCCATTTTTATGTTTCTGGTAGCTCCAATTTAATGTCTTTGGTGCTGCAGTACTAGTACTTGTACAGTATATCAAATCAGGACTGCATGTAGAGGTTTAATGAACCATGGAACTCCTATATTAGTACAGGTACCACCATGTTACAAAGCAGATAGTTAAGGATGTTGCTCCATTTGCGGCTCCATCCATGTATCAATGCTGGTACAGTACACAGACATGTTTGGTGTAGTTACAGACTCTACACTGTGCAACTAAGCCTCTTGTTCCAGTGTACATTAGCTTTGACTTGTCCTCCTATTGCTGTGGTAACAATTATGATTTCATAAACGGTACATAGTCTGGCAATACATAGACGTGTTTGGTGTAGTTACTGACTCACTATAAAACTTGTCCTCATATCTTTGGTAACAAACACAATTTCTTTGGTAACAAACATGCTGTTACTGGTCAGTGGTCGGTGAGGCATGGCTATACAGTTACTGGGAAGAAAGACCTATCGTCTGACACGTTGGGGTCGAGGCAAGTCTGCTAAAGACACCCAGGCTAACCCAAAACCTTGAGACAGGCCAGGGGAGAGCCTCTTTGGAATGATGAGTAAACCCTCGGAATGCGTTCCCTGTTTTTACACCCGTAACCGTCCCACTCCCGTACAGAGCACGTCTGGTGCCACGTTTCACTGAGGCAACACTCCTAAGTTAGCATGATCCTAGATCTGTTTGTGCTGCCTTGCCAACTTCTATGGTCATTGGCAAGACAGCACAAACAGATCTAGAATCAGGCTCCTCAAAGGTAATCTTTTTATGCTGTTTTGACTTTTTTTCATCTAAACTCTGGTGACAACACCCCACTGTGTCTCCCAGTCTCCTTTTGTCTCCCAGTAAGCATACAGTACAATTAAGTCACCATTGTGTAGAGGGCGACAACTATATAATCTTGCCCTTCCGCCAGATTGTACTAGCCAATTTCTAAATGGCTTGTTATTGTCTGACATTCACTCATTGAGGACAACACCAGTTCCAGTTCCTCTGTTTTGCACAGATCGTTGCTTTGTCACTGTCACTCAACCTTGCGTTTAATGTTTTTTGTTGCCGTTTTTTCAGACCTTTCAACCTTGCAACCGTGATGTAGTACAGTAGTAATGTTGTTCTAACACAGATTCTTAAAATCAAGCCCCCGCCCTACCTTAACCCAAATATCCCTCTCTCTCTCCTCTCTCTCTCAATTCAATTTAAGGGCTTTATTGGCATGGGAAACATATGTTAACATTGCCAAAGCAAGTGAAATAGATAATAAACAAAAGTTAAATAAACAATAAAAATGAACAGTAAACATTACACTCACAAAAGTTCAAAAAGAATCAAGACATTACAAATGTCATAATATGTGCAAATAGTACAAAAGGGAAAATAAATAAACATAAATATGGGTTGCCCTTTTCTTGTGGCAACAGTTCACAAATCTTGCTGCTGTGATTGCACACTGTGGTATTTCACCCAATAGATATGGGAGTTTACCAAAATTGGGTTTGTTTTCAAATTCTCTGTGTATTTGTGTAATCTGAGGAAAATATGTGTCTCTAATATGGTCATACATTTGGCAGGAGGTTAGGAAGTGCAGTTTCCACCTCATTTTGTGGGCAGTGTGCACATAGCCTGTCTTCTCTTGAGAGCCAGGTCTGCCTACGGTGGCCTTTCTCAATAGCAAGGCTATGCTCGCTGAGTTTGTGCATAGTCAAAGCTTTCCTTAAATTTGTGTCACTCACAGTGGTCAGGTATTATGCCACTGTGTACTCTCTGTTTAGGGCCAAATAGCATTCTAGTTTGCTCAGTTTTTTTGTTAATTCTTTCCAAAGTGTCAAGTAATTATCTTTTTGTTTTCTCATGATTTGGTTGGGTCTAATTGTGTTGCTGTCCTGGGGCTCTGTGGGGTCTGTCTGTGTTTGTGAACATAGTCCCAGTACCAGCTTGCTTAGGGGACTCTTCTCTAGGTTCATCTCTCTGTAGGTGATGGCTTTGTTATGGAAGGTTTGGGAATCGCTTCCTTTAGAGGGTTGTAGAATTGAATGGTAGTCTAACTTCTAGGTTAGACTACTGCAATGCTCTACTTTCCGGCTACCCGGATAAAGCACTAAATAAACTTCAGTTAGTGCTAAATACGGCTGCTAGAATCCTGACTAGAACCAAGAAATTTGATCATATTACTCCAGTGCTAGCTTCCCTACACTGGCTTCCTGTTAAGGCAAGGGCTGATTTCAAGGTTTTACTGTTAACCTATAAAGCGTTACATGGGCTTGCTCCTACCTATCTTTCCGAGTTGGTCCTGCCGTACATACCTACACGTACGCTACGGTCACAAGACGCAGGCCTCCTAATTGTCCCTAGAATTTCTAAGCAAACAGCTGGAGGCAGGGCTTTCTCCTATAGATCTCCATTTTTATGGAACGGTCTGCCTACCCATGTGAGAGACGCAGACTCGGTCTCAACCTTTAAGTCTTTACTGAAGACTTATCTCTTCAGTAGGTCATATGATTGAGTGTAGTCTGGCCCAGGAGTGTGAAGGTGAACAGAAAGGCTCTGGAGCAACGAACCACCCTTGCTGTCTCTGCCTGGCCGGTTCCCCTCTCTCCACTGGGATTCTCTGCCTCTAACCCTATTACAGGGGCTGAGTCACTGGCTTACTGGTGCTCTTTCATGCCGTCCCTAGGAGGGGTGCGTCACTTGAGTGGGTTGAGTTACTAAAGTGATCTTTCTGTCTGGGTTGGCGCCCCCCCTTGGTTTGTGCTGTGGTGGAGATCTTTGTGGGCTATACTCGGCCTTGTCTCAGGATTGTAAGTTGGTGGTTGAAGATATCCCTCTAGTGGTGCGGGGGCTGTGCTTTGGCAAAGTGGGTGGGGTTATATCCTTCCTGTTTGGCCCTGTCCGGGGGTATCATCGGATGGGGCCACAGTGTCTCCTGACTCCTCCTGTCTCAGCCTCCAGTATTTATGCTGCAGTAGTTTATGTGTCGGGGGGCTAGGCTCAGTTGGTTATATCTGGTGTACTTCTCATGTCTTATCCAGTGTCCTGTGTGAATTTAAGTATGCTCTCTCTAATTCTCTCCTTCTCTCTTTCTTTCTCTCTCTCGGAGAACCTGAGCCCTAGGACCATACGTCAGGACTACCGGGCATGATGACTCCTTGCTGTCCCCAGTCCACCTGGCCTTGCTGCTGTTCCAGTTTCAACTGTTCTGCCTGCGGTTATGGAACCCCTACCTGTCCCAGACCTGCTGCTTTCAACTCTTAATGATCGGCTATGAAAAGCCAACTGACATTTATTCCTGATTATTATTTGACCATGCTTGTCATTTATGAACATTTTGAAAATCTTGGCTCTCTCTAATTCTCTCCTTCTCTCTTTCTTTCTCTCTCTCGGAGGACCTGAGCCCTAGGACCATACGTCAGGACTACCGGGCATGATGACTCCTTGCTGTCCCCAGTCCACCTGGCCTTGCTGCTATTCCAGTTTCAACTGTTCTGCCTGCGGTTATGGAACCCCTACCTGTCCCAGACCTGCTGTTTTCAACTCTTAATGATCGGCTATGAAAAGCCAACTGACATTTATTCCTGATTATTATTTGACCATGCTTGTCACTTATGAACATTTTGAACATCTTGGCCATGTTCTGTTATAATCTCCACCCGGCACAGCCAGAAGAGGACTGGCCACCCCTCATAGCCTGGTTCCTCTCTATGTTTCTTCCTAGGTTTTGGCCTTTCTAGGGAGTTTTTGCTAGCCACCGTGCTTCTACACCTGCATTGCTTGCTGTTTGGGGTTTTAGGCTGGGTTTCTGTACAGCACTTCGAGATATTAGCTGATGTACGAAGGGCTATATAAAATAAACTTGATTTGATTTGATTTGAATGGCTCTTTTCTGGATTTTGATCATTAGCGGATATCGGCCTAATTCTGCTCTGCATGCATTATTTGGTGTTTTATATTGTACACAGAGGATATTTTTGTAGAATTCTGCATGCAGTCTCAATTTGGTGTTTATCCCATTTTGTGAATTATTGGTTGGTGAGTCATAAAGGGCAATGGGCTCTATAACTGATTCAAGTATTTTTTAGCCAGATCCTAATTGGTATGTTGAATGTTATGTTCCTTTTGATGACATAGAAGGCCCTTCTTGCCTTGTTTCTCAGCTCGTTCACAGCTTTGTGGAAGTTACCTGTGGCGCTGATGTTTAGGCCGAGGTATGTATAGTTTTGTGTGTGCTCTAGGGCAAAGGTGGCTAGATGAAATTTGTATTTATGGTCCTGGCAACTGGACCTTATTTGGAGATTTACTGTCAGAGCCCAGGTCTGACAGAATCTGTGCAGAAGATCTACAGTTGAAGTCGGAAGTTTACATACACCTTAGCAAAATACATTTAAACTCAGTTTTCACAATTCCTGACATTTAATCCTAGTAATCATTCCCTGTCTTAGGTCAGTTAGGATCACCACTTTATTTGAAGAATGTGATATATCAGAATAATGGTAGAGAGAATTATTTATTTCAGCTTTAATTTCTTTCATCACATTCCCAGTGGGTCAGAAGTTTACATATACTCAATTAGTATTTGGTAGCATTGCCTTTAAATTGTTTAACTTGGGTCAAATGTTTCGGGTAGCCTTCCACAAGCTTCCCACAATAAGTTGGGTGAATTTTGGCCCATTCCTCCTGACAGAGCTGGTGTAACTGAGTCAGGTTTGTAGGCCTCTTTGCTCGCACACGCTTTTTCAGTTCTGCCCACAAATTTTCTATAGGATTGAGGTCAGGGCTTTGTGATGGCCACTCCAATACCTTGACTTTGTTGTCCTTAAGCCATTTTGCCACAACTTTGGAAGTATGCTTGGGGTCATTGTCCATTTGGAAGACTCATTTGCAACCAAGCTTTAACTTCCTGACTAATGTCTTGAGATGTTGCTTCAATATATCCACATAATTTTCCAGCCTCATAATGCCATCTATTTTGTGAAGTGCACCAGTCCCTCCTGCAGCAAATCACCCCCACAACATGATGCTGCCACCCCCATGCGTCACGGTTGGGATGGTGTTCTTCGGCTTGTAAGCCTCCCCCTTTATCCTCCAAACATAACGATGGTCATTATGGCCAAACAGTTATATTTTTGTTTCATCAGACCAGAGGACATTTCTCCAAAAAGTATGATCTTTGTCCCCATTGTGCAGTTGCAAACCGTAGCCTGGCTTTTTTATGGAAGTTTTGGAGCAGTGGCTTCTTCCTTGCTGAGCGGCCTTTCAAGTTACGTCGATATAGGACTCGTTTTACTGTGGATATAGATACTTTTGTACCTGTTTCCTCCAGCATCTTCACAAGGTCCTTTGCTGTTGTTCTGGGATTGATTTGCACTTTTCGCACCAAAGTACGTTCATCTCTAGGAGACTTCAGATGGAATCAAAAATGATCACTAACAAACCCTGATTTATCATATTGTTTTTGGAAGAGGTAGTAAGAAGACAGCTTTGAGGTTTCTTCAAGACATCTTTTTGCGATCAAACAAAGTTTCTCTCATGTGTGCTCAGCTTTTCTCTTTAATATTCCTCATCTCAGTTGAACCAATACAGGTTATAATGCTATAATTGCAAAGTTATTATTTTATTGGTATTAACACTAGTAGCCTAGTGGTTACTTGGGCATCTCCGGCAAGGTCCACGCTTGGATTGCGTCCTACCTGACAGGTCGCTCCTACCAGGTGGCGTGGCGAGAATCTGTCTCCGCACCACGTGCTCTCACCACTGGTGTCCCCCAGGGCTCTGTTCTAGGCCCTCTCCTATTCTCGCTATACACCAAGTCACTTGGCTCTGTCATATCCTCACATGGTCTCTCCTATCATTGCTATGCAGACGACACACAATTAATCTTCTCCTTTCCCCCCTCTGATAACCAGGTGGTGAATCGCATCTCTGCATGTCTGGCAGACATATCAGTGTGGATGACGGATCACCACCTCAAGCTGAACCTCGGCAAGACGGAGCTGCTCTTCCTCCCGGGGAAGGACTGCCCGTTCCATGATCTCGCCATCACGGTTGACAACTCCATTGTGTCCTCCTCCCAGAGTGCTAAGAACCTTGGCGTGATCCTGGACAACACCCTGTCGTTCTCAACTAACATCAAGGCGGTGACCCGTTCCTATAGGTTCATGCTCTACAACATTCGCAGAGTACGACCCTGCCTCACGCAGGAAGCGGCGCAGGTCCTAATCCAGGCACTTGTCATCTCCCGTCTGGATTACTGCAACTCGCTGTTGGCTGGGCTCCCTGCCTGTGCCATTAAACCCCTACAACTCATCTAGAACGCCGCAGCCCGTCTGGTGTTCAACTTTCCCAAGTTCTCTCACGTCACCCCGCTCCTCCGCTCTCTCCACTGGCTTCCAGTTGAAGCTCGCATCCGCTACAAGACCATGGTGCTTGCCTACGGAGCTGTGAGGGGAACGGCACCTCCGTACCTTCAGGCTCTGATCAGGCCCTACACCCAAACAAGGGCACTGCGTTCATCCACCTCTGGCCTGCTCGCCTCCCTACCTCTGAGGAAGTACAGTTCCCGCTCAGCCCAGTCAAAACTGTTCGCTGCTCTGGCACCCCAATGGTGGAACAAACTCCCTCACGACGCCAGGTCAGCGGAGTCAATCACCACCTTCCGGAGACACCTGAAACCCCACCTCTTTAAGGAATACCTAGGATAGGATAAAGTAATCCTTCTAACCCCCCCCCCCCTTAAAAGAGTTAGATGCACTATTGTAAAGTGGTTGTTCCACTGGATATCATAAGGTGAATGCACCAATTTGTAAGTCGCTCTGGATAAGAGCGTCTGCTAAATGACTTAAATGTAAATGTAATGTTAGAGCATTGGGCCAGTAACCCGAAAGGTTGCTGGATCGAATCCCTGAGCTGAAAAGGTAAAAATATCTTGTTCTGCCCCTGAACAAGGCAGTTAACCCACTGTTCCCTGGTAGGTTGTCATTGTAAATAAGAATTTGTTCTTAACTGGCTTGCCTAGTTAAATAAAAACATAAAAACATAATCAAAAGTTGATAACACTGATGTTATCTTGTTTACTGGTATCTAAACAAGTAGTTGATGACATCATGGCATTGCAATGTCTATAGACATTTACTACAAACTTGTGTGAGCATTTGCTGACTCAAATGCTTGGGTGAAATGGCCCATCCCATTTGTTCTCATAGCTCTGTCTGTTTCTGGGTCAGGAATGGCAGGTGGCCTCAGTGCTGCCGGGGGACACAAGTGTGTCAGATCAGATGGTGATGGTGTCATCTCATCACATTCCATGGCCCTTCCCCTAGGCCCAGCATCAGGAGCAGCCATGGCATAATTTATGGCCTCTATTTTTATGGTTTGTTTCAGGGCACATTACAGACACATTTAGTAACACCATCTCAGTTACTAATCTTTAGGTGTGCTTGTCTAGACATTGCACAGACTTCACACAGGGCAAAGTGAGGAGTTACTACTGAGAAAAAGGCAGCTGTTTGAGTGGCTGGACAGATTGAGGTTTTCAGATTACATCATCGTCAGTCATCGAGTATCACAGGAGAAATTGACACTGGTACGGTGTCCATATTAGGACAACCACATGGATACTGTAGGCATCAACAGACTTCACTATTGACCAACTGGTCCATGAGCAATGAGAAGACAGTAGTTTATGATTGTCCTCCATTTTGGATTTTAGCAACTTGTTCAATGAACTTAGTTGGCTGTACTTTTTAATGGCCATGATCCCATTCCTTCCCCCACATGGCGTCTTGTTCACAGTGTCAATGTGTAGGCCTTAAAGGTTCATTTGTTGTCACAGCTAATAATACAGTGGCAGCACAAGCCAAACACTTAACCACTGTGCTTTGATCATTAGTACTGCCTCAAACAGCCAATGACCTCAGTCTTCTGTCTGTTAAATAGAGCAACGTTTTTGGCTTAGCAGTTTTGTAGCTAACAAGACTAATGGCTACAGGCTAATGGCATTACAGCAATCAGGCTTCTGTCTGCTTGGGGAAAGAAATATTGGTGGAAGTTATCTTTAAGAGCTAAACAAGAAATTACTGTCTGTATGTGTGAATTCTCGGAACAGACAAAATAAACAAAATGTCTTGACAAGACTGGTTTATCCGTCCTTGATCATGTCTGACTTGCGACTGTCTACCAGTAGACTAATTCTCCAATTCCAGTGTTATGTGCGAATGGTGTGATTTTCATCTCTGAAAATGTCCCCCTTCAAATGAGCCAAAATCATATGCAAAGATTGGCTGCTGTGTAGATGGTGATCTGTGTGTAATGTAATTCCTGTGTGACTTTAATTATGTCCCCTCCCTCCTCTTGAGTATAACACGCTTTGGTTCCTACTTTCTATTTTTTTTATCAGTCTTCCATGAAACCACCTGTTTCAACAATGCAGCAGCTTTAAAAGAAAAAGCTGTTTCATTCAATTTGCTGTTGGAAAACTGCCCTCAGAATCTCAAATGTGTCCAATGGATGATTCATCATGAGAGTGAGATAACGTGTCTAAGAGTCAGAACTATTGTTCTTCGACAGGTTTCTTAGTAGGGTAATGTTTTCGGCTTATCAAATCAACCTAACTGAATAACGACAATTGTGTTACCCAAGTGTTAAACTTACAACAAATCCAAATTGAGGGGGGGGGGGGGGGATCTCCTCAAATACTCATTCAATTTCAGTGGTTGAAACACTACAAGTATACTATGAAGTTTCACTATGTATTTGTATTTACATATGCATATTTATAAACTATTAATAAACAATGATTATTACACTATTCAACCAGTCATTTGGTTTTTCTGCCTCTGTTAACTGGTCTAGTAACCGGCAGTCTTGATCCTGTAGGTCTAGGATAATGAGAATGGGAACGGCCATGTGGGAACAACATGGAGCCTGTTATCACCCTATACAGCTGGCTTTATGGACTCCACTTCCTGTAAGGCCTGAGGATCACTGGAACTAGTGTAAAATCAGGCCTCCCTCCTACTTTTATGGACTTTATAATAACCTGTTATGCCCTTTATTGTCGGGAAAGGATTTTGTGCCACGTGCTGGAAGTGCGATGAGCATAATTATTAGTGGGATGAAACTCATATGTGCACCAGAGGTGCCTTAGCTGGAGATGTGGAGCAATAGACTGCCTTTGTGTAAACCCCCTAAAGTCGATTGACGCACCGGTGCATTGTATGTTTTTGCATTGTATGTGTCTCAATCCTTCAATGAAGGTATTTTGTGCCTACCCAAAAAAGGGGTTAATGTGTAAAAACCAAATAAATAAATAAACTTTTCCTGAGCTTTACTATATCTCCTAGATATACAGTAGGACAAGCACTTCAAAACCTTGTAGTGCTCCCCAGTGCTCTCTCCCTCTCCCTCTGTGTTTGTGTGGGCGGAGACAGAGCAGATCCCCACCAGCTGCAACCTGTTCCATAATCTAGACCTCTACAAATACTCAGTCCTACCACTTCCACACTGCCAGATCGTAATCTCTGTCCAGTCAGTCCATGTTTCTAGCCATTTGTTCCTGTTGTGCCTGTTTTCCCTTGCCTGACACTGTTTTCCTCTCCACTACAGTTCTGCCCGCTCTGACTCTGGTCCCTGTCTCCAGTCCGACTTCTTGACAGTCCTTCTACTCTGTCCTGGATTCCCCACTCTACGTTCCCTTGGATTCCCCTCTGGACCTGCTTACCCTGTCCCAACACCTCTTGCTCCACCCCCCCCCCCCCCCCCCCAGGTGTTTCAATAAATACCTTGGTTACCTCATCCCAGTCTCCCCATCTGAGTCTGCTCTTGGGTTCACCTGTTCCGCTCCGCTTGACACTCATAGCTAAATTATTAATGGTATGACCATATTAAATACATTCCATATGTTAGCTTAGTTCCCCCACCAAAGCTTAGAGTTTTAAGAAGAAAAAACTCTAGTTTGTTAAAATAAAATATTTTGGGGGAAATATTCTGGACATTGAGTCAGAGGCATCATATTATTTTCTTAACTGTCATTCCTTTCCCCACATCAGTGGAAATCAACCTGTGTATGTTAAGTCAGATACTGTAGCTAACGTCTTTTGTCAGAAACTAAGGACTTCTGAGTAGCGTGGATGCGTGTGAGAACTGACTTGTGAAGCCATTTTCTAATGGACATTATTAAGAAACTAAACCAAAGGTGCCCGATGGAGCCAAGTGAAAGCCCATACTATAGTTTATCATGCCTATGCAACATGAACTCATCAACTCACTGCATTATTAGATGTTTGTCCAGCTTTCTGGCCTGAGTTGTTTCCCAGGCATTTTTGCTGGGCAAGGATGATTCGGCTTGGAACTGAGAAAGGGATGGCAAACAAATTCAATGGAAGGGAGAGAGAGAGAGAGCGGGAGATTATGCATTTTTGTGCTCTTCCCAATTCCTGTTTGTGGTAGAAACCTTGAGAGAGTCTGTGATGTTCTCTCATTTGCCAGTTGTGGCTAGATACCAGACATTCATTGTGATTCAATTCCACAATTCTATTTCCAAGAAAACCTTCCTAATTGAACATAATCTAATGTTGGTAATAGGTGCGGTAAAGAAAGATGGCGATTGTTTGCCAGAGGATTGCATTTTCAAGTCGCAGGTGGGAAGCTTAGCCTTTACAGTATACAGATGCTAAACCTGAATTGTTTCATTGTGTCCTACTGTGAACCATCTAAAAACATCTGTAGACAATATTAGGAAGGCCAAGGTTGTTTGTAAGCATCTGGGTGGTTGCTAAATGGCAATAGTCTATTTTACTGTCTGTTTTGGATTTATTTGGATTTTATTTGCCCGGAAATTTAAATTGTCCACAACTATCTCAAGTTAGGATCCGGACACTTTTACAGTTTTTCAGCCCTACTTCAACTTGAGGCCCAGTGTGGGATACATTTGATGGTTTATCTTATAGCACCTGTGACATGGACTTTGGAGATGGTATATTTTAGCTTGAGAGACACTGCGTGAGACTCAACAGACAGTGTGTAGTCTTGGGCCACTAAGGGCTCTATTCAATCTGTTCCGCTGAAGCATTACAGATATCGCGATAGAAATGTGAAGGGAATTTCCAAATGAGCCGACATATCAAATCAAAGTGTATTGGTCACATACACATATTTAGCAGATGTTATTCTAGCTCCAACAGTGCAGTAGTGTCTAACAATTCACAACAACACACACAAATCTAAAGTAAAAGAATGGAATTAAGAAATATATAAATATTAGGACAAGCAATATCGGAGGGGCATTGACTAAAATACAGTAGAATACAGTATATACATATGAAATGAATAAAACAGTATGTAAACATTATTAGTGTTAAACTAGTGTTCCATTATTAAAGTGACCAGTGATTCCATGTCTATGTACATAGGGCAGCAGCCTCTAAGGTGCAGGGTTGGGTAACCGGGTGGTAGCCAGCTAGTGATGGCTGTTTAACAGTCTTAAGACGGAAGCTGTTTATAAGTCTCTCGGGCCCAGCTTTGATGCACCTGTACTGACCTCGCCTTCTGGATGATAGCGGGGTGAACAGGCAGTGGCTCGGGTGATTGCTGTCCTTGATGACAGGATGCTCTGCATCTGTAAACGTTTGTGAGGGTCTAAGGCAGGGGTGTCAAACTCATTCCACGGAGGGCCTAGTGTCTGCAGGTTTTTGTTTTTTCCTTTCAATAAAGCCCTAGACAACCAGGTGTGGGGAGTTCCTAACTAATTAGTGATGTTAATTCATCAATCAAGTACAAGGGAGGAGCGAAAACCCGCAGACACTCGGCCCCCCGTGGAATGAGTTTGACACCTGTGGTCTAAGGGGACAAGCTGAATTTCTTCAGCCTCCTGAGGTTGAAGAGGCGCTGTTGCGCCTTCTTCACAACACTGTCTGTGTGGGTGGACCATTTCAGATTGTCAGTGATGTGTACGCCGAGGAACTTCTCCACTGCGGTCCCGTCGATGTGGATAAGGGCGTGCTCCCTCTGCTGTCTCCTGAAGTCCACTATCAGCTCCTTCATTTTGTTGACGTTATTTTCCTGACACCACTCCGCCAGGGCCCTCACCTCCTCCTTGTAGGCTGTCTCGTCATTGTTGGTAATCAAGCCTACTACTGTTGTGTCATCTGCAAACTTGATGATTGAGTTGGAGGCATGCATGGCCATGCAGTCATGGGTGAACAGATAGTACAGGAGGGGGCTGAGCACGCATCCTTGTGGGGCCCATGTGTTGAGGATCAGCGTAGTGGAAGTGTTGTTTCCTACCTTCACCACCTGGGGGCAGGTGGTGGGCAGGTCAGGAAGTCCAGGACCCAGTTGCACAGGTCAGGGTTCAGACCCAGGGTCTCGAGCTTAATAATGAACTTGGAGGGTTCTATGGTGTTGAAGGCTGAGCTATAGTCAATGAACAGCGTTTTTACATAGGTATTCCTCTTGTGCAGATAGGATAGGGCAGTGTGCAGTGCAATTGCATTGTCTGTGGATTTATTGTGGCGGTGTGCAAATTGAAGTGGGTCTAGTGTATAAGACCTCCCTCTCAGCGCTATTTGTCTAGTTGAGGACCACTTTTCAGTCACTGCTGTTGGCTGACCAATCACTATAGAACAAGGTATACAATATACAAATACCACACTACTCTGAATCTTTCTTTATTCCCTGCTAGATTGTGTATTTTTTTAAATTCCATCCCAACCACTTTCAGTCAATACAAATATAGTCTAACTTCTTAGAGCCCCAGAGTCTTGTGTAGCCTATACCATGTTTAAGGTCAGCTTCTATATAAACAACTTCATCTCATGTCTGTTTGTGAGATGGCTCAGTCATATGGGCTTGCTCTGACCCCTCTGATCAGCCCTCACCTCACTACCCGAGTCATCTTCCCATAAATCTGAGGGGCCATGTGTGTGCAACTGGCCCCGAGTGAAAGTTACCATGGAGCAGCTCCAGATGTGCTCGTCCTCCCTCTTTCTCTCGCTCCCTCCAGTCCTCTTCCCCTCCCATGAGCAAAGTTTTCCATTTCCTTTTTTGGTGAAAAAATCTGAAAGGCGGGAGGAGGGAGAAAGACATTGAACCAATGCCCACAGGAGAGAGTATCTGGCGGTCTGTTTGTTATTGGCCTGTGTGCTTTATCAAGGCGATGAAATGGCCTACTCAGCATAAACACACATAGATACACACACACTGTCATAGCAAAGATGTGTAGTTCCTACACCCTTGTGTTATACACTGAATCAGGCTTAGAGGCTTCCAGTGGTTGGGTTACACTGAACCTCAGCCAACAAAGAAGTAGGAATCCGGACATATACTATACTGCCAGCAAAATATAATTTGAATTACATACATTGACTGTCTAAAGCTAGTTGCACAAACAAGTGCCGAACTGGATGACTTAGTGTATACAGTATAAGATCACTAGCACAACATCAACCCACACATTAGGGTAACTCTCAATCCCAATTTCAGCCTTTGCCCAACCCCTTCAAATAAAGACAAAAAATACATTCAGGTGAGAAGTTGAGTGGCGGGAATTGCACATAAATATTCATTTTTGGAGGTGGGTAAATGTAGTTGTACCTAATTCCAACACTTTTTCGCTAAAGCATACTTACCAGAAGTCCACTGGCACGTTCTGATAAATAAAACAATGTGTATCGGAAGTAGATATGGCTTTGGACAGTTAGCTTACATGTTAAGGTGCCGAGTTCCTGACATCTATTGCCACTTGCAGAGTAAGTTCATATCCCCCATTGGGCAAACAGAAAAATCTTTGAAATGTGGACTCACATTTATTGTAGTATTGTGCTGGAAAGAAAGTGCAATCATCACCTTGAAGATGGGCTCAATTCAATCCAACCTGCATTGCAGTATTTACACAGTATCTCTTTTTCCAATTGTCAAATTAACTCACAAATTGGTCTTGGGTACTTTATAAAAACCTACAACTACTACCCATCTCACAGGTATCCTTTCACTTTTGAGAATTAGAATTGTGTTGGCACGGGTTGAATATTGTAAATACAGGCCCATCTGGAATTAGAACTCACAATCATTGAACTATGAGCCAACTGTTAATTCGGACTGCGCCGCCAATCAGTTATAGCGGTTTGGGAAGAAATATAACTAGTTGACATGACCACCATTGTCATCTATTTCTTATGATGGATGTAGCTACAAATATAAACAATCCTCTTAGCCTACATGTTTTTTTATTTATTCGTAAAAGCACATACGTGTATGAAACAGTAAGCAAAAACGTTCAATTTGGTCATATGCGGAAATGTGCCTTACATCCTTTTGAATTTTGTGTAACGTCAGTAGTCTAGTCAGGGAGGCATCATGCAATATATTTGGCACACTCCACTTACCAAGACCATTGCTGTCACCTGCTTTTATATTAAGCTTTGTGGTGGTACAACCAGCTCATATAGAAGGGAGTGTATTTCATACCGAATACCTGTCTTGAGATGGTAGAGTTGAACCGCTAAGAGCAAAAAGCTAGATTTACTACTAAAAGACCAAAATATAACTTTTGCAACGAACTGTCAAAATTAAGACCAGAATTAAGGTGTTTCACTATAACTAAGTTTTAAACATCTGGTTTTTGATTAAACATGTTTAAAAAAAAAAAAAAGAAAGTTTCGATTAAGATTTTTTTTATAACATTTTATAAACAGGTCATACAAATTAACAGTATACATTTTCAACTGATTTGAATCAACTCTTCCATCACACAGATGGTGTGTTTCTCCATCTTTTTTAGAATCATAAAAAGCACATTTGCCAACTCTGACTTGCCAGCATCAAAGCTCAAAATAATGAAATTTTTCTATAAGTGACAATCTAAATAATATTAAAACAATCAACAGCAACAATCAATATACATTTTTAGGCAAACAAGTAATGTCCAGATTTGGGTTCAAATACTATTTTAGCATTTGCCTTAGACTGCCTGAAGTGCAAATGGGTGGGGTTTGCAGTTTTGCCACTATTCTATTGGTTCCATTGCGCCAGGCAAGCTCAATGAAGCCCAGCTAAAGTATTTGAAATTATTTCAAATAGTATTTGAACCCATGTCTGGTAATGACAAAGACATGCATACCACTTAGTTGATGAAATGCAGCTCAGCTTCTTTGGGACTAGCCCATTCATTATCAAACAACAGCGATAGTAACAGAAAGATTAAATACAAAAAGCGAAAAAAGGAAATATGCTTGATGAACAATATCATAGATAAGTGTCAACCTTATAAAAAAGTAACAATCGTTGTTAAAAAGGCCGAGTGGTTTAGGTGTTGCGCCATATATAAATGCTCGAGTTGCGTTTGTATGTTCACAGATTATGGGAGCGAGGGGAATATTTTAGCCATAGTGCAAATACATGACAGCATTTCGCTTATGTCTTAACTGACTTCACTGGTTTTCTCCAGCACCACCAAACCATCTTTCTTTTCACGTTCTCTCAATATCTATCTTTTTTTCCCCCATCTCTTGGACCTATTCTTTAGTATACTATAAATACATTAACTTTCTGGAGCAGTGTTTGACAACTGCAACATATTATTTTCTTCAAATAATCATGATATGGCTAGAGGGTAAGTAACAAGTAAAGCAAGACAGCAAATACTGCTTTGAAACCTAATTGACATAGGAGAAAAGTCATGTGCACAAAACTGCAATTATCAGCATTGAATCACTCAAACATACTTTACTCGCATAACATATTTACAGTGTCGTAAATATCAGTGTTCTGTAGCTGCTTTACAAAGTGTCGCTTTCATAGATTAGCGGTGATGCGTTCATACAAAAATCTAGCAAGTTTGCATAGCTGGAAGCATTTTTCATTTTCTTTGGTTTGATAATACATACTATATAAAGTAAGGCTTTTTTTTTTTAAAGGCACATAACCCTTTTTTCACATAGTCACGACTTACTGTGGAGAAGGAAAGCCTTGGAGTGGATCTCCCCTCTCTTGTCTAGATAGCAGCTACATCAAAATAGTAGGATTTCGAACAGTGTTCGATGGACAATTTGCATGTTGGTCAATGTTATCCTCACATATTAAAATGCTATAGCCTCTAATACAGAACATTGAAGTAGCGATAGTGGAATTAAATTCTTCAGTGAATTCAGATCCATGCCATTTTTCTCTGTGCTTCAGTAGCCTGATGCTTAGCTCTGGTATTTGACAGCAAGCGGCAGAAAGCACTGGGGGAGGATGAGGGATTGAGCTGTGGTCTAGTGAGCAAGGTGTGTGTGTGTGTGTGTGTGTATGACCTGAGAGGCAGTCTGTGGGTCTGTGTTAACAACCTTGGCAGTGATAAGGGGGGCCCTGGGGTTGACCTAGGCGGGCGTGTGTGAGGAGAGGGCCGATACGGTGTGTGTGTGTGTGTGTGTGTGTGTGGTCTATAGATTGCTGTTGGTGTTGCAGTCGCGACACAGGATCTGGTCTCCATTGGGGAAGAAGCCCGCCCCCACCAGAGAGACGGAGCACTCTGTGCAGGTGAAGCAGGGCTGGTGCCACTGGCGCTCCTCAAACGAGATGTACTTCCCTCCGCCGAAACCTAGACAAGACAGGAAGGTGTTATTTTAGACATTTAAATAGTTATTTAACAAACAGCAAGTAGCCACTGAGGTCTCCTCCCATACATAAACATGTGTAATCAATGGCCGCGTTCCAGATGATCTGCAATGCAGTAGCCACGAGTAAAAATAACCAATGATTGAATGCCATGTTATCCATCCTTTTTGAGATTTGGTGCGTGACTGCTATGTAGAGGCAGCCTGGAACATGGCCAACAGTTACTCAGTAAATCTGCATCCTCAGAAAAAAATACATGTCTGTAGCAGCCTTTCTCAACTGTCCCCTGCTCCTGGGTCATAATAGCTGTCTATGACCTTTGACCCTACCTGTGATAGGCTTGCTGCAGGCCTCACACTTCTTGGAGTATAGGCTGCCGAAGCACTTGAGGCAGTAGGGGTTGTCTTCGCGCGAGGTGAAGTGCTGCCCTGCCAGCTGCACCTTGCAGCCCGCACACACAAAGCACTCCTTGTGCCACGGCTCATCCCGATACGTCACGCCCCCTTTAGCCAGGGCCTGGAGGGAAGAGAGGGTCAAAGGTCATCATAGTTAGTCAAAGACCACAAGTCAAAATGATATAATAGAATACACTCAAAAATACCGAATGGATACCCTCTGTTAAGGCTTTTTCCACACAACTCCTTATCCCCTTTGGTTCCCAGAATCAGGAAATAAGGAATAAGCAAGGACATAATTCTGCCGAATAAAAAAAAGGGAATTTAGGGAAAATTTCCACACAGACCTTTTTGCAGCGGGTGCAGCGCGGGGCGAACTTATCCTCATAGCAGGACACGCAGTAGTGTTCATCCTTGTCTGGGATGAAGGACTTGGAGCCGATGGGCTGCTCACAGCTGTGGCAGATGAAACAGCCCTCGTGCCATGTGGAGCCACCATACTCCAACTTCCTCGTGCCTGGGAGTGTAGAGATAGAGAGATAGGAGAGAAAAATGAAGTGAGAAAGAAGGAGATATTTATCAACAGGACAATATTGAAGTAAAAAGCATTACAAAAATCAAAGAGAAGGTCCAAGTCAGAAGATGCATGGCAGTTGACAGCGATAATAGCAACAGAATGTCCCACTGTTGAAGAAATATTCTGTTGAAGGGAAAATTGAGTGAGAACAAAAAGAAAAAGCCCTGTCAAGAGTGCACAACACTTCCCCGCCTGGCTGAATATCCCTGGCTACCGACATTACTGTAGCTTAATCCAGACCTGGGTTCAAATACTTTTTGAAACAATGTCAAATACTTAAAGCTGTGCTTGATTGAATTTGCCTGTTGCAATGGAACCAATAGAAAAGTCAGAAATGTGCAAACCCCGCCCACCTGGTACTCCAGGCAGGCTAAAGCAAATGCTTAAAGTATTTGAAAGATTTCAAATAGTATTTGAACCCAGGTCTTGTTCTATCAGATCCATCTAAGTGACCTAGTGCTTCTGAGGATTCCAGGATTCCATTCAAATGGCTTAGGGGGTTTTCTTGAGGTGATTTAAGTTTGGTTTGGAGTTCTAAGGAAAATGACACCTGAGCTTTACCAAGTGAAGCCAATAGGGCAAAACTCCACCCTAGACAAGAAACCACTGGTGACCGCACAACATCAGAATAATAGGTAACACTTTATTTGGATATTCCCAACTTCTAAGTACAGTAAATGGTTTGTAGATGTTCAGTAGATGTTCAATAACTGTCAACATTTCAACAAACTATCCACTAACACTAACCTTTAGCCTAACCATTATTCTAACCCTAGATGCTAAAGATACTTTGTTGATAGTATGACCATCTGTAGATCTACAGTACCAGTCAAAAGTTTGGACACACCTGCTCATTCAAGGGTTTTTCTTTATTTTGACTATTTTCGACACTGTAGAATAATAGTGAAGACATCAAAACTATGAAATAACACATATGGAATCATGTAGTAACCAAAAAAGTGTTAACCAAATCAAAATATATGGAACACTTTTCCAACAGTCTTGAAGGAGTTCCCACATATGCTGAGCACTTGTTGGCTGCTTTTCCTTCACTTTGCGGTCCAACTGATCCCAAACCATCTCAATTGGGTTGAAGTCGGGTGATTGTGGAGGCCAGGTCGGAGGCCAGGTCATCTGATGCAGCACTCCATCTTGGTCAAATAGCCCTTACACAGCCTGGAGGTGTGTTGGGTCATTGTCCTGTGGAAAAACAAATGATAGTCCCACTAAGCGCAAACCAGATGGGATGGCGTATCACTGCAGAATGCTGTGGTAGTCATGCTGGTTAAGTTTGCCTTGAATTCTAATTAAAATCACTGACAGTGTCACCAGCAAAGCACCATCACACCTCCTCCCCCATGGTGGGAACCACACATCCGGAGATCATCTGTACATCTACTCTGCGTCTCACAAAAGACACGGCGGTTAGAACCAAAAATCTCAAATTTGGATTTATGAGACCAAAGGACAGATTTCCACCAGTCTAATGTCCATTTCTCAAGCAGGTCTCTTTTTCTTATTGGTATCCTTTAGTAGTGTAGTGGCTTCTTTGCAGCAATTTGACCATGAAGGCCTGATTCACAGGCCTCTGAACAGTTGATGTTGAGTTGTGTCTGTTACTTGAACTCTGAAGCATTTATTTGGGCTGCAATTTCTGAGGCTGGAAACTCTGATGAACCTTTCCTCTGCAGCAGAGGTAACTCTGGGTCTTCCTTTCCTGTGGCGGTCCTCAGAGCCAGTTTCATCATAGCGCTTGATGGTTTTTGTAACTGCATTTGAAGAAAGTTCTTAAAATTTTACAGATTGACTGACCTTCATGTCTTAACGTAATGATGGACTGTCATTTCTCTTTGCTTATTTGAGCACTTTTTTGGTTACTACATGATTCCATGTGTTATTTCATAGTTTTGATGTCTTCACTATTATTCTACAATGTAGAAAATAGTACAAATAAAGAAAAACCCTTGAATGAGTAGGTGTGTCCAACTTTTGACTGGTACTTTTGACTGGTATTGGACTATCCAAATCAAATTGTATGTCACATGCGCCG
Source organism: Salvelinus fontinalis (assembly GCF_029448725.1). Classification (NCBI taxonomy): domain Eukaryota; kingdom Metazoa; phylum Chordata; class Actinopteri; order Salmoniformes; family Salmonidae; genus Salvelinus; species Salvelinus fontinalis. The sequence continues at coordinate 27,543,148 of NC_074702.1, read as the reverse complement.
AATACAACAGGTGTACTTGTGCTGACTTAATGCTGACTTACAAGACCTTAACCAACAATGCAGATAAGAAAAATACCTAAGAAATAAAAGTAACAAATAATTAAAGAGTAAAATAACAATCGCAAGGCTATATACAGGGGGTACCGATACAGAGCCAATGTGCGAGGGCACCGGTTAATCAAGGTAATACAGTTGAAGTTGGAAGTTTACATACACATTAGCCAAATAATTTAAACTCAGTTTTTCACAATTCCTGAAATGTAATCCTCGTAAAAATTTGGTAGCATTGCTTTAAAAATTGTTTAACTTGGGTCAAACGTTTCGGGTAGCCTTCCACAAGCTTCCCACAATAAGATGGGTGAATTTTGGCCCATTCCTCCTGACAGAGTTGGTCTAAGTGAATCAGGTTTGTAGGCCTCCTTGCACGCACACACCTTCAGTTCTGCCCACACATTTTCTATGGGATTGATGTCAGGGCTTTGTGATGGCCACTCCAATACCTTTACTTTGTTGTCCTTAAGCCATTTTGCCACAACTTTAGTAGTATGCTTGGGGTCATTGTCCATTTGGAAGACCCGGTTTTGGAGCAGTGGCTTCTTCCTTGCTGAGCGGCCTTTCAGATTATGTCGATATAGGACTCGTTTTACTGTGGATAGAGATACTTTTGTACCCGTTTCCTCCAGCATCTTCACAAGGTCCTTTGCTGTTGTTCAAGGATTGATTTGCACTTTTCGCATCAATGTACGTTCATCTCTAGGAGACAGAATGCGTCTCCTTCCTGAGCGGTATGATGGCTGCGTGGTCCCATGGTGTTTATACTTGCGTACTATTGTTTGTACAGATGAACGTCATACCTTCATAAATGTCTCCCAAGGATGAACCAGACTTGTGGAGGTCTACAATCTTTTTTCTGAGGTCTTAGCTGATTTCTTTTGATTTTCCCATGATGTCAAGCAGAGAGGCAGTGAGTTTGAAGGTAGGCCTTGAAATACATCCACAGGTACACCTCCAAGTGACTCAAATGATGTCCATTAGCCTATCAAAAGCTTCTAAAACCATGACATGATTTTCTGAAATTTTCCAAGCGGTTTAAAGGCACAGTCAACTTAGCGTATGTAAACTTCTGACCCACTGGAAATGTGATACAGTGAATTATGAGAGAAATAATCTGTCTGTAAACAATTGTTGGAAAAATTACTTGTGTCATGCACAAAGTAGATGTCTTAACCGACTTGCCAAAACTATAGTTTGTTAACAAGAAATGTGTGGAATGGTTGAAATATGAGTTAATGACTCCAACCTAAGTGTATCTAAACTTCCAACTTCAACAGTATGTACATGTAGGTAGAGTTATTAAAGTGACTGTTATTTATGCAGAGTAGCAGCAGCGGGGGGGGGGGGGGGGGGGGGGGGGGCAATGCAAATAGTCTGGGTAGCCATTTGACTAGATGTTCAGGAGTCTTATGGCTTGGGGATAGAAGCTGTTTAGAAACCTCTTGGACCTGGACTTGGAGCTCCGGTACCGCTTGCCGTGCGGTAACAGAGAGAACAGTCTATGACTAGGGTGGCTGGATTCTGACAATTTTTACAAATATACATAGACTGTCGCCCCGTCGCCCCTGCCGACACAGTGTATAACCCACCCAGCTGTATGTTATTCATGTCGCCATTCAGCCACGACTCGATGAAACATAACATATTACAGTCGTTAATGTCCCGTTGGTAGGATGTACGTGCTTTTAGTTCAGCCACTTTATTATCCAGCGATTGTACGTTGGCCAATAGTACCGATGGCAAAGGCAGATTAGCCACCCGTCGCCCGGATCCTCACAAGGCACCCCGATCTCCTTCTGCGAAACCTCCGTCTCTTTCTCCTGCGAATGACGGGGATGAGGGCCTGTTCGGCTGTCTGGAGTAAATCCCTCTCGTCCGATTCATTAAAGAAAAATTATTCGTCCAAATAAGGTGGGACCAAATAATATTACACTATACCCAACCTGGTTGGCACTAAAACATGTCATTATTTTCCAGGCTCTGGAAACGTGATAGATTTGTCTTTGCCATCATTACTGAACGAGGGTTCTCGGATATACAACACCATCAATGCATACTGAATACAGTAATTGGAATTTTTGTCTAAACTAAAAGAGAAGTAACCACAACAATAACAACAAAAGACCACCTCCACCACACTCTTCCTGGAATCATTTGCTGTTTTACGACTTTTCGTTTTGGCTGATAGATACAGCGGTGCTGAAAAAGTTTACGGGCTTATCTCGTTATCGTCAGACACTTGGCCGCTCTCCAAGGCACGGGGATTTGGCTCAGAGACAGCAAGTAAGGAAAACTGGCAATTACTCCGTCACATTCTGCCCCGGCCGCGCTGACTCGCTAACTCTTTATTCTCTCGCTCTCTTCTTTGTCTCTCTGACATTTGCTCTTTCTTTCTCTGGCTAGGTGCAAATGTTTTGTTGTCAAAGATTTTTCTCTAGATCTCAAGCTTTACGACAAAGTCTCTGTGCTTTTCATGTTCAGTAGCCTATATCTTCAGACCATCTTAAACACCCAGCTGCAGAAATGATGAACAATGCCTGGGTGACGCAAGGACAACATTTCCAAGGATATGGGGGAGATCATGATTAGTCTTGTGTCGCGTAGTGTAGCCTATGTTAAATATAGGAGTGAGTGTGTTCATGTCACTGGAGGCTGGTGTCACTTTAAAAATCGGAGGACGGGCTCATTGTAATGCCTGGAAAGGAATGAATGGAAAAGTTCCATTCCATTACACCCACAATGAGAAATTTCTCCTTCCACCAGCCTCCAGTGTTACATGCATAGTGTTTCCATGCCTCCCCCCAGTACCTGGCATGACAGTCTTGTCACAGGCCACACACTTGGAGGAGAACTCGTTGCAGTAGCAGTCGTTGCACAGCAGCGCCTCCTCCTGGCTGGTGAAGGGCTCGTCCGCCAGCGAGCGGTCACAGCGGAAGCAACGGAAACAGTGCTCGTGGTAGTGCCGGTCCTCGTAGAACAGCTCCTGGAGATACAAGGGCAACAGTCGAGATCATAAAGCTACCATCCACAACCGTTGTGCCATTGAGCAAGCCACCTAACTCCTAAACTGCACTGGTTACCGTCGCAAGATTGACAATAAAGGACTATTCTATTCTTCCATCCAAGACAATTTATAGACACAAATTCCTAGGACTTCCTGGAAAGGAGTGTACAGTAATGTAGGCCACACAATGTAATGGATGTTATTGGCTACACATGTACATTGAATACAATTGCATTGGTGACCCTGTTGGTGACCTGTTTCAAATGACCAGTGAACTACTGTGACCTCAATGATCAAGTATTGTAAATTATCTGAAAAGAGTGCATTATACATCTAATTTAAAGTGTTTCCGGATCTGTAATGAAAAGGTCATCCTGACCTTGCAAGTACCTGGAGAACTCAAGCCAACACTGGGGTTTCTGGTTATGAACAGAGGGAATAGGGGAGAGGTGATAGGTAAGAGAGGAGACGGGAAGGAGGATAGAGGGGCGAGAGAGAGAATGTGTGAGTGTATGTGTGAGTGTGTGGGTGTGTGTGTGAGAGAGAGAGAGAATGTGTGAGTGTATGTGTGTGTGTGAGAGAGAGAGAGAATGTGTGTGTGTGTGTGTGTGTGTGTGTGTGTGTGTGTGTGTGTGTGTGTGTGTGTGTGTGTGTGTGTGTGTGAGAGAGAGAGAGAGTTCCAGACAGGGAAGAGCAACAGTTTGTGTGGTCGAAGACAAAACACAGGCTTTACTATCCGTTTGCTGCTTTTGAGGGTGTCGATGATAACTCATTGGCCTCCTGTGTGTGTGTGTGTGTGTGTGTGTGTGTGTGTGTGTGTGTGTATGCTAGCCAAGCACGCAACCTCATTGCTTATCCCACCGCATCCACTCCCTCTTCTTACTGTAGCAAATTATCAACTTCACGTGTTTGTGTTTTCCATTAAGGAAATATTAAAACTGCATTCATTGTGGGGAACAAGGAGACATTTTCCTCACACAACATTTCATGGTCTGACACGGCATGGCTGGCTAGTTGAGCTTGGTTGGAAACCATCTGTAATGGCATGTTAAATTTGCCTAAACCTTGCCCTGCCACATTCAGACCATGAAAGACAACTGCCTCATTTAGCATCCAGAATGCATAATTATCGAGATACGACCCCTAACTACCACTCATTACCATGTAACAACAGTTTGCAGTGTTGAAATGACTCAACTAGAATTGCATGCCCTAATGAACATGACCCACTAGTGGAGCCAAAATGAAAGTCTTACCCGGGCGTCATGGCCGATTAGCTCCTTGCACTCGTCGCAGGTGTTGGCGAACAGGCTGTCGTAACAGGGGATGCAGTAGGGGTTGTCCCCCTCTCCCCCGTCTGCCTGGATGTACTTGCGTCCGTACAGGGACTCCTTGCAGTTGTCGCAGTCAAACCGGTCACTCATTGTGACTTGTTCCATCCCTGCAACAGAAAAGCAGGGTCGGCATGAACATGAGCCTTTAAATGAACCCTTAGTGCTAGGGAAGGCGAGCGGCAAGGAGGCAGGGAGAGGGGGACATGCAGGGTGGAGAGAGGGAGTTGGAGAAAGGGGAGACCGTACCCATCAGTGAACTTAATGTTAACGGTGTCATTTGCAAGCATTTTTCTGGCTGTTTGTCATTCGTTTCACTTTCTACTGTTCACCTTTAACCGAACTGAAGTTGAACTAAACTTTAACACTCAATGGAGAGAGAGAGACAGAGAGAAAGAGGAGACAGAGAGAGACAGGGAGAGAAACATTCATGAGGTAGTTCAAAATGGCTATTAACTTTTTTTTGCTGTGTGATGAAAGCGAGATGCACTCACACAGAGACAGACAACGGAGTTGCAGAGTTATTACTCTGGGCTTTGCTTGCACTCCTCCGTAACACTATCAACCCCTCTGAATCTACGGTCTGTGAGATTAAAGGAATGAAACGGTAGATGCATATATTTATGTTGGGAAGAAATGGAGATCTGTGTGGACCACCAATCGAGACAGCGGTAAAGACCGACTACCCTCATGTCAAACTCATCACAGTCGACACTTGTGAAAACACAAATCCAGGATAGGCCGGCCTGCCTGCCCACAAAAAAAGGGTGGACACCCTTTCAAATGAGTGGATACAGCTATTTCAGCCACACCTGTTGCTGACAGGTGTATACAATCGAGCATACAGACATGCAATCTCCATAGACAAACATTGGCAGTGGAATGGCCTTACTGGGCCTCCCGAGTGGCGCAGCGGTCAAAGTCACTACAGACCCGGGTTCGATCCCAGGCTGTGTCACAACCATCCGTGACCGGGAGTCCCATAGGGCGGCGCACAATTGGTCCAGTGTCGTCCGGGTTAGGGGAGGGTTTGGCCGGGGGGACTTTACTTGGCTCATCGCGCCCTAGCGACTCCTTGTGGCAGGCGGGGCTGACTTCGGAAGCTCGTAGCTTCACTCGGTTGCACTCACTCCCGACTTACAAACTATCTCTGGAAGCAACGTCCTTACAATAACTTTTTGGTCGGGAGCTTGAAATGGGTTTTCATGACCGAGCAGCCGCACACAAGCCCAAAATCACCATGCACAATGCCAAGCGTCGGCTGGAGTGGTGTAAAGCTCGCCGCCATTGGCGCAGTGGAAACGCGTTCTCTGGAGTGATGAATCATGCTTCACCATCTGTCAGTCCGACGAACAAATCTGGTTTGGCGGATGCCAGGAGAACGCTACCGACTCCATGCATAGTGCCAACTGTAAAAGGTTGGTGGAGGAGGAATAATGGTCTGTGGCTATTTTTCATGGTTCGGGCTAGGCCCCTTAGTTCCAGTGAAGGGACATCTTAATGCTACAGCATACAATGACATTCTAGACGATTCTGTGCTTCCAACTTAATAGCAACAAACGATGGGGAACAACTCCATATTAATGCCCATAATTTTGGAATGAGATGTTCGACGAGCAGGTATCCACATACTATTGGTGATGTAGTGTATATTCCCTAACATATACTGTAATGTTATATTTATACTTTCAGTTTTTACAGGAACAGCAGTTTGATGGCATACTAGATCTTAGCTGAAGTACAGAATAAAGTGCACAATAATATTGTTTGCGCATTATGGCAATGGTATCTGGTTGCCAAAACACTACAGCGTCGCTGAAGGAAAACCCTGTGGTAAGTGATACAGCACTCTGGCAAAGCAAGCAGCCGGGTATCCATTTACAACCGCCCAGAAATAATAATAATGTCTGATAAAATAATGAATCAAGACTTTAGGAGGTCTAGTGCTGCCTGTCCACACACACTGCAATCACCATAACACATGATACTGGATCAAAGACAACATCAGACCTAAACCGTTTCAGCTCTCGGTAAGGGGCAATTCCACTGTTCAAGTAAATGTGTTTGTGGAAATTGTTAAAAGTAGTCCTTGTGCATAGAGTTGCAAGATTTGTTGTTCTTTGCAATCATTGGTTTTTGATTGACATACATTTTAAAATAACCAACAGTCTGTTGATGTGGAATTGCCCTGAGACAAAGGCTGTTAAACGAGTCGGGTGATGGAGTCGAGACAAAAAATGTATTCACCTGCTCCTAATGTTCATAAATAACCCACTGATGTGTTCTCTCTGAAATGACACCCCTTTACCCATTTTGGAGAGGCACTTTCAACCCCCTCTCCTCCCCCTTCAATAAACAGAACCATAAATTAGGGAGCGTTACTGTTGGGGAGTCCTGCTGTCTCTGGTTCACATCACAAGCCAACCACATCTCTACAACTAATGAGGCAACTGATACCTTTCCCCCGAGGACCTGAGAGACTCAACCATTATTCACTTCATAGTCATTAAAAACTTGGGGCTCGCATCACTGACAACCACCTTGGATAAACCGAACACGGTTGATTGGATGGAATTTGATCTTGCAACCCCACGGTTCAATACTTTCTTCAGCGTGCCAAAGTAAAATGTTAGCTAGCTTCATGCCAATGACTTATGACACAAGTCTAAGATGTCGTCTGCACCATCAAACCAAAACATAATCTGCCGCACCAGGTATGCGCTAGCCTTGCTTTCCAAACAGGCGAACGAGACCAGGCATGTGCATACTCATATGGTACTGAAAGTATAGGTTAGCCTGTATTCTGACATCATCCTTCATCTAAAATAAATGGAGGATCTGTTAATTGCCCTTTCCCTGTTCATTTGTATCAGTAGCTTGCAAACAAGTCATTCAAAGTATGGCCAGAAAGCACTTATGTTTGATGTAAGCACTAGTTCTGTGAAGGCTGGACCAATACTGCGTCGGAGATGTCTAAACAACCAAGGATACAAGCTTTCGGTACCTGGAATGGATCATCCAGGGCATTCTGGAGCCCACTTGTTTCCCCCTTGCATGGCCCATCCAGGCAGCTTTGGCCCAACATCCAAGCCACAAGTCTATTTATGGCCCCTGGGGAGACGAGGGCTTGAGCTACAATAACCCGCCTGCCAGCAATCAGTTAAGATTAGGTAGCAGCCAGTGGCTCCAAACTACGGATGGGAACTTTACACTTGTCGATATTCCATAGCCCGATACATAAATACATATTATGTTAGGACAGAACGGGTTGTTTTGACTTTACGTCTTGTAGTATTGAAACGCAAGAGTAACAATCCGTGAGGGGCGAGCGGACTGCCCTGACGGGTAAATGAACTCCGGATGCCACAGGACCCGGCTCTCACAGCGAGAGAGCATGACGTCAGTGTATGACCCTGGGGCTCCACAAGTGATTGAATCCAGAAACCAAAGCAAGACAACCCCCCCTTTCAATCACCACCACCCCCTAAAAAGATGGTGAGGGGGCTGCTGTTTACGCAGACGGGGAGGGGGGTGGAAGGTTGTAGGGGGTGGAAGTGGTACTCAGTGAACTACAATCTAGACTATTTCTCACAGTGTATCCCGGATTCCCGGAAGGAGTCCATATTCTCTGTGCTTGGGGCGCAGTGACTAAGAAAAAACACTTTCTGCTCATAACATTCCCAAACACTAGAGTAGTGACAGAGTCCCCTGACAGAGACTTCTAGGAAAACACTACGTCCCCCAGCAAGGACAACAATTATGCTTATGCTATCATATCTTACAGTAAGGTTACTTATACTCCACTAGTAATACATTCTGGTATATTACATACAATCCCTTTTGCAACTGCCTGAAAGACATTTAGCTCAATGGAAACACATCCAGATGCTGCAAATGCTATATACTGTAGGTAAAATGGAGTGGCTTCTCACAACTGCATTTTCCTCTGACTTTCTTAACTCTTTCAAGGCCGTTGTTTGGAGTTGAAGTCTCTCATTCTCAGCCAGAACCTCCGGTGAGATAGCTAGAGAACGTCAAGGTCGGTCTAGTCTAGTCATCACAACCCCCCCGATAGACGAATTGGTGGGCTGATTGAAGACCCAACATAGAGAGGTTAATGCGTAGAGATAGAATCACATTTCATTGCTAGGGTTCTCTCTATGCATAGAGATAAAGCAATCTGCCTCTATTGTTTTATCTCTATGCGTCTATGCAAGTTGTTCACTCATTGCTGCCACCTCAGTCAGCACTATATGCCGTTTGATCAGGCTCTGACTCAGGATGTGCGCCAGAGATGGGTTAGTTAGGGTTCCCTCACACCAACCCAAGTCCTCGGTCCGGTTTCACTGACAGCCCGCTAATCCCCTGCCCAAACTTTGCTCGCGCTTCGGTTCACTCCAAAACCAACCGGCCGTTGCACTTCGCGCTGGGAACAGTCCCTAGCACTCTTCCCCTGTCCCAACGCCCAATGAGAGTATCCGCTTGTAAAACGTCTGTTTGGCTACGGTCAGAGTTGCCAGACAAAGCAGTAGACAGTGTGCTACATCAACAGATGAGAGAGAGACGGTCCCCGGCTGTCGAGGAGACTGTAGCGAGTTCCACAAAGTATGCTACACAAGCAAATGATGACATAACCATCTAATGTTTCACAATTATAAAAACACTGGCATACCATTGATGAGACAAGTTGTTGTAAAAGAAAATGTTATGGGGAGCATGAGCAGAGAAAGTTATTCTAAAAGGATTACAAAGTGTGGATATAAGGGTGATATTTACGAGACAACCAAATAAACCAAGTGCATTACAGGCCTACGTATAGCCGGAGTGCACACCACTAACATGTGTGAATCTTATGGGGAAAACATCTATGTCTCAGGAGCTGAAAAATGTGACTATATATCTACTCTACTTGTGCCATTTCTCGACATTTCATCTATAATCATGTGTTGAGAATTAGTCTGTCGGAGGGGATCAGAGTGTCGGTGAGTAAGCGTTGGGCTGCTGGAGCTGAGCCGGTGTAAACATGGCAAGGAGAGCCCTTGACGTACTAGTCAGCGACGTCGCCCTGTGTACTTTGCCCAACAGGTGGTCTGTGTAGAGTTCAAGCTCTTGCTTGTCTGTGTGTACTCTATGATTAAGCACAAACATATACACACACGGACAGGCACACACCCACGAGACAGTCCTCACACACATACGTCAACCACAATCGATGCTGCTGTATCTTTGAGTCTCCTTTCCAAAAGTGTGGAAAGGAGACTCAAACAAGGTCAACAAAACCTTGCTATTATTACCTACTACAACTGTTTTAACTTCGACAAGAATGTGTGCTCCCGGTTTCAAAATGCCTCTTCTATTTTACTGACTGGGAATGAGACGGGTTGTTGTTGTTCCTTTTCAAGGACATATACGAAGGACATGAATGGCCTTAAATGGACATCTTAAAGTGTGAGAAAAGAAAAAGGATAGACTACCAGAACATGGGGAGTGGTTGCGCGTTAGACATGAGCTAACCAACGGTCTCCTTAGGGATATTACCTCTCTAACCACTCAGCGCTCTGCAGTAGGTCAGGCAAGTCTGATGCGCACGGACTACTTCCGTACAGTCTATGGCCACTCCTCAGTTCGTCTGAGTCTATCCAATAATTCTCCTACATCACAACATCTCAAAGACATGGAGGAGTAGAGGGGTGAACAAAGATGGCTTCCTATTGCAGCCCAAAGGAATATAGTTTACACATTGAACTAACCATTGGTGTATATAAAAACATCAATGTATATACACTACATTACCAAAAGTATGTGGACACCTGCTCCTCAAACATCTCATTCTAAAATCATGAGCATTAAATATGGAGTTGGTCCCCCTTTGCTGTTATAACAGCCGACACTCTTCTGGGAAGGCTTTCCACTAGCTGGTGAAACATTGCTGCGGGGACTTGCTTCAATTCAGCCACAAGAGCATTAGAGAGGTCGGGCAATAAGGCCTGGCTCGCAGTCGGCGTTCCAGTTCATCCCAAAGGTGTTCGATGGGGTTGAGGTCAGGGCTCTGTGCAGGCCAGTCAAGTTCTTCCACACCGATGTCGACAAACCATTTCTGTATGGACCTCATTTTTTACACAGGGTCATGCTGAAACAGGACTCTTCCCCAAACTGTTGCCACAAAGTTGGAAGCACAGAATCGTCTAGAATGTCATTGTATGCTGTAGGGTTAAGATTTCCCTTCACTGGAACTAAGGGGCCTAGCCCGAACCATGAAAAACAGCCTCAGACAATTATTCCTCCTTCACCAAACTTTAGTTGGCACTACGCATTCGGGCAGGCAGCGTTCTCCTGGTATCCAGCAAACCAAGATTTGTCCGACGGACTGCCAGATGATGAAGCGGACTGCCAGAGAACGCATTTCCACTGCTCCAGAGTACAATGGAGGCAAGCTTTACACCACTCCAGCCGACACTTGGCATTGCGCATGGTGATCTTAGGCTTGTGTGCGGCTGCTCGGCCATGCTGAATTTATCAAATCCACTCATTTGAAGGGGTGTCCGCATCATTTTGGTCATGTAGTGTATCAGTTAATATTAACCTGCTTAGTATTTTTCAAATTAAACATGACAATTGTTGCATTAGCTAAACTGGCTAGAACGGGGAATATGAGAGGGACAGAGACAAAAGGCAAAGACAGAGTGAGGAGAAATTAAGAAGAAACCAATTGGAATAGATAGAAAGAGCAAAGAAGTGGGTGACATTTAGAGGGAAATCCAATCTTGGCGTGGGATCTGAAACCTATGAAACGTCATAAATCAGAGCAGAGGAAAAGTGAAACGTTGGGTTTGGATAAACACATACCACCACATTGTGTTCCTCAGTTCTACCGTCTGGATGTCTTCCAGACAGAGTAAAGTTCCTTGGCTGGCTTTGAGACGGGTAGAAAATACAGCGCTGGACACTTCACTATATCATTTAAGGCCCGGTTGAGCATATCGAGAAAAGTTCATTTGTGTCACAGCCCAATTGCAATATGGCCATTTCAGAACTTTGCCAAAATGGTGAACCTCTCCCGGTCTTATTTACTCAATGCATCATGCCGTGTCAGCTAGATAAGACTTTCCATTTGGTGACGAATGCTAAATGTCAATGGCGTGAATTACACAATATTCTAATGGTCCAGAACCTGTTTGTGCTAGACTGTCATTAGGATTACTATCCCTTTACTCATAAACTGGAATGCAAGGCAAGGTCAGAGTCCTTTGGGATTTAAACACTTGATAATTCTCAAGGACTACACTCTCCATAGAGAAAACTATGAGGCCAAGATGACTGGACATTTGCCTAGCCACTTCGGTTAACATCAGGACATCAACGGGCTGTCAGGTTCAACTGCCTTTTTAGGCTTTTGGGAACAGAATGATCTAGCTACTTACTGTAAGTCGTGCCTTCAGAAAGTATTCACGTCCCATTACTTTTTCCACGTTGTGTTACAGTCTGATTTAAAGATTCATTAAAAAACTGACATGTCTTGGGTCAATAAGTATTCAACCCCCGTTATGGCAAGGCTAAATAAGTTCAGGAGTAAAAATGTGCTTAACAAGTCAGATAATAAGATGCATGGACTCACTGTGTGCAATGACAGTGTTTAACAAGATTTTGAATGGCTACCTCATCTCTGTATCCCACACATACAGATAATTGTAAGGTCCCTCAGTCGAGCAGTGGATTTCAAAACACACATTCAACCACAAAGACCAGGTAGGTTTTCCAATGCCTCGCAAAGAAGGACACCTATTGGTAGATGGTTAAAATAAAAAAAAGCGAACATTGAATATCACTTTGAGCATGGTAAAGTTATTACACTTTGGATGGTGTATCAATACGCCCAATCACAACAAAGGTACAGGTGACTTTCCTAACTCAGCTTTCGGAGAGGAAGGAAACAGCTCAGGGATTTCACTATGAGGCCAATGGTGACTTTAAAACAGTTACAGATTAATGGCTGTGGTAGGAAAAAAACGAGGATGGATCAACAACATTGTAGTTACTCCACAATCCTAACCTAATTGACAGTGAAAAGAAGAAAGCCTGTACATTAAAAAATATATATATATTCCAAAGCAATCAACATTTGTATTCAGGACAAAAAGTTATTGGATTTGCCCCAAACATACAACACATTAGAGAGTACCACTCTCCCTATTTTACTATAGTGGTGGCTGCATCATGTCATGGGTATGTTTGTAACCATTAAGGACTGGGAAGTTTCAGAATAAACGGAATGGAGCTAAGCACAGGCAAAATCCTAGAGGAAAACCTGGTTCCGTCTGCTTTCCACCAGACACTGGGATATGAATTCCCCTTGGAGATTAATTCACAATGAACTTAAACACAAGGCCAAATCTACACTGGCGTTGCTTACCAAGACAGTAAATGTTCTTGAGTGGCTGAGTTACAGTTTTGACTTAAATCTACTTGAAAATCTATGGCAAGACCTGAAAATGGTTATCTAGCCATGATCAACAACCAATTTGACAGAGCTTGAAGAATTGATATTTTTTACTTTAAATAAAAATTAAAGGGGAAATGTTGCACAATCCAGGTGTGAAAGCTTTGAGACTTATCCAAAGGTGCATCTACAAAAGTCTTGATTCAGCGGTGTGAATACTTACGCAAATTAGATTATGTATTTCCTTTTCCAAAAATGTGCAAAATAAAATCTAAAACAGGTTCTCACTGTCATTATGGTGTATTGTGTGTAAATTGGTGAGAAAAAAAAAACTATTTAATCAATTTTGAATTTAGGCTGTAACAACAAAATGCGGAATAAGTCAAGGGGTGCGAATACTTTCTGAAGCCACTGTAACTCGGCCTATGCAAGTCGGTTGACAAGAGAGACTAGAGGCACAATGAGGCAACAGTCAAACTAGGGGATACATTTCATGTGCAACATCTGTTTGTACTTTTTAGTTGTGAACTGCTCTCGCTGGCATTCGCTGTATCAGATAAAGACACTACAGTAACTATGAGGAAAGGGGTGAGCCAATGAAGTCCGAGGAAGCAGAGGAAATTGCTCATGAAAACGAGATAACACCATGCTTACAAACAGTCACTATAACAACCCAATGTACAGACACAGACCACAAAGATGCTTTCTGCTTCTAACTGACGAATGACGATCCACGTGGGGATGACACAGAACCTAGCTAGGTGCTTTCCAATAGTACCCAACATCAAAAAACAAGGAGGACAAAGTCACTCTTCATGATTACAATGCCTTTATTGAGGTGGCAAGTTCAATGGAACAATATCTTAAACTGATGCGTTTCGGTAGGTCAAACCTTCGTCAAACCAACATTTCCTTAACCTCTCTGGGATAGGTGGGACATTAGCGTACCACCTGGCCAAAATCCAGTGAAAATGCAGAGCGCCAAATTCAAATAAATTACTAAATAATTTATTCAAATAAATCACACATGCAATACACCAAATGAAAAGCTACACTTGTTATGAATCCAGACAACGTGTCAGATTTCAAAAAGGCTTTACGGCGAAAGCAAACAATGCTATTATCTGAGGGAAGCACCCCAGCAAACAAACACAATCATATTTCAACCCTCCAGGCACGACACAAAACGCAGAAATAAAGATATAATTCACGCCTTACCTTTGACGAGCTTCTTCTTTTGGCACTCCAATATGTCTCAAACATCACAAATGGTCCTTTTGTTCGATTAATTCCATCGATATATATCCAAAATGTCAATTTATTTGGCGAGTTTGATCCAGACAAACACCGGTTCCAACTCGCGCAACATGACTACAGAATTTCTCATAAAAGTTACCTGTAAGCTTTGTCCAAAAATTTCAAAGTACTTTCCGAATACAACTTTACATTTTTTTTTTACGTAAATAATCGATTAAATTTAAGACGGGATATACTGTGTTCAATACCGGAGGAAAACAATGTGTAGCGTGCTTTTCAGGTCACGCACCTCTAATAAAGAGTACACTTCCCTCTACCCTCGTTCTGAACAGTGCTACTTCTTAAATTTCTCAAAGGAAAAACTCAACCAATTTCTAAAGACTGTTGACATCCAGTGGAAGCGATAGGAACTGCAAGAAGGTCCCTTAGAAATCTGGATTCCCAATGAAAACTCATTGAAAAGAGAGTGACCTCAAAAGAAAAAAATCTGAATGGTTTGTCCTCGGGGTTTTGCCTGCCAAATAAGTTCTGTTATACTCACAGACATGATTCAAACAGTTTGAGAAACTTCAGAGTGTTTTCTATCCAATAATATGCATATCTTAGCTTCTGGGCCTGAGTAGCAGGCAGTTTACTTTGGACATGCTTTTCATCCGGACGTGAAAATACTGCCCCCTATCCCAAAGAAGTTTCCTTAAGTGTGTTTGGAACAGGCCAACTCCGCCCCAGCACTCCATAGCTTCCACGGGTCGGGATGCTTGCATAGCCATTGCGCAATCTGTGGCCACCTCTGTTTACGCTTTCAGCCTCGGAGTGGAGCCACAGATCGGACGCCGTTGGTAAACAAACGGAGGCTCCAGCAACTCTTCTACATCTTTTCTCCCCCACTTTCAGACGAGAACAACCTGGCCCACCCACCAACATCATTATTCCTCACACATTTCATGAGGCCATCGCTATTCTCTGTGATCCCTAAAATAACACCACCGAGAAGCTTTGTCTCTACTTACTATTTTTCATACTATCAAGCAGACTCAAGCCATACTGTGCTGGCTCAGATATTTTCTTCTTCTCATATCATCCTTTCCACATGGTTACAGCAACTACGCTGGAAGCGTAAACAGGCAGACCCAGTACAGCTCAGCTTAGCTCAGTAGCAAGAAAGGGGTACACTGTTCCTATGCGGAGGGTTTGACTTCACCAAAAGAGGGCTGGGCAGAGGACCAGACACAGGAGGCCTAACCGGTCATTGTCCCTGAGCATTTAAACACAGCCTGGTGTGGTGGTGGGAGGACACCGAGGGCTCCAATGAGGGAGAGTGTCGTAAACATAAAGGAGGCCAAATGAGTACCTGTGGCAGGGCCTTTGTAACTTGTCTCTTCTCTTAGCTTTTAATGAGCGAGCAGGTGGAGAGGAGAGATGTGATTTAGAGATTTAAAGAGAGGCAGAGGAAACCCAGGAAAAGACAAGCCTATGTGGGACACAAACCTCCGCTAGAACGTTAGCAGGGTTTACTTTGCGCAGTGAGTAGACGGATATATGCTTACTGGCCACGAAGGGAAAAATGGGGCATAACATTGAACTGGAGTTTCATGGTGATTTAAAGCATCTTATGGAGAATGTCTGTAAACCACAGGAAAGGAGGTAACGCAGCCCTCATCAGTAATTGCTGTAGGCCTATTACTGACTTCTGTAAATGCCAAAAAGTACATTGTGGTTTTATCACATTCTTACTTGCCAAAAGAGGACATGCTCATTGTGAGGAAAGAATGAATAGCTACTCTCAGAAGTAAAGCAGTCCGAAATGCAACTTTCATATATCCCCCTCCGCGAACTGTCTATCCAAGCTTACCATAACGCTCCCCCAACACCAAACAATAATATAAAAATTATTCTAAATCCTACGGTACTTTTTCAACCAACCATGAAGGACAGCTTTAGATTCTGGAAAATGTATCTGGATGTATTTTTATATCACTGTGTGTATGGTCAAAAGACTACATTTTTGGACCACATTTGTCTTCCTTTGAAGAGAAAGAAAGAAACGCTGCCATACGTTACAATTTCACATCTGGTTTGGATTCAGGGAAGTATGCAGTCAACTCCACCACGCCAAAGGAGGTTTTGGATAGTCACTGCCTGGAGAATGCAGGAAGGTCTTTCTTTACTTTCTCTGCAGCACTGGTATTTGCCGGTAAATGTTAAGAGGGCAGAGGAAAAGACGGAGAGAGCGAGAGGTACAGTAAGTGACAAAGACAGGTAGCAAGCGAGGAAATATATCGGCCTAGATCTGAGTGGGAAAAACTAGTTGATGGAAAGATAATGACAAGACTGTCAGCATTGCAAGGGGAATACAGGAAGTGAAAGAATGCAGAGACTAAAGAGCTGAGAGAAAAGGCTATATAGAGATACTTTTCAACAAAAGGATAAAAAGCTAGTCATGCATATGAAGTTATAAACAAGAGAAAAGACTTAAGGCGATAGAGAGAGAAATGTCGGAAAAAAGGAGCAAGCATGTAGTTCTCGGTTAGGGCCCTAGTGGACATTGGTAGGGAGTGTGTTATATGGAGTGGGGTGAAACTGTTCAGAAGCCACTTTATGACTGTATGAGAAGGTGGAGTATATTATTTCTCCTTGAACAAACAAACAAAAATGGCCCTGATTCCCAGGAGTGTCCTTGCTCCCCCGTTTCCGACTGACCAGCAGCAACGTGCAGATGTATTACCAAACATGGCCATCCCATCATTCTCGTCAGTGTCCTGTCCTACCCCTGGCTGGGCTGCCTGTCATCATCTGCACTCCAATCCAGGGGATAGGCCAGGACCTCTCATCTCTTTGAAAGGAGAACCATACAGACACTGGCAGAGTGAGGGGAGGGGTTGGCTCAATATCATCCTCTGAGGCGTCATTGGAGCAAGGTGGAAATGCAGACGTGAAGATACCATGGGAAGTCGATTGTTTGAATATCTGTCGAAGGCTGTAGTTATTTTTTGTGTGGCAAATTTCATTAATGCTTGCAACAGAACAAAAACACACCGCCCTAGCTTGATCCTTGAAAAAGTATTGTATTTCTCCCACCTAAAGGAGAATTGCGCTACTAGAGCATTAGGACCAGAATATTTAGTTACAGTAGGTCAGTACACTCTGGCTCCCTTATAGAGCGATTCAGCAGCAGGTCAGCCTAGCTGGTCTCTGGAGAGGATGGTGTTTGCACATATCTTCAGAAGGGGAAACGGAGGGAGTCCTCCTATGCAATATCTTCACTGGCGTGGTGACAATTTCATCTCTGCCGGTGTTTTACATCTCGACCTCCCTCCCCGCTCCCCTCGTTTGTACCTACAGCCAGACACAACAACCTCCCCAGTCACCAGACACAAGGTTGTCATGTCTGGAGCCAGAAACAAAACACAAAATCTGTCAGATATTTTTGAACTGTGGCGCCTTATTGACACTTAGAAATTGTGATTTTCTAATTTGGAGGTGAGTGATCCAGTCGTAGAAATGGATTCAGTCACACATGTTCTGCTGTAGTACAGGCGTCTTCCAACAGGTAAAACGCTGGTAGCTCGCAGCCCACCTATCATTAGCTCGCCAAACAATTCTGAAAGTGCATGTGTTCCAGAGCAAACTGTTCTAAACAAAATCTCACAAGTATCAGACACCTCAAGCTCTAACCAATCAAATCCACATTGACATCATCCCACTCCTAGTTAGCCAGAATTGGCTTAAAAAGCCAAACGTAACACAATATCTGCAAATTAAGTTCCATCAATATTGACCCTGTATGTCTGTGTGCTGTGCACGTTTGTCTCTTATTCACTTCCTGTAACCAGTTTGTGATAATGAGAACTGTCTTCTGGGTAGAAAAATACTTACCAAAACCTTCTCAATTAAATGTTAACTGCAAAGTAGGCTTACCTGGCAGAATAATATAATGATTATTTATATTAAATCGGGTGGGACTTTGATTTAAAAACTCTGTCATGATATATGCAGTGGTGTAAAGTACTTAAGTAAAAATACAGTACTACTTAAGTTCATTTTTGGGGTAACTGCACTTTACCATTTACATTTGCCTACTTTTACTTCACTACATGCCTAAAGAAAATGTACTTTTTATTCCATACATTTTCCTTGACACGCAAAAGTACTTGTTACATTTTGAATGCTTAACAGGACAGGAAACTGGTCCAATTCACACACTTATCAAGAGAACATCCCTGGTCATCTCAACTGCCTTTGATCTGGCAGACTCACTGAACCCAAATGCTTCGTTTGTAAATTGTCTGAGTATTGAAGTGTGCCCCTGGCTATCTGTAAAAAAATAAATAAAAATTCAACCTGACAATTGTGACGTCTGGTTTGCTTAAAATAAAGTATTTGAAATTATTTATAGTTTTGATACTGAAGTATATTGAAAACCAAATACTTTTAGACTTCTACTCAAGTAGTATTTTACTGGGTGACTTTCACTTTTACTTGAGTCATTTAAGGCATCTTTACTTTTTTTCAAGTATGACAAATTGGGTACGTTTCCCACCACTGGATATATGCAGCAGTAAAAACATCCCTAGACCAGCACATTCCTCTTTCACAAAACGCACAATTGAAAGGGGTCTTACACAAAAAAAACTTTAAAAAAAAAATGCAATTTAAGCATTGACATGGACATAGAACATCCAATGTCATTGTTTTCTCTATGAAAACTTATAATTGAGTGAATAACTGAGAAAAATTCCAAACCAGGAAAAATAAAAATGGAGAAAAACAGAATGTGAAATGACAAAATACTGCCTATTTGAAAGCTAGAAAATAATTAATGAGCTGCTTGCAACATGCGTCATAATTTAAAAGTAGCTAGAAAATGTTGGAGACCCCTGCTGTAGTAGGACTGGTCTCGAGGCTGAGATAGGACACCGGGAACTTGATATACAGAACAAAAGCATTTCTCAGAGCCCGGTCCATCATGCAGAGACAGTGGTGAAAGATCCATGATGCCTCTTATCCTTCCTTTCCAGAGCAGTGGATTTCCTTTCGTCTGTAACGGACAATGCAAATTCCATCCTTCCTGGTTTCTAGGGATCTGACCTGAATGACACTTCACATTCTGTATTTGCTTACCAAAATGGTAATCTGTGTAGTTCCCTTAACCTTTGACACAAAATTGGCTAGTCAAATGCTACACAGACCATTTAGCATGACAGAGTAAGCACAATGGTCATGAATACATCAGCAAGTTGATTTGACATCATCCCCTACCTCCTTTTATAGGTCCATGGCTATTTCCAACCCACAGGAACCAAAAACCAAGGCTAGACCATGCGGCACAGAGCCAAAATGGCTCCTGTAAACTGGCCATTCCCAGGTGGTCGCCTGATTCTGCCGACTCAACACAGTTAGCGAGGGCATCAAGGAGCTGGTGTAGAGTTTCAGAGCCCGCACAGTCAGCAATTTGAGCACCCTTTGATGGCGACGCGCAATTGCTGTTCGCCACAACTGCAAGCAATTATTCCTCTCACACACATGGCCACTCATGATTGCTATGGTGGCACCTGATCCTTGGGTTAAGATGCCAGATTTTTGGTCAATGTGGCAATGGTCTCTTTCCCTATTTCTCGCTCTCTCTATTTCAAACCTACATAGGGACTATCTGGAGGCTTTGTGGATTGCAGGTATAGGCATCTGAGACATGTCCTATTAGAAGTGTTGCATATCGGTCCTAGTAAGTATATTTGTATTGAGTACCAAAGTTGACCCCATCTACCCTAGCTATGTTCTCTGCAACTCACAAGAGTAAATTGCTGTCATCAAAAACCATCCCTTTCTCTCTCTCGCTCCACAACCTTGAAAAGATAGGTTTATTTGTGGGGAAAAAACTATCATGTACGTCCAGAAAATGCTGAGGGAACCTGCCAAATGGGAAACGACTGGGATGAATCACCGTTAAAAGTAATTTCCAGTAATATGCAGAGGTCCTTTTTTTCTTCACAGAGTAAGGTCTCCTTGGAGATGTGTAAACAGTACCCTCATTCCCTGGCACTATAAAACATTTGGCAGTGAAGTGTTCCCTTGCTTCTTGTCCTCCAGGAGTTCACTGAGGGCAGCAACCAGCCTTCTGAAGGTGATGCGAAATATGTTGACTCTCTCACTCAATGTAGTGCATGATACATTTTTTCACTGAATGAGTAGGCACATGCTCGTAGATTAACTATTTCACTCTCAGGGGATACTGTTCATGACTTGTGGGCTGGCTTCATTACTTTTGCCCCGAAAAAAACAGATGTCTTTGGCGGAGGAGCTGGATCTGAGGTGCCCAAAATAAAATGAATATAGAAAACTGATGCAACGCTAGAAAAGTTGGCCAAAAGCCTCCAGAACCTGAGGATCAGGTCAATCCAAGTCTGTACAGTAAGGGACCGTATAACAGAAGCATATTAAAAGCAGTGTACTAAAGATCTACTGTACAAAAATAGAATAATAGACCTAATAACTGGGTGTGATAATGGTGGTGGAGCGACAGGCAGGCAGACAGGCATTTCTATGTCGAGAGTCCCATTCCCTACCTCTCAAATTTACATTTTCCACTCATAAAAACGTAATGACCATTTCTTTCATTCTGGTATTTGTAGGAGAGGCCAGAAGTGGGTTCCTTTCCTGCTGTACAGCGACCCCTATGACTTGCATGGGGTCAACGACAATGCGGGGGCCAGTTGCTCCTTCCTGTCCCCCCAAACAGAGATCGCTCTGGGATATCTCACAGATCCCATCCCAGTACACAGTACACACGAATACTATATGTGCACACAAACACAAAGAAAAACAGACATGTACTGTATAAACACGCCTGACACAGAGACAAGCAACTAGACAAAGAAACACACACAGGCCACTGTCCACACAAACATATACAGCACATGCAAAAGTTCACACACACACAATTTCTTTACCCTGAAAAGCTAAATGGGAAGATAGAGGGCTCAAAGACAAAAATACAAATCGGGGGACAATGGGTGACTTGTGCAGGAAGACCAGACACGGCGAGCAGCTGCATACACACACCAGCAGTTTGTTTAAACTGAGTCCCAAATGGCAACCTATTCTCTATAGTGCACTATTTTTGACAAGGGCACATACGGCTCTGGTCAAACGTAGGGCACTATATATAGGGAACTGGGATGAAAACAAAGTCTCTTTTTTTTGGGACTTCCCATTGAGTGTAATTACTGCTCATATTCACAATTCCAACTCTTCCACTCATAAATGAACCCGATAAGATCAAACAACTTGATTTAGGAAATGAGCTCTAAAAACAAAGTGGGCAGATCCTGGTCAGTCATCAAAGCACACTGAGTGGATAACCAGTCCAGACAGAGTGGACCAGACAGGGATAAGAGGCACTCGGGTTTAATAGGCATAATCCTGCCAAATTACCCTCCTCACTGGAGGAGACCAATATAAGAGACCAATGAAAGATGTGCTCATTCAAACACTGATTTCACTGAAGCTGTCATAACAGGGGAAAGTGACAACTTTTATACACACCGGCCATGAAAAGAAAAATCATATATATATTAAAAAAAAAAAAATTCAGCATTAGGCCACTAGGGAATAATGACACAAAATTTACACAACCACAGTTACTAAACATCCTTCCAGAGTCCGGCATGAGGGAAGAAAGAGGAAAGACTGCTGGCTTGTGCCGAAACACGCCTCTGACGCAATTTTACGATCCCCAGCAGACCCATCAAAAAAGGACCACCTCCTTTCTCCTCTCCCCCCCCTTCTCTCGTTTTCTTTGACCTTCACATAGGACCCGAGAGAAGAGAATGTCACGTG
Source organism: Salvelinus fontinalis (assembly GCF_029448725.1). Taxonomy (NCBI): domain Eukaryota; kingdom Metazoa; phylum Chordata; class Actinopteri; order Salmoniformes; family Salmonidae; genus Salvelinus; species Salvelinus fontinalis. Next base: position 27,521,229 of record NC_074702.1, on the reverse strand, counting down.
TCTGTTGGAGAAGACTGCGTTGCTCATTTTAGCGTCAGAGGTCAAATGCATGCTGATGAATTGCCACAAAATCAGGAAGTGGTGTGAGTGGTGCAGTGAGTGGTGCAGCCAGTGGGGGTCAGCGACCCGCGGGTCATTTTTTCCCATCTCTGTATCGTGGGGATAATTCCCCGGCTCTCACACACACCGGCTGGAATGAGCACACTTCAAAAGGTGTCCATAAATCAATCTGCCATTCCAAGGACTCCACCCCGTTCCCCTCTGCTACCCTTCCCCTTACCTCTCCATCTCTCTGCCCTTCTCCAACCTGAGAACCTGGACCACGTTCATAGTTGTGCATGAAAGATGGTAGCTCATGGGCCCAGAGATGAAACTCCTTATTCTATGTCTATAAAAGGTGCAATATCTGCTGGACTTTGCAATGAAGGCACATTCTCCATGCTCATTCACTCTGGTCCCGCCCTTCTTCTGCCTCCACTGCTGAGGAAAATAGTAGTAGCCAGGTCAAGGGCAGGTCATTGCTTCCTTGACATATAAGATATTTGGGGAGTGGCAGGTTGTTATAAGTAGATGCTCAGTAGACACATTTTAATCATCATAATCATCATTATCAAAAATAGCAGATATACCTTGGTGGCGAATGGACAGGGAGTTTTTCTTGGACTTGACTATTTTAGTGTTCAATAGCGCTTGAAGGAGAGCGCAATCTAAGAAATCCGGTTCCGACTTTACCAGAGGAGAGCCACAATCCGTCACGCTCTTATCTCGCTGTGTCACATGGGACCTCTTTATCATGCAGCCATGCAAAACACTATTCGTCTTCTCCGCCTAATTCACTGCAAAGTGATAAACTGCAAAGTCCACCCAGCACTTTGGTTAAATAAAGAGACAACGTAAGCAAGCACAGGTGTTTCGGTAAACACAGATAGTGGAGTTGAATTATGTCGAGTCCCAATCAGACACGTCTTATCTCTCTCAATCTATCATCCACAATCTCCCCGCTCTTTCTCAACTCCCTCTTTTACTCTGGCCCTATACATGTCTCTTCTTTAGGAGACGGTAGGCTATAGGAAACAGTATAGGCGAAACCTCAAGACTAGGACTTAAGAACAGAGTAGGAAGTAGTGTTGACATGAGACCAGAATTTTTACTTCGATACCAATACCAGGTTGGTATCACGATACTCGATAATGACAATATTTGATATCAAAAACGATACAACGGCAAAAAACAAGACGTATTACCTAAAGTCACAGAATTGCACTTGATCCAGACAGATCTTTTTAGTTCAATGTCATTACATTTGAAGAAAATGTTTGAATTTTGAATGTATGCATTTTAATGAATCAATTATACAATCAATTTGACTTTCTTTTTACCAATCCAACTACGGTATTGATTTATTCGTATGGTAAATCTACTGATAAACAGGGTAAATCAAGATGTAACCTAGGCCTATTCACAATACCGGTGAATGCATATTCAATAGAAGTGTGTGCATGCATTGTGTTATTGAGCTTGTATTGACTGATTTCATGGGGCTACAGATGAAAAGCAGTTTCCTTTCCATTTGGGACATAGTTTATTATACGGATCAACAACATTTGCATAGAAGAAGCAGTATCTTATTTTATAAAAGTGAGTGCTTATTCACACACAGTCAGTTCAAGAATTTAGCAAAGATGATCTTGACTGGGAGAGATGTGTCAGGGGAGACGAAGGGAATTAATAAAGTTTTTGGTGACTATCAGCTTTAGATTTCAACAATATGTTTTTATTATTTCGTTATGTTTTGAGGTACTACAGTAGTGTATTGATGTTAGCGTCAGCTGTGAGCTAGCAAGGAAAGTTAGCCTACAAAGCTGGAAGCTACCGATATCTTTCATTTTAAAGTGTTCTAGCCTGTAATGAACTTTTTTTGCGAACAGTAATTAACAGTTTCAACATTTCTATATGCCGTGTTGCATTATTCAAGTGTGCTAATTTCTGGGCAGCCTAAGTGTGGAGCTAACATGATGTAGCCAAGACTCCCAGTAAGTGCAGTGGTTCCTCAGGACAGGCTAGAGCTAGCAATGAGTAGTGGAGCAGGAACGGTGCGCTCGCTCTTTAAAGGGACATCGGCTGCACTGTAGGACAGACTTGATCCTCTCCCAGTCAGTAGACGACGTGAGATTTCACAGAAGTACCGAAAGTAACAAGTTCTAGTACCGAACCGTTTTTCATGTTCTAGTACGAAAAAGTACCGAAGTTTCGGTATACCGTGCAACACTAGTAGGAACAGGAAAATGACTTTAGCAGTGAGACGTGAAAATACAGAAACCTGGCAGACAGACTGAAAGTGTGTAGTCAAAGGCACCAGGTTCAGTCACTTCTCTGACTAAACCTGGCATCTCCATCGATCAACTAAAATTACATGTTTGTCACACAAGGTGTAAATTAACGAGATCTACTGCACAGCCCTGATTAGTGGGCTGCTAACTTGCACAGCATCACAGTCAACCACAGATGGTGACATAAAAGGGCACCCCACGGCACTCGACAGTAAACACCATTCAATCTGGCTAAACTGTAAAGGTTAAAAAGCTGGTACACACACACACAAAACACAAGAATGTGTAGGAGCACACATATACAGCATACACAAATTATCTCTGTGTTCAACAGAGAAGTATGACGTGGTCTGACCTATGATCCTTATCATCTATATGCCGACTTAAGAAGACCGAAAGCCCTCTAACGTCATAGTGCCACTGGGCACAGAAGTCAGTTCAACGTCTAGCTTTGATTTTACATTTGGTTGAGTTGTAAACTTTTGTGAATTCAACAAAGTGTCACCATGTCATTGGATTTAGATTTATTTAATGGGTGAAAGAAGATGAAACGCCCTTACGTTGATGACTTTTTTCAAATCCAATCACTTTTCCATGTTGATTCAACGAAATCACATTGATGTTTTGGGGGTTGAAATGTGGAAACAACGTTGATTCAACCAGTTCTGACCAATGGGGTGCCACTGTTTTCGGCCATCACCAAATGTTAATACAGTTTCCATCTACCAGCTTCTTCAAGAAAGAAGGCGAGGGGATGAGGGCAGCCAAGGGGGGTTGAAATATTTTCGGGGTTTAGTCATGGTGTTGGTGTCATTGGCCCTATGCTGTACTGCTTTCCAAGCAGTCTGGCGCTCTCCCGTTCTACTCATTGATTTAATTTCCTTTGCACTTGCTTTGGATGTGGTTCTGTTTGATGCCTACGTCTCCTACTCCCCTTAAAGTGCAAAAATGACTAACGCATGTCAAAAAGTAGAGAACAAACAACTAATAATGTTTGCCAGACTTTGCTCGAGAGGAATGGGTGAATGCTTTGAGAATGTACAGCTTTACCTCTCTACTCTCCACTGAGACGAAGTCAATCTGGCAACCCCCATTAAATTAGTCTGAATGGAGATGGCAACGTGCATGGATGGTTACCTAGCCCCCGGCTCTACACCTTTTGAGGATACCTGAACAGTGCAAAGCAGCGATTATATTCCAGCCCACACCAATGGAGTATTATAGCAACATTAGTATTTTTAATATCCTAAGCATTGTATTGAAACTGATTCAAGAATACTGCCTATATAGGTGTAATAATCCTAAACAGGAATACTGGGAAACTATAGATTTCACTCTGACCAAAGGTCCTCTAAACCTTTCCGTTCAGGGTCACGGTCAAAGTCAGTGGTCATGTTTAGGGATAGGGTTCCATCTGCAGTAAGGGGCAGCTTGGTGTTTGATGGTCAGGGGCATGGGAGTGATGTCATCATGAACATAGACTCCAACAGATTCTGTTTCGATGGATGTCACATTCCCCTTCAAATGAAGACATCGCCCCAAAGATACCCTCCAACGCTGTTCCCTCTCGAATGAAGTCACAAAAAGATGTCTTGATCGACGGGAGCAAGACACTTAGAAAAGTCCTGCTCAGAGAACCAGAAAGTCTGGACATTACTCTGCACCTAACGGGCCTGGAAACCTCAAAGAAAATGTGCACAACAGCAGACGCAACAACATCAACAGAACCTCCATGGCAATTAGACCCTCCATGGCTCCCAGGTCTGGGTCCCATCTGTGCTGCTAAACGTGTTAGATGTTCTGGTCTCTGCTCTGGAATGAGTTACAATGAAAAAATATATATATTTGTAGTTGTTCCAACTACACGGAACATAAATATAAAACACAACATGTAAAGTGTTGGTCCCATGTTTTATGAGTTAAAATATAATGTCCCACAAATTTTCCAGACACACAAAAACCTTCTCTCAACTTGGTGCAAAAATGTGTTTACATCCCTGTTAGTGAGCATTTGATCTTTTTTCAAGATAATCCATCCACCTGAGAGGTGTGGCATATCAAGAAGCTGATTAAACAGCATGATCATTACACAGGTGCACCTAGTGCTGGAGACAATAAAAGGCCCCTCTAAAATGTTTAGTTTTGTCACAACGTGCCACAGATGTCTCAAGTTGAGGGAGCGTGCAATTGACATGCTGACTGCAGGAATGTCATCCAGAGAATTTAATTTCTCTACCATAAGCCACCTCCAACATTGTTTGAGAATTTGGCAGTCTGTCCAACCGGCTTCACAACCGCAGAACACGTGTAACTACGCCAGCCCAGGACCACCTGCGAGGGGTAAATATTTGTCTGTAGTAAAGCCCAAATTCTGATTGGCTGGGCCTTGCTCCCCAGTGGGTCTGCCTAGCTTCCATGGCTGCATCCCTGTCCAGTCATGTGAAATTCATAGATTAGGACCTAATGAATTTATTTCAATTGATTGATTTCCTAATATGAGCTGAAACACAGGAAAATCGTTGAAATTGTTGCATGTTGCGTTTATATTTTTGTTAAGTATAATCATTATTAAGTAACTGGTTCCACAGACTTTTTAGTTAAGATGCCCAAATAATAGGTGAATGAACACGAAGTTGAGCAAACACATTTAATGTTGACAGAATTTTTGCCTGACTTCTCAAATTGTTGCCAAGTTTGGGCCAACTAAAAAGGTTAAGTTCAGCTAACACGAATAGAAAAGTAAAAAAGGCTGTAAAGTAAAAAAGGCTGTTACTTAATAATAATTAGTTGAAATTAGATTTTTTTTTACACAGTGTATATTCAACTATCCACAAACATCCTGGGCTTAATCCACCCTTTGGTTCTGCGAGCCATATCAAACAAACAGATTACGCTCTTTGGAGTACATTAGTCCTATGATCGCAGAGCCGACTGTTTGACAAAAGACCTTAAAAGTAAAAGGTAAACAGTTTAATCAAGTGTGTCTGATAAAATTACAATGTTCTCTTCCGCTCTGTTGAATTAAAAAGGTGGACGCCGCTAAATTACGTCGCCATGTGCAGCACTGCAGATAGAGATGAGAGAGATGCAAGACTTGCAGAAATGTACCCACTACGCTGTTTATTTTCTGCATCTACGTCATATTACTGAGTCTACCTTTAACATGCAGAAAAAAGGGAGTGGAATTTCTCCGGCCTAGTGCCTAACACAAACCATTACAAGCGAGAGTCAATAGCATTAGTATGGACTGAACACCAACTAAACAGTAGGGACTTGCAGTAATCTCAGATTAAGCCATGCTGTGACAGGCCACTGACAGATGTGCCTTCGAGCATTAACAGTGTTCCTCTTGGGCCACTCATCTCTCCATCTCTCTGCAGCCCTTCATTCAAGATCCCTGGCAGTGGCTCGCCATTGCTCGTCCTGTCGTAAATCACCCCAGTCTTCTTCTCCTCATCAACCAGGAGCTGGTGTTCTTTTATAGCCAAGCCAAGGACACTTTCTCCCATTTATGGCTCCTGCAAGTACAAGGCATTGTGATGGGAACAGCCCCCCCCCCCCAACCCTACTCTGCCTTTGACTCTTGCACATTAGCGCTAACATGTACCCATGGTGCTGCCAAGTAAACACTCCCCTATGTTTATGTTGGACTTGGGCAACCTATCATATCCACTTCGATTTATGGTCCACGGAGTGACATACGCTCACACCTTTAGCGGAATGTGTGAATGTGGCAGGTCGGTCTGGCCTGTCTAAGCCTGCCTCCTCTGAAGAGAGAACTCGACTGTCTATTTAACCACGGAGATGGGAAGAGAAAAAGGGAGCGCGGGAGAAAAGGAGAGAGGCGGCTACTGAAGATACCCGGATAAGGAGTCACATTCTTGATGGCCCACCAGTTCCATCATGCGGAGCAGGGATTTGCCTGTGTTTACTTAAAGAGGGGAACACGCTCACTCGCAGCTGTGCTCCAAATAAACAAATAGCCATACGAATTTAACAGAGGAGAAAATGCATATCTAATCTGTACAAGTAACATTCATGCAAGACGGGTCCGTCCAGGGTCGGCTAGGGTGAGCCAATCCATAACTTGGGTTGAGGAATGTACGCACATACACACAGCCCCTTCAGAAAACATGATGTGCTGAGTAACAACTTATGGTACAGGGTTCAGTATCTGAACAAAAGGGGTCCACATACATCCAAACACACACACAAATTCAAGGAAATGCGCACGCACACACACACCACCGATTATTCCACATCTGTGACGATGTCACAGTCATTTGGTTTCATTTCTCGCAGATGTGGTGGGAGGCTAGGCTCATTAAGTGTTGGGAAGCAATCAAGACTAATACACCAGCCTTGGCACTTAGCTCAGTGTGTGTGTGCGCGAGTGCTGAGGCAAGGTGGGTAGCCGAGCCATATAAAGACAAAGCCACTGCAGTGGTGTTGATGGCATGTTGGAACAAACAAGGATTGCAGGCAAATTGCTACGCTAGGACATCACTGTTAGAGAAAGTCTTGTGCGCATGCTGTTGCGGAAAGATGTCAGGCCCTCTAATGCTCTCTGGTTGTATCGTTAGCAATAGTGCTGGGCCTTGTTCAGGGCTGTTGAGAATCACTCTGTGGTGGGGATCATAGCAAGCCACAATGCCTCAAAATGATGGCCAATTAGGAGTGAGAGCAACCCAAAAACAGAGAAGACAAAATCCATGACACTCCAGATGAACAATGACTTCTGTCACATACATTATGGGAGGTGTAAATCTAGCCGAGAGTAGGATTACTGAAAGATGACAAGAGATACATGCTTATCACGGGTGGGTGATCCTTCAGGACAGTCTGTCCCACAGATGTGTTTTTTTGGCAGCCACCTTCAAGTTCACAGAGCAGAAGCGTCTTGGTCTTGAAAGACGCTGTACATAACCCATGTATTATTACCACTAGAAGAAGGCAAACAGAAAAAGGTTTGGGCTGATGCGTTTGATCGATCAATGGATTTCTGGATAAAACTTCACCCTTCTTCCTCATCGTTATTCATTTCATTGTTATCAGACAGTAGGTTTCTGGTAGGTCACGGTCCTCGAAATAAATGCTTTGGGAGTTGCCAAAGTAACTGGGGACAGCTACGGAAGGGCTGTTTAAGTTACTGTATGGCGAATATTTCTGTATGACATATACACTCCCACTTCAATGGAGGACATAGGGCTGCTGAGTGAACAGTAGCAAAGAGGCCTCTTCACACAGTGTCTTTCTCAGGTTTGTTGCAAGACAAAATCACTCACCCTACCACGCTGTATAAATTATTATTGGACTACATTACACCCCCCCCAAGTGCCTCTGTTAATCATATAGGTCTATCCTATGATTTAATGATTAGCCACATCCCAATGTAACCATTACTGTATGTATGAAATTCATAATACACATCACTCGTCTCAAAACCGCTGCAATTTGTCCTCAAACTTGCAATGTGTGCCTTGTGCACTTTTACACGGCTTGATGTGACTTGCTTGTTGGTTTTGGAGGCATGTTTGCTGGAGCAAAATATATATATATATATTTATGGCATCCATTTATTCAAAAACGGGAAGTAAGAGTGATGTTTATAACTGACTAGGCACTGTGGTGTGGCTGCCAGTGTTCTAGGGCGCATTATCTAACAGTGTTGCAAGTTTAGGCGAGGGGGATAGTCATGCATGCCAAACGATGAAATCAACCATCAGACTGCCTAAGCCAGACTGAACGCTGTCCTCACTTTGTTTCACAACAGTTCAACTGAGATGGCAGGTTACCTCACTAGACGTGCCATTAAAATGATGAACCATTTCTAACAGGATAACATTAAATCACGAGGGAGGGTGTTGATACTAACTAGACAGTCCATCTCACGTCATGACTAGGGCCATGTGTTTTGCACAGTCATGTGATATGGCCAGATGTATTATTTATTTTTTATCATCAAACTGTCCTCTTTATGTCAGATGGTCCAGCATCATCCTCTGCCAATTGCTTTCATTTGTCGAATTCTTATTTTTGACTCAGGCTTAAAAATACAGGATAAAATCTTGCTATGTCACATGATTGTTTTGTGCAGGAGGGGACTAATTATGATTACATGCCTTTCAATATCTCAATAGCTATACTTCTCATAGTCTTGCAGTAGACAACATCCTCCTACTGGAGGCCTGGGCGCAGCCAGGGATCCAGTCATGGCTGACTCACAAGAGCTGGATACATGACTGGGGGGGGGGGGGGGGTGATGACTCGATAGGAATAGTGTACCTAAACATCTGCTTCGTCACGAGAACTATGGGGCTGTAGCTGACGTCATGCAGTTCCAACCGCAGCTATGAGAGTGGACAGGGCTTTCTCACTAAATGTTATTGGAATAGACAAACTCTTTAACAACATGCATTGACAAGATCGGGTAGAGATGACGGATTATGTGATGTCATAGGAGGGACAAAATAAACATTTATGATAGAAAGAGGTGAGGGGAGAAGTGAACAACATATGGAAGAGAACGACATATGGCATAAATAACCTTTATACCAGAGAGAGAGAGAGAGAGAGAGAGACGAGACAGAGGAGAAGAGACAGCAGAACAGGGAGCACCTACGCTGCCTCCCGCAGAGGGTCAAACTCTCAGGATCGTATTTCAGTCATTTACCAACATAGCAGCCACTGGAGGAAGCCGTGCCCCCTCACAATAACACTGCAGCACCTGGACACCCACCCCCACAGGAAACATGAGGTCACCCCCCCCCCCCCCCCCCCCTCCCCATTCACAGACAGGCCAAACACACTCCAGCTGCCTGCCACGGAGCCCCACACTCAATTGAAGGGTGCCTGGTTAGTAGCTAGTCTGGCTACCAGAGGAAGGCAGGAGGAAGAGGGTAATTGGGGGTTGAGGATATAGGATACAGAAAGAAAAGCCTGCTTTGGAGGTCCATTTCAGGACCACTTGTGTGCTCAATACCTTTATTATGTTCTTTTTTTCCTGTAACACTAGTGTTCATATTGCCTGGGTAGCTTAACCAATATTTCACATACCACAATAACAATTCCCCTTAGAGTGTTTGAGAGTCAGCAAATAGACAGCAAGCAGACCGCAAAAAGTAACAGCTACTGGAACCTTCCTCAACAGAGTTGGAGAAAGAGGGAATGAAAGGTGTGCAGTGTCAAACCTGTCACTACAATTCAACATTCCAGTCTTTAGCAACCTGCAAGCACTTGACTGTGGATTGTCCGTCATCATTGTACTATGGGCTAGAAACCGTCAGCCCCCATAACCCACCCACCAGCAATTCACTACACCCGCAATAACATCTGCAAAATGTGTATGTGACCAATACATTTGATTACAAGTCATTATGGTCCCCCTGAAGTTTAAACATGGCACCACTCCAAAACAAAGCACTACTAACCTTCAGCAAAACAGAGACCTCCAAAGAATGTGACCGCGGTCACTTAAATTCCAGAGAGAAAAGAAGAGGCAAAACACATTATATACTCCATAAGCTGGGTCAAGGCAGGAATGCCAGACACTACATATTGTATAAAGGATGTTGGCTTTTATTGCCCTCTGAAAAAAAGTCACTGTAAAACCAACAGACTGGCCTTGTTGGCACAGCAGGACACTACAGATCACACAGCTCTTCATAGGAGGAAGTTGAGTTGATTATTTATTCAACCTTAATTTAACTAGGCATGTCAGTCAAGAACAAATTCTTATTTATAATCACGGCCTAGGAACAGTGGATTAACTGCCTTGTTCATGGAGCAGAACGACAGATGTTTACCTCGTCAGCTCGGGGATTCGATCCAGCAACCTTTCGGTTACTGGCCCAACACTAACCACTAGGCTACCTGCCACCCCAGTTGTGGTGTACAAGTGAGAGGAAGAGCTGTTTTATTTCAAAGTTGACGGCGGTACATGGCTTTGAGCTGAACTACCACTGTCCATATAGGGTCAGAAATGATTGACACCCTTGATAAAAGATGAGCAATATATTTCTAAAATAAATATTTCAAATAATGAGCTATATTGTATGCAAATGATATTTTATTTTACATGAATAAAATAGCTCAGAGAAAGAGATTTTGTTTAACAAGTAATATTTTTTTTAAATCAAAATGATTGACACTGACATTGATTAGTGATGTGCAGTTCGCAAACAATTCATTATTTTTGAATGACTTAATACGCATTCCTTCGGCTCAGTGGCTCAGGGGCCGTGCTCCGACCAACAGCTGTCTGTCATACATGTGCGGAGGCAAAAATATCATCGCATAAAGAAGAAAATACATGGGCCTCCGAGTGTCGCGACAGACCCGGGTTCGATCCCAGGCTGTGTCACAACCGGCCGTGACCGAGTCCAATGGGGCGGCGCACAATTGGCCTAGCGTCGTCTGGGTTAGGGGAGGGTTTGGCCGGGGGGGACTTTACTTGGCTCATCGTGCTCTAGCAACTCCTTGTGGCGGGCCGGGTACCTGCAGGCTGACTTCAGTCATCAGTTGAACAGTGTTTCCTCCGACACATTGGTGCAGCTGGCTTCCGGGTTAAGCGGGCGCATGTTAAGAAGCCCAGTTTGGCAGGTCATGTTTCGGAGGACACATGACTCGACCTTTGCCTCTCCCAAGCCTGTTGGGGAGCTGCAGTGAGGAGAGAAGATCATAATTGGATCGCAACTGGATATCCCGAAATAGGGGAGAAAGAGGGATGAAATACACAAAATATATATATTTATAAAACTGATCATTGATTGCATGGTTCAAAAATGTATGTAATTTATTTATTATTGAATGTTATGATGGACACAGATTTGCAGAACCAAAACATACACACAGTCTTTGCGCAACAAATTCAAACTCGAGAACGAATCGTTGGGGTGCTGCAGTTCGCGAACGATATGGTGCCAATCACCCTGACGGCAGTCAAGCAATGCATTCTGCCAAGAGGTGTTCAAATGCATCAATAAATGATCTTATTTGTATGGCTAGCAATCAACAAATGTAAGTGCACTTTAAACAATGTCAAAAATGACAGCTCCAATATGCCCCTTATGATGAATGACATGTGAACGAGAGGCTTGCAGAATCATGACTCTTTCGAGTTTTCAGTTCATCGTTCACCGGTAGGGGGTCCTACATGTCTGGGCATTACTGACTCAAATTAACAAAATGAGTCAAAATATGTTATTTTGCCTGAAGGAGTCGAAAAGATCAGAGTCAGTAAAAAGAGACAAACTTCCAATCACTACTAAAGATTCTTATAAATAAAGTAGTCAAAAGTTTTGTATTTGGTCCCATTTTCCTAGCATGCAATGATTACATCAAGCTTGTGACTACAAACTTGGTTCTTTTACAAATGATTTCGGGCCCAAGAGAAATGAATGGTAAATCATGTATTGTGTTATTTTGGAGTTTCAAATCTTATACCTGATTCCGTTAGTTTTCCAACACAAATTCTTAGTTTTTCCCCCCTCAGGTTTCTGTTTTCCCCTGCTTTTTCAGGTTTGGATGTTCTAAGTCCACAACCATACTTAAACCACATCAGGAGACCAGTTTTGAGGTCTGGAAAAATCTAAGACACTTTCATTTGTGGGTGTAGTTACCCTTTAATTTAACTGTGCACCATCCCGAGACCATTTGGTTAGTGATGTTACTGTAACGCTCATGATGCGATTGCAGATTTTGCAAAAAAAAAAAAAATGGCCACTGGATTGATAAAAACAATCATATCATTCTGCCAGGTAAGCATAGGCGACTTTGTAGTTAACATTTATTTGAGACGGTTTTTGGGAACCTTTCCATCTACCAGAAGAGGTTGTCTTACATTAGCATCATCGCTAATGGCTACACAAAGTGGTAGACAAATGCGCAAATTCAGACAGGGGGATTCCTGTGCCGTTGCTGCTTCAGAAAGTTTACGGGAAAATATGAATCACTGATGCATTTTGTTCATGTCTTGTGATAATCTTTGGCATATTAATGAATTTTCTAATACGTTCATTTAATACACTTAGTTGATATCCTATGTTCAATAAATGTTTTAATATTGTTGAATTGCATTCTGTAATTCCGTCCGCGTTCTCCGCAGCACTGAATTAATAAGGCCCTAGAGAGGGTCAAAGATCATATCCCGTTATTGATAACGGTGAGAGGTAAGCATGTCTTGGGGGTATAATCTGTGACCCTCTGTCTTTCATAAGTGACAATGTGATGCTACGGAAAAACGAAGAGCAGCAATGTCGAAAGTAATCTAATTCCCATCCAATCTAATTTCATAAATCAAATGTAATTTAATATAGATCAACGAGTACTATTATTTCTATCCGTGTTTATGAAACAAGCTTTGTATTTGATCTATTAAATCTAAGGTTTTTGCATAAGATTTAGTGGTAAGACACTTACTTCCATCCTTGTTTATGAATCAATAGCTTATTTTCTTATTTAAAATCATTTATGAGATCTTTTATGAAGACATACAATACAATACCAAAAGGTATGTGGACACATGCTCTTCAAACATCTCATTCCAAAACCATGGGCATTAATATGGAGCTGGCCCCCCTTTTGCTGCTATTACAGCCTCCACTCTTCTGGGAAGGCTTTCCACTAGATGTTGTAACATTGCTGGGGGGACGTGCTTCCATTCAACCTTAAGATCATTAGTGAGGTTGGGCAGTGATGTTGGGCGATTAGGCCTGGCTCGCAGTCAGCATTCCAATTCATCCCAAAGTTTAGGTCAGGGCTCTGTGCAGGCCAGTCAAGTTCTTCCACACCAATCTCGACAAACCATTTCTGTATTGTCATGCTGAAACCGGAAAGGGCCTTCCCCAAACTGTTGCCACAAAGTTGGAAGCACAGAATCATCTAGAATGTCATTGTATGCTGTCGTCTTAAGATTTCCCTTTATTGTAACTAAGCGGCCAAGCCCGAACCATGAAAAACAGCCTCAGACCATTACTCCTCTCCCACTTAACTTTACAGTTGGCACTATGCATTGGGGCAGGTAGCGTTCTTCTGGCAGATGGTGATGCGTGATTCATCACTCCAGAGAAAGCGTTTCCACAGCTCCTGAGTCCAATGGCGGCGAGCTTTACACCACTCCAGCTGACACTTGGCATTGAGCATGGTGATTTTAGGCTAGTGTGCGGCTGCTCGACCATGGAAACCCATTTCACGAAGCTCCCGACGAACAGTTATTGTGCTGATGTTGCTTCCAGAGGCAGTGTGGAACTCTGTAGTGAGTGTTACAACTGAGGACAGGGAATTCTTATGCATTAAGCGATTCAGCACTCGGTGGTCGCGTTCTGTGAGCTTGTATGGCCTACCACTTCGCGGCTGAGCCGTTGTTGCTCCTAGACGTTTCCACTTCACAATAACAGCACTTACAGTTGACTGGGGCAGCTCTAGCAGGGCAGAAATTAGACGAACTGAAATTAGACGAACTGCCCCCTTTTTCTTTTTTTTGAAAAGGGGGCATTCAACAACAGCGCCACGTTGAAAGTCAATGAGCTCTACAGTAAGGCCATTCTACTGTCAATGTTTGTCTATGGATATTTCATGGCTGTGTGCTCGATTTTATACACCTGTCAGCAATGGGTGTGGCTGAAATAGCCGAATCCACTAATTTGAAGGGGTGTCCACATACTTTTGTATATACACTGCTCAAAAAAATAAAGGTAACACTAAAATAACACATCCTAGATCTGAATGAATGAAATATTCTTATTAAATACTTTTTTCTTTACATAGTTGAATGTGCTGACAACAAAATCACACAAAAATTATCAATGGAAATCAAATGTATCAACCCATGGAGGTCTGGATTTGGAGTCACACTCAAAATTAAAGTGGAAAACCACACTACAGGCTGAACCAACTTTGATGTAATGTCCTTAAAACAAGTCAAAATGAGGCTCAGTAGTGTATGTGGCCTCCATGTGCCCGTATGACCTCCCTACAACGCCTGGGCATGCTCCTGATCTCCTGAGGGATCTCCTCCCAGACCTGGACTAAAGCATCCGCCAACTCCTGGACAGTCTGTGGTGCAACGTGGCGTTGGTGGATGGAGCGAGACATGATGTCCCAGATGTGCTCAATTGGATTCAGGTCTGGGGAACGAGGGTACGTTTGGCAGCATGAGTGACATCGGTACCCCAGGTAATCTTAGGTTTCATTACATACAGTCGGGAGGAACTACTGAATATACGATTAACGTCAACTCATCATCGTTCCTATCAGGAATATGACTTTCCCGAAACGGATCCAGTGTTTTGCCTTCCACCCAATACAATGGATCTGATCCCAGCCGGCGACCCTGTGCGACGCCGAAAAAGGGGCAAACGAGGCGGTCTCGTGGTCAGGCTTCGGAGACGGGCACATCGCGCTCCACTTCCTAGCATACTACTCGCCAATGTCCAGTCTCTTGACAATAAGGTTGATGAAATCCGAGCACGGGTAGCATTCCAGAGAGACATCAGGGATTGCAACGTGCTCTGCTTCACGGAAACATGGCTAACTCAAGAGACGCTAACGGAGTCGGTGCAGCCAGCTGGTTTCTTCATGCATCGCGCCGACAGAAACAAACATCTTTCTGGTAAGAAGAGGGGCGGGGGGGTATGCCTTATGATTAACGAGACGTGGTGTGATCATCATAACAACACACAGGAACTCAAGTCATTCTGTTCACCTGATCTAGAACTCCTCACAATCAAATGTCGACCGCATTATCTACCAAGGGAATTCTCTTCAATCATAATCACAGCCGTATATATTCCCCCCCAAGCAGACACATCGATGGCCCTGAACGAACTTTATCTGACTCTTTGTAAACTGGAAACCACACACCCTGAGGCTGCATTCATCGTAGCTGGGGATTTTAACAAGGCTAATCTAAAAACAAAACTCCCTAAATTCTATCAGCATATCGATTGTGCTACCAGGGCTGGAAAAACCCTAGATCATTGTTATACTAATTTCCGCGACGCATATAAGGCCCTCCCCCGCCCCCCTTTCGGAAAAGCTGACCACGACTCCATTTTGTTGATTCCAGCCTACAAACAGAAACTCAAACAAGCTCCCGCGCTCAGGTCTGTTCAACGCTGGTCCGACCAATCTGAATCCACGCTTCAAGACTGCTTCGATCACGCGGATTGGAATATGTTCCGCATCGCGTCCAACAACAATATTGACGAATATGCTGATTCGGTGAGCGAGTTCATTAGGAAGTGCATTGACGATGTCGTACCCACAGCAACGATTAAAACATTCCCAAACCAGAAACCGTGGATTGACGGCAGCATTCGCGTGAAACTGAAAGCGCGAACCACTGCTTTTAACCAGGGCAAGGTGACCGGAAGCATGACCGAATACAAACAGTGTAGCTATTCTCTCCGCAAGGCAATCAAACAGGCTAAGTCCCAGTACAGAGACAAAATCGAGTCGCAATTCAACAGCTCAGACACAAGAGGTATGTGGCAGGGTCTACAGTCAATCACGGATTACAAAAAGAAAACCAGCCCCGTCGCGGACCAGGATGTCTTGCTCCCAGACAGGCTAAACAACTTTTTTGCCCGCTTTGAGGACAATACAGTGCCACTGACACGGCCCCCTACCAAAACCTGCGGGCTCTCCTTCACTGCAGCCGAGGTGAGTAAAACATTTAAACGTGTTAACCCTCGCAAGGCTGCAGGCCCAGACGGCATTCCCAGCCGCGTCCTCAGAGCATGCGCAGACCAGCTGGCTGGTGTGTTTACGGACATATTCAATCAATCCTTATCCCAGTCTGCTGTTCCCACATGCTTCAAGAGGGCCACCATTGTTCCTGTTCCCAAGAAAGCTAAGGTAACTGAGCTAAACGACTACCGCCCCGTAGCACTCACTTCCGTCATCATGAAGTGCTTTGAGAGACTAGTCAAGGACCATATCACCTCCACCCTACCGGACACCCTAGACCCACTCCAATTTGCTTACCGACCCAATAGGTCCACAGACGACGCAATCGCAACCACACTGCACACTGCCCTAACCCATCTGGACAAGAGGAATACCCATGTGAGAATGCTGTTCATCGATTACAGCTCAGCATTCAACACCATAGTACCCTCCAAACTCGTCATCAAGCTCGAGACCCTGGGTCTCGACCCCGCCCTGTGCAACTGGGTCCTGGACTTCCTGACGGGCCGCCCCCAGGTGGTGAGGGTAGGTAACAACATCTCCACCCCGCTGATCCTCAACACTGGGGCCCCACAAGGGTGCGTTCTGAGCCCTCTCCTGTACTCCCTGTTCACCCACGACTGCGTGGCCATGCACGCCTCCAACTCAATCATCAAGTTTGCGGATGACACTACAGTGGTAGGCTTGATTACCAACAACGACGAGACGGCCTACAGGGAGGAGGTGAGGGCCCTCGGAGTGTGGTGTCAGGAAAATAACCTCACACTCAACGTCAACAAAACAAAGGAGATGATTGTGGACTTCAGGAAACAGCAGAGGGAGCACCCCCCTATCCACATCGACGGGTCAGTAGTGGAGAAGGTGGAAAGTTTTAAGTTCCTCGGTGTACACATCACGGACAAACTGAATTGGTCCACCCACACAGACAGCGTTGTGAAGAAGGCGCAGCAGCGCCTCTTCAACCTCAGGAGGCTGAAGAAATTCGGCTTGTCACCAAAAGCACTCACAAACTTCTACAGATGCACAATCGAGAGCATCCTGTCGGGCTGTATCACCGCCTGGTACGGCAACTGCTCCGCCCACAACCGTAAGGCTCTCCAGAGGGTAGTGAGGTCTGCAGAACGCATCACAGGGGGCAAACTACCTGCCCTCCAGGACACCTACACCACCCGATGTCACAGGAAGGCCATAAAGATCATCAAGGACAACAACCACCCAAGCCACTGCCTGTTCACCCCGCTATCATCCAGAAGGCGAGGTCAGTACAGGTGCATCAAAGCAGGGACCGAGAGACTGAAAAACAGCTTCTATCTCAAGGCCATCAGACTGTTAAACAGCCACCACTAACATTTAGCGGCCGCTGCCAACATACTGACTCAACTCCAGCCACTTTAAAAATGGGAATTGATGGAAATTATGTAAAAATGTACCACTAGCCACTTTAAACAATGCCACTTAATATAATGTTTACATACCCTACATTACCCATCTCATATGTATATACTGTACTCTATATCATCTACTGCATCTTGCCATCTTTATGTAATACATGTACCACTAGCCACTTTAAACTATGCCACTTTATGTTTACATACCCTACAGTACTCATCTCATATGTATATACCGTACTCTATACCATCTACTGCATCTGCCATGCCGTTCTGTACCACCACTCATTCATATATCTTTATGTACATATTCTTTATCCCTTTACACTTGTGTGTGTGTGTGTAAGGTAGTAGTTGTGGAATTGTTAGGTTAGATTACTTGTTGGTTATTACTGCATTGTCGGAACTAGAAGCACAAGCATTTCGCTACACTCGCATTAACATCTGCTAACCATGTGTATGTGACTAATAAAATTTGATTTGATTTGATTTGAAAGAGGCTTTGTTGCGAAATAGGAAGCAGATTCTAGATTTCATTTTGAATTGGAGATGCTTAATGTGAGTCTGGAAAGAGTTTACAATCTAACCTGACACCTAGGTATTTGTAGTTGTCCACATATTCTAACTCAGAACCGTCCAGAGTAGTGATGCTAATTGGGCGGGAGGATGCGGGTAGAAATCGGTTGAAGAGCATGCACTTAGTTTTACTAGTATTTACAAGAGCTTGGAGGCCACGGAAGGAGTGTTGTATGGCATTGAAGCTCATTTGGAGGTTTGTTAGCAGTGTCCAAAGAAGGGCCAGATGTATACAGAATGGTGTCATCTGTGTAGAGGTGGATCAGAGAATCACCAGCAGCAAGAGCGACATCATTGATATATACAGAGAAAGGAGTCGGCCCGAGAATTGAACCTTGTGGCACCCCCATAGAGACCGCCAGAGGTCCGGACAACAGGGCCTCCGATTTGACACACTGAACTCTGTCTGAGAAGTAGTTGGTGACCCAGGCGAGGCAGTCATTTGAGAAGCTAAGGCTATTGAGTCTGCCGATAAGAATGCGGTGAATGACAGAGTTGAAATCCTTGGCCAGGTCGATGAAGACTGTTGCACAGTACTGTCTTTTATCGATGGCGGTTATGATATCGTTTAGGACCTTGAGTGTGGCTGAGGTGCACCCATGACCAGCTCAGAAACCAGATTGCATAGTGGAGAAGGTACGGTGGGATTTGAAATGGTCGGTGATCTGTTTGTTAACTTGGCTTTCGAAGATTTTAGAAAGGCAGGGCAGGATGGATATAGGTGTATAACAGTTTGGGTCTAGAGTGTCTCCCCCTTTGAAGAGGGGGATGACCATGGCAGCTTTCCAATCTTTGGGGATCTCAGACGATACGAAAGAGGTTGAACAGGCTAGTAACAGGAGTTGCAACAATTTCGGCAGATCATTTTCGAAAGAGAGGGTCTAGATTGTCTAGCCCTGCTGATTTGTAGGGATCCAGGTTTTGCAGTTCTTTCAGAACATCAGCTGTCTGGATTTGCGTGAAGGAGAAGCGGCGGAGGGGGGCTTGGGCAAGTTGCTGCGGGGGGTGCTGAGATGTTGGCCGGGGTAGGGGTAGCCAGGTGGAAAGCCTGGCCAGCCGTAGAAAAATGCTTTTTGAAATGATCGATTATCGTAGATTTATTGGTGGTGACAGTGTTTCCTAGCCTCAGTACAGTGGGCAGCTGGGAGGAGGTGCTCTTATTCTCCATGGACTTTACAGCGTCCCAAACCTTTTTGGACTATATCTGTTCTTAGTTCTGCATTTTTTTGAATGGGGCATGCTTATTTAAGATGGCGAGGAAAGCACTTTTAAAGAGCAACCAGGCATCCACTACTGAAGGGATGAGGTCAATATCCTTCCAGGATACCCGGGCCAATATAAAACAAACTTAGGGAGGAGGCTTCTAATGTTAAAAGCCTTGGTTTCATGCATGTTACGGTTACAGAAGTCAACTAATGAGAGCACCTGGGGAATGGGAGTGGTGCTGTGGGCTGCAGGGCCTGGGTTAACCTCTACATCACCAGAGGAACAGGGGAGGAGTAGGATAAGGGCACGGCTAAAGGCTATAAGAACTGGTTGTCTAGTGCGTTCGGAAGAGAGAGTAATAGGAGCAGATTTCTGAGCACGGGAGAATAAATTCAAGGCATAATGTACAGACAAGGGTATGGTAGGATGTGAGTACAGTGGAGGTAAACATAGGCATTGAGAGATGAGAGGTTTTGTCTCTAGAGGCACCATTTAAGCCAGGTGAGGTCACCGCATGTGTGGGGGGTGAAACAAAAGGGCTAGCTAAGGCATATTGAGCAGGGCTGGAGGCTCTACAGTGAAATAAGACAATAATTTCTAACCAAAACAGCAATAGACAAGGCATATTGACATTAGGGAGAGGCATGTGTAGCCGAGTGATCATAGGGTCCAGTGAGTAGCTAGGTGAGCTGGAGACAGGGCGATTCCGACAGCTAGCGTGCCGGGGCTAGCAAATGGGCCTCAGGGGTACATCACAACGGAAGAGCCTGTTGAAACCCTCTCGGACGGTTACGTCGGCAGACCAGTCGTGATGGATTGGCAGGGCTCCATGTCGGCAGTAAAAGGGTCGAGGCCAATTTGAAAAATAGGTATTATAGCCCAATAATTGGCTGATGGACCTCTTCGGCTAGCCCGGAGATGGGCCTAGCTCGAGGCTAGCTCCAGCCTAACTGGTGCTTGCTTCGGGACAGAGACGTTAGCCAGGAGTAGCCACACGGACAGCAGTTAGCTAGCTGCGATGATCCGGTGTAAAGGTTCAGAGCTTGAGGTAGGAATCCGGAGATGTGGTAGAGAAAAAGCAGTCCAATATGCTCTGGGTTGATATCGCGCTGAGCAGACTGGCAGGAATTGACCGGGCTGAGGCTGGCTGATGTCCGAGTTTATGGTGATGACAGCTAGCAGTGGCTAATTTACTAGCTTGTAAGCTGGCTAGCTTCTGATGGGGGTTCCGGTTCTAAAGTGTAAAAAATAGCAGATCCGTACCACGTTGGGTGAGGCGGGTTGCAGAAGAGTATGTTCAATCCATAGATGGATATTGAGAATAAAAATATATGAAATATATACGAAGAAAACGATATATACATGGGACAAGACAAAACAGACGTCCGACTGCTACGCCATCTTGGAACCTAGCCATTAGCCATCCAGGTATACTTATGTTGGTGAGTCATCTTATTTGAATGACATTGTTTCATATGTTATTAACAAAGTGTGCTCCACTTGAAGTAGAAATTGAAAATACAATTATTACTTGAAACAAACTACAGGAAGTGGGTTAACTGCTAAACAACTGCAATAATGGTTGCTTTGTTTGTCAACAGTCTTGTGGCTAATGTAGTCTTTTGAGTGTAGAAAAACAGGGACCTCTAAAGATGTCCCAGGTGGGGCAGGAGGCATGCAAGGGAGAACCAACTGCGCAGGCACCTTACCTAGTCAGTCTGGAACTCACAGTAAGCCTGGTAACACAGCTATTTTAAGGGTATGATTTATCTTCCAGTGACCACATCTTCCCACTCTCGCCCAATGTAACATGTGTGAAACGGCAACAGATGAGACAGCAACATGACTAGGGATGCAAAATTCCCAGGTCTTCCTGCTTATTCCATACTGATGCCAGAAGTTTTCTAACCAGGATTTCAGGAAAACCAGGGAATTTGTGGAAAGTTCAACCCTAAATATGGCTAGCATTTACAGTACTATGCAACTATGAAAATTCACACAACTCATAATACAGCAACATAGACATACCCATCCCAAACACATGGCCTCATCCCATTCCCTCTTGCCACTGAGAACTGCTCAGCCTTGGGGACTGACCACCGAGTCAATGAGGAGGGAACTGCTCAGCCTTGGGGACTGACCACTGAGTCAATGAGGAGGGAACTGCTCAGCCTTGGGGACTGACCACCGAGTCAATGAGGGAACTGCTCAGCTACCTACCTGCATCAGTGCCAGGATGCCCCAGGCTTGCCAGTCTTGATGACAGCCTTAAGGTTCGACATGGAGCACGAAAGCCAGGGAAAACAGAGGGAATAGTGGTGATAAGTATTCCATGGCTTTGTCTCAAATGGCACCCTATTCCCTACATAGTGCGCTACATTTGACCAGAGTCATATGGGCCCTAAGTGCTGCATTTTTATAGGGAATCAGAGGAGATTGGTGTCACGTTAATTGGGGAGGACAGGCTCGTGGTAATGGCTGGAGCGGAATCAGTAGAATGGGATCAAACATGGTTTCCAGGCGTTTGATGCCATTCCATTTGCACCGTTCCGGCCATTACTATGAGCCGTCCTCCCCTCGGCACCCTCCACTGTAGGGAATATGGTTCAATTTGGGATGCAACCCATCTGTGGGCACTGGACAGGCCAGCACTCCCTATGACAAGAATAGTCCTTTTCCCCTGCAATCGTTCCCTCTGTTCTCCACTCATGGCTCCCTCTGTCTTCAGTCCCAGTTATTGCTGTGTGTAATTACTGAAGGTGAGTAATTACTGAAGGCAAGAATTTTCATATTCCCTCAGTGCAACTGGAGCATGTTCAGGGACACTAAAGTCTAGAGAACATCCAATTATCTCAGCACTTCTATACGCTTGTATAGAAGACATGGTGAAATACTGAGTAAGACATAATAATAATGTATAGACATTAAGAGCTCTCCAACCAACTGAAACTTGGAGAAATCCACAAATGAAGAGATATAGACTACTAGGTCACCTTTCCTACTATACTTATAAAGGAGATACTTGGAGTCGTTTAGATGGGAGCTATTGACCGGTTGTTGCTTTAGAAATGTGAAAAGTAGAAATTTCATATTGACATTGACATATCATTAGTCAAAAGATCCCATTCTATAAGGCTCTTATGCTTGACATGTGAAAACAAATGCTTACATGCTGTTATGGCATTACTTAATAACTCCCTTTGTTGCATTGCCCAGCAGAAAGTTAACATTTAAGTATAGTCTAGTCTCAATTTCCAGGTGTTCTCAGGTTACTTAGTGCCATTAGTATAATATGGACAAAACTGCTACAAAGTAGGCTATTTCTAAATTGTCTAATGAGCCTTTCTTCCTGTCCTGACATGGATTATACGCATTACTGTATCTATCATTCATTCATTCATTCAGAATCCGGGAGCACTGCTGAACTTATTTTCATTAGCAACACCTTGCAAATGAATAGTTCAAAACTGTAAAGTTCAAATTAGAAGTTAAAAGTATTTACTTCAATAAATGCACATTAGGCCTACATTACTGACGTCAGGCTAAAATGCGTAATGAATGGGATTCAAAAAGAGCACAAACGAATGATTAAAAAGAAAGAATGCACATGGATGCATTGATGAAAACCAAAGAAGAAACGTGTGTGTAGGCCTACTCTAGATTTTACGTAGGCCTACCCAAGAACAGTGGCGATACGATGGCGAAAAGTTTGCAATTCATTCTTGAAGGTAGAATGGGTGATTGCGCTTACCCGACGTTATATCTGCTGTTGAATGCACCTTTGCGACTTGACAATCGAAGCCCACCTCTCGCGCTGTGTCACCAGACATTCAAATGATGAGAATTGCAGCCGGTCTACCAGTCGCTACTCCAGTGGCAGATTATTATACTGTACAACTTTTCCCGTTCCTTTTTCACTGCAGCCTACTCAGACCTCTAACTGTACAATGCTGAAGAGTGACAGAGTTCACCGGCTCTACTGTCTATGAGGAAGTTAGTGGTGAGTCACAAGACCCCGCCCTGATATTGGAGAAAAATCTCCTCCTTCGGACTGTGCTGCGCTTTGGTCATGTACTGTGGGCCAAGGATGGGAAACTTGCGGCCCTCCTTTTGTAGGCCCGCGATGAACCCCCCCCCCCCCCCCCCCCCCCCAAAAAAAGTCAAGGTCTCAATTTACTGTTGAGAGTAAGAATAGTAGAATACACAAGGTGCAATTCCTAAATTTGGTTATGCCTCAGCAGTTTTTCTATTGTTATGTCAGTCACTGACAGTCACTCAAGTAGCCCATGTCAGCTAACATTTTTTATGATTGGTAGTTAGTCTAGACAGCTCTCCAAACTTGTATTAATAATGGTTGAATTACTGACCAGAATCCCCATTGATCTGCTTAGTCACTCTCACTCAGATATATTAAATGTGGGTACACAGAGCCACTGCTGCCCCTCCTGATAAATTCAGATGTTTTGTGGCCCCCAAATCAAATCAAATGTATTTATATAGCCCTTCTTACATCAGCTGATATCTCAAAGTGCTGTACAGAAACCCAGCCTAAAACCCCAAATAGCAGGCAATGCAGATGTAGAAGCACGGTGGCTAGGAAAAACTCCCTAGAAACGCCAAAACCTAGGAAGAAACCTAGAGAGGAACCAGGCTATGAGGGGTGGCCAGTCCTCTTCTGGTTGTGCCGGGTGGAGATTATAACAGAACATGGCCAAGATGTTCAAATGTTCATAAATGACCAGCATGGTCAAATAATAATAATCACAGTAGTTGTCGAGGGTGCAGCAAGTCAGCACCTCAGGAGTAAATGTCAGTTGGCTTTTCATAGCCGATCATTAAGAGTATCTCTACCGCTCCTGCTGTCTCTAGAGAGTTGAAAACAGCAGGTCTGGGACAGATAGCACGTCCGGTGAACAGGTCAGGGTTCCATAGCCGCAGGCAGAACAGTTGAAACTGGAGCAGCAGCACGGCCAAATGGACTGGGGACAGCAAGGAGTCATCGTGCCAGGTAGTCCTGAGGCATGGTCCTAGGGCTCAGGTCCTCCGAGAGAGAGAAAGAAAGAGGGAATTAGAGAGACCATACTTAAATTCACACAGGACACCGGATAAGACAGGAGAAGTACACCAGATATAACAAACTGACCCTAGCCCCCCGACACATAAACTACTGCAGCATAAATACTGGAGGCTGAGACAGGAGGGGTCAGGAGACACTGTGGCCCCATCCGATGATACCCCCGGACAGGGCCAAACAGGAAGGATATAACCCCACCCACTTTGCCAAAGCACAGCCCCCACACCACTAGAGGGATATCTTCAACCACCAACTTACCATCCTGAGACAAGGCCGAGTATAGCCCACAAAGATCTCCGAAACGGCACAACCCAAGGGGGGGGGGGGGGGCGCCAACCCAGACAGGAAGATCACGTCAGTGACTCAACCCACTCAAGTGAGCATCAAGGTTGCCCAACCATTATGTAGGCCATATTATAGTAGCCCTTCCTCAGTGGGGCCTACTCCCCCAGTTTACATCAAATTTGAACTCCAGACTGTTTGCTCCAATGTCACCTGACACTACATGAATAGACATGTAGTGTTGATGGATTTGCCTATATTTGCATACATATATTATTTAGGCAACTATTGAGTGAAGAAGTTGATTGACAGTGATAAAGTTGTTTTTGCTGATAACAAAGTATATTCACACCTTATATAGATGCAAGTTCTCACAAAAATAACTTAATGGAAATAAAGGCTACAGCTGATATCATTATTTTGCTAGACACACATGACAGGTAGGTGGGGATAACAGACAACAGGTAGAACTAGGTTATTAAACACAACACTGACATACAAACCTGCACAACAATATGGACAGTAAGCCTACTACTGTATAGTGTTGTGTTATGGACTTGAATTGCCATAGCGTAGAGTTCATCCAATGTTGTCAACAAGTGCATAATAGGCCCTCCGGGATTGGTATTGCTTTCATATCCTTTGGTCATTCTTTCATTGCGTTTTTTTGTTGTTGTAAGTTTATTGATAGATTTTACACGTGTTAAACTGAAACCTATATGTGTGGATGTATTTGTGTGACCAGTATCAGTACTTTCTCTTATTTTCCCAAAACTGCACAGTTGTTCTTTCTCTTAACTCAGGCATGATCTATCCGGCGCACTTTGCCCCAATATGGGTAATTATCTCACTTCCTGTTTCGCTTCGTCTTCTGTTCTCCTCTTTTTTCCATTTGTCACATCTTGACTATATGAGTCAACAAGAGGGAGCGTTCTGAATAGAAATGTCAACAGCTGTATGTCCTTGGAGTAGCAATTAAATACTCACCTAAGATCTGGGCCGGTATGCAAAACGTGTCTCTGAGTAGAAGTGCTGATCTAGGATCAGTTTGGCCATTTAGATAATAATGAATAAGATTATAAGGAAATGAAGGTACCTGATCCTAGATCAGCACTTCTATAAGCTTTTTTTATACACTCCCTGGAGTAGTGGAGAGGTTAATCCAAGTGTTTCATCAGCAGGCTGTGCTGAGCCTGTAGAACATGATGTTGACACATGCATCACCCTACACCATGGTATTGTTCTGGTCTGAACAGGTGTGTTTTGATCGTCACATTTTATTTAGACTACACGGAGACAAGTGCCTAGGCTAGCTCTAGCAGATCACCATTTCATGTGCTTCTGCACTCAGCCCAAACCCTCTTTACATAACTAGGCATGAGTGCCAACTGGTTGCCAACAGTACCAGTTCACTGAGGACTTGGTCAAGAAAAAGATGGATGTGATAAAATAAATCAATGTTTTCAAATATTAATAAAAAAAGGAATGAGGAAATAGTTTTGAGCACTGCTTTGATTATTCTTAAAAGCAACTTTAAAAAGAAAGGGTTTTGAGTGCTGCCTCGAAATCATCAATGTACATAAATGGAAAACAAGATTGTGTAGTTGGGAAAAGTAACTGGGTGGATATGGTCTTGACATTGAAGCAAGAGTGTGTATGATTGTGGACTACAGGAAAAAGAGGACCGAGCATGCCCCCATTCTCATCGACGGGGCTGCAGTGGAGCAGGTTGAGAGCTTCAAGTTCCTTGGTGTCCACATCCCCAACAAACTAACATGGTCCAAGCACACCATGACAGTTGTGAAGTGGGAACGACAAAACCTATTCCCGCTCAGGAGACTGAAAAGATTTGGCATGGGTCCTCAGATCCGCAAAAGGTTCCACAGCTGCACCATCGAGAGCATCCTGACTGGTTGCATCACTGCCTGGTATGGCAACTGCTCAGCCTCCGACCGCAAGGCACTACAGAGGGTAGTGTGAACGGCCCAGTACATCACTGGGGCCAAGCTTCCTGCTATCCAGGACCTCTATACCAGGTGGTGTCAGAGGAAGGCCCTGAAAATTGTCAAAGACTCCAGCCACCCTAGTCATAGACTGTTCTCTCAGCTACCACACGGCAAGCGCCAAGTCTGGGTCCAAGAGGCTTCTAAACAGCTTCTACCCCCCAACCCATAAGACTTCTGAACATCTAGTCAAATGTCAACCCAGACTATTCACATTGCCTCCCCTTCCTCCCCTCTCCACACCACTGCCACTCTCTGTTGTCATCTATGCATAGTCACTTTAATTAACTCTACCTACATGTAGATACTACCTCAACTAACCGGTGCCCCCACACATTGACTCTGTACCGGCACCCCCCTGTATATATTGTTATTTTTTACTGCTCCTCTTTAATTACTTGTTACTTTTATCTCTTATTCTTATCCGTATTTGTTTGGAACTGCACTGTCGGTTAGGGGCTCGTAAGCATTTCACTGTAAAGTCTATACAAAGTCTATACAATTTTCTATACAATACAATACTAATACAATTTGATTTGATTTGGATTATGTTACTGTTAGATTCAGTGTAATGTATTTAATGTGGTAAAGAAGACACGTATGTGATGTACACCATATTAGAAATCCTATTCATATTTTGCAACCTGCATCATGGGTTGCAAAACCTTATGGAAAGAACTATTGTGCCTCATTTCTTATAAGGATGAGGGTTGACGAACAAGGATTCTTCACATGTTTCCTAAGACATGTGAGACTCATCAGTCTTCACGGTTCAAAGGCAAGACAATTGGAAGAGTGTGGTCTCTGATACTGTCAGGACCTCTCAACACCTCACTCCCCTAATTATAAATGCTTATTTTACACACCGAAGTGGAAGCTTGTCAGTCCTGCACAACAAATTAGAGAATAGAAGCCGCTCTATTCACACAGGGAAAAAGTGATCTTCTTCCTAGAGATGTTGAGATCCATATTATACCCCAACACAGAACAACTCTCTGTCTCAATTTTGGAAAACAAGCACAGAGGTTAATTGAAGCCCTATGACTCTAGAGATATAATTTCCTGATGGGCGGGGGTTACCAGTGCTGATGGGGAAAATATGGAGTAAGTTGGCAATCGGAGGTTGGCATTTATCTCAGGTACCACCAATTGTACAGCCATTGTGCCCTTGAGCAAGGCATTATCCCCCAAACTGCTCCAGGGGTGTTGCTTTGCGGCTGACCCTGTTCTGCACCCAGCCTGTCGTGTTTGTGTGTGTGTGGGGTGTCGGGTTGAGAACCGTCACAGAAAAAATAACACGAGTGCCAATTTTCCAGTACTGTCAGGACACATTTTGACCTTTGATGTAGAGTTAGAGTTTTAGATTCAATTTAGAATCAGATTTAGATGCGGTTCGAAATGCCGACCTGGTATGACCTGTTATGAGTTCAGCCAGGTGACTGTCATGTAATGTGCCAAACAAAACGTCACAAAAAAATTAAATGTTAATTTCTGAAGGGTGTTGTCTCATCTGCCAAGAGAGTTAGCCATAATGGGTCACCATAGGCTAGAGTAGCTATCTATACGCCACATCTAAGACCACATATATTTGACCACGTCAAAGAAGTGGTGGTTGCTTGTCCAAACGCAATATCCAATTGGTTGCTTGTCCAAAAATTAAATGTAGGGCTATGCATAAGTAGAAGACAATAAGAAAACCCCAGGCCTAGAGCTCACAGCAGCTTGAGCTGAAGCCTGAGATGAACTGTCTTAACCTCAGGATTGCAGACATATTTTGGAGACTTACAGCATCCACCACCCACTCTACCTCACTCTGAGGCTCCATAATAAAACAGGTAATCCACTAATATAGACCACAACCTCAAGCAGAGAAATTAAGCAGCAGACTTAACAGTTAATTGTAGACGATTTACGTGTTATAGGAATTTTGTGGTCGGAGAGTGAGGGTGGGAATCACGTTCAGGGGTGCACTCACTGTTGCTGGCTCTCGAGGAACAGAGGGGGAGACGGGGAGAAAAGACAGGAAGAATGCTACGTCTCGCACTATATGTCTTAGAGGCTGGGTCTCCTCATAGAAACTTAATGTAATTGCACTGGGAAAATACTGTGGTCTTGGTTGGGGGACTAAAATGTTTTAACTCCTAACCTGGTCCCAGATCTGTTTGGGTTGTTTGCCAAATTCTATGGTCATTGGCGTGACAATGGAGCCCGCAAGACAGCACAAACAGATCTGGGACCACACTGAGGAACTCTTTTCAAGGACCTTTCTGACGGGGTCGGCCTGCTGTAAAAAAGGCCCTGCAATGGTCAGGGCCAGCGGAGACAGGACCAGAGTCCTGAACTCAGCCACTGTCCAGCATGCTTATGTCACTGCTGTTATTTTTACAGGGTCATATTAAAAATCAAACAGGACATAGATCTGCCACCATAAGGGTATTCCGAAATCCCTGACCGTTGGCGAATGCTCTTGTCCTCCCACTCTAGGATCGACATGTTATGACTCACAATCTTCATTCTACTATTTAGCCCTTACAATAAGTGCTGATTAGTCCGAATCTACGCAGACATTATTTAACCCGTAAATCCTGAAGTGCTGTCTGTGTTTTGGTAATTAGACTCATGTTAGTGGGCTAGTATATCACAGTGGCCCCGAGGCGGACCCCGAACAGTAGGGTCATTAGAGATGAAAATGAAAAACAAGTGGGTGACATAATGTGGAAACACTGAACCAATTCAGAGGTTTCTTCATCACCCGCAGAATATTCTGCTCGCTGGGCAAATCTTACACATATTAAACACATTCTTTGTGGTCATTGGGAACAGAGCACAGAGAGTGCGACCCAGAAAAAAAATGGTTTGTGGAATAGTGCAATATCCCTCTTCCTTCTTGAGCTTTTTCCACAGCATTCCCAAAGCGAGAGTTTACGTGAGATTAGGGATTAGGGACCTGGTGCCACTGTGGCTTTGCCTGGTCTCTCCTTGGATTATTGTATCAGGAAGTGGAGCAAGAGAGAGCGGTGTTCCCCAAGGAGGTGTTGTGACCCCCTTATCCTCTCCATGGAATACTGTGGCCATGAAACCACGTCACTGAGGAGAAGAGCATGCTTTCGATGCATGTGACAGTATATGGAATGTATGAAAAATAACTATTTTTGTCCTAGAGAGATGGGGAGTGTGTAATTTCCGACATGGTTCTGGTTCATGCACTGTGGCCCCACATGTTTTGACATAAAGTACCAGTCAAAAGTTTGGACAAACCTACTCATTCAAGGGTTTTTCTTTATTTGTACTATTTTCTACATGGAAGAATAATAGTGAAGACATCAAAACTATCAAATAACACATATGGAATCATGTAGTAACAAAAAAAGGGTTAAAAAAATCAAAATATATTTTACATTTGAGATTCTTCAAAGTAGCCACCCTTTGCTTTAATGACAGCTTTGCACATTCTTGGCATTCTCTCAACCGGCTTCATGAGGTAGTCACCTGGAATGCATTTCAATTAACAGGTGTGCCTTGTTAAACGTTAATTTGCGGAATTTCTTTTGAGCCAATCACTGGTGTTATGACAAGGTAGGGGTAATATACAGAAGATAGCCCTATTTGGTAAAAGACCAAGTCCATATTACAGCAAGAACAGCTCAAATAAGCAAAGAAAAACGACAGTCCATCATTACTTTAGGACATGAAAGTCAGTCAATCCGGAAAAGGACCACCACAGGAAAGGAAGACCCAGAGTTACCTCTGCTGCAGAAGATAAGTTCATTAGAGTTAACTGCACCTCAGATTGCAGCCCAAATAAATGCTTCACAGAGTTCAAGTAACAGACACATCTCAAAATCAACTGTTCAGAGGAGACTGCGTAAATCAGGCCTTCATGGTTGAATTTCTGCAAAGAAATCATTACTAAAATACAACTATCAAGAAGAGACTTGTTTGGGCCAAGAGACACGAGCAATTGACATTAAACCAGTGGAAATCTGTCCTTTGGTCTGATGAGTCCAAATTTGATGATGACCTGCATGTGTGGTTCCCACCATGATGCATGGAGGAGGAGGTGCAATGGTGTGGGGGTGCTTTGCTGGTGACACTGTCAGTGATTTATTTAGAATTCAAGGCATACTTAACCAGCATGGCTACCACAGCATTCTGCAGCGATACGCCATCCCATCTGGTTTGCGCTTAGTGGGACTATCATTTGTTTTTTTACAGGACAATGACCCAACACACCTCCAGGATGTGTAAGGACTACTTGACCAAGAAGGAGAATGATGGTGCTGCATCAGATGACCTGGCCTCCACAATCACCCAACCTCAACCCAATTGAGATTGTTTAAGATGAGTTGGACCACAGAGTGAAGGAAAGGCAGCCAACAAGTGCTCAGCATATGTGGGATCTCCTTCAAGAGTGTTGGAAAAGCATTCCTCATGAAGCTGGTTGAGAGAATGCCAAGAGTGTGCAAAGATGTCAGTACTATTAATCCACAATGTAGGAAATAGTACAAATAAAGAAAAAACACTTGAATGAGTAGGTGTGGCCAAACTTTTGACTGATACTGTATATTACCTATTTTCCCATGTTTCCCACATTATAAACGGAAACATGGCCAGGGGAACGTGAGAGTAAAAATGGGAGGAGACAGATCTACTCAGGTGTCCATCAACAAAGGCATTTGTCACTGAGGTTATTTGAAACCATTGATTTGGATATGAATCATAATGTGGGTCTGGACCCCAGCAGGAAACATAAAGAACTCATGTTGGAAAAACACAAACATATTATATGTTAGTGTTAAACAACTTCTTTGGCAAAGGCAGGCCTTCATTACAGTGACCAAAGTAATTTGGAGCATCAAAACTGCGGCCAAGACATATAAACTGACTAGTGCAGTGATCTGGGTTTGTTATGGAGCTCTTCCTTGTTCCAAGCCTGGCATTGTGCAGCATGAAACAGAACAGACCAGACAGGACAATCCCAGTGTTGGATGCTTAAAAAGTCCATATAAAGCTAATGTGGTGATGTGTGCTTAGTGTCTCTGTAGCAGGATGTTGGCATCTGCCTTGGTCTGCTTGAAGAAAGATTGCCAAAGTTTATATTTTAAAGCCACAGTCAAACATTTGATGTAAAACTTTCAACACAATAAAACTTTAAGGATTTACTGGGCTGAATGGCTTATTTGGTTGTCTTATCCCTGATTTTTATTTGATTATCCTCACATCAACAGAAGTTAAAGCTACTTTTTAAATTCACCCTGAAAATTGACATTAATAACAATATACACGCATAATAGCATTATAATATATATTTTAAGCCCCTCAGTTTAGTGTGCATATTCTGCTGAATACTAGAAAGTAGGCCTTAGGACCAAGGGGTTAGTTATATCATCTTTGTTAGGACATTCAACATCAGAAAGGTGACACTTACAGGAGCCTGACTCATCATCATACCCAAATACCTATCACATAGTACCTTCAACATCAGGGCAGGAGTGCCTGGGTAATTGTCAAAATGTGTGCAACATTGTCACCTGCTGTTTAATTGCGAATATTGCAACAACCACATCTGATAATGTCAACAAAAGTTTGATGTTGTGTATTTTGTTGATATGAATAATGACACTAACGGAAATTCTAAACATATATTAATATTCCGTCATCACTAATTTCACCCACCATAACATCAAGAGAGCTCACCATGATATCATTGGGTTGATTTGTGCTACATATGGTAGCCGGCGGAGAGAAGAAATAGCGAATCTTCTTAACTGAAAAGTGAAGTAGCGCTTCCTGTATACTCACGTGTTTTATGAAGGAAGCATTTTGAGGCATTTGCATCTTGGCTTTGTAGTAGCCAGACAGTTGATTGATTTTTTACTTTGAAAATTGTCAATATGTCATCGTTTAGAAAGGCATTGAAGTCCCAACAAAAAAATCACAAAGAAAGATCCCAGGTAAGGATGAGATAGTTGTTACGTTAGCTTTCCATGAAGCAATGCTATTGTTTGTTTAGCTACCAATGTGTAAAGTATTGACTGGTGTGATTGGTGGTTGTTGACATGTAGCATTATGCTGCTAACGACAATGTGCATTTGGTTCCTGTTGCCTACTGTAATAACTAACGTTAACTAACTAATAATCTGTTTCATTTTGTGCCACAGCCTGGTTTTCGAAAACATCTGGGACATCTTGAAAAGAAGAAAGATTACAAACTTCGTGCAGAGTAAGTCAATCTAATTCATGGATATTCTATTAACACTTATTCACGGGTGGGTATAATTTGTGTAACGTTCCAACAGGAATCTGTTCCAAAAACGTTGTAAAGTACAAGGATGCTAACAAACAACGCATACAAAGTAGCACGATCAATTCACCTAGCTAACTAGCTGCCGAATAGGCATCAACTCACCACGTAGCTTATTCTTAATGTTTGTCCATAGGCTACCAGAGTGAGGACAGAAATTTTTCGGAATAAACGTGGTGAGTGAAAAAATATATGAAATAGCCCGCTCCCTACCCGGTATCTTATTCGGCCGCTATACAACTTTATATGTGTTGTTTGTTGGCAACTTTGTTATTTACAAAGTTTTTGGAACAGAGTCCTGTTGGAAAGTTACACAAATTATACCCACCCCATATTCACTTTTGCTGAACTGTCACATGTGCTACACAGCTAACTATGTGTGGTCCATGTACAGATGTGATTTGGTTGCTGATCTTATACCCTTTTGTTTGGATATTTTCAGTGACTACCACAAGAAACAGAACACCCTTGCTGCTTTGTGTAAAAAAGCCTTGGACAAGAACCCTGATGAGTAAGTCATCACTCAGGGGATGTTACTTAGCCTGGCCCCAGGTCTGTGCTGTCTTGTCAACTCCTCTGGTCATTGTCAAGCCAAACACAATGGAGTAAGACCGCACAGGTCTGGGACCAGGTTATACAAGAGTAGCCAGGTCCCAGATCTTTTTGTGCACTTGCCAACTCTATTGCTTATTGTCAAGCGTGATAATCAGTTGGCATGATGGCACAAACAGACTGACACTCGGGCTAATACAATAGCTAGCCTATATATGGTCATTTCATGTTTGACTGTTTTACCATGTCCATATTTCATCCTTGCTTCCATCCAAAACGTGATTTATTAATGGTTGTGCCATTTCTGCAGTCTGATAATAAAATCCCCTCTCATCTCTGGTCCTCTTGTGTTCTGAAAGGATGGAGTGCATGTGTCGAATAAGGCTAAAGGAACAGAAGAGGAGAATACAGAGGAACAGAGGAAGGTGATGAGGAATGCAGGATATCAGATATGTGGAGATGAACAGAGTGGCTGAGGGCAAGGTAAGAGCTCACTGGTGCCTTGTAAACTGGAATAAACGGTTCCTTATGTTCTTGAATGACCTCATTTCCTTTTAGCTGTATGAATAGATAAATTAATGGCCTGTGAATATGTACAGTGTGAAATTGTGAGGGAATCTATGCCAGTCAGCACCATTTAAGAGCCTATGAAAAGCAATTGAACAACAATTGATCCCGTGGGGTGCAACATGCAGACTGTGGCTTTCTTGTACTCACTCAGTTCAGTCACTGAAGTTGTCAATGGTGGTATACAGTGGTGAAAGTGCCGGCTTAAGTGTTTTGAATTGCCTTCAGAACATTGAGAGGTTGAAATCGGAACTCCATCTCCTGGACGCTGACGGCAAACAGGAAAACGGGCACACCTTCGACGTGGACTCGAAGCAAAAAAGGTAGAGGAATACATTAATACAAACACCAAAGTATATGCACACTGCGCAGTGTTATTTTGTAGTATTGCATTGGATATGTCATACAGAAGGCCATTAACTCCCACTTTTGTCATGCATACAGACATTCTTCTTGTACACCAAGGTATTAGGGCCCATATTCATAAAGCGTCTAAGAATAGGAGAGCCGATCTAGGATCAGGTCCCCCTGTCCTTGTAATGTAATTCATTACAATGTAAAAAGCCAAACTGATCCTAGATCAGCACTCTCAATCTGAGACGCTTTATGAATAGTTAAAGGAAAAATGTCTGATCCAGCGGCTGTATCTCTGCCTGCTTGAATGGCAAATAGCTCAGATACACATGAAAACATGAAATGACCTTGGGAATCGATATAACATCTCACAGAGATGCACAAATATGATAGAACATTCAAAGTGGGTGAATCTTTCTTTTAACTGAAGATTGTTTTTAACGACCATCTGAAACTGACAGAGCCCTGATTTCTCCTGGTTTTGTGTTCCACCACAGTAGCAGACTTTGACTTGGCCAGCCACTTGGATACAGCTCCTGAGCTGGTGGACAGAGTGTACAACCGGCCCACCCTCCATACGCTGGAGAGCAACACCATCCAGGGTGCCGTGGAGCCTCTCAGTATAAAGGTCAGTCAGGACTGTCCCTCAGCAATGGGTACATTCGTTTTAGCTCACCCAGGGCACCGGGGTGGGTAGAGTTTGCACATTTTAGACCATTCCAGTCTTTCATTCAAGGCCTTTGTTAGCATAAATGATGATGGTGTGGTTATTCAACTCCCTACAGAGTATTTCTCTGTTACATGTATTGATGTTTTTGTTTGTTTTCCTCTCTGCAGAAGTTGGCCAGACAGAGGAAGCACCAGTATAAGATCTTGTCCCAGCGGATTGACCGGGAGAAGAAGATGTTTGTCATTGGCCAGAAGATCCAGACCCGCAAAGACCTACACGTGAGTAGGGGATGACTGCAAGCCGTAGAAGCTTAATGATTCGTAATGCTTAAGACGGTGGTTGGGAAGACATGGATTTTGTATCGATGGGGTATTTCTAAGCGTGTCACATGTTAGCAAAGCCAAAGGTACATTTCCTCCCTCTGGTGGACAAGTTGTGCTTAATTCTAGGCTTTTCAATTGGGTTCTGTTCTAATTCATCCAATTCTATCCACTGTCCCAAAGGGGGCATCTACTTCTAGAAAGAACAGCCTGCTTGTTAACTATAGAGGAGGTTTCTTTGATCCTCGTTGTGCTTGTGTGTCTCCCCCAGAATACGGTGACACACTAAACAATAGAATGTTCAACAGTATTACCATCTCTATGGTGTCTCCTCTCTGTCCAGGATAAGAACGTGAAGGTGAGCAAAGAGACGGTCAATGCCTCTGCCGTCTACAAGTTTGAAGCTAAGAGGAAGCGATGAGAAACCTCTTTGAACAGGAAACGCATCATCAACCAGACATTTCTGTGGCCTGTTATACAATCACCATTCGGTCTCCATCGGACAGTGGTCCCGTGTGGCTCAGTTGGTAGAGCATTTGTAAGTCGCTCTGGATAAGAGCGTCTGCTAAATGACTTAAATGTAAAAATGTAAATGTAATGGGAACTTTGGTTTTCCTATTGCAATTCATGTGGATATGGACTAGTGAAATGGTCAGGGAATAACCTCTCAATTGTTGTTGGAGACATAGATTGATCTCTATGGTTGCAGCAATTAGTTTTTGTACATATTTATCAAAGGATATAAGTTTTATTGTATGAATAAATTGTTTTGAGACAAATTTCTAAGCCTCAATATTGTATATGTCTATGCCAAATGTCTTTTTTTTAGGTTCATATGAGTATTTATCAATCTCATGCTGTTCAGTTATACTACCAGTAGATGGCACTAGTGTACTTCATCAATGTACAGGTAACTGCCAAAATAATGGAAACACTTGAGTAAATATAAAGGATACGAAGTATATGGAAAGCTGGTGCTTTCACACAGGTGTGGTTCCTGATTTTATTGAGCAATTAACATCCCATCATTCTTAAGGTCATGTATAAAAATACTCGGCACGCCATTATTCTGGGCATTATTTTGGCTACCATGGCTATGCCGCCATGCACAAGTGGTCACTGAATGGTTTGAAGAACATGAACACTATGTAACCCATATGCCATGGCCGTCTGTCACCCGTTCTCAACCCAGTTGAACACTTATGGGAGATTCTGGAGCGGCGCCTGAGACGGTGCTCTACATCACCAAAACACAAAATTATAGAAATTCTTGTTGAAGAATGGTGTCGCATCCCTCCAATAGAATTCCAGGCACTTGTAGAATCTATGACGAGGTGTGCTGAAGCTGTTCTGGAGCATGGTATCCCAACGCCCTATTAAGACACTTTATTTTGGTGTTTCCTTTATTTTGGCAGAGGGTCTAGATGGAAGATTTGAAGTAAGTACAGTTGTGCTTAACTTGCTCTCGCCGCTCAGGACTGCTCAATTCAAGAACGTTATAGTGTAGTTAGTATTTTCTTTGCGTCGTTTAAAGACCAATTATGATCTACATAACATAAGACTAATCAGAATTGACATTGATATACAGTACCAGTCAAAAGTTTGGACGCACTTAATCATTCCAGGGTTTTTCTTTATTTTTTAAAATGTACTACATTGTAGAATAATAGTGAAGACATAACTATAAAATAACACATGGAATCATGTAGTAACCAAAAAAGTGTTAAACAAATCAAAATATATTTTAGGTTCTTCAAAGTAGCCGCCCTTTGCCTTGATGACAGCTTTGCACACTTGACATTCTCTCAACCAGCTTCATGAGGTAGTCACCTGGAATGCATTTCAATTAACAGGTGTGCCTTGTTAATTTGTGGAATTTCTTTCCTTAATGCGTTTGAGTCAATCAGTTGTGTTGTGACAAGGTAGGGGTGGTATACAGAAGATGGCACTATTTGGAAAAAGACCAAGTCCATGTTATGGTAAGAACAGATCTAATAGGCAAAGAGAAATGACAGTCCATCATTACTTTAAGACATGAAGATCAGTCAAGTTTATTCAAGTGCAGTCTTAAAAACCATCAAGCGCTATGATGAAACTGGCTCTCATGAGGACAGCCACAGGAATGGAAAACCCAGAGTTACCTCTGCTGCAGAGGATAAGTTCATTAGAGTTACCAGCCTCAGAAATTCCAGCCCAAATAAATGCTTCACAGAGTTCAAGTAACAGACACATCTCAACATCAACTGTTCAGAGGAGACTGCGTGCACCAGGCCTTCATGGTTGAATTGATGCAAAGAAACCCCTACGAAGATACACCAATAAGAAGAAGAGACTTGCTTGGGCCAAGAAACACAAGCAATGGATATTAGACCGGTGTAAATCCAAATTTGAGATTTTTGGTTCAAACCGCCGTCTCTTTGTGAGATGCAGAGTAGGTGAAAGGATGATCTCCGCATGTGTGGAGGTGCTTTGCTGGTGACACTGTCAGTGATTTATTTAGAATTCAAGGCACACTTAACCAGCATGGCTACCACAACATTCTGCAGCGATACGCCATCCCATCTCCTTTGAGCTTAGTGGGACTATCATTTGTTTTTCAATAGGACAATGAGCCAACATACCTCCAGGCTGTGTAAGGGCTATTTGACCAAGAAGGAGAGTGATGGAGTACTGCATTAGATGACCTGGCCTCCACAATCACCCGACCTCAACCCAACTGAGATGGTTTGGGATGAGTTGGACCGCAGAGTAAAGGAAAAGCAGCCAACAAGTGCTCAGCATATGTGGGATCTCCTTCAAGACTGTTGGAAAAGCATTCCAGGGGGAAGTTGGTTGAGAGAATGCCAAGAGTGCAAAGCTGTCATCAAGGCAAAGGGTGGCTACTTTGAAGAATCTCAAATATAAATTTTATTTGGGCTTTGACTAGGCCATTCCAAGACATTTAAATGTTTCCCCTTAAACCACTCGAGTGTTGCTTTAGCAGTATGCTTAGGGTCATTGTCCTGCTGGAAGGTGAACCTCCGTCCCAGTCTCAAATCTCTGGAAGACTGAAACCGGTTTCCCTCAAGAATTTCCCTGTATTTAGCGCCATCCATCATTCTTTCAATTCTGACCAGTTTCCCAGTCCCTGCCGATGGGGAAAAACATCCCCACAGCACGATTCTTCCACCACCATGCTTCACTGTGGGGATG
This sequence comes from Salvelinus fontinalis, assembly GCF_029448725.1. Lineage (NCBI taxonomy): Eukaryota > Metazoa > Chordata > Actinopteri > Salmoniformes > Salmonidae > Salvelinus > Salvelinus fontinalis. The sequence continues at coordinate 27,482,722 of NC_074702.1, read as the reverse complement.
GTGTTCTCGGGGTGATGTGAGATGTGAGATGTTGGGTTTGCGCCAGACATAGCATTTTCCTTGAGACTAAAATTTAGCTTTTTGGTCATCATCTGACATCTGACCAGAGTACCTTCTTCCATATGTTTGGGGAGTCTCCCACATGCCTTTTGGCAAACACCAAACGTGTTTGCTTATTTTTTTCTTTAAGCAATAGCTTTTTTCTGGCCACTCTTCCGTAAAGCCCAGCTCTGTGGAGTGTACAGCTTAAAGTGGTCCTATGGACAGATACTCCAATCTCCGCTGCGGAGCTTTGCAGCTCCTTCAGGGTTGTCTTTGGCCTCTTTGTTATCTTTCTGATTAATGCCCTCCTTGCCTGGTCTGTGAGTTTTGGTGGGCGGCCCTCTCTTGGCAGGTTTGTTGTGGTGCCATATTCTTTCCATTTTTTTAATAATGGATTTAATGGTGCTCTGTGGGATGTTCAAAGTTTTGGATATTTTTTTATAACCCAACCCTGATCTGTACTTCTCCACAACTTTGTCCCTGGCCTGTTTGGTGATCTCCTTGGTCTTCATGGTGCCCCTTGCTTGATGGTGTTGCATACTCTGGGGCCTTTCAGAACAGGTGTGTATATACTGAGATCATGTGACACTTAGATTGCACACAGGTGGACTTTATTTAACTAATTATGTGACATCTGAAGGTAATTAGTTGCACCAGATCTTATTTAGGGGCTTCATAGCAAAGGGGGTGAATATATATGCACGCATCACTTTTTTCTGTTTTTTAATAAAAAAATTGAAACAAGTTCTTTTTTAAAATTTCACTTCACCAATTTTGACTATTTTGTCTATGTCCATTACATGAAATCCAAAATATAAATCCATTTAAATTACAGGTTGTAATGCAACAAAATAGGAAAAACGCGAAGGGGGATGAATACTTTTGCAAGGCACTGTAGGTGTGTCCAAACGTTTGACTGGTCCAGTTTTTATAGCTGCCATTATACCTGTGAAAAGTTTTCCTCTTTTCACTTTTTTTGCATAATTTGGACACTGAATGTTCAGATCTTCAACCAAAACCTCATATTAGAGAAAGGGAACCTGAGTGAATAAATAACACAATGTTAATAATGAGTTTTTTTTATTTAATTAACAAAGTTATGCAACACCCAAAAAATGAATTGCCCCTTTACACTTCAACTCCACTATAAGCGTTGCTTTGCCATCAGTTTGGTGTCAATGTGACGTTCTACCTGCTACACAGAGCATGTTGTTTCGAAAGCAGAGAGGAGCAGAGGGGAAGAACCTCTTTATTCTATTTTCCCTTACTCTACTGCACCATATTCATCGATTTATGCGTAAGTACAATAGCTTTGTTAGTTTTTCATAAATATTCATTCAAATGTTGCTAGTGGTTGTACTAAATCATCCTCTAATTTCACAAGTTGCTTTTTACATTGTGAACCTAGCTAGTCAATGTAGCTAGCTACAGTGCCTTCAGAAAGTATTCACACACTTTTTCCACATTTTGTTGTTTTACAGCCTGAATTTAAAATGATTGAATGTAGACCCTTCGTCACTGACTTACACACAATAAACCCCATAATGTCAAATTGGAGTTATGTTTATAAAATATTTCACAAATTAATAAAAAATGTAAAGGGGAAATGAATTGAGTCAATAAGTATTCAACCCCTTTGTTATGGCAACCCTAAATAGGAGTAATCATTTGCATAACAAGTCACATAATAAGTTGCATGGACTCACATGGTGTTTAACATCATTTTTGAATTTCTACCTGATCTCTGTACGCCCACACATATAATTATCTGTAAGGTCCTTCACTCGAGCAGAGAATTTCTAACACAGATTCAACAACAAAGATTTTCCGACGCCTCATTAAAGAAGGGCACCTATTGGTAGATGGGTAAAAAAAAAAAAGCAGACATTGCCTATCCCTTTGAGCATGAAGTTATTAATTCCACTTTGGATGGTGTATTAATACACCCAGTCACTACAAAATTACAGTTGTCCTTCCTAACTCAGTTGCTAGAGAGGAAGAAAACCCCTCCGGGATTTTACAGTGTGGCCAATGGTGGCTTTAGCTTGGAGGCTGCCATTGGATGTGACACAACGCGAGCACAACATGGGCAGTGAAGCAGCTTTTATTGATTTCAATGGAAGCATTTCCTCAATGTCTGACAGCTGGTGACAACGCCAGACACCCGATGGCTAAAGTGTAGCAGGGCCTTTAGTCTCAATAACTGGTTGAGACCAAAAGGCCCCTGAACCGCTTCAACCCCCAAGCCATAACATTGCTGAACAGTAAATCAAATGGCTGCCCGGACTATTTGTGTTGACTCTCTTGTACCGGCTCTATGCATACTTACAAATACTACACTGACACTCACACACACACACATAGAATACACACGCTCACACATACAAAACACACACACATGCTTATTTATGCCACTCAGACACACTTTCACACTTCACATGCCCTGCTGCTATTCTGTTTATTATCTAACCTGATTGCCTAGTCACTTTTAACCCTACTGTTACGAACCGGCTCGTAGCCCGTAACGAAGAGGGAGACAATGCGGAGATAATGAAATGACAAACAGTTTTATTAAATAAAGTCAACTATATGCAAGTAACAATGGTGTGTGTGTGTAGTCAGTATTGTAAGTGAGTGGATGTTTGCATAGATGGTGATAATGAGGGGTGTTGAGGCGTGCCAAAACAAATGAACGGCAAGAATTGCCGCAGTGAAAAAACAACAGTGTGTCTGCGTGGAGAGAGTTTTCTCAATGTAGGTGGGAAAGGTGTACTTAACCCCGGGACGAACCCGAGCCCAGGTGTGTTCCATTTCGCTGACGAACCCTCCCGGCGCCGCCCACCGACATCCTGTGAAGGGAAACGAGCAAAGAGAAAGAATTCAGCATGAAGTGGGAGGGTCGTCACACTACCTACATGAACATATTACCTCATTTACTGTACCTCAACTACCTCGTACCCCTGCACATTGACTCGGTACCGGTAGTCCCTGTATATAGTCTCGTTATTGTTATTTTATTGTGTTTGAATTTCCTTTTACATTTTTTGCAAACGTAACTGCGTTGTTGGGAAAGGGCTCGTAAGTAAGCATTTCACAGTAAAATCTACACCTGTTGTATTCGGATCATGTGACAAATAAAAAATGTGAGTTGATCAGTTTCTCACATCCCTGTGGAGGAATTTTGGTCCGCTCTTCAATGCAGAACTGCTTTAACTGAACTTTGACTAGGCCATTCCAGAACATGAAATGTGTTGCTCTTCAGACATTCTGATATAGACTTGCTCTGATGTAGACCTGCATTCCACAGTAAAAAACTAAAAAAACACAAGCAAGTCTACATGAAAATTGCTGAAAAGTAACACATTTAAAGTTCTGGAATGGCCTAGTCAAAATCCAGACCTAAACTTGATTGCGATGTTGTGGCAGGACCTGAAACGTACTGTTGATGCTCAAAAATCCACAAATGTCACTGAGTTAAAGGAAAAAAGGGTATGGAAGAGTGGGCAAAAATTCCTCCGCAGTGATGTGAGAGACTGATCGACAACCACAGGAAGCGTTTGGTTGCAGTCACTGGCACAACCAGTTATTGAGTGTAAGCGGTCAATTTTTCACGCATTGGGTGTTGCGTAACTTTGTTTATTAAATAAATGTAAAAAAGTATTCATATGTTGTGTTATTTGTTGACTCAGGTACCCCCCCTTCACCCTCATTACAGCCTGAATTTGTCAGGGCATGGACTACAAGATATCGAAAGCATTCCACAGGGATCCTGGCCCATGTTGGTTAATCATTCTTGATACACACGGGAAACTGTTGAGTGTAAAATATAAAAACAGCAGCGTTGCAGTTCTTGACACAAACCAGTGCGCCTGGCACCTACTATCATACGTATGGCCCTTAGATATTTTGTCTTGCCCATTCACCTTCTGAATGGCACACATACACAATCCATGTCTCCAGGCTTAAAAATAATTATTGAACCTGTCTCCCCTTCATCTACACCGATTGAAGTGGATTTAATAAGTGACATCAATAAGGGATCATAGCTTTCGCCAGGATTAATCTGGTCTGTCTATGTCATGGAAAGAGCTGGTCTTCTTAATGTTTTGTACACTCAGTGTACATTTTGAAAGTTGTAAACACACGTTCTGAAGGAAAGTTTCCATAATCAGATTTAACCTGCCAATTACTCGGCTCTGTCTACTCAACTCAATATAAACTCAACCTCCTTTAATCTCATTACCGGGTTCACATATTTGTCCTCTCATTTGTTTTTGATGTCCAACAACTTTGGTCTGGGAGCAGGTGAGAACTGTACCCACAGCTGTCTTCAAGGTGAAAGTCACAAGAGTCACGGCCTTACTGTATCAAGAATTCAAATCGACTCAAAGGAAAACATCCCACTCTATAAATGGATCAATTTAGATGAATTGCTTGAAACTGAGTCAGATTGTGTGTGTTTGAGAGAGAGCCGATCGGTCTGTGTGTGTGTTCGAGCTCTCTCACAAACAGAAGATTGCAGGCCCTGAGCCCAGATCACTCTGAGTCAGGCTTGATTGATCACTGTGGTGGCAGCAGCTTCATAAACAGGCCCCATCCATCAGCTTCTCCTGGGACCCACGGGAGGACGGAGGGAGCCCTGCACAAATGTCACCGGGCCTGGGGGGGGCGGAGGACCGAGCTTGGGTCTGGCTGTTGCGGTGCTGACCAGAGCAAAGGTGAGATGGCTGTTAAGGAGAGGCCAAAAAGAAATGGGGAGTGATGTTTTAGGTTAGGCCTCACACGAAGCAATTCCAATTATTTTGACTGAGGCTGGCTTAAGATGGACACCATAGCCTTAACACAACTCAACATTGTCTTAATATGGACACCATAGCCTTAAAACAACTCAACATAGTCTTAATATGGACATCATAGCCTTAACACAACTCAACATAGTCAAAGAGGTCAAACTTTTCACCTGTTTCTACACAGCCAGAGGTATCAAAATAAAAGAAGACCGATGGAATATTTTGGTCCCTCAAATACTAAATAAGAAGTGTTGCCTTCTGGCTAGATTTGGAATTCAAATTTTCATGAGCAATATTCAATAATATTCAAGATTATCGAAATAAGTCACGATGATGTAGCGCACTTTGACCCACGCACGCACACACAGCCACAGAGCTACTTAACATGAATCCTTGTGTGGCATTTCAATATTGACCCTCTGTGCATGAGTCCTGTTCTACCCGGTGGCGGTGTGACTGATGTCCCTCCCCCCTCCCTCCCTCTTGCTCTCTCTCTCCCTGCTCACTCTCCCTTTATTGGTCTCTTCCTCTCCCTCCTCTCTCTTTTCCTCCCTACTCCATCCCTATCTCCTCCCTCTCACCCTACACCTTTCTCTCTGCGTCACATGACCAGAGGAGTGTGCGTTCGTCAGGACCTTCAGGACCAGGGGCGGTGAGGGTGGTGGTAGGAGGGGGCGGCATGGGCCACAGCGGTCACACCGCTGTGTGCGCAGTTCCGGGACCCCTCTGTCCCTCTGTCCGGCCGCAACAGACAGTCCACTGTTTCCCCCTGAAGCCCGCCTTTCATTCAGCCAGAGCCTGGAGAGGGTAGGCCGGGGTGGGTTGGTGGGGTAGGGGGGGGGGGGGGGGCGGGGGGTGGAGGGTGATCCTCTGATTTTAAAGATATTGACGTAGCATTCCTCTTCCTCTGCATTGTTTGGTAGTTTGAGCTCTTTTTGCCGACATGCACAGGGCATCCTGTGTGCCCCCCACTCTGATACCCTGGAGGTTTGTTAAGGTCTTGCGTGTCACCAGTTATAGGAGGGGGTGAGGAATGGGGCAGGGCGGGGGTGCGCCCTGTGTCATTTACACAGCTGCAGGGCATGACACTGACTCTGAACTGTTTGAGGAACATGAACGTGCAGCCTGGTTAAGAGGAAGAGCAACACAACAAGTCTCTATTCACAGCTCTATATAACGTTGTTTCTGGTGTATTGTAGTTCAATATGTTTCTATGTAGACCTACTGTATACCAGTTTAATATATTTGTATGTAGGCCTACTGTATACCAGTTTAATATGTTTGTATGTAGGCCTACTGTATACCAGTTTAATATGTTTGTATGTAGGCCTACTGTATACCAGTTTAATATGTCTGTATGTACTGTAGGCCTACTGTATACTAGTTTAATATGTTTGTATGTACTGTAGGCCTACTGTATACCAGTTTAATAGGTTTCTATGTGGTCTACTGTATACCAGTTTAATATGTTTGTATGTACTGTAGGCCTACTGTATACCAGTTTAATAGGTTTCTATGTAGGCCTACTGTATACCAGTTTAATATGTTTGTATATAGACCTACTGTATACCAGTTTAATAGGTTTCTATGTGGCCTACTGTATACCAGTTTAACATGTTTGTGTGTGGCCTACTGTATACCAGTTTAATATGTTTGTATGTAGGCCTACTGTATACCAGTTTAATATGTTTGTATATAGACCTACTGTATACCAGTTTAATAGGTTTCTATGTGGCCTACTGTATACCAGTTTAATATGTTTGTATGTAGACCTACTGTATACCAGTTTAACATGTTTGTGTGTGGCCTACTGTATACCAGTTTAATATGTGTGCATATAGACCTACTGTATATCAGTTTTAATTGTGTGTATATAGGCCTACTGTATACCAGTTTAACATGTTTGTATGTAAGCCTACTGTATACCAGTTTAACATGTTTGTAAGTAGGCCTACTGTATACCAGTTTAATACGTTTGTATATAGGCCTACTGTATACCAGTTTAATATGTTTGTATATAGACCTACTGTATACCAGTTTAACATGTTTGTGTGTGGCCTACTGTATACCAGTTTAATATGTGTGCATATAGACCTACTGTATATCAGTTTTAATTGTGTGTATATAGGCCTACTGTATACCAGTTTAACATGTTTGTATGTAAGCCTACTGTATACCAGTTTAACATGTTTGTATGTAGGCCTACTGTATACCAGTTTAATATGTTTGTATGTAGGCCTACTGTATACCAGTTTAACATGTTTGTATGTAGGCCTACTGTATACCAGTTTAACATGTTTGTATGTAGGCCTACTGTATACCAGTTTAATATGTTTGTATGTAGGCCTACTGTATACCAGTTTAACATGTTTGTATGTAGGCCTACTGTATACCAGTTTAATATGTTTGTATGTAGGCCTACTGTATACCAGTTTAATATGTTTGTATGTAGGCCTACTGTATACCAGTTTAACATGTTTGTATGTAGGCCTACTGTATACCAGTTTAATATGTTTGTATGTGACCTACTGCTATAAACTGGGTGGTTTGAGCCGTGAATGCTGATTGGCTGACAGCTGTGGTATATCATACTGCATCTATTGATTTCACATGACTGGGCAGGGGCCCACACAATTGACAGCCAGGCCCAGCCAATCAGAATGAGCTTTTCCCCACAAAAGTCTTTATTACACACAGAAATACTCCTCAGCACCCCCTCCGCAGACGATCCCGCCGGTGAAGGAGCCGGATATGGAGGTCCTAGGCTGGCGTGGTTACACGGGGTTTGTGGTTGTGAGGCCGGTTGAAAGTACTGCCAAATTCCCTAAAACGACATTGGGAGTCAGCTTATGGTAGAGAAATTAACATTCAATTCGCTGGCAACAGCTCTGGTGGACATTCCTGCTGTCAGCATGCCAATTGCACACTCCCTTAAAACCGTGGTATTGTGTTGTGTGACAAAACTGCACATTTTAAAGTGTAATGACCATGCTGTATCTTGACACAAGGCGAGACCCAGATGCAGACACAGGAGGCAGAGGGTTGGAGTGTTTAATAATCCAAAAGGAGTAGGCAAGAGAATGGTCGTGGACAGGCAAAAGTTCAAAACCAGATCAGAGTCCAGGAGGTACAGCGTGGGAGAAAGGCTCAGGGTCAAGGCAGGCAGAATGGTCAGGCAGGCGGGTACAAAGTCCAGAACAGGCAAGGGTCAAAACCAGGAGGACTAGAAAAAGGAGAATAGCAAAGGCAGGAATACAGGAAAAACTGCTGGTTGACTTGGAACATACAAGAAAAACTGGCACAGAGAGACAGGAAACACAGGGATAAATACACTGGCACAGAGAGACAGGAAACACAGGGATAAATACACTGGTACAGAGAGACAGGAAACACAGGGATAAATACACTGGTACAGAGAGACAGGAAACACAGGGATAAATACACTGGTACAGAGAGACAGGAAACACAGGGATAAATACACTGGTACAGAGAGACAGGAAACACAGGGATAAATACACTGGTACAGAGAGACAGGAAACACAGGGATAAATACACTGGTACAGGGAGACAGGAAACACAGGGATAAATAGACTGGTACAGAGAGACAGGAAACACAGGGATAAATACACTGGTACAGAGAGGCAGGAAACACAGGGATAAATACACTGGTACAGAGAGACAGGAAACACAGGGATAAATACACTGGTACAGAGAGACAGGAAACACAGGGATACATACACTGGTACAGACAGACAGGAAACACAGGGATAAATACACTGGTCCAGAGAGACAGGAAACACAGGGATAAATACGCTGGTACAGAGAGACAGGAAACACAGGGATAAATACACTGGTACACAGAGACAGGAAACACAGGGATAAATACACTGGTACAGAGAGGCAGGAAACACAGGGATAAATACACTGGTTCAGAGAGACAGGAAACACAGGGATAAATACACTGGTACAGGGAGACAGGAAACACTGGTACAGAGAGGCAGGAAACACAGGGATAAATACACTGGTACAGAGAGACAGGAAACACAGGGATAAATACACTGGGGGAAAAAAGTGACACCTGGAGGGGTTGGAGACAATAACGAGGACAGGTGAAACTGATCAGGGTGTGACAGCTGTTTAATCAGCTTTTTGATATGCCACACCTGTCAGGTGGATGGATTATCTTGGCAAAGGAGAAATGCTCCCTAACAGAGGTGTACAAATGTGTGCACATGAAACCAACACTTTACATGTTGCACTTATATTTTTGATCAGTGTAGTAGTCCCAAGCAACCCTCATGGCCTGCGTTGAGTTTTTATTTTATTTATTTATTTAACCTTTATTTAACTAGGCAAGTCAGTTAAGAACAAATTCTTATTTACAACGACCACTCGGGAGCCCATGACTAGCAGTTGATCCCTGCAGGGCCCAACACTCTACCACTCCACTGGAGTTTCTACCTGCTCAGCTCTGCTCTGGCTCAAAGACAGCCTTCATGGGAGGAGAGGTTAAGGATGGTTAAGGATAGCGCTAATCGATCCTCCAATTACACTGGAGAGGCTGATAGGGAGGAGGAGAGAGCGAGAGACAGAAAAAGGAGAGAAGAAAGAGTTAGCCTGGGGTTGAGGAGAGAGACGGGGGGGGGGTGAAGAATGGAATGGAGAGAGGATAGTATCTAGCTAGGCTTTATCGTTAAATCTCTTCCCTTTAACTTGAGTTTGGTGTCACTGTGTGTTTGAAGTAGTGGATACTGGAAAGACAGAGGGGGGCGGGCGGAGGATGGCACTCAGGATGGCTTCGTGCCAGAGGGAAGACGTCTGAAGGAAAATCTTTTACAACCCTGACAGTGTTGTGTGCCTGCTCACATGCATGTGTGTGTGTGTGTGTGTGTGTTAGGAGGTGGGGATCACAGATCCCCCTTTAAATTGCCTCTAATGAGCCACGGGGCTGGCTGGCGAGAGGTACTCGAATTGATTAAATTTGCATGGGAGCCTAAATCACGATAGGGGTCTCATCCCCACCCCCCCCCGCCAGCGCCCCATCAGACCTACAGGGGGTACGCTGCGGGTGAGGGGACAGGATGGGCCGGGGGGAGCAATGTACAGCGGGAGGGAGGAGGGGGGGTATAGAACTGGGCATGGAGAGCACCCATCTGCCCGTGTATCAGACCATCATTCTCCTGTGACGTGGGGCGCGTGCCTCAGGGACGTGTTCATTACGTTTTAACTACCGGATCTGTCCTTGTCTACCGGCTCCCCTGTGTCATTGTCTGTCTGGGTGTCTGTCTCAGAGAGAGAGCATCAACACCCCAGAGAGCGAGAGAGTTGTCAGGGGTACAGAGACATATACTCAGGCCTCCTTACCAGGGTCCTGGAGAAGCATCAAGGTCTAGTTGTTTTTTGTTTTCCACTTCCTAACTGAGTCTCCTTTCTCCCCCCCTATCCTCTCATTTATATCATGATCTGACATGACATGATCTAATCTCTTTCTTTCTCTCAGTTTGTGTGTGTACGTGTTTGCGGTAATGTGTAACCGTGTGTGTGTGTGCAGGGCATTACGACACCGTGGCACGGGTGTGATTGCTGTAATCAGATCTCTGTTTTAATCAGTGTGTTCGTCAGTGTCCTGATGAGTGGCGAGCCGAGCCGCTGATTGTAATGTGATGCCTCGGAGGTCTCTGACGACATCGCAACGATTCCAAAGACGTCCACCACGCACCAAGGCTCACTACATGATATGATAATCATATCGTACTGTCTCTCTCTCTCTCTCTCTCTCTCTCTCTCTCTCTCTCTCTCTCTCTCTCTCTCTCTCTCTCTCTCTCTCTCTCTCTCTCTCTCTCTCTCCTTTCTTTCTCTCTCTCACTCTCTCACTCTCTCACTCTCTGTCTCTCTCACTCTCTGTCTCTCTCTCACCAAACACCAATATGGGAATGCTTCTGTCCCAATGGACATGAATGCACCAACAGATAACATCACACCATGGGTCTATGAATATTAAGAGTACTGGGGGTAGGGACAGATTGGGAGGGTGGGATGTGTGTGTATGGGGAGGGAGGGGGGGTCTTGGTGGGACGATCCCCCGTGGTTTATGTCCCTGTCTCGTCCCAGGCGGCGGGGTTGTCTCAGTCTTAAATAGACAACGCTTATTCCCCCTATCTCTCTCTCTCTCTCTCTCTCTCTCTCTCTCTCTCTCTCTCTCTCTCTCTCTCTCTCTCTCTCTCTCTCTCTCTCTCTCTCTCTCTCTCTTTTTATGAGAAAGATGCAAGCGCTAACGCTATTATGGCTGCCTCATCAGCCAAGTCCCTACAAGGGCTGTTACAAATTAATTAACCTAATTAGAGGCTGTGATTGCGGGCGTGATTATGGGGGGTGTAGGGGTAGGGGGTACAGTGGGGTAGGGGATGGGGGCGCGCTGGCAGCAAGGGCCCAGGCTGTAATGAGCCGGGAGGTGTGGGAGAGGAGCCAAGGAAGGCGATCTGCATCGGTAATGAGAAACAATGCTAGCTAGCTTCTAGAAACACTTCCTCTCTCTCTGTCTTCTACTCTCTCCTCTCTGTCGCTGTGTATGTGTAATGCTCTCTCCCGCCTTCCTCTCCCTACTTCTCGCTCTCTGTTATCCTCTATTCTCTCTGTGTGCCTGTAATGCTCTCCCTCTCTCTCTCCCGGCACCTCTCACCTCATTTCCTCTCACTCTACTTCTGTCTGCTTCCACTACACTCATCCTCCCTCTGTTTCATCTCCCCCTTCCTCACAAATCCCCCGTCTTTACTTTCCCTCTGTCTCTCTCCAGCTCCTGTCTTATACCTCTTCTTCTTTACCCCTGCCCCCTTATTCTTTCCCTCTCTTAACTTTGCTTCCACCCTCATGGTAGTGAGTATTTGTTTGTCTTTAGTTCACTCTGACTTCTTCTAATTGCGTATTCTCCCTTAGTTTCAGTACCACACCTCTGTGTTGTTTTTTTTGTACTTAGTTATACTATAGTGCAGGAGTTCCCAAAATGTTCCTCTCTCTTCCAGTATTGGGGAAAATCCCATGCACCCCCATGCGCACACGCCAGTCTATTTCTATGGGCACAAGCACTGTTCATGACACAAACTGTTCACATCCCTCTGGATGGTGGTGAGAATTTTGCAGGTTTAAAGCTTATTTCCTACACATTTTGTCATGGGTTGCAAAGAAAATGTTGCCGTTTTAAAGCACATTTTCTTGCAATTATATACATTTTGACATGTCTAATGTGCATTCATGTGATATTTGAGTGACAAAGAAATTACAGCAATATCTATGGGCTAAAAAAATAATAATTTAAAAACATTAGCTGACATGGGCTAGTTAATCTGGAGTTATACATAGCTCTCTAAGGTATGCAATGACTAACATGACAAGAGGAACTGACGATGCACTAACCAATTTCGAAATTGCACCTTGCGCATTCTACTATTACAACTTTCAACACTAAGTTTAAAGCCGGGGTGAGTTCCTTTAAAAGAAGCGCTGCTGTAGTGTACATTTCACCGCTTCACTCGCCCCTCCTCTGGTTTATGTTGATGCTGTAGTATTAATCTGGTCCACAGGGTACAATGGTGCTTATCTTTAAGTTCAAAATACTCTTAGTGAAAAAACGTGCAGGTGGACGCAAACACACACACATTCAAACAGCACATGCACGTACACACATACATGAGAGGGAGAGCACAATATTTAAATGTCCTTCTTATTTGTATTGGAAACAGAACAAAGATATTCTTGAGACCGAAGCAAAATTAAATTTTCTTGCATGCATCAGCAATTCTAATGTCTCTAATGAGTTGGAGTAGAAGAGACCGGAAGCGGTATCTGTACATGAAAACCAACAGAAAGTTCCTCAGAAGTGCAGTTGGTTGTGTTCCTAGTCGCCCTCCTGTAAGACTCAGATTGTTGCCAGCGTTTGTCCAATGTCCCCTTGATTGCAATGTCACCTTTGAATATTGTCATTGTCACCCATATCTGTGCCTCGGCGGAACACAAGGCAGTTGTGGTGGCATTTGATTTCCAGATTGCTTCTCCTCTCTCTCAGTATCTCAGCCTCTCTCTCTCTTTTCCTTCTCAGGATCTCGGTGTTTGTCTCTCTCTCTCTCTCCCTCACCCTTTTCTCTCTCTTTCTTTCCCTCTTACTCGCTCTCTCACGTTCTCCCACCCACCCACCCACCCCACCACCCACCCACTCTCCCTCCCCTGTCTCTCTCTCTCTTTCCACTCTCTCTTTCTCTCTCTCTCTCTCTCTCTCTCTCTCTCTCTCTCTCTCTCTCTCTCTCTCTCTCTCTCTCTCTCTCTCTCTCTCTCTCTCTCTCTCTCTCTCTCTCTCTCTCTCTCTCTCTCTCTCTTTCTCTCTCTCTCTCTCTCTCTCTCTCTTTCTCTCTCTCTCTCTCTCTCTCTCTCTCTCTTTTTCTCTCTCTCTCTCTCTCTCTCTCTCTCTCTCTCTCTCTCTCTCTCTCTCTCTCTCTCTCTCTCTCTCTGTATCAGTTCCAGGGATGTGATTAGGATGGGAAACCACTAGGCTAGCAGACGAGCGGAGATATGGAGGCATGCCGTGTGCATATCACCTTTTTAATCTGAAGCTTGAGGTAGAGGGCCCTTCTGTTTTCCTCTCAGATGAGTTCTGCATTGTAAATGGTTGCAAGGCTTTTCATCACAAATCTATAGGGAAATAAAAAGCAAGGAATAAAATGCACTGAGATGTATTGGAAATGATGTGAATAGGCCAAGGTTAATGTTGGCTAACAACACAGTAATTGTAACTCTGTTTAGAAAACAGCAACCTCATGTAAACTTCATTATTGTAACCCCATGTTCTGTTTGCACTTTGCAGTTACATCGCCAGGTACTGGTTCCGTTAGATTTGCATTGGTTCCCCGTGTGGGCGGATTTTGCTCACTTTAGGCCATTCCATTGTTTCTAAAGTGAAATCTCCACCCACCCGGGCCACCGGGCGTTGCAAAACGAACGTGCCCATTGTAGCCTACATGATACTTAAAACAAGCCAGTTGCACAGATGAATGAATCTATACTGAACAAAATATAAACGCAGCATGTAAAGAGTTGGTCCCAGTTTTCATGGGCTGAAATAAAAGATCCCGGACATTTTCCATACGCTCAGAAGTGTTTCTGTCTCTAATGAACCCTCATTCTGATTGGCTGGACCTGGCTCCCCAGTGGCTGGACCTGGCTCCCCAGTGGCTGGACCTGGCTCCCCAGTGGCTGGACCTGGCTCCCCAGTGGCTGGACCTGGCTCCCCAGTGGCTGGACCTGGCTCCCCAGTGGCTGGACCTGGCTCCCCAGTGGCTGGACCTGGCTCCCCAGTGGCTGGACCTGGCTCCCCAGTGGCTGGACCTGGCTCCCCAGTGGGTGGACCTGGCTCCCCAGTGGGTGGACCTGGCTCCCCGGTGGCTGGACCTGGCTCCCCGGTGGCTGGACCTGGCTCCCCGGTGGGTGGACCTGGCTCCCCGGTGGGTGGACCTGGCTCCCCGGTGGCTGGACCTGGCTCCCCGGTGGCTGGACCTGGCTCCCCAGTGGCTGGACCTGGCTCCCCAGTGGCTGGACCTGGCTCCCCAGTGGCTGGACCTGGCTCCCCAGTGGGTGGACCTGGCTCCCAAGTGGCTGGACCTGGCTCCCCAGTGGCTGGACCTGGCTCCCCAGTGGCTGGACCTGGCTCCCCAGTGGGTGGACCTGGCTCCCCAGTGGGTGGACCTGGCTCCCCAGTGGCTGGACCTGGCTCCCCAGTGGGTGGACCTGGCTCCCAAGTGGGTGGGCCTTTGCCCTCCCAGGCCCACCCATGGATGCGTCCCTGTCCAGTCATGTGAAATCCATAGATTAGGGCCTAATGAATTTATTTCAATTTCCTTCTATGAACTGAAACTCAGAAAAATCTTTGAAATTGTTTCATGTTGCGTTTATTCTTTTGTTCGGTGTGGTTACAAACTACCCAAGTTCATTATGTCCAAATTCTGAAAAGCCTCCAAGGTAGACAGCTACACTTGAAAATCCTCTCCTCTAGTTTAGATGAGAAACGACCATTCAAGTGTCTGTGCGTTTGTGTGTGTGTATGTACGTGTCTGCGAGAGTGTGTGTGTGTGTGTGTGTGTGTGTGTGCGTGCAACTCGGGCGATAGCTATGTCTTTGAGAAGCCCCTGTCTCTCTCTCTCTCTCCCGGCTCCTTTAATAAAACACAAGCTCTCTGATAAGCACCAGGGCTGTCAGAGGGGAAGGTAAATACGGCACTTAAGGATTCTTCTCTCATTTGGCGGTCACACTTACGCTTTAATTATAGCGCCGGCGATACCCCGACAATGAGCCGATGCTATCAGGGGGCCACGACGGCAGGCACAGCTTTGGGGAGATGAAGGCCCGAGATCAGGCCTCCTCCGACCACTGTGTGTGTGCCTGTGTATGTGTGTCTCTGTCTTTATTGTGTGTGTGTGTCTCAGTGTGTGTGTGTGTGCGTATAGCAGGGCTCACTACGTTGCTCTCGGAGCTAAACAGCTGTAGCGAGGCTGCTATCAGATATTTATAAGAGGCTCATGAATATGGATGGGCAGCGAGATGGGACTGATGTTTGTCCTCTAACAGGGGATGAAAGGAGAATGCGCTCTCCTCCCAGAAGGACCCAGTCAGGGCCGCTCCGAGAGGAGGAGAGGATGGGGGAGGTTGGGGTGGAGAACGGTGTGTGTGTCAGCAGGGGGGGCTGGGGGGGTGTTCTATCACACAAACAGGACAAGCCTCCCAATTGTAAACACTATATTTTTATTCTAGGAGAAATTGTTTGATGCTTTTGTCATTGTCAGTTGTGTATCTTCAGGTATAGTTCAGCCGGAAGATGTAAAACAAGGCTTGAAGTGAAGTAGGTATCCTTACTATAATCATCTTAGTATCTAAAGTCCCATTCCTAGGCCGCGTCCCAAATGGCACCATATTCCCTACATAGTGCACTATGGGCCCAGGTCAAAATGAGTGCACTACAAAGGTGCCATTTAGGACACAGCCCCATTCTTTCTAGAACAGAGACCCAACCACTCCACCGTACCTCCTGATATACTACTCTATTGATGTCATCTGCCACATGCCTGGGAGAAAAGTGCTTCCTTTGCTGTAATATAACCCCTATGTGCGCTATGTCACAAAACAGCACCTTTTTTTACCATGAGTTGATAAAATGTTTGTTGTTGATAGAATGTGTGTGACAGAGGCATGGTCTGCAGCAGTTTTCAGAGTTTTGATGTGACTCTTTTCCAATTTAGGAAACAGACATTCTTGTCCAACCCCAGCAAACAGTGAAGGTTCCTACAATGCTTGGTAACGTTCAGAAGAGGTCCCAATTTGGTTGATGTTAGCATGACAGTGTTCCATAAATGTGATCAACTTTAGTTAAAGGACATGCCATAATGGTTATAACAATGTTTGGAGATGATTTCCCTATCATCTTTGTTTTTGACATTTCTAGAATGTGTTAACGAAGATCCCTGGGAATCTCTCGGGGAAATGTTTTGAATAGCCGTCATTTTAACCTTCTTATAACGTCTCTACACTAACGTTCAGGAAATGCAGATGTGCGGTGACCAGAAATTCTAGCTGGGAACTGACCTGAGTGGACGTGACTGAGGTCACAGTACTCGTCAAGAGGATTGTGAAAGCAAAGCAGTGTGTAGGCAGCACTGTACCTTTCACTGCTAATCATAGAGTCATCCATCAGGGTTAATTGATGGGCGCTAAGCAACCTTAACTTGAATTACCATAATGGGCCAGGTTTTAATATGGTTAATAGGGTGGCATGACCTTGCCCATTCACTCAGCAGGCAGGTACACACAATAAAGGATCTCAGCCATATAAAGTGGTTGTATTTAAAGAGAGAAGGAGGAATGACCATCAGAGGCTAACCCTGATGAGTTCACATACTTATGTATCTGAAAAGGGACAGGATATTTTTTTTCTGGGAACGTTCAGTAAAAAGGGATCCAAAAAATTATAAATCAAACCACCTGGTGATGGTTGCAGAAAACAAAAGAGCATTTTGTCTTTATTTTTTTTTATGGGCAAAAAAAATAAGGACAAAATGGCACGTTATAGGCAGCAACAGATCTTTGACCAGGTAACCTTTTGCATACCTTTCCTCTGACCGCCGTGGCGTAGGAGGCAGAGCTCCGTGGGCACCGGCACTGGGAAGGACGTCAATGTGGGCGCAAAGCGGTCCAACGGGGCGGGGGTTTGGGGGGGCAGTATTTGAAAAATGCGCCCGGACGAGATCGGCTGGGTTAACATTTTGGTTTTCTCTATTCCTTTGTGGAGTGGACAAATGATCCCAGGAGCTGGACAATAATGTTTTTATGGGACCCAAAATTTTGTGACTCAAGAGGTCCATTGTGGGAGGGTTAATGGGTAACACGTGGCCACGCTTGAACTCCGGTAGCCCTGTGGCGGGTCTAGGCCCAGAGGGGAGGAGAGAGCAGGGAGTCACCCTCAGAGAGTTGCCCTCTCCAACAAGCCGCTACTTTGTTTGCGGTGGACAAGGGCCACTCAGAGACTCAATTACCAAGAGGAGCCGGGGCCCGTGCCAGTAAACTGGCCCCGGCCGGAGTGGAGAGAGAGATAATGTTTCCCTCTAATCTACACTGGTCCGCCTACGCCCAGGACCCAGCCAAGGAACAATGGCCCCTCAAAACAAGACTTATTTTTTTCTCTCTCTTTTTCAATCTCTTTGAACACGCTGCACTTTTACGTCTTGAAATCTCCTGTTGTTCTATTTTTCAGTTTTTCCTCCATGTCTGTACAGTGCTGGGGTGGTGTTGATGCACTGTGTCTGTCTGTGAGGAAAAGAGAATGGAGCGCTCTGCAGTCTGGCTGTCCTCCTCTCACTACCAGGTGCTTGCCAGTGGAGATG
Source organism: Salvelinus fontinalis (assembly GCF_029448725.1). Classification (NCBI taxonomy): domain Eukaryota; kingdom Metazoa; phylum Chordata; class Actinopteri; order Salmoniformes; family Salmonidae; genus Salvelinus; species Salvelinus fontinalis. Next base: position 27,464,976 of record NC_074702.1, on the reverse strand, counting down.
GCTACATCTGAGGTGCCTGACCCAAGGAAAGACTATATCTTTAAACTTGTCAGTCATTTTAGAATTCATGTCTGTACATGACTGATCTTCCTAATTTCTCTGGATTCCTCTCCGCTTTCTCTTGTCTGGTGTTTTCACCTGCCATCTGAGAGAGTTGACCTATGACCACTTAAATGGAAATAGTTACCACAATGTTTGACCTGGGGTAGATCTGTCACCCTTGAACTGTTGGGTTAGTGTGTGCGCAAGTGTAAATATTAGGATAGTGTGACAGATGTTTAATGGGAGTAGCCTTTTTGTCCTATCCTCCTGTCTCTTCTTCGTTTTATGGTCATATGGTGGATGTAGGCTACCGTTGGGGGGAATATTGAGGATGGTTGGGTGTGGAGTGAGGATAAAGGGGTGTAAACCACGGGAGGGCCTGCTTAACATCCCCTGAGTGAAGGCGTATGCCTGCTGTTAACAAGGGGAGGACCGCTAAGACAGCTAATCAGTATATCAATCATACAATGACCAATTCAAATCAATTACGGCACGGTTTCCCTTCTCCCTCTTTCTCTGTTGCTTTATTTCAATGGTTCAGCTATTTCTCATTGTAAAAGCACCGAGAAGAAAGGAAAATCGCAGCCTTTCGAATCCATCTTGTGTGCGTTTTCTCCTTTCTATAAGGATCTATTATTTAAGAAATAGGCCAATCAATCAATCAACCGTTTTTGATTAACCATCCATTTAAGGTGTTGAATCCCCATATTGAGGAAATTAGGTGTTACAATGGAACTACAAAAGACAGGGAGAGCAGAAAAGGAAGGGGAATAATGAGAAGCTAGTGTCAAAGAGACGAGAGAGAGAGAGTGAACGGAAGATAAAGTGAGAGAGAAGTAGAGAGTGTGAGGGTGCATTGTTTTCAGTCTGCGCGCATCGGCTCGTCTATTCGACCATCTTGAATTCCACCCATTCAAGTGGCTGCTGTGCGTAGGCCAGGCCTCCGACGCGTTTCCCCGCCGCGCTCACAACAGCAGCCATTCATGAGCCACTGCTGTGGGACATCTCCCCCCGAATGCTCGTCACCTCAGTCACACACACGCACACACACACACACACATGGGTGGATGCACATGCATGCACGCAAGCACCACACGCCCAGGCACACACACATACACACACTCACTCACACACTCTCTTTCACACTGTCTCTCTCTCTCTTACACACACACACACTCTCTCTCTCTCTCTCTCTCTCTCTCTGAGACACACACAAACAGTCTAACCTCTTTCCCTCCACCCAGATGCCAGGAGAATCAGAGGCAAAGAATCAGAAGGGCATCAGTGATGGCTGTTGTCTACGCACGCCCATGTGTGGTTTTGCGTGAATGGGACAGAGGGGGGAGAAAGGGTGGGTGGGGAGGTCTCTGGGACTAAGGGGTCTTAGGACTAAGTGCTGACGGGGTATTGCATAGTTTTGGGTGAATCGTGATGGCGGGGCGAGGAGTGGCGGAGCTAAGGTTTTGGTCTGGACTGAGGCATTCCACTCTCACTTGTGACAGCTTGTTGACGTGGGTGGCCTAGGTGACCTCTGAACCCTAAGATTGAGGACGTCATGTGTGCCCATTGTCCTGCGGGCACTGTATCAATTTAACACATCTACCCAGCATGGGCCCAATGTAGAGTATTATTCAAATACTCACAACATTCTAACTAATTAGTCATATGTCACCTAAGTGACAAAAAACTAATATGGAAAGGGACATATAACGAATATGTCTGTTTACATGACATATAACCGCAATGGTTAAACATCACTATTATGACATATTTTAATGAGACCATGTTGCACATTCACACACATTCCCCTGAGTTTCAAGGTTTTCATTTGTTTGACCAAACATTGACTTCAAAGCTCTCATTTCAACATTATCTCATGTATAACAGAAACATTCATGAGAGATGAACTTCAATTCCCCTTCACAATATTCTGAAGCTGGCCCTTCTGGTGACATTTCACACCAGTCGGACGGCACACCGGGGTCTGCCGGATAACCAACCAACGCCGAGTAGGAGAGCAACCATCACTGTTATTGTTAGTGGTAATGCCATGCACTTGCATTGTTGTTTTCCTGCAATCAACACATACATATGTAATAAAGGGGAGAGGGCTTGGGGAAAGTAAGGTCTTCGTCTCTGGGAACACCAACTCAGAACAGCTTGAGTGCTTTCAAAACATAACACTCCTTTTGCAGAACCGAATTCAGTCATGAACAAACACAAGTGCGCACCCAAACCCAACAGCAGACATGTAACATCCTGCCGACTATGCCAAATGTAATCGAGTAAACGAGTGACAGGCTAATCATCGAATAGAAATGCTTCTGAAATTAAACATGCAAATCCTCACACCTGTGACATGTGTACTCCCTTTAGCTCTTTCTAAAAGGCGTTCTCGTCTTCTTACTACTTTGAGCATCGCGATTGGTCTCTTCTGGGGTTTTCTGGCGTTTTGTATTATTCTGATTGGTTAATAACCAGAGGGCTTTCAAAATGGTGTCCTCATATTTTGACCATTGTGATTGGCTTCTGCTGGGGTTTTCCCAACATTTGATCACTGTATTCTGATTGGTTAATTCGGGCCAATAAACACCAATCTGTTGAGAGTGCTGGCATTTTGGAGGAGGAGTGATGGATGTAGGTGGGAGAGATGACACGAGGTGAAAGGTCAGTCGGAATGACTGCAGCTATGGGAGAATGAGTGGAGGAGAGAGGGAGAGGGGGACCATCGATGGCCGTGTCAGGGGTGAGTGATAACCATGGTCTTTTCAACACTGAGGGGGCGGGTCAGAGGCTGTGATGGATGGGGCTGGGACCCGCCTCGGACCCCCTCTCCCTGTCCCAGTGTCTGGGGTGGGGGAGTGGGGATGGAGGCCTAAGGGGTGGTGATGTCTAGCCCCTCATTAGACACACACTGTCTGATTTCACCTTCTAGGGAAAACAGCTGGCTAGGCTGGATGACAGGCTGGAAGAACGTGAGAGAGGGACAGGGACACAATACCACAGTAAAGGCTCATTTGTACCCCACGCAAGTCCCTTTATTTAAACAGTGTGCAAGCAGTCCTGCTCACATACTAGTGCACTTTATTGCATTGCTGGCTCTCGGGTGGAAAGTAATTCAAATTCTATTACAATCATCGTATTAAATCACAAAACAGAGTGTTTTGAAGTGTGTCTGATGGAGCTATATGTTGGAGCTCTGGGCCTGTATTCACATAGTGTTTCAGAGTGTGAATCTTGGATTAGGTACCCACTGTCCATATAGTCACATTTATGATCTAAAAGGAAAAACTGATCCTAGATCTGCACTCCTTCTCTGAGGTGCTTTGTGAATACGGGCTCTGCTCTTGGTGGCCACGTCTGTGTTCCTCTGTTTAAAAGCTCTTTGGACTCTGCTTCAGGCCCAGGGAGGCCCTATCGAGCCAACACCCAGTAGAGAAGCAAGGAGAAGAGGGAGTAACCTGCCTTGTGTCTTAACTTAACCTTCAAACACTGGGGCGCCCGCTCACACAGAGAGAGATAGGTGGAGAGAAAAACTGAGAGAGAGCGGATAGAGCGAATCAATGCGCCAGAAACAAAGGCTTCTATGAAATAACGTGAGGCCTTCACGAACCCAAGCCCACTAATTGATGGCTGGAGGGAGTGGGAGAGACAGAGGGAGCTATATAAAAGCCACCAGATTCCCCCCATACTACACACACAGACAATGTACACACGCTGGCTATCTCAGGAGGCACCCGTTGAGAAACCCTACTGCCTTCTATCTCTTATTTCCTTGGTCCTATCCTCCCTCTGGTCCTGTTTCCACAACCTGCACACTTCCCTGCATGCACCTTGCGCACACACACACACACACACACACACACACACACACACACACACACACACACACACACACACACACACACACACACACACACACACACACACACACACACACACACACACACACACACACACACACACACACACGCACGCATGCACAACCATATTCCCACACATATAGCCAACATATTGAATGGAAAGGCCCAATTTGCAGTGTTGTCACCCACATGATAATGGCTGCACCGATCGAGGGCCTAGGGACACCATTTAATTGCTGTGACCATGCGTACCAAAGAGGTGTCACACCAATTAATTATCTTTGTGACGGCCTGTCCTGTCCGAACCCTACTCCCCCTGGCTGGGCTGTCCCACTGGGAAAGAGGTAGGGGGGGGCGGAGAATTGGGTCGTCCCATTGGGACAGAGGTGGGGAAAGAGTGGGTGGGGAGACATGTAAAGATCCCCCAACAATGGGTACCAAATCCAGACCCGTCTTATTCATACCACCCTTACCATCCCCCAACTTCGCCGTCTCACCTTTTGTCTCTTGACACCGGCTTATGACAACAAGCTCACAGCACGGAACACATTACAACACCATGATAACGCTTTCATAAAATGTTCATACATGTTCATGATGCTCAGTTCAAATCATAATGAATCTCGGCTAAATAACAATACAATTGACCAGAAAGCGTCATATACATAGAAAAGAACAGCATTAGATAATACATACACAGTGCATTCGGAAAGTATTCAGACCCCTTGACTTTTTCCACATTTTGATATGTTACAGCCTTATTCTAAAATGGATTACATTAAAAAAAAAAAATCTTCATACACAATTTCGGCTAATTCATTGAATTTAAAACACTGAAATATCACATTTACATAGGTACAGTTGAAGTCGGAAGTTTACATACACTTAGGTTGGAGTCATTAAAACTTGTTTTTCAACCACTCCACAAATTTCTTGTTTAACAAACTTTAGTTTTGGCCTGTCGGTTAGGACATCTACTTCGTGCATGACACAAGTAATTTTCCCAACAATTTTTTGCAGACAGATTATTTCTCTCATAATTCACTGTATCACATTTCCAGTGGGTCTGAAGTTTACATACACTAAGTTGACTGTGCCTTTAAACAGCTTGGAAAATTCCAGAAATGATGTCATGGCTTTAGAAGCTTCTGACATCATTTGAGTCAATTGGAGATGTACATGTGGATGTATTTCAAGGCATACCTTCCAACTCAGTGCCTCTTTGCTTGACGTCATGGGGAAATCAAAAGAAATCAGCCATGACCTCAGAAAGAAAATTGTAGACCTCCACAAGTCTGGTTCATCCTTACTACGGTTTGCAACTGCACATGGGGACAAAGATCATAACTTTTGGAGAAATGTCCTCTGGTCTGATGAAACAAAAATAGAACTGTTTGGTCATAATGACCATCATTATGTTTGGAGGAAAAAGGGGGATGCTTGCAAGCCGAAGAACACCATCCCAACCGTAAAGCATGGGCTTGGCAGCATCATGTTGTGGGGGTGCTTTGCTGCAGGAGGGACTGGTGCACTTCACAAAATATATGGCATCATGAGAAGTAAAATGATGTGGATATATTGAAGCAACATCTCAAGACATTAGTCAGGAAGTTAAAGCATGGTCGCAAATGGCTCTTCCAAATGGACAATGACCACAAGCATTCTTCCAAAGTTGTGGCAAAATCGTTAAAGAACAACAAAGTCACGGTATTGAAGTGGCCATCACAAAGCACTGACCTCAATCCTATAGAATATTTGTGGGCAGAACTGAAAAAGCGTGTGCGAGCAAGGAGGCATACAAACCTGACTCAGTTACACCAGCTCTGCCAGGAGGAATGGGCCGAAATTCACCCAACTTATTGTGGGAAGCTTGTGGAAGGCTACCCAAAATGTTTGAATTACTTTTCAAACGTTGTTTGAAATGTTTGGACCAAGTTTATATATCCATGTGTCATGCACAAAGTAGATGTCCTAACCGACTTGCCAAAACTATAGTTTGTTAACAAGAAATTGGTGGAGTGGTTGAAAAACAAGTTGTAATGACTCCAACCTAAGTGTATGTAAACTTCCGACTTCAACTGTAAATATACAAAATATAAATATTCCAAAACATGCATATGCAACAAGGCACTAATGTAATACTGCAAAAGAAACACAGCAAAGGAATACACTTTTTGGCATAAATGCAAAACCAACACAACACATCATTGAGTAACTGCCTCTTTATTTTCAAGCCTGGTGGTGGCTGCATTATGGTATGGGTATGCTTAACATCGGCAAATACTGGGGAGTTTTTAAGGATAAAAAGATAAAAAAGAAACGTGATTGAGCACAGGTGTCACACCCTGGCCTTAGTATTCTTTGTTTTCTTTATTATTTTAGTTAGGTCAGGGTGTGACATGGGGAATGTATGTGTTTTAATAGAGTAGATGGGTTTGTGTTTAATATAGGTGTCTAGCTGTGTCTATGGTTGCCTGAATGGTTCTCAATCAGAGACAGATGTCATTAATTGTCTCTGATTGGGAGCCATATTTAAGGCAGCCATAGGCACTAGGTTAATGTGGGTAATTGTCTATGTTGTACGTTTGTAGCTTGTGTGTGCACTTACGTCTTTAGCTTCACGATCGTTTTGGTTTCAGTTTGTTAAAGTGTTCGTTGCGTGTTTTTCCTTTTCTCTAAAATAAAAGAGAATGTATTTTGCACACGCTGCGCCTTGGTCCACTCTCTCTCAGCAAGACGATCGTGACAACAGGCAAAGTCCTAGAGAAAATCCTGCTTCAGTCTGCTATACAACAGTCACTGGGAGATAAATTGCCCTTTCAGCAGGGCAATAACCTACAACACAAGGCCAAATCTACACTGGAGTTGCTTACCAAGAAGACAGTGAATATTCCTGAGTGGCCAAGTTACAGTTTTGACTTAAATCTGCTTGAAAATCTATGGCAAGACCTGAAAACTGGTGTAGCGCCATGATCCCCAACATCTTGACAAAGCTTGAAGAATTTTGAAAATAATAATTGGCAAATATTGTACAATCCAGATGTGCAAAGCTCTTATAGACTTACCCAAGAAGACTAATTGATGGCAAAAGTGTTTTTAACATCTATTGACTCAGGGAGCTGAATACTTATGCAACAACTATATTTTAGTTCTAAATGTTTTATTGCCTCCCGAGTGGCGCAGCGATCTAAGGCGTCACTACAGATCCAGTTTTGATCTTGGGCTGTGTCGCAGCCGGCCGCGACTGAGAGACCCATGAGGCGACGCTCAATTGGCCCAGCGTTACCCGGGTTAGGGGAGGGTCTGGCTGGCTGGGATGTCCTTGTCCCATCGCGCTCTAGCGACTCCTGTGGCGGACCGGTCCCCAGTTGTACGATGTTTCCTCCGACACATTGGTGCGGCTGGTTTCCGGGTTAAGCGAGCAGTGCGGCTTGGCAGGGTCGTGTTATGGAGGACGCATGTCTCTCGACCTTCGCCTTTGAATCCCACTTTGTAACACAAAATATATATATATATATGAGTTTTAATCCCACTTTGTAACACAATAGAATGTGAAGAAATCTGAATGCTTTTGCAAAGCACTGTAGTTCCTACTGGGTCATCTCTTAATGCCACAATGCAGGGAGCAGCAGGTGAACGGAGGGAGGGGGGGGGGGAGAGACAGAGAGGGAGGGGAGAAAGGGGGAGAATGAGAGAAGGGTAAGAGGGGAAGAGAGTGGGATGGGCACTGGTAACAGCTGAGTCACTGGAGTGGATCGGTCACATGTGCTGCTTTTTGGGGTGGAGGGGTGGAAGAAAGGATGGGTGGAGGGATTGTTGGAGAGGGGGCGGCATCTGGCCAACGTGCAGACAGACGAGTACTCAGGTGGTGAGGCGCCTCAAGCCCTGGAGGAGGTGAGAGGAGCGAGGGGACCAGATAGAGGAACAGATAGGGTCCCAACAATGGACCGTTAGATCCACAACCAGACAGATAGGGTGTCATAACAATGGACCCTTAGCATCGTGATCAGACGACAGATAATTCAAGACACATTAAAAACCTTGTCTGTCTGTCTCTAAACCTCCCTCTCCAGGTTAGTCTGGCTAACTTCCCCCTGCCTCCATGCTGTCTGCTGTAGAGGTAACTTAAGCTCCAAGAAATGAAGAGTCATGAATAAAGAGGATGTGTCACGTAGGGAACACCAATGAGGCGGGGCGCCTTCGCCACCTGACCTTTGTCTTATTTAAAAATCAAAAAGGTGCCACCACTGGGCCTTGGGGTGGGTGTGTGTCGGGGCCTGGCGGGGGCGTCTGGGTCCCTGATCCATGGGCCGCCGCTGACCCCTGACCCCAGGGGGCCGTGAAGGGGGAGTCCCACGAGCGGTGGCTCTGAATGTCACCCCCCTCCATCCCCTCACCCTCCCCGGGCGTCAGACACTCACAGGCCCTGTAATGATTTATGGGTCGGGGTGCGATTGACGCGCGGCCCTCACGAGCAGCCCTGGGGAACCCCCTAAATGGTAGTTTTGACACCGCTGAAAGCCGAGGTTAAAGGTGATCAATAACAGGGCACTGGAGGAGAGGAAAAAGGGAGGGATAGAGAGAGAGAGGAGGAGGAGGAGGAGGACTGGAGCCTTTTTAATTGGGCTTTCCTCATTACGAGGAGAAGAAGAGGCCATCTCCTCTTTTGTATTATGTCCCTATGCCTCGAGGATATGAGTAGTGCTTTTAAAGGGAAGGTTTTGTCCTTGTGGTTAGAGGTGACCTTGTGATGGTGATGCTTTTAGTAATGGTAAAACAGCTGATTCCAGAACAGGGAATTCCTCTCTGTGTTTGTGCATTGTTTCTGGGATATATTCTGTCCATCCTCATACTTGACCTCCAAAGCTGTATGATGCCTCCCTGTTTCAGGTCTCTGTCTCAGTTCACCCCTTGCTACTACCTAAGACCTTCCCTGTTCTTCTCCAAAGCCTTAGTGTCTATTTGGGCTTTGGCGTTTTCATCATCATCAGTTTTCATAAGTGTCTTGAACTCTGAATATTTATGAGCCCAACTCTCTCCATATTCATATAGTTCCTTCTTTACCTCTCTATCTTTTTCTCTCTTTCTGTCTGTCTGCGCTTCTGTTGTCCATGTGTCTGTCTCTGTGTCCTGAACATGCACCTGTGGAACGATCGTTAAAACACTAACAGCTTAGAGACGGTAGGCAATTAAGGTCACAGTTATGAAAACTTAGGACACTAAAGAGGCCTTTCTACTGACTCTGAAAAACACCAAAAGAAAGATGCCCAGGGTCCCTGCTTATCTGCGTGAACGTGCCTTAGGCATGCTGCAAGGAGGCATGAGGACTGCAGATGTGGCCAGGGCAATAAATTGCATTGTCCGTACTGTGAGACGCCTAAGACAGCACTACAGGGAGACAGGACGGACAGCTGATCGTCCTCGCAGTGGCAGACCACGTGTAACAACACCTGCACAGAATCGGTACATCCAAAAATCACGTCTGGGACCTGTTGGATCGGAGGGTGAGGGCTAGGGCCATTCCCCCTAGAAATATCCGGGAACATGTAGTTGCCTTGGTGGAAGAGTTTTTCACAATTCCTGACATTTAATCCTAGTAAAGATTCCCTGTCTTAGGTCAGTTAGGATCACCATTTTATTTTAAGAATGTGAAATGTCAGAATAATAGTAGAGAGAATGATTTATTTCAGCTTTTATTTCTTTCATGACATTCCCAGTGGGTCAGAAGTTTACATACACTCAATTAGTATTTGGTAGCATTGCCTTGAAATTGTTTAACTTGAGTCAAACGTTTTGGGTAGCCTCCACAAGCTTCCCACAATAAGTTGGGTGAATTTCGGCCCATTCCTCCTGACAGAGCTGGTGTAACTGAGTCAGGTTTGTAGGCCTCCTTGCTCTCACATGCTTTTTCAGTTCTGCCCACACATTTTCTATAGAATTGAGGTCAGGGCTTTGTGATGGCCACTCCAATACCTTGACTTTGTTGTCCTTAAGCCATTTTGCCACAACTTTGGAAGTATGCTTGGGGTCATTGTCCATTTGGAAGACCCATTTGCGACCAAGCTTTAACTTCCTGACTGATGACTTGAGATGGTGCTTCAATATATCCACATAATTTTACCTCTCATGATGCCATCTATTTTGTGAAGTGCACCAGTCCCTCCTGCAGCAAAGCACCCCCACAACATGATGCTGCCACCCCCGTGCTTTACGGTTGGGATGGTGTTCTTCGGCTTGCAAGCATCCCCCTTTTCCTCCAAACATAACGATGGTCATTATGGCCAAACAGTTCTATTTTTGTTTCATCAGACCAGAGGACATTTAAAAAAAAAAGTACAATCTTTGTCCCCATGTGCACTTCTTCCTTATTCTTACAGATCCAGTTGTAGCTATAGGGCGTGCTACTACACTGCCCTACAAATGGAAAGTGCAGGAACTACGTAAAATATTGAACTGCAAAATCTGACTTCAAAGTCTGTTTCTGTCCAGACAGAGAGCAATATTTAGTACTTTATGATTTATTCTGATTGTCTGGCTTGTTCTTGTGTCAGGAAACGAAATTCCACTTTAATCAGATATTACACCTGGACCTTACAACAGATCAAATATTTAGGACCGAATTTGCAGTTAGTGCACTTTGCCTTTGTAGGGCAGGACAGTACTACTATTCACCAAACATCAAGCTGAATTAGTCAAAATGGTGGCTTTGAATGCTTCAAACATTCCTCTAGTTGTGAATCTCTTCTTGTATCTACAGTATAGCCTGCAGGCTATAGGAGGGTTGGTAATAGCTGTGACCTCTCATTTCAATTGTTTCTCACACTGAAAGACAGCTCAGCGGTTGAAAGGGACCCCTCACAGTCATGAAGCCAGGATACCGTCTTCTCTTCTTCTTCAATACCCAGTGAAGATCAAAAGAGAGATGGGAGGTAGGGGGGGAGAGGAACTTTTTAAACCTGCACTTATACCCCTCTCTCTATAGATCTATACCTTGGGAGTCTGCATGAAGGATGAACCATATAGCTACAGGCCAACAGAGGCTGGTGACTTGAAAAATTGAGGAGGATGGGAGACCAATGGTTTAGGCATGGACCACACGGAGACAGCAAAGGGTGTTTCAAAAATCATCAAAGACAAATTATTTTAACCTAAAACATTTAATGAAGGCATTTATAGTCAAATATTATGGGGAATGGGAATGAGAGGACTACTTATACAGTGTTGGGAAGCGATCACAGCAGTGATGTGGTGTTCAGAGGCTTGGCGTCAGTGGAGGACAGTGGTTGAGGTGTTCAGAGGCTTGGCGTCAGTGGAGGACAGTGGTTGAGGTGTTCAGAGGCTTGGCGTCAGTGGAGGACAGTGGTTGAGGTGTTCAGAGGCTTGGCGTCAGTGGAGGACAGTGGTTGAGGTGTTCAGAGGCTTGGCGTCAGTGGAGGACAGTGGTTGAGGTGTTCAGAGGCTTGGCGTCAGTGGAGGACAGTGGTTGAGGTGTTCAGAGGCTTGGCGTCAGTGGAGGACAGTGGTTGAGGTGTTCAGAGGCTTGGCGTCAGTGGAGGACAGTGGTTGAGGTTTTCGGAGGCTCAACTCTTCCACTGAGGGCAGAACAGGATTTGACTGGGAAGACAAAAAACAACAACACAACACAGTTAGAAAAAAGTGCTAAGAATGGGTCAGTCCAAGCAAGGATTTAAATCACATTGATGTGTAATAATGTGATTGTGTTTGTGTATGTGGTTGACTCTACGTGCATTAATGAGAGAAAATTGACAGGGCCACGTGGCTTGGAGAGGAAACGTTCAATGCGCCAGCGGATGACAGAACACATGAGACATGGCTTCAGTTCATGTCAGGAGAGAGTTGACACTGGTAACGTGAGTGGAGTGGTCATCGCCTCTTAATCAGGGAACAGGATGGGGACTTAGACGTAAATACAAAATAGCAGAGACGTTCTATTACATTAGAGTCATCCTCGGTTTCTGCAACACGTTTCTCCATGAAGTTACACTCACACTCGCATCTTGCCTACTTGACACGTCAAAGCATCCCAAGAAAACTTTCCTGAATTAAAGCCCTGATCATTCACATACCTCACGGCAACTGACAACTGCAAGCGGCAGCTGATTTCTGTGCATTCACCCATTTGGCATGCGAACAAATGCACTGGATGATGGATGATGAGATGGAAGCTTATGGATGACGCGATGGCAGCTATCAAATCATTCTGAATTGATTTCGATATCCCAGAGACGATAGTAGAAAATTCCATGTGTTCAACAAGTAAAGCATCGTAACGTACAATTACCTCTGCAATCTCCTTGTAGTTGCTAGCAGAATGTTCCCACTCATCATGCCCCCTAAAAGACAACTCTTACATGTCCAAAAATGCAGTAGCGTCGATAAGCCACTTGAGAACATCCCTGTTTCTTCTTACCTTCTGGTTGTGTTGCGCAGTTTGAATTCACAGAACTTTGTCCAACACAGGATCGATGCAGCTCTTTCCCAGAAGCTTCAATCTGATCTGAGCAATTAAAGGGGTCTTCAACAAAAAATCCACTACATTGTCGTTAGCGTTAACTAGCCATTCTGGCGGATAAAACGGCACTCTGGTAGCTAGCTATAAATAAATTGAATAAATGGACACAAAAATAAAGTTAGAAAACCAAGAAAACAATATACAGTGCATTCGGCAAGTATTCGCACCGCTTGACTTTTTCCACATTTTGTTACATTACAGCCTTGGATTACATTCTTATTACATTTATCCATCTACACACAATACCCCATAATGACAAAGCAAAAACAGGTTTTTATACATTTTTGCAAATGTATAAAAAAAATGAAATATTACATTTACATAAGTATTCAGACCCTTTACTCAGTACTTTGTCGAAGCACCTTTGGCATCTTTTTTGGCAGCTTCTTGGGTATGACGCTACAAGCTTGGCTCACCTGTATTTTGGGAGTTTCTCCCATTCCTCTCTGCAGATCTCTCTCCAGAAATGTTGGGTTCATGTCCGGGCTCTGGCGGGCCACTTAAGGACATTCAGAGACTTGTCCCGAGGGTCCTGTTGGAAGTTGAACCTTCGCCCCAGTCTGAGGTCATGAGCGCTCTGGAGCAGGTTTTCATCAAGGATCTCTCTGTACTTTGCTCCGTTCATCTTTCCCTTGATCCTGACTAGTCTCCCAATCACCTGCCACTAAAAACAACCCCACAGCATGATGCTGCGACCACCATGCTTCACCATAGGGATGGTGCCAGGTTTCGCCCAGACGTGACTCTCGGCATTCTGGCCAAAAAGTTCAATCTTGGTTTCATCAGACCAGAGAGTCTTGTTTCTCATGGTCAGAGTCTTTAGGTGCCTTTTGACAAACTCCAAGCGTGCTGTCATGTGCTTTTTTACTGAGGAGTGTCTTCCGTCTGGCCACTATACTATAAAGGCCTGATTGGTGGAGTGCTGCAGAGATAGTTGTCCTTCTGGAATGTTCTCCCATCACCACAGAGGAACTCTGGAACTCTGTCAGAGTGACCATTGGGTTCTTGGTCACCTCCCTGACCAAGGCCCTTCTCCCCCGATTGCTCAGTTATGCCGGGCAGCCAGCTCTAGGAATAGTGGTTTGTTGGTTCCAAACTTCTTCCATTTAAGAATAATGGAGGACACTGTGTTCTTGGGGACCTTCAATGCTGCAGAAATGTTTTGGTACCCTTCCCCAGATCTGTGCCTCGACACAATTCTGTCTCTGAGCTCTAAACACAATTCCTTCAAACTCATGGCTTGGTTTTTGCTCTGACATGCACTGTCAACTGTTGGACCTTATATAGACAGGTGTGTGCCTTTCTAAATCATGTCCAAATAAGTTGTAGAAACATCTCAAGGATGATCAATGGAAACAGGATGCACCTGAGCTCAATGTCAAGTCTCATAGCAAAGGTTCTGAATGCTTATGTAAATAAGGTATTTAGTTTTTTTTTAATTGCAAAAATTATTTTGCCTTGTTGTTATGGGGTATTGTATGTAGATTGATGAGGGAAATATTTTTCAAATTGTGGAAAAAGCCAAGGGGTCTGAATAGTTTCTATATGCACTGTATAATCTACTTCCTCCGTCTCCAGTAGTTTGATGAAACTCATTTGAATTGGATAATATACTAAAAATGCTCAACTATCACTATTCACTATCTCAATCTCTCAATCTATCCAACAATGTCACCAACTCACCAAGCTTCTAAATCACACATGCATAGTACTAGATTAATTATCTGATCCTTTGATTGGATGGACAACATGCTGGTTCATAGTGCAAAAGCTTTGATTTGTTGGAGGATGTCCTCCGGAAGTTGTCATAATTACCATGTAGGTCTAAGGAAGGGGGTGAGGAGCACGAGTGTCTTGGTTTGGTGTTGAAGTTAATGTAGCCAGAGTAGGACGGAAAATAGCTGTCCTCCGGCTACACCATGGTGCTACGCTAGAGGGTGCTGTTGAGACTACTGTAGAATTTAATTGCAAAACAATGTGTTTTAATCAGGTATTTGGTGACTTGAATATTTAGTATAGTTTTATATAAAAATTATTATTGTTTTTTTCTGAAATGTACAGAGTTCCTCTGAGAAGCATCCACTGCTACAAGCCTGACATCATAAATAACACAGCACTTTTCCTCCCTTACTCTTTCCTCCAATTCACCACTGGGTCTGTGGAGCGTTTCATATGGTAACTAGGGTTTCACTGTGTAGCCACATTGTTGCCCATCTTTCAAGTCGCTCAGAGGAGAAGAAACCATGAGGTGCGAGAAAATTTTTTTTTTTTTAAATGAAAAAATGCATTGTTCCATCTTTCTGCCTCCAAACCGACCCCCCATCTTTGGATCTCAAAGTGGGAGTGCAGTATTTATTACATAAACGGTGAGAAAGGGGGAAGAGAACTGTTGGAGGATAAGAGAGAGGGGAACACACTGGAACTCTCACCTGCCTGGGCTAGAGGATAGGGATATATGGAGCATTTTACCCACTTGTCTCTCTTCCACTCAATCTCTTAACTGTGACAAAAAAATAAGCCATATTACAACCTATGTGTTGTGATAATTGCATTATTTACTCTTTAACCTGTTAATTCATATGCCATGCGACCGTGATATATAGGCCTATAAAGGCCGAGACAATAAGAAGACACAGTGGCAGAATAAATTCAACTATATCTTTGTTTTGTCACAAAACCAGATAGTAACCTCTGTCACAATGAAGTCCACAAAACATATTGCATGTAACAGACAGTTACATGAGCTACAGCATGGTCAAGCAAGTTAATGTTTCCGACATTTTCGGATCACTTAAGAACTATTGATTTAGAACCAAAACAGGAGCTGCCTCCACTATTCCAGCACCATTTCAACTTTTCAACATCATCAAACCTCTGCTTAGTCTAGTACAGTGACAACTAAAAGATACCAAAAACAATTTAAGCTAAATTGATGTGGCTGTCCATGGTTCTGATTTCTGTGTGCGTGTGCGTGTGTGTGCGCGTGTGCATGTGGCGTGTGTGTGTGTGTGTGTGCGTTCGTGCAAGCAGAATCACATGTTGACTTACCCTCCTTGAGAGAAACGCCAATGTCATCCTCCTCTCTTTCATGTTGACGAAACGGTCTATCACTCTGTCATACAGTACACACTTTTATTTTTAGTTGTCCTAGGCTACCTGGCTAAAATGCTTGCTCACTAGCCTGACTTCCGTTCATGGGCAACATTAGCTAGTTAACATTAGCCTTCTACATCTAGCTACATATTGAACTTCCATCCTCCCAGGCCAGGGGCACAACAATGTATGAATTAATGGATGGAACAGAATCGCCGTTATAATCATTGGCCAGTACGGAGAATTAAGTAAAACCACAAGTCCAAATCCCTATTTCCATCCATGGCTAATTTAGGTAAGGGACAATTTTAGCTAGATAGCTAGCTAGCCCTGAAGGAAAACAATACAACAAGATGCCACAATTCAAATGTTTCTGTCAATGATGTATGCTCTCAATAGGATATGATAGGTGTGATGCCAAAATCCCTTGACACCTTTTTTGGGTGCACCAGAACCAGTCAATGTTGAGCTCGCTCAGTTTAACTCAAAACTGGATGACCAATTTTTTAAATACTTTTTTATCAAGGGAGGCCAAATGCTCGTTGGCTTCCCTTGCCTTTAATGCTACGGGCGGCAACAATGTCATACTCGTTTGGACCGGACAGCATCAGATAGATGGCCTACACGTAGAGAGACAGAGGGGCTCTGTTTCGCTCGCTCGGATGCGTTCTCCTGTGAGATACATTCGGCCTCTTGCGAATTGAAGGACAATTATGAACCACAGAGAGACTAAGAAATTATTGTTTTTATTTTTAATATTTGTTTTTGTAAATGGCTGTTAATGTAGTTCAGAGTGAATAATATCGAATTTACATCTATACTGACTGTCTTCCTGAATGATCAATTTAGCTAACTTAGTGCACCAAAGAGACTGTACAATGGACACTTGAGTACCCCATAGTACTCTAATAGCCTTTTCACACTAGCATGCTGTCCCCAACCGAACTGTGCTGGCTCTGATATTTTCTTTTCACATTGTCCTTTCCGGCAAGATGCCAGATATAGTGTATGCGTAACCAGGCCAAATCAGCTCGGTTCAGCTCGGCTCAGTAATGTGAAAAGCACTTTACTGTACGAAGCAATACCATACAATGAATACCCGAGGGCCTTGTAGTAGTATCAACCTAGTATTGGGGGTCTTAGCCTTCTCAGGAGCATAGGTCTTCAGCATCCTCTTAGCTACTGTATCTCCTCCTCAGCGAGTTGGGAGAGAATCGCACTGAAGAGCATTATTCAAGCCCATTATTGCCATAATTGCCGGCATTGTTGTGCTTGTTTGTAATGTTGTTAATAACAGGCGACGCCGTATAATGCGCTTAATGTTATTTATCTGTTGGCAGATAGACGCGGCTAATCCTCATTCATTTGCTGCGGATCAATGCAAATCCTCTAGTGCGAGCAAAATCCCCCCCTGAGCCGCTGGTTTCTCATGTATTTTTCCACCATTAACCAGCTTTAATCCCTGCTAATCATCACTAATCCACATCTCCTGTGTTTGATGATACTTCCCTGATGAAGGAGCTAGGCACGCAGACAAGCAGGCAGGCATCCGTGTGCTGTGTTCAAATGCCTAGTGCTGGTTCCAGCACCACTCTCGAAATGGTGCTTGGCACCAGTCAGTCTGTACTGTATGTTATGGGAAGGAGAGGACAGGGAGAGAATGGGCCTGGTCCTAGATATATTTCTACTGTCTTTCTAAATCCAACCTATGGTCATTGTCAAACAGATCTGGGACCAGGCTAGGAGATAGGTAACTTCTGACTTTACTAATGAGACAAAATGGTGGTGATTATTGTATGACCCAAATAGGTAACTACTCCGCAATTTCTACTAGCCCAGATGGTATTCAACCAAGCCAAAGGTCCAAAATCTTTGCCATATGAAATGTTATGAAAATATGAAATGTTAGAAGCCTGGTGGGCTAGTTTGGCACATCTTCTACTAGCCCGGTCCGAAAAGTACCAGGCACATTAAACTTTCAAATAGAAGTTTATCAGATGTTTTCACACCTCTATAAAGTAGTCTCATGTCAAGATGAAACCATGTCCCACGACATCTGAAAACATCTGACAAACTGTCATGTAGGAGTGAAATGTCTCTTGCATTTCCTTCCACTGGACACACCATCATTGACCAAGTTTTTTATTTTTAACGTTGTTACGTAAGGTTCCCAAATGGCACCCTATTCCCTATATAATGTACTAATTAGCATAGGGCTGTGGTCAAAAGTAGTGCACGATATAGGGAATAGGATGCCATTTGGTACCCAGACGTAGTGTCAGGAAGTCCTTAGTGCTGGTGATGTCCATCCTGTGCCATGCCACACAGCAGAGCTAAATAGCAAAAGGAGAACTAGTGAAAGGCAATTAGTCATATTATGTCATCGTTGACCTTCCTACTGCATCAGCTCTGGGCTGGTTTAAATTCCACTTCCTGGGTCCACGCAACTGCACTTCAATACGGGCCTATGTGGCATTACTGATGGTGCATCTCATTTAGTTCGGGTCCAGCATGTTCAGCATGTTCAGCATGTTCAGCATGCACTTTAGCCATATGGACAGATGACCATGTTCCAAAGGTCGTACTGTGTTTGTTGTACGCTTAATACACTTTCTCTGTTTGCGTCAGTTGAATCTGGCTCATTGGATGACGACTGATGGTGGAGTTTGATCATCGTCCAGGCTGTGCTTCGTGATTTTTGTGGGGATTTTTGAAAGTCATATTCCAGTACAAAAGTATGACCAGTATTGCTAGATTTAGGTCCAAAAGTGGCACCATTTTAAGTTCCCCACCATATAATGAGTGATGCTGGTGGGAGAGTTCTCTAAGGACTGTGTCTTCCCTATGAAACTAATAACTCACAAATCCCAGGTGTCTAGTGTGGATCCAATGTGGATATGTGATTCAGACAAGCCGTTTAGTTGGGTTTTGAGCACATTCAGTGTCCCAAATGGCACCCTATTCCTTACATAGTGCACTACATTTTACCAGAGCTGGTCAAAAGGAGTGCACTATACAGGGAATAGGACGCCATTTGGGATGTAGATAGAATCTTCTGTTACAGAACCACTTCACAACATGTTTAGGACCTATCAGTCACATGCTGATTATAGATTGAATTAATTTTGTTGTGTACCTTGTACACTATATATACAAAAGTATGTGGATACCCCTTAAATGAGTGGAATCTGATATTTCAGCCACACCCGTTGCTGACAGGTGTATAAAATTGAGCACACAGCCATGCAATTTCCATAGACAAACATTGGCAGTAGAATGGCCTTTCAACGTAGCGCCGTCATAGGATGCCACCTTTCCAACAAGTCAGTTTGGCATATTTCTGCCCATGCGAGAGCTTCCCCGGTCAACTGTTATTGTGAAGTGGCCACACAAGCTCACAGAACGTGACCACAGAGTGGTGAAGCGCGTAGCAAGTAAAAATCGTCTGTCCTCAGTTGCAACACTCACCACCGAGTTCCAAACTGCCTCTGGAAGCAGCGTCAGCACACAAACTGTTCGTCGGGAGCTTCATGAAATGGGTTTCCATGGCCGAGCAGTCGCAAACAAGCCTAAGATCACCATGTGCAATGCCAAGCGTCTGCTGGAGTGGTGTAAAGCTCGCCACCATTGGACTCTGGAGCAGTGGAAACGCGTTCTCTGGAGTGATGAATCACGCTTCACCATCTGGAAGTCCGAAGGACGAATCTGGGTTTGGCGGATGCCAGGAGAACACTACCTGCCTCAATGCATAGTGACAACTGTAAAGTTTGGTGGAGGAGGAATAATGGTCTGGGGCTGTTTTTCATGGCTCTTGATTGGCCCCTTAGTTCCAGTGAAGGGAAATCTTAACGCTACCGCATACAATGACATTCTAGACGATTCTGTGCTTCCAACTTTGTGGCAATAGTTTGGGGAAGGCCCTTTCCTGTTTCATCATGACAATGCCCCCGTGCACAAAGTGATGTCCATACAGAAATGGTTTGTCAGAATCGATGTGGAAGAACTTGACATCAGCCTCCACTGATGCAGATATAATATTGTGTATTATTCTTCCAATACATTTTTAACAAATTGCTCAGTGACCCGCCTGAGCTCTTACAGTTGTAGGAACAGAGTTGTACCATTTGGGGGCGCTTGAGACTCGCCGTTCTCTTCAAAATGCGTCAATATCGTCAAGCCTAATTTGGGCTCATTTACAACAGTTTGAGCTGACACTTCTCAAGGCCTACAGTATCTTATATTTATTCGTATGTGAAGTTATGTTATAGGGACCTATGGGTGCGTCAAATTGATCAGATTTGTATTAATCTCCAATATACCATTTATTATTGGATGATATAAACCGAGCGCTCTTATGACTTTACAAGGAGCGCCTAAAGATCATTAGCTACATTTGGATGACTGAAATACGTGGAAATGTCAATATGCATAATCGCTTGGCATTATGAAATTGTATCAAAGAGTGGGAGGGAAACAAAAGGATATCCTTGATGACATGTGTATAAAAGGAAATGATATAGGCCCACCAACAGAGAGAGAGTGAATCTTATGTTCTCAGGTTTTCTATATGAAGGACAACTTTTAACGTCTCTAAACATCACTTCAAGAATTCCTATCTGGCAAAAAGTTTGCCTTCACCCAAGTTGATATCGATAACCTATATGCCATTCAAAACAATTGTTCGTACTTTTGTTAGGGTTTATTCAAACAAGTCATGTAAATGATCCTTCTCGGTTTTATTGAAGGCCATAATAAATGTTTTCAATCCATAGCATTTGTTTATGCGATGCATTGTTAAAAATAGGCCTATCGCTGGCTAGGGTTAGGCTGAAATTAAAACAGTATTAATATAATGTGTAGTAAATCACAGAAGACGTAAATCGACATTTCTTATTGTGCTAATGTCAAATATGGACACCACAGATGTACAGTATCTTGATTAAGTTCTAGAGCTATAACTGAACATATTAGGCTAAACATAACAATACTTCGCGCTAAATTCATATAGTTTGATGTTAAACGTTTCCTTGAACTTTTGACTAACTCTGAAATATTGGATTAGTTTGACTGTTATGAAAGTAAATTGCTGTTGACTTCTCTGTAATTTGCGGCATTGAAACTGGTGAGATGCAATGGCATTGGCGAATGAGTTGCAATATTAGGCCTACATTTGCTGAATCAGAACGGCTTGTCATCTAACAATTTTCCCCGTAGCATAATGTCCACCCACGTCTTGTTTTCTTCCCAGAAAGCAACGTTGCGTCATCTTTATCTTATTAATATGAATATCAAAAGATAATACAAACTAATTGTGTGTCCAGATTGATAATTATTCTTACATGGCTATCGGTAGGCCTGCGTTAGCTGTAGGCTATAGCACCACATAGTCTACTGTGCGTGTTTTAATGGAGCTGGTGTGTTTATGTGATCCAAATGGTAGCGAACCAATTTCTTTGCATTTTGCTCTAATTCAACATAGCCTATTACAGCCCATTTAATAACGTCAGCGTGATGTTTAAAACGAAAAACCAATTTGTATTATAGCCTATACTTATTCTGAACACTTGGACAGGTGTGTGTGGTCTTGGACTGTACGGAATTGGCCTAGTTAACATTCTAAAAACCCATCATTTGATCATTATTAGTATGATTATAGACACTCAGAAATCCCTCGCAGGCTCTATATTTGCCTTGTATCATGTATTTACTTGTATCTCAAAGTAGAAGTTTAAGATACAAGAGACGGTGTGTATTTATTTTAGGACATATTTTATAAGTACCTCAACACTGTAGGCTGCTAGTTTTAAATAAGATTACAATCGGCATGTTGGTGCGCACCAAGAGAAAGTCTGATACATTGCTGCTATGTAGCATACTATTATTTACCTGGCAATACATTGTTATTACCATATCACAGTATTAACTAATAATAATATTAATAGTAATTGGTACATCAGTCAATAAAAAGACACTATTTTCGTAATAATATTGCACAATTTAATACTGCGATTACACAGAGATGTGAACAACGTCAGGAATTGTGTGGACTTGATGCGGATATGAATGCCTGAGGTAAACATACTGTTGTGTCTATTCCCTTTAAAACAGCACATGTACGTACACAGCCTCTGATTTAAATGAATCGCAATTACATGACGGAATACTGGTTTTAACTGAACACATGTTGACGCCAACACTTTCTGACGGCTTAAATCAGAGTGGTTAAGCACAACACACTATTTTAGTGCATTGGATTTTTGTTTACCACATACATTTGTATATTTTTCCCCCTCATCTGGTGGTTTCACAATGGTTAGCAACAAAGGAAAACGGTTTGGTTTTTGAATGAAGACAAAATACCTTTTCTTGTATATACGTTTTATGTAAGTAATGAAATATTACTATAACATAAATAGGAGAAATGTGACTTTGCATTCGACATTTAGCAATCAACATACAACCAATGTAGTAAACAAAACATATTGAAATCCACTGCAACATAACCATTAACCGAGCCAAACAAAAAGCTCCAAACACATTTAGGAAATAAATATATATATAAATGGTCAGATTCATAAATGAAATCATATTAAAATATCTTCTTGGAATTAGTAAGTGTACAAAACTGCCGGAAAAACAAAACAAACAAAAAAAAAATATCTCAGAACAAATACATGTTTACATATTCGACATATTTACACATCGGAAATAATCCTGGCAACATTTTATTTCAAATATTTTTTTGAAGAAAGTTTTTTCCCGCTGTATCGAATAGCACTGTCTGCAGTATGCAATTGCACTATAGGCTACTGTCCATCAGAATGTACCAGACCCTTGAGAAATGACACGCAACGCACGAGTAGGCTAGTTAATCAGTTTTTCCTTTCTTCTCCATATCCGAAAAAAATAAATATATCTAAAACAGGTCCCTTCATCACTTTTCATTCGAGAATGTTCAGAATTTCTCCGTATATAGTGGTTATAATACAATAATAGGAATGGTATAAATTAATGGGATGTAGCACAGGCTACCTTTCAGATCAATATAGAAGGTACAGAATTCGAGTTCTACTTTTTATTATGATATAAAGAATGAGAACAGCGTGACTCTTCGACCTGGGGCACTGAAGTTACCTGAGAATATCACTTTCATTTCGTATTTAACCAATCTCGTTCTAAATGTGGTTGGAATAGCTTGGCGGTTAGCAATGCAAGTTGCTGACGGCGCCCTGGAGTGATTTTAGGAACCTGTAAACATGAAAACAGTGAGTAAAGACCTACCTCAAAACAAATTCTGAAAACAAAACTAATATATAATTGCAATGATCATGTCAACGAAAGAATAAGTGCTCCATACAAAAGGAAAATAATAATAAAAACAAATACCAAAAACCGACAAGAAACACGTGTTTCATAAAGTATTCATCCATATTGCCCTTTTTAGCGTCTGTTGCTATCTGCAAAGCATACATGTTTTAAGGCTGCCAGACGTCAGCTGTCCTGTTGCATTCGTCAATTTGAAAATGCATCTGACATTTAAGTGTGGGGATTTTTTGTCATCAACGGGTGCCATAATTTCCATCATCTTTTCACAAACTCCTCTGGCCACATGACGTAGTGTCAACAGTAGGAGTAAGGGAGGCGTTGTTGATGAGTTACAGTACATTAATAACACGAGAGAAACAATAAAAACAGTCTTCAGAAGAGACACTGAAGTTAAAATATCCCAAACAAATCAAACATCACAATTAATAGAACAAAGCGAAAGAATAGGCTAATAATTAGAAATAGTGGTTAATCGGTTTTAAGCCTGAAAAGCAAAATGTTCATTGTGTGTGTGTCTCCTTTGTTGCTCATTTTCAGGCAACCACCTCGCGCTGTGGTGAGCGCCATCAGTTCAAGACACCACTTGCAACATTTAATCGTTTCCCTTTGAACAGCCACGAAACATCGAATTTACTTTATCTCCTCCATAGAATTTTGGTAAATAAAGATATTTGTTTCATTTAAAATGTGAACGAAATCAATTCAGTAATAGTGTATGTTTTTCTTTTCAACCATTTTCCATTCTACCTATTTGTTGTTGTAACACAAGCTCCGGTTACTGGGACAACACTCTTCTGTCTGTCCAACTTTGCCATGTCTCTGCTCTCTCTCAGTAAAACAAAATGAAATACTGTTAACTCCATAGTCCTTTCCCTTTTTTTTTCTTGTTTCCCCCGAAATTGTAGGATTGTTCATGAAAACAGTCACTGCACAGGACTCTGTAATGTGTGGTGAAGAGGGGGTGTCTCCGCTTGAGAATATACGTCCTCCATATTCGGATGAGGGACCCCTATCGGCGTCATTCTTTTCTCTTTTTGTCTTCTGTTGCAAAACCAAACACGGACAACCTCTTTTTCTAATTGAAGAGAGCCGGCTAAACTGGTGATTTCATGGGCAGAGGGCTTGGGACATTTTAAGAAATGATTTTCCAGCGCCCCTTTCACCCCAACTTCAATCGAGGTCCTCTTCTTTCGTTTCCTGCCCTGCGCAGCAATCTTGTCCAGATTGGTGGGACTGCCCGTGTTTGAGTCTGTCTCCTCCAGCCACTTGTTTAGCAGTGGCTTAAGTTTGCACATGTTCTTGAAGCTGAGCTGCAGTGCCTCGAACCTGCAGATAGTGGTCTGAGAAAAGACGTTTCCGTACAGGGTACCCAAGGCCAAGCCCACGTCCGCCTGTGTAAAGCCCAGTTTGATCCTTCGCTGCTTGAACTGCTTGGCGAACTGCTCCAGGTCGTCGGAGCTGGGCGCATCTTCGTCTGAGTGGTCCTGGTGGTGGCTGAACGCCTGCTGGGGGGACTCCATCTGGTTGTCATGGCTACCTGTGTCGTCGTGGAGCGGGTCCCGCATGCCGTGGTGCAGAGAGGCGGGCTGGGGACTTAGCATGGCGTTGAGGTTCGTGTATCCCGGCTGCGAGTAGACTAGCGACTGGTGCCCGTTGGAGGCAGGGGACAGCGGGGACAAGTGGTGCGTCGTGGTTGGCGCCCACGACCCATGGTGGCTACTCTGCGTCTGCTGGTGCACCAGGTGAGATCTATGGTGGAAGCCGCTGCTCAGGTCCTCTCGGCTCGCCTGAACGCTGGCTTTGTTGTGCTCCTGTTGCCCGATATGGGTGCCGCTGGTCCAGTCGGTGTTGGAGGTGGGCAGCCACTGGTGGTGCGTCAGGCTCATCGGATGTCCGGTGTTGGTCGCCGCTAGCCCTTGCAAGTACTCGTGGTGCATCATTTTCTGCACCTCTCTGTAGGTCGTCCCCTGGTGCATCCTGTCCGAATCCGGATGCATGAGCGGGTTGGACGGTAAGGAGTTATTCCGCGGAATATACTGAGCTGTTGTAGCCATGGCTCCGACTTCGAAAACTGACGAGTACTTCGGAGGTCTGGAGGCTTTAGAGATAAAAACGCAACAACCTGCTCTGGGAGGTCTTGGGGAAGAGCTAAGACACGCCTCCTCTTCGCTTGTATTGGCTCCTTACGGATTCAAGCCCACAAGAGGCATAGCCTACGTTGCAGAGCGCATTTTACGCACATAACGAATAGGGCTCTGTTTCACATATACTATATAGAAACATGTTAATTCTATATATTACATTTATATTTTAGGGTATTGGTAACTTCACGGTCTCTGAATATGACCTAGGTTATGTTATCCCTCTCTCGTGAGCTGCTTGTTTGCATGTCGCAGGCGCACAGAACCCAGTCACTCGCAATTGGTCGCCCCTTTCTTATGTTTTCATCCATCCTCTCTCTCCAAGCCAGGGCGGAGAGGGTTGGAAAACAGTAGAAAATGATTGTGTTTCGTTGGGTTCGTTCGGGTTGTTTTGCAAATAACCACGTGGGGGAGTACGGGGATCTTTTTGATGGGGTGACAAAATCCCCCCTCCACCTTGATATCCTTTTAGTCAATGATGACTAACTGCAGCGCTCCCTATTTTTAGCATAATACAAAAATGTGCAGCTTCATGTTACAATTTTCCAAAGCCCTATCCAATGACAAAAGTGTAAGTGCACGTGTGTGTGTGTGTGTGTGTGTGTGTGTGTAGGTGTGTTTGTGTGTGTGTGTGTGTGTGTGTGTGAGCGAGAGAGAGAGAGAGAGGGAGAGAGAGAGAGAGAGAGAGAGCGAGAGAGAGAAAGAGAATGATAAGCCTTGATGAGGAGATCATACACTCGGAAAAAAAAGTTCTGGATAGAACCAAAAAGGGTTCTATGCTTGCTTCATATATGGCACCCTTATTAAGGTTCTATACAGAACCGAAATAGGTTTAATATTGAACACTATATGGAACCCACAGTGAAGAAGAACCCCTGGTGTTCTGATCAAATAACCATACAAAAGGGTTCTATATAGAACCTTTAGGTGTGCCATATATGAAGCAAGCAATAGAAAGAACCCTTTTTGGTTCCATCCAGAACCTTTTTTTTCTAAGTGGTTAACATTGGAAATGTCATAAACTATTGGGATAAATGATTAAAGGGTAGCCTTTATTATTAAAGAAAACGCATAGAGATGTGTCACACCTCACCATATTCATAGACATATCTACATCACACAGTGCTTATTCACATGCATCTCTTTTTGTGGGTGGTTGTAATTCTGGAACACCACACTATAAGAATACGAATCTACTTAAATAGAAGGGCCTGGATAAGAGCGTCTGCTAAATGACTAAAATGTCTAAACTGTATAAGAGTACTATAAGAGTACCTTCTTAAAAAGTTATGGTTGTCAAATAAAATCATCTCCAAATATCACGTTAAATTTTACCCCCCGTGAAAATGTGGACCTATATGCAAAGCTCATGAAAAGCAGAAGGTATTTTATAGCGTTTCTCTCGAAGCATTTTACTAAACAGCAACTTAGAGTGAAAATCCTGTGTTTCTCCCTCTTGGCTTCTTCCACACTCCTCTCCCGGCTGATCTGATTATTTTTCCCTTCACGTTTTGTCCCAATAGCAAATTACCAATTCTATGAATTGCAAAGCAGCCTCGGAGACGCTGAGGGGTAGAGAGGGGGGAGATGCGAAGATTGAAAGGGATCTTTGCAAACACAATCACGTTCTTAAATGGAAATGCGGGGCTTTAAACAAATCTTACATCTCTCCCGTTCCAGTCGCCTAAAAGTCCGCAATCAGGCGCATGTTCCACTCCTTCTAAAACCGAAGCTTTTTGTAAGCTTTTTCAGGCATCACTCTTTATTTTAATTATTTACCTGAATGCTTTTTTTTTTTTTTTATCTCACGCGCGTGTTTATGTTGTTCTCGTCTCCCACATGACACTGCTCTCTGTTTGTAGGCTACAGTGGGACGCGCTGTACTATTTCTTCATTTCAATCCCAGGACTAGAGCACGATTTAACGGTAAGTTTGCTCTCTTTTCTGCTACGTGTGTCCTTACTTCACTCTGGCACGACACGACACTGAAGAATATAGTGCGTGTGTGGATAAGATGCTCTTGGGGTCACCGGTGCTCGTCATCATCTCTTGAAAGGCGTGGTTTTGCCCATCCAACCTTTATATATTTAGTTTGGATCGACTAAGGGGAGACAATTCCCAAGAGTTGGTCAGGTGTAATTTAGAAATCATTATAAGGTTAAGGAGGAACTTCTGGAATTTTTATTTCATAATGTACAAAATATTCAGTGAAATATTTTAGGATGTATTCTAATAGAAGGATGCAATATTAGTTGTTATCGAAATGTCTGTTTTCATTAATACATAATAGTAGCAGTGTTATAGGCTACAGCTCAGTGACTGATTAATATAACAAATAAAGCCATTATGCTTGCTACCTTGGATTTGATAATATACCAAATAACAGATAGGCCATATTTACACATCTAACAGGCTTGTAAACACAACCTCTTCAAGACTATTCAATATGCAAATAATGTAAATATCAAAACGCGTTGTGTGTTGCTTTGATGCATTCAGTAACCTAATACAAAAATTCCACTTGAGTAAAATAATTTTGATTAATCTGAATATCACTTGATCTGTCAAGGGCCTTTGCTTGTCCATTTGTAAGATGTTAAGTCAGGGCCGAACATTTTGTAAGGACTTTAAAGATCCCTGAACCCTTGGAGACTACTCTGTCGAGTTGTGACTGTTGGCGGAGAGTTAGTTCCATGCCTCAGTTAATGAAGACGCGTTACCATTCAGTCATTCTCGTCTCCAAGTCTATAAAAAGTCATTTCTGCCGGGGAAGCGGTGCTGCCGGGGCAGCCACAGACATACAGACCAACTCTTGTGCTTTGCCAGCCAGCTCGAGGAGCTGTGGAAAAAAATATCCAGATGCTCACCCCTCTCTTGGTAAAGAATATGGCCTTGTGTGGAACTAGGTGAATTTTTGCTAAGATGCACGAGGTTGCTATGGAAAGAGCGTTGAAAGGGATGACACGCATCTTACTGCTGATGAATGATACGCGATACAGGAAAAGGCAAAAAAAAAAAAAAGAGGTCACGATATGATGAATTCATAAAAAAAGACAGTGGAACACAATTATGGGGTTTCAGTAGCTGACTAGTGAGTATAAGGCATGGTGATGCGAGTTGAGGAAGCCCGGGTGACCCTGTCCCAAAATAATAGTCTCAATTTTCAACAGTCTGCCTTGTGTCACGTTGAACCCTTTCTAAACATCCTGCCCGACCCCTTTTCTCGCACCGCTCTTTTTTATAGTCCGGTCACGTCCAAGTGCACTAGCCTATGCAGAAATGTTAGTATTCATTGTGGTTGGCTAACTCTATGGTGAAGCAATGGACTTATGCTGTAGCCTATTTAGGCAATGAACATTTTGGAAAAATAGATAGACAATCTATCTGTATAAAATAGGATGAAAGTGCATGTGTATCTTAGCAGTAGGCTGTAGCATTTCGTTTCTGCACTGTCTACAATATACTCATCATAATTATTTCCAATTGCGCGTGTGTTCTTGAACTACAACAATGTCGTCCTGTGATGTTTTGTCCCCACTGGACTTGTGCCCGCTGATATTAGAAGTATTTAAAAAAAAAAATAATCCCCTTTTCCCTTATAGTATTCCTTGCGCTCCCTGCCAGTCACGTGTTAAAGCCTCAAGTGGGACCTCCTCGACTTGAATACAATTATAACATGGACGCGCCTCAGTCAACAGCCACCCCATCCACTCATAATTTAGCCTAACCATGTTCCTAGAAGGCAATTCCGAAAGATTAAACAACAAAAAACATCAATGTTCAAATACCTGAAAGGCCTATCCCCACAACATAACAGTCTAACAGTATTTATAATCTAAAATAATATTTGTACAATTATAGTATTCACAACTGGTGCACAATATTCAAGTTAAAAAAAATATGACACAAATGACAATTTCAAACAAGGACATTGAGGGCTAATTCTGTTTTAAAATAAATTAAATAAAGTTGCAGGGATTGTCTTTTTAATAGGCTAATGAAACTATTGAGGATAACAGTCACATATCAATTTGAATGCACTTTCAACAACTGTCACCCAGTACCTAGAATTACAGGCCGAGCCCACTGTAGTTTTGGATCTATTTCTAAAGGTCAAAGTCAAATATGTGTCTTTCCTCTATGCTTGTCTGCCCATGAGCTAAAAAATATAAAAATATCAAAACTCAGAGGTTTAACAAAAGTATGTTATATTCATCCAAACAATTACGCCTAGAAGCTGGTGCTTTCTGAAAGCCATTTCACAACAATACCTTTCTCAAACTCAGATGGAGGATGATGATTTTAAGTTCCTAAAATTAGACCCATTGTATGCTAGACATCTCTCTGCATAGTCCCAGAAAGGAACCCCATTTCCTGCACTGCATTCGATGTTAAACACACCTTCATTCCACTTCCAGAGGGTCATTCAATCGACCGTTGCACCTGCCACCTCTAAATTTGGATAAAAAAAATCAGAAAATACCTATTATTCACAAACTTCCACAATTCAGATAAATGTACTTTCCCCCACTTTCAGTCTTTCTTTTTTGATAGAAATGCGAAATAGGCACTGACTACACGATCACAATAGCCCATTTGCCTAGCGCGTAAATGACCAACGTCCTATGCTTTTCAGGTAACTTTTTTTCCTTTCATTTTTGGCTAATGAACTCGGCGCTTCTGCCAGCATCCCCCTGAGAATGAGAGGGGAACGTTTCTCTTGTGGTAAAAGGTGCGAGATTTCTCCCTATTTCTTATACTAATTAGGCGGGGGTCTGAACACTATATGGGATGAATATTCATGAAAAGGCACCGGCGCGCAATTAGTCGTGGAGAGTTCCTAACTTCAATCGCTGATCAGCACCGCGCGCAACAGAATTGGGTACCGCTCCCCCTACTCGGGATGTGTCTGTGGTGCCCAGCCAACCACTCTTTGAACAGTCTATTTGTGTCCGTTCCTTTCCCATCGTTCATGTTTTAAAGCTGCCAGCACCAAAATATCCCGCTTGCACACTTAGTGCCACTTCCCAAAAGGGAATGACAAATAAAACACAACAACCTGGCGCCATTATTAGAGTATTTACATTTTTAATAAAGCTATTTTGGGAAATTGTATTTTGCATACTTTGGTGGTCAAAGTTTAGAATATAATTTCTCACTTGATGCCAAAAATGAAATCATTGTTTAATCTCATACTACAACAGTAGTAAAAGATAACAGTAAAATCATACCTTTAAAATGATCAGATGGTCAGAGATAACGGGCGTCCTTTCTTTGCACAGGTGCCCATGTCTCTTACCAAACATTAGGATATCAAAGTATTAGAATACTAATATAATATAATGGATTATAGGAACAAGAGAACCCACACCAACACTAATCGATAACACAATTAAAGCCAATATACAATTTACTATATCAGGATCACTTTTCACTTTACCCTCAGAGTTCCAAACCTTCCATCTAACTCCGTGACGGGCTTGAAAGCATCAAGCTTGGGATGCCTAAGCCCCTTCTCAGCTCCTGTCTACCTGTCTGCTGGGGTGTTGGTGCCTGGGATTCAACCATCAGCCCTAACCTGTGTGGCTTCCTGTCCGTCCACAGAGGGACCCAATCCTCTACTTTGAATTCAAGGTGATCCTTATCCTCTCCCCCCTCCTGGACGTGTGTGCCTATGCCTCTTGGTTTGCCTCTCGCTTCCATAAAGATGTGTTTATGTATGTATGTATGTGCGGCGGGGAACACAGGGAGGTTTTGGAAGGTTGGTCGAGATAAGCAGTGGAATTTGTGGCTGTGTGAATATGGATGGGGTCCCTGCTCTCTTAGAGACTGACTGATAGAGAGGTAAACAGCTTGTGGGCTGGAGGGGTGAGATGCATGCACCTGAATACATTTAGGCAGCATCACCATCTCTTCTTCTTCTCCCTCTCTCTCTCACTGTCTCCCTCTCTCTTTCCTCTGCTCTCTCTCCACCTGCAAAGGTCTATCGAATTATAGTTATTTCATGAAATATGGTTGTGTTGTGCTTTGGATTTCGAAATCTCCTGGATTTGGAAAGGGGTTCCATTGTTATCAAAATGCTGAGTACAGTAGTGTTTTGTTATTCTTTCGACTAGTTCTGCTCAGCTTTATGTGCTGATGTTGCTTAATCATACGCTGTGGTGTTAAAGGAAAGGCCTAGTTGGTTAGATCCCAAAGACACTGTTGGTCACTTATTTTTGTTTCGCTCAGATCAGCATCATTCTACACCGTTCTTAGTGTCCTACCATCACCATCATCACCGTCGTCGTCATCGTCGTTGGCCTCATCATCATCGTCTTCTTCTTCGTGTTACTTCCTGATTCATCTCTTTTCCTCCTTTCCTGCCCTCCCTTTCCCCCATTTTCTCCTCTATCTCTCGTCCCCTTTGTTGAAATGATTCTGAGAGGCATTAATATGATCATCACAGAGACGGTTTTGACCTCCTCTCCTCTCCTCTCCTCTCCTCTCCTCTCCTCTCCTCTCCTCTCCTCTCCTCTCCTCTCCTCTCCTCTCTTCTCCTCTCCTCTCCTCTCCTCTCCTCTCCTCTCCTCTCCTCTCCTCTCCTCACCTCACCTCACCTCACCTCACCTCTCCTCTCCTCTCCTCTCCTCTCCTCTCCTCTCCTCTCCTCTCCTCTTCTCTCCTCTTCTCTCCTGACAGGGGCCTGAAGACAACACAGCCTCACGCAGGCTCAGCAACACGCAGGTTATGACCCCAACAGGACATACCACGCCACCCGGCCGGGCTGAGTTGTTACGCACTACATGTGCGTGTGTGTGTAAGCCACAGGAGGTTGGTGGCACCTTAATTGGGGAGGATGGGCTCGTGATAAGAGCTGGAGCAGAATCATGGTTTCCATGTGTTTGATGCCATTCCATTCCAGCCATTATTATGAGTTGTTCTCCGCTGGTGTAAGCATGTTGCCCTCTGCCGAATGTCCATCCGCCCTGCGTCTCCCCCTCAGCCCACCCATCCTTCCTCTCTACCTATCCCCCTTTCATCCTCTCTCTTTTCTTCATACTAGACCGGAATATGAACGAGCAAAGTTGGCCTCGCGGAGAGAGAGAGCGTCCACGTTAACTGAAGTAAAAGAATAGATAGATTCACTTCTGCAGGTTGAATGTTGTACTTTATGACAAATTACATCAATTAAAGGGATCGTTTGCTGTGTTGTTTACTCCAACCTGGAAAACTATCCCTTTAAATATTTACATACTGTAGATTTTAATAAGAGGACACATGGATTTTCTTGAGTACACAATTTAAAATATGTTTTTCTATAATAGGAGGATTGTGTCTCTGTTGAAATTGAGAGGATATTTGGTTTGGGTACCCCGCAAAAAAATGAATTTGAAAAACCTCTCAGTTTAGAAGAGGTTAGTAACAGGGGAGGAAAACGTTTTGAAAAAACAAAAGCTGTAAAAGTCATGTGAATCAATGAGATGTGACTGAACTATTTTCCATTTGACTATTGCATAGTTCTTTGTTGGTAACATCAATTGATACTATTCACAATGAAAGACAACAAGTTGAATGTGAAGATAGTGTACACACCTACTTCAATATCAGGCAGGGATACTAGATATTGCATACATGAGTTAACCTGCGGTTAATTTTCTATTGGTTTATTAGTTATTCTCTTTCTATAATCCCGTAATCAGATTGATCCTCGTGTACCATTACAGAGGGATATTATTTAAGATGGATGTCTTTGCCCTACAGTCCTTTGAGTGTCGTGTCAATAAAGGTTCAAGTAGTGGATTTAAAATGTTCAGACAGATAGGCTTACTATCTTGATCACATTTTGTTTTTCATTTACCTTTAAGAAATACTATGCTTATTAAAAACATGCATCAATAAAAGCCGGGAGAACGAACCTACAACATGCAGTATATCAAACCCATTAAGAAAGTTAAGGCAGACTTCTTACAATACGTCATTCCCAGCAGCTGAGAGACACAGAGAGAGAGAGAGTGAGAAAGAGAGTGAGAGAGAGCGAGTGAAAGAGAGTGAGAGAGAGAGAGATAGAAAGAAAAATATAGACCCAGACTTTTCTCTGGGGTGTAGAGTGATCAGTCCTGCCCCTCCGGTTACTCCCCTGGTTGTGTTCTGGCACAATAACAGACAACTCCAGCCTTACACACAAACGCACGCACGCACGCACACACACACACACACACATTACTGCGCACTCACCAGATAACTTAGCTGCCGTCAGAGGCCCACTGGAAAGTTATTAATGAGCTGTTTAATTTTAATTAGATAGTAATTCATGTTAATGCTTGCTTAATGGAGCCAAATAATTCCCCTCGGTCACTTGGGGTCTTTATGCTTCGTTTACCGGCCCCTGCAGTTATTCTCCCTTTTGCCTTTATATTAGATTTCAAGTCTTTCTAGAGAATGGGATTATACAATGAATATGGGAAAAATATGGAGCAACTGAAGCGTGTGTGTGTGTGTGTGTGTATGTGTGTGTGTGTGTGTGTGTGTGTGTGTGTATGTGTGTGAGCACATTCATTTGTGTAAGTGTGTGTGTGCCTACTTGCGTGTTGGTATGTGTGTGCATATTCATTTCTGTGTATGTGTGTGCATCCATTTGTGTGTGGGAGCTAGCAGGTGGCTCTCACTTCTAAATGCACCACCCACTAAATGAATTAAATCCAGAAAAACAAAAGGTCAAGCTGAGTATTGAGGGCACGCTGGGGTCGAAACCTTAGGTGGAAGTGCAGCCGGCAGTACATCTCCGTACGCCGACAAACTAGTACCGGGGTCGCGACCTGAGCATGAGGGTATGGTAAAATGAGCAAACCTCTAGTCGTGTGCTCAGGCTGTTGTAGTTGTTGTGTTTTAAACACACCTAGAGGGTTAAAACAATGTTAAATATAGGAGTGAGTGTAGGAGTAACCAAACGTTCGTGCCCTTACCAAACAAGGGGTCATGGCTAAGGCACTGACCAGCCAGCCTGTCTCTCTGCTGTCTGGCCTGTGTGCGTGCCGGGTCTGCGCCGGGGCCGCATCAAGGCACTAAGCCAGCCGGCTGAATTGAGTTAGTGGCTACAGACGGCTTTTAATTGTTGATTGACCAGTCTGAGTGCTGCCTGTGCCGGGGTCACTTATGATAGCACAGGGGGAGGTCCATAGGCCCCAGCTGCAATTTCAGCCCCACACGACCCAGAGAGAGGGAGGAGAGCGGAACAAGATGGAGGGA